>NC_079531.1:7743788-8355663 GCF_003711565.1 Takifugu flavidus | reverse complement strand
CAAAATTGTGGACGAAGGAGTTAAATAATTGAATTAAAAACAGTTAACACAACCAGTTCCGTTTTGGTTTCCACATAACTGACAAAAGAAGTCACACTCTTCAAGTATAGCGGATGTGAGCCGTGAGCGTGCGCGGGACAGACTCGTCAACTACGTGGACATCGGTATTGCTTAACGCTACATTGAGCCAATTATGAGGGGATGAAGTAGATTTGCACAGTCTGCAGGCACTCAAAGCTTATCACCGTCTCCATAAAGCCCACAGCAGATGAGAGGCGGCTCTGGGGTGGAGGCGCCCCCCCTAAATGTATATAAATAATGGAGCTCGAAGCAGTAGGAGAGGCAGAAAGTGACACGGAAATGACACAAAGGTGGTGCATCACGCACGTGTGAGTTGCTGCGGAGACGCACTGAGGCGTGCAGTTCGCTGATGTACTGACGCAACCTGTCAGCACTAATGCTGCGCCGGACGACCTCTTTCAAGGAGCCTAATCAGAGGAAATCACCTCCTCCGACCATCTCTGATGGATGGACTGTAATTAGAGGCACACTTGACCCAGGCTAATTCTGCAAATCATAACTGTGCAGAGGTGTGCAGGAAGAATGCGGCTCTGCAAACGACTGCCGTGTTTACGCGGCTTCAAAGGCGCGCATCCTCGCTCACGCCGCAGAATTCTCCCAGTGGAACCATAAAACCGAGTTGAGACAGTATTTACTGTGACAGATCCAACCATCTTAGAAGGTCAAATACATCAGAGTACAGAAAGCAGAACCAGAGGTTGTTTTTTAGAAATGTGTAGCAGAAAAACAGGGGGCGGGGGTGGGGTGTTGGGGAAACTATATGTCTATAAAATATGGCAGGCAGATTCTGTCAACCCTCTTGGTAGTGTTCCAGCAGAGGCCACCCAGTTTCAGAGGGATTTGTTTTTAATTCTTACTTTACCGGCTCCTCCTGCCTGAGGTAATTGGCAATCTCGTTCCAACTACGCTTGATTTAGCACCCCTGTAAATGTTTTCAGTATTTAAGGAGTGGGCGTTGGCTGCAGCGAGAGCTAACTCTCACGAGTTTAGTGACATTCAACGAATGGATCGAAACGTTTTTAATAAAGCTGCTAATAAAACGCGAGTCTTTCTTTGCTTTGCATTTCATGTGGTAATTCAGCTTAAAGAGGTGAAAATTATTTTTTCATGATGTCTTTATAATTAGTGCACGTTTCCGGTTACAGTAAAGACTGATATCTCCTGGGAGTGCACAACTCTCTGGTCTAATATAATTTTTAAATAACTATTCCTGCACTTCAGAGCAACACTGTGGCTCCCTGTTGGTCAGGCTGTATTTAAACACCACTGGCAGGACAATAAGAGTTGATAACTGAAGAATTAGCAGCAGGGGAGAATGCTGGGTGCATGTTTTAATTCAAAATACTGGTATGTTCTTGTGTGACTGGAAAGAAAGCACCCTCAAACCACTCATTTGTGTTTTTATTCAGCCAGGTCACACAATTAGTACAATTGAGCTAGAAGTGCAGTTAACATCTGCTGCTGAAATAGGACAAAAAAGACGGTGTGGGTGCAGGTGCTTGGTGAGGCAGCGAGGGTTAATGTGTGAGTCTGTTTAAATTTGTCATTGGATAAGTGAAGCCGTGTTCCTGCTTCGATTCTCAGGTGTGTGGACGTGAGATGTGAAGAATAAAATGTGACCTATCGGCATTAAACGGGCTGAACAATAGAACTTTTTATACTTATATAAATAATGATAGAATGCTGTAACAATGACTCCATTTCCTAATATGTGCAGGGATTTAAACAAAAGACACCTGCAAAAATAGCACAGTTGCAGCTTAAAGCTGCCTTCTGCTGGTGGCCTGCTTTCGAGGGACTGACTGACAGAACCTGATGAGCAGATTTACAATGATGGGCACTTCTGAGATAAGCAAGCTTCTGAGCAAGGAGGAACGGTGCCGTGACAGCTGCGAACCAACACAGGTGACTCTACACAGGAGGGAACAGAAAATATACCCAAGGTTCGCTCTCAGCCTCCTCACTTCTGCCAACATGGTTCATCCAATAAACAGAATAACAACTAAATTTGATCATTTTATCCACAAAAACAGTTCATCCATTTACTTTAAACACAACCTTGAATATTAGAAGAATATCCTATAGTTTTGAGTTGAGCACCTTTTGCAAACTAAAAGTATAAAAAATTAAGGGAGCATCTTGGAAATGAACTGAATATTCATCCGTCACCCCCCGTCTTTCAGAGATACTGACATTAAAACAGATTTAATAGAATATCACTACTAGAAAAAAGGTCCATGTTTGTAACTCACATGAGCTTGTTGTGGTCTCGAGGCTGCAGTGCTCTTTTTTGCTCCTTTTTTTTTGGCACTTTCAAATTAAAATAATTGACTTGTAATAGTCTGTTCTGCTTGCAGCTTTTCAGAGGCAATAAAAGTACATAGAGTGAGTTCTGGGATAGAAAAGGAGCTCGTCTTTTAAGAACAGTATAATAACGATATCAGAATTGAATCCGAGAGAACAGAAATAAATTAAAGAGGGAAAAAATAGAAACAGCACAATGATTAACGACTGGAAATACTGCATAGTACAAATGCCCCTGTAGCAGTTTTTGTCCGTCCTGTTTGACACAGGAGCTCTGGACCTCTGGGGAGGGTGCTGAGGCAGAGTCATCACTTTCTCCTGTGACCAAGAAGAAAAATCACTGAAGGATATTCCAAAAGGGACTACTTTTTCTCTGAGAGCAAAGTGTCTTTTTATAGTCTTGCCCTTCAACTTTAAAGTAAAAAAAAAATCAAATCATCCATGATCCCTGGAAAATAGTTACATTTTGGTGATCTCTCCTGTTGGATCCACGTGTTATTCAGGTTCACTACTGTTTGTGGTCTTGTCCCACTCTATGCTCTCGTCACTGTGTGTGGGAGAAGGAAGCGCCCCTGTGGCCGCTGCTGGACGCATCCTCAGTCCCTGGAATCGTCGGCATTCGGGACAAATGCGAATGTGGCTGCATCCCCTGGCCACCAGGGCCGCCTCCTGGGCCAGTCTGTGGGAGAGGGGCTCTGGGAGTCCAGTGCCACCACACAGCTTGCCGTTGCTGAGGCTAACGGTGGCGGCTCGCGCCCGACGCTCCTCCAAGGGCAAAGGTTGCGGCCGCATCGCCGAGGCTGCCCGCCTTCGCCTCACCTGCAGGCCGTTGTGGCACAGAACGATCCCCTGGAGCTCGCGCAGCATTTCCTCGCATGCCGAATGCTGCAAGCACACACACGGGAAGAGAAAGATGGGGGAGAGGGGGATGAGAGGGGGAGAGAACGGGAGAGAGGCCAGACAACTCACTGACTGACTGACTGGTTCGGGACAGACTGACGGACGACACAAGCACAAACGTACCATTAAACAACAATAACAAACAGCAATACAGATAACAACACAACAGGTGTCAGTTTCAACCTTCAGGTAGATACAGACGCTCAGCAAACACATTTTTATCTCTTACAGTGGCGTCTGACTGAATCACAGCGCTCCCAAACCCACCTGATGGCCCAGTATCACGAGTAATAGTGGGTATTATCTGAACTCATACATCCCGAAAACACACACACCCACTTTTGACAGCTCGGGCTGAAGCGGCGTTCTGCTGGCTCAAAAAAGAAGAAATCACATCAGCTTTTGTTTGACTTCCATATTCTGAATGTTTATTGAATTCCATCAATCACAGTATGGAGTCCGTTTGATGAGACAAATATCGGATATTTGATTATATAGAGATATTTCCTTTTTTCAGATCCCTTTTAAGCATTGCTATTACAACAACCACAATTCTTCTGTCTACGTTTCACATCTATGTATTTGTCGTCTATGGTTGAGGCTAAAGAATTTGACCCTCTGGTGGAGGGAGTGAGCTCTTATTTGATTGTTTATTTTGATCGAGGTCATGCAAGCAACAGGAGACAGCTTTAGAGGAAACCCTCTAAAGCTGACACACATTTTTATCCATGTGACACACATTTACTCTATTTACTGTATCAGTAAACTTATTGGAGGCACCCAGTAAAAACCTATTCACTTTGAATAAAACTACATTGATACCTACTACATTATGTGTATTGTTTATACAGTTTCTGTTGCTATAGATGGAAAAAATATGTATATGTACTCTGAGGTATATGTGAGGTACATCTTTGGCTTTATTTCTCTCAGGCTTGACAGAAGGAGGCAGCGTAGCTTCTCCTGTCAAAGCTGGAAACTGGAAAGCCTCGTAGCTCCACGAGGGGGCGGGTGCCAGGGAGGGGACAGAGAGACAAAGCAGATGCAGGTTAGATAGCCCTGTCTCACCTCATTTCCTGGGGTCTGCCTCAACATCCATACAAACTCCAGCACCGCCATTAAGATGGCCACCAGCAGGCCGCACACCAGCACCACAAAGATGCCACCGATGTTCTCCATGCCCAGGCCTGGGGAAGAAATGATGTGAGATCATGTGAAAATAGGAGGAGAAACCGGGATGAGACTAGATAAACCTTTTGCCCGGTGGTCCTCCTCCTTTGGGCATTTGCCGCCATCCCACCACTTTCTTTTGAGGATCTCCAGGCGATTGTCCTCCTGCATTTTGAGGATGGCCAGGTCAAACTCATCACGGTAGACTGACCCTGCAGGGCACACATGGAGAAAAGCTCACAAACACAAAATGTTTGAAGGAAAGGTGACATAAAATACGCACTTTCTCCGTAGTTCATGCCACAGATGTCATCACTGAGCATTCAATCCAATTTAGCGGCAGACCTCAGTAACAAGACCAGGCCAGACTTTACACATTAGTAAAGGCTGAACTCAGCCTGACAAGAGCTTAACGTAGAGCCACTACTCCTCCACGTCGAGAGGAGCCTGTTGAGGATGCCTCCTGCATGGCTCCCTAAGAAGTGTTTCAAGCACGTCCAACTGTGAGGAGACCTCGGGGCAGACCTAAGATGTGTTGAGGATCTTATATCTCTCAACCGGTCTGGGAGCACCTGGTGGAAGGGCTGCGTCCTCCACGACCCGGATGGATGAACAGTTTGTTCTCCAAAATGTGCTAATTTTTATCACAGATTTGTATCAGATTTGATGTAATGCCCTCACTCAGACCCATACCTCCTTCTCCTGCGCTTCATATTCATTAGCATAGAGGGAAATGTGTGTTTTTAGCATAATCTATCAGTGATTTTGGTGTGTAGGTGATCTGTCACTCCATTAGAAAAGAAAAAAAAAGAATTTCTGTGGGTCACAGCCCAGAACAACATTAGTGGTTAAACCTCAAATTTAAAGGAATTTCATGGAAACTTGTTTACTTTGAGGAGTTTTATTTTTCTATCCAGCTGTACTTTGATGAGTTGAAAGCATCAATAAACTCACAGAATAAATGGAGCACTACATTCCTGCAGCAGCAGTTCTGCATTCACCAGAAATGAGACATATGTTTTATGCAGTAAATGCTCCCATCACGGCGTGGTAGCAGCAGCTCTCCTAAAGCTCTACGTCTCTTTTAGTTTCTTATGCCAAACCATTAGCCCCTACGATGGCGGCTAATGGTTTGGCTTTCTGAGGCTTTGCTCTCGATTACAGCCTTCACTGTGATGTTTATGGCGTATTCTTCAGCCAGCGCATCTTCTCTTATCTTAAATATGAATTACACAGAATTATAAAGTAAATCCATCAGCTGCTTCCGTCTTCCTGCCTTAGATCCTAACGTCCGTGGCTACATCAGTGGTAGGACCAACTCACCCAGCGGCATGCCGATGCCGTAGCCTTTGGTGTCCAGAAGGCCTCCGATCTGGGTCAAATTGCAGTTCCTCTGGCGGTAGTACTCATTCATGGTGCTCTCCAGCAAGAAAGCGTAGTTTGACTTGAGGACACGTGCGATGCCCTCCTCTGTGCTCTTCACAAACACGCTGGGCTGCTTCGAGTGCATGAAGTTCCACATACGCTGGTAGGTCTGGTATCGAGAGTTCTGCAGGGTGTTCACAACAAACAGAGACAAGCTGGTATGTAGAAAAGCCTGGTGTCATCTTTTATCACTTCTGACTGATTTGTGACCCTGTAAAAGTTCTTGCATGTCAAAGTCTTTCTTTTTCAGCTTGAGTGGTTTCAGACTTGGGGGTGAAATCTTCACTTGACACCACCACCTGTCCTCTGCTATTACCTGGCCCTTCTAGTCGGACACCTTTATGGTCCAGTAGGTGTACAAGTTCAAAGCAAGACAAGGATAATGCCTCCCTTTACTTCCCTCTATACCATGCTTCACTGTCTATTTTCTTGTAACTCTATTTCTGTCACACTCCGCCTCATTCGCTCTGAGGTCAAGTCTTGAGGTGATCAAAGAGGACATTGCGCGCCTCTCTGAGTGTCTTATACCAAGAGATTGTGGCCAGGAACAGATGGGAAACAGATAAAACTGGTAATTAGAGGAGGTCAGAAAGGAGAAGAGGGGGGATAACATCAATAACAGCCCATTGGCCCAAGGGTGCTGAGGTCTCCATGTGGCAGGATGTCATATTCTCAACCGTTCACATGCAAAGTTGTGTGTGACCTCTGACCTGGAAGAAGGTCATCGTAGATCCTCCATGCATGGTGCCGTACTCTATGGCTGTCTGATCTGCCAGGTCATCCACTGACTCTATGGGCACCTCCATCCTCTGGACCGTCAGGAAGGCAGCCAGGTTGGCAGTGTAGGATGAGATGATGATTAACGTGAAAGCCCACCTGTAGAAGGAAGCCAGCAGACATATGTACTCGCTGACAGGAGTCTATGTAAATGAGGAGGCTGCATGAAGACAGGCTGTCTGGGTGAGACATGGGAGGATTAAAATATCTACACACCTCAGAGGAGAAGACACTGCAGGGTTTTCAGAGAATGGGTGAGGGTGTGAGCGTGCATGGATACAGATGACAGTGCCTGAGTCGGATGAAAGATGATGCAGTTGTAGCTGCTCTCATGCACACGAAAGAAGGAAGTTCGAGATCACTTAAGGGGGAAAATGCATCCAATCGTTGCGCAATATGCATGAAATCCAAACAGAATGGAACGAAATAAACATGAAATGGCAAAAATCTGCAAGAACTTTAGTAGATTTGCATCTGTCTACTAACCAGACTCCGCTGACACAACGGGTAGACAGAGCCCGGGGAGCAATAGCAGATCCCTGCTGCATGAAACCTCCAACTGGGAACCAAAAACTGTTGCCGAGAGAGTATTGGTTGATCAGTAGGTTACAGCGGCCTTTAATGCAGGGGTGGGGATTGTACCACTCGTATGGCGTCAACCTGGGAAGAGATAGACAGAAAATGGAGCTAAATTAGCATTGGGTTTAGCTACCTGACAAGAGCGAGACTCAAGAGACACTATGCTGATTAGGCTCAATGCTGTCAGATAAATCTCGCTGTATTTCACAGAACAGCAGAGTTCTTAAGCCTGCGCCTAGGGCTCAAATCCTGGGTTGGCTTGAAGAAACATGCTTTAGCTAAGACTGGCTTTCAAAAAGGGATATTTTTAACAATATATGAGGCTTTAGCATGGACAAGCAACCACATATAACAAAGTCTATGGTTACACATGCATGTTAAAAGCTTCCGTGCAATTTCTAACCTGCTTAATACAAAACACACCGAGTAAACATCCATAGCAATTACTGCTCTCATCTGCGAGTTATAATCTGCCACATCTCCTTGATTTAACGATCTATGGCCACTAAAGAATCTTACGAGTTTCATTATTGTTACAAGTGTTTTTCCTGTTTTGTTGGACTGTTTAATTGAACATTTTTAAGTGGACAGACTAAGCGGTGCGTCATTGACCTCCTTGACCAGCAGGTGTCAGTATGAGGCTGGAGACCTCCCTGTGCTGCCATGAGGAGGACCAGTTGAAGAAAGAAGCCATGAGACACCTGTTTCCTCCCCTGTCTCATCCTCGCACAAACCAACTTATGTACTGCAATGCCTCTTTTAAGGTCTGACTGTGCCCCCAACTGCTCTGTCTAATCAGAACTGAGTGTATTTCACTGGTAGGAACTCTGTACCTCGCCACCAGAAAGAGGACACAGCTGACGGCCAAGTAGGCCAGAAGCATGAAAAGCCAAACACCAGGGGAGAAAGGGTCCAGGAAGGAGAAATAACCTGGCCTCCGTCCCTGAAACAGACAAAAACACACAGAGAGAAGGGTTAATGCATTAAAGGATGCACCCCGGTCCACAATTCAATTCTGCCGAGTCGACTCCACATTGGCTTCAGCTCTCACCAGCAGGTGAGAGGCTAAAAACGTTCTTGTCAAGGTGAAGATGAACTAACTGCATTAATTCAACGGATGTGTTTCGCTGTGAGAGCATGACTCCGACAGGCAGCCGAAAATGGGATTCAGGTATCGCATGATATTACCACATTATAGTGTATGAATGGAGCTACGAACAAAGACCTTATTTGTTCCCATCCAGAGGAGGAGAAACGTATCTTTTTTTGTTCAGATGTTGGTGACTCCTCTGTGGGTGAGTCCATTATTTTTACTCAAATTTCAAGTTGATTAATTATTTATTGTGTATTAAGTTTATTTTCGAACGTGAGGGTCCCTTCTGGGATGTTTTGTTTTGAAAATTGCATCGTCGGGGTCAGACATGCTGCTGGATTTTAGTTTCATTGTTTCTTGGTTTGACCCACAGTTTAATTTAGAAATGATTTAAAAAAGGACAGTAAATAAAAGTGTGGGCACAGATTATTCCTGTCCTAAACTGATAGCGCTGCAATAATATAAATCTCATTTGCAAACACACTGCCAGTTCAAACCAAGCCTTGTAATCAATGATCAACAATGGCACAAGCCTGGATATGGACACACATCACAGATAAGCGTTTCTATCTGTGACATTTTGGGAAAAGAGATGCCCTCTGTCAACATCAATGACTGTAACAGCATAAATCCATGACATTGGAGAAATCAGGGGCAATTAACGATGGAAATTACTCACAAAAACAGCCATCACTTGTGCTGCTCAGATTCAGGGTTAAGTCATTAAACACATCCATTGTTTCCGTGACCCGTGCTTGACTTTAACACTACCGCGAACATGCAGGCCCCCTGTGAGAGGCCTGAGCCCAAGCAACAGTAAGCTCCCAACATGTGGGTTTGCACTGGTAGAGGAGATGAATTAGCTCAAATCAGACTGGCAACTTGTTGACCAATGAGAGTAGAGGGGCTAATTCCCAGTGTTTCATTATCCAGAACCAACAGCTATTGTCCTCTAAATTAAACCAATTACTGCAGAAGCACTGTCAAGTGTGTGCATGTTTCCTATGTGCGTGTCAAGTGTGCGGTGTAGCCAGGCTGATCTGACATCAGCCAGGACTGATATTGGTTTACGCACGGCAGGTGCGTGCTTCGACTGTAAATGGAGTTTGATGCCAAATCCAATTGTCTGAGTGTTGTGAAAAGAACACAGTTGGTCATTCCTCACTCCTCATAAAACCCCCATCAAGACACTTCTTGGGGCAATTCCATTAAAAAAAAATTAGTCCCTTCAAAATTAAATCTGCAGAATGAAAGGAAGGAGATGTTGCAGAGCATTTTCATGATTAACAAACCCACATTTAGACCTGAGCGGAGACGGAAATTCATTCATGCCGCTGTAATCGCCTGAATGAAATGAACCCACAAAAGCAGCAGGGAACTGAGATTTAGTACAGGTTTCATTAAGATTCAAATCAGCCTGTCAGTCTTAATGTGCTGCTGTCTGTCTAATGAGTGGAATGCTTATGATGATGATAATAGCTGCCTGAAAATAGATGAGTGGAGTGGTGTGAAACACAAAATGGCCATCTCCCCGGTCCTGAGATGCCACTATTGGAAATTGATTATAACAATCAGCATTTTGGGGCTCTGGATCATTGACGGTGTGTGCTGACATGAGCTGTCCCATCTGCTGGACCACCTTGCAGCCAGCAGATCTAGTGTTCCACGAACTGTTTCCTTCGACTGCCCCTGGCGAGGCGCTAGCTTCGGGCATGAAGACTGCCGCCATTCCCCGGTGACAGTGCAGCAAGGTGGAGCAGGAAAAAGGAGATGGAGAACGCAGACGAAGAGAGAATAGAAGAGTGCTGGGGAAAACTCTGGTGCTTTAATATATCTGCTTTAAGATTCACAGATACGTTTTTTTTTTTTTTGCCCGAGTTGGAAAAGAAATTATCCGTAGTGAAGCTGCGAGAGACACATTCTAATGAGCAGAAAGCAATTCAGAAAGGCTAAATGGGGACGGCTTAAAACCTTTAAATTCAGTGTGCACTTACTAAAATGAGTGGAGTTTTAAAGCATCATTTTTCCCCCCAATTCTACTCTGAAGAAGTTACAATAGGATTAAGCAATCTCTCCCAATCACCACCAGCATGTGTGTCTACTTTGTTCTTTTCCAAAATTTAACGTGTTGAATCTGAACAAAAGTCTTTGTCCTGTTTGCGTGCATGAATATGAATCTGAATGGGAGACTAGCATCTCTAGCCACTGCTACTCTGCGTTTCATTAAGACCTACGTGAAACCGCTCCAGAAACTGGGTCACACTTTCTGCTGCCACAGATTTCTGTTGAGGTTTCCAAACGTAAGCTGCAACCAGAGAACCCTGTCAAGGTAACAGCCGCACATGGATAAATAGCACCAAGGGGAAGAATAAAAATACAGAACCCATTTTATTTCCTGTGCGAAGAATCCGTTTGCATCCCAGTGCCATCGGCGGTCGAATCCTTATTTGATCGATGGTGGCCCACAGGAGAGAGGGAGGGAGGAGAAGAACTGCCTCTGATTTACCTCTGCAGTTCAGAGTTCAGCACCACCGACACCAGCAATAAGCAATATACAATGCCGGGCTTAGTTTGCATTTCATAAAACACCAATGTAACAGTGGTTCATCCCAGCGGAACGCCCCCAGGCTGTTTAGTTGTTCCGTTTGTGCTTTCTCTGTATCCTGAATGGTGATCGTGTGTCAGTGGAAAACACAGGGAAGAAGACCAGCCTGTCACAGCTCAAAGGGAGGAACACATAAGGAAGTCTACTGGAAAATGATATATTTGCCAGCATGTGGAAAGGATTTTAGAAAAAAAAATAATTATTAATTAAAAAATTAATTTCTTGGCATAATAAGAGAAGAAGAGGAGGAATAGGAAAGAGCAGAAGAAAAGGCAAGAAGTGATCTCTACAAAAAGAATAGTGCCGCTCTTTGAGAATGTGAACAATATTCCTCCTCTCAACATGAAGGATAATTGCTCCTTCACTCCTCCTGACCCCGCCCTCCTCCCAGCCTCAACTTCCTGCTGCTCCTTCTCCACCTTCTACTGTCTCTTAAGGGATTTGCCGCACACCAAAAGGATGGCTGGAGGAGCAGCTGAGGTTATCCTGTCAAACATTCCACTTAGTCATCCTAACTCTTGGTATTCATACCACACTGCCCCCCCCCTCCCAAAGCTGCCTGCTCACATCCTAACTCACTGACTGAGGCTTCCCATTGCCGCCTCCCTGCTCTCATCCATCCTCTCCTCATTGCTTCATCCCTTCTTTCTTCTTATTCCTTTGAGCTTCCCAGACTCTTGGCACCACTGTGTGCATGTGTGTTTCTAATTGTGTCATGAAGGAACCATGTCAGCTGTTGTTGAGATCGCTGCAGGGGTAATCTGGGGAGAGCGGCTGATTTGACAGAGGTCAGGGGGCGTACATCGCCAACAACATCCTGCTGCCTCTGTGGCTCATCAGGTTGCCTCTGTGTCAACTCAGTGTTCAGTACACATGTAAAGAAGTACATTTGTATTTGTGTACATGTGTGAGTGCCCTGATGTGAATATTTGTGAGATTGTGAGACCAAACCCTCAATAAAGCTCTATGTGATCTACTCAGCCCTCGAGGCCACTGCTGAACACAAACACAAACCCCTAATTAACTCCTATGTCTAATTAGACACTGCCTGCTCCTTCTCTCTCTCTCTCTCTTATTCTCCTTCTGTCCCTCTGTGTGTCTCTCTCTTTCTGCACATTTGGATGAAGACATTTAAATGTTAAAAATGAGAGACAGATACAATAACTACCTGTTGGGTTTAGAGCAGATTGTTACAGATGTGAATGAATAAGCCGACTGTAGCTCTAGAGTCTATCTAGGTTCATAGCTATAATGTCCACTTCATTTACTGCAGTGTTGAGATAAATATGCAGCATGACTTGCAGAGAGGAGATTATTTCTCTACCCTAAAGCCACATTCATGTCTGCGAGGATACAGCATATATAGAGGATTAAACAAGCACACATCTAATTACTATGCTACAGATCTTCATTCGAGCTTGCAAACATAGATAGTTTGTGCCAGACAGGAGGCTCCTCCATGGCTGGAACCCTCTTTCATCATGTGGCTTAAAAGTGACTGCAGTAATGCCTTATTGGTAGGTGCCTAAAAGAGTTTGCCTGTGACAGTCAAAATAACTGGCCTAATCATGATACACTGAACACTGTCTGCGGAGATGATCTTCACAAATGGGAATGGAAAAAAATGGTGAGCGAAGGTCTGGCAATTGTAAATGTGTACAGAGAAAAGAAGCATCCTGGTGGTGGGAGGCAGCTCCTATAATTGCCTTCCAATATCAACTCACATTTACATGACTGACACCTGCAGCGCCTGTGCAGTTTGTCAACTCGTGCTACAAATCCACGAGAAACATTTGACAGTGAAAATGTTCCCGGGTCCATACTTAGACCCAGATAAAGTCCAAAATGAGTTGAACCATTTTCCAGCAACCCAAAGACCTGTGAGACCTCAAAAGATGTGATAGGTTCATGCAGATCTCGACAGACAGGCAAAGCAACATGAATTAAATCAGAAATTTTGTAGGTTCGAACATAGAGATACAGAATACCACAGATAGCATGTACATAATGAACAGGAGACGGATAAATAAGCAACCAACACAGTCAAAATGTAATTAAGCTCAAGTGGCGGCTCTCTGTTATTGCATTCATCATTGTTATTGATCACTCTAAATTTTTCATTTAAAGTTTGAAATAAGCAGCGGCTAACCCACTTGTTCAGATCAGTGTGCCACAGATCAATAGTCAGTGTGTCAGAATAAGAAGTAGCTCAGTCACAGAAATTCAAATATTGAATTTTACAGGGAGGCTTGGGGGACCACCACCAGTCAGATCAGATAAGATTTCAAAGGGCAATGGGAGCGATGGGAGAATAAAAGAGCATGAGAAATCTGAGCGAGACAAGCGTAATGTATACGATCCACAGCCCACTTGACCATGTATGTACGAATCGCAGCTGGGCAAATTACGTTACAGATACATCTTTTATCCTAAAGCCCAGTAATAAGTGTCTGAACAGCTTATAGCACCTCTTAACAAAGAAGTGTTGTGCCAACTGGGTCAGGGTCTGTGTGAAGTTACTGCTTGTGTGCCAGCACTGAGGTATTTCTACACCCGTGTAGGTGAGAAAGGAGGGTGTTTACAACAGCAGAGTGGAATGGGAGCCTCTGCCACTGTGGGATACTGTGCTATTGTTAGCTCCCGTCACAGTCCGGACTCTGCTCAGTACATTTCCGTGTTCTGTAAAGGCACCTTGGGTTTTAGGGGAGGATTCTTGATAAATGGGCCATTGGCTGCAAACACTGGCTTTTATTTCTACCTGCACTACTACCGGTATTTCATTCTCCAGGTTGCGCTCCGCAGAGCACAGGGGCATTAGTTGTGTGAACATGATGGCCAAGCCAATACAAAGGACAAGCATGAAACCACAGAAAGTGCAAACTTCATCACATAAGTTCGCACAGTAAAACACACCATCTGGTACTGCCAAGATGGAGCGGCCAGAAGAGGAACCGAAGAGGCAAACACGGGGGAGGTAAATAAATGGACACAATTAAAACGTTGACTGAGCAGACAGGAACGAGATTACCGAAAAAGCACAAACCCCAAACTAATCCTGAAAATTCCATGAGGCGCACGGGTGTGTGTTTGAGCTGCAGAAGCCCAGTTCATCCAGATAGCGGCTACAAAAATGGGCTGCCAGGTGCGGTGATGTGCGCCTGGCTGTGGGAAGCACATGTCACAAGTTGCGTCAAGCAACACAAAGCTCAACATCAAATGTCTTTTTGGAGATAATCAGAGCGAATAAAGCTGGACAGGAAAGTTGCTCTGGTGAAGTTTCTGGCTGTGTGCAGGAGGGGAGGAAACACCTGATGGAATCAAGTGATAAAAAGCGGACGGGAGTAGAAGATGATAGAAAAAAGGGTGTTCTGGAACCCCGCAGATACCTTTTCCAAAGAGGAAATGCCGGTGCTGACAGGTAAAAGACAGATCGTAAGGGAAGGCTGTGAAGTTGGTGGGAGAGATTAAGCAAAACTGAAAGAAATAGAGTCCAGATGGGAGAGTGGTTCTTCCCCAGCCATTAGTCAAGGCTCAACAGCCTGCTGTTGTATGTCTACAAGCTTTACAAGAGCCCGATAGTTTGCTCTTAGAGGGTGTGTGTGTGTGTGTGTGTGTGTGTGTGTGTGTGTGTGTGTGTAAAACAGTGTCCGTAGGAAGCAAACTCACCAGGTGGACTCGGTACATGATGCTGATCCCCAGGGTCATGTAGGGCTTGGAGAAGTCGATGACCTTTTCACGCTCTGCGGTGATGGTGAGGCCGGCCACTGCGAGGTCAGCTTTCTGAGACACAGAGAAAAAATATTGAAATGTAAACTCCTCAAACACATCCAGTCATACCAAGCACGGCCATCAAATTTAAATTCAGGGCACTTTATTTATCCCTGAGGGGCAATTTAAAAAGCACAGTGAGCAACAAGGCACGCGTGACATCAGACAAACAACAAAAACAGGACTAAAGTGCAGGAGACCATGCATAATGTCCAGAGCAGCAGCAGCAGCAGCAGCAGCGACATCTGTCCTTCCTGGGACAGAGAATCAGTTGCTGGCAGAACAGAAATAACGGATACAATCATACAAAAACACCAAACCAAGAATCCACCGTCGAGCTGTAAATATATATTTCAACACCACAACTTAGTTGCAGTGATATTGTATCTGCGTGTTATTGTTCACACTACTGTGCTCCTGATATTAAGAAGCAATGATAAACATCTTGTTTTAAAGTTGCTGGCAGTGGTGCTGGCCACAGATAACAGGAGCCCATTAGTCTCCTTAATATTGTGGCTGACATTAGTTCAGCTTGCACAAGATTGGGTTACAAGGTGAAGCTGAACAACTGCCAGGGCACAATGGCTGAGCAACATTGTAATTAGAGTTAAAGATATATTCAAACTAATGAACAGAATGACTATGACTCATGTTTTGGAGTCCAAGTTTGTTCCAGACTGGATAAAAAAAAAATGTTTGTGTTTCATTCACTATGGATGTGCATTATATTCAATAAAAATAAAATCACACTTTATTTAAGGTTCAAAATGCATAAAATTAACAATACATCATGATTAACCTCAAAGCCCAAATGGCTGTGGTGAGAATGATGAAGTACCTGTGCTCTAATATTAACCTTGTGCATCCAAAGGCATATTTTCTGTCTCTTCTTCAAAGTGCTTTGATAATGGTAAGCCAGCTATGGGAGTCAGTGCACGTGCAACCATGCATAATGACAGCAGGACACGTGATGAACATTAGCAGTGCTTTGGTCAGTCTCTATCTCAATGAGAAAATGATCCTGACCATGATCCTGGTTCAGAACTACAGCTCGGACTCACATCCGTTGGATGATCACACCTAAAAGCTCTGTAACCTTGCTTCAGTTTTGCCTCCTGCTGCCTAATTCTCAGTCCGTAGGCTTTGAGCCTCCATCATCCAGCATGCCCACCTCTCTCCTCGCCCCTGTTCTTTAGCTGTCGTCTTAAAGACTGATCGCCTGCTCTGTGAAAGCCACGCGGGGAGTGAACATGCAGGAAATTCCAACAAAAGAAAGTCACCAATCCTTTGAAAAACCAGCACGCTGATTTGTTACAGCAACCACGGAAATATTAGTAAGACAGGCAAATCTTTATATTTAGCACAGATTCCCGCTGCTCTGGTTAGAACTTCAGGCTCTTAAAACTATGGCAGAAGCTGGAGCCAGCGGTCACTGGGACAGACCCAAATATTCACCCTGGATTTTGTTGTCAGTCCGTGCACGAGTGGGAGGAAACCAGAGAAACCCATGTCAACATGGGAAGAGCTTTATATGATGCAACTGCTAATAAAAAGCACTCTCTCTCCAGCATGACAGTACCTGCCCCATCCTACACATTCTGTAGCAGCTCTGTCTGACAAAGGTGAAGAACTTATGAAGAGAATATCTTAAGATTATCTTTCAAAGACAAACGCAGAATTAATTCTAAGAAAGTCGAGCCCTTAAAGCCTTAGCAACAGGGAAGAACACATGGCATTGGAACTATCACACTTCTCATTTCATTGACAAACAGAGGAATCTATTCACAAACAGTGAAACTACAAAAGTAAGCATGCCATCTGTGAGGCTCAGACGCTTAGTGACAGGTTGCTAAGTAAAGAAGCAAATACCGTTCTGTTGTCAAGCAGAAATGTTGTGCAACTCCACAGAGAGCACCTGCAACAGATGTAATTTGTGTTGTAGGTGGTTCTACATGTGTTATCGTAGGTGTGCTGTGAGCCAATGATGAGGAAGATGCCATTTTTAAGGAATAATACTGAACAAAATTCTTACAAGAGGACAACCTAATCCTCTTGTAAGAATTACATTCAGTTAACTTTTAAAATTTTTGTCCATGAATGGTTATGGATGAGTCTTCCACCATTTTCTAAGCTTTTAGTCAAGCAAACTCATCCTTTCTGTCCACTGAGAACACCCCCCACCCACCCACCCCACCTCCCTTCCATCTCCCTTGAGCATGTCTGGAGATGTTCTCTCTGTGTTGCTGAGGCCGCTGTCACATGGTGACCCTTGTGAAAAATCAGCCGTCTTTCACCGGCGGGGACCGATGGTGGCGACAAGCTGTGACAATGATGAGAGCAGTCATTGCTTTTGCCTTTCATACTTAATGACTTTGCTCTCCATTAGACCACAGAATGAAGACAGATCACCTCCCACTCTAAACTGGGTCCCTCCCCTCGTCTCCTCTTCCTCACACTGACTTCATGGACTCACTGTTTCACATTAGTTACAGGTTTTTCCTGCTCTTGGCTTTCTTACCTAACCTAATCCGTCCGACAACAGCTGAAAGTGCAAAGAGCCTTAAGAAAATTGAACAGCAACAACATAACCTGTGTCAGTCTGGCTGTTAACCATGCAGCAACCCACCCTCGATATGAGCTCTCCAACCATGCCGGTCCATGTTCCGTTAGCTCCCGGGACCCCGTAGTGTCCGTCCCCTACCAGCCGGATGCGATATTTGAACTTGAGAATGTCTGCCAGCTCCTTGAGCATGTCCACGCAGAAGCCTTCATAGCGGTCATTCCCCTCCAGATCCTGGTGGTTCTGCCGCAGCATCACGTAGGGATTCTCCTGAAAAGCAAACACTTTGTATTTTAACAGTGGATCTGGAAAATGATTATGATATTGTGCCGTATGTCTTTCCATAAAGAAGGAGGAGGATCCGTTTTCTGTCTTTGGTTCCATCCCCATAATTGTTATGACCGTTTACTAAAATGTTTGTTTTTCATTTGTTTCTCACTGGCTTCCAGACTGGAAGTCACTTTGTTCTTTTCTGCCGTCAGAGCCAACTGTAGTTGGGCTTTTTATTGTGTCTAATGCTTCTGGGATGATTTTGTCAGCCTTTATTTTGCACATTAGTCCCCCATGAGACAAGGATTGCATCACTTCTTGGCACTTCTAAAAAGGAATGCACTTCAAATCTTCCACTTTTATAAATGTTTTTGTCAGTTCTCCAGTACCAGCACCAGCCCTCGCTCCCATTTTACCCATCTGGAGTTGAACTACTTTCTGAAAGTATCCAGTCCATTTTACCCCCCCCCCCCCCCGAAATCACTTCACTGGGGAAGACCTTTGCATGCTGCTGTTCATGCACATTACACAATATAAATGCTAATTTCACACCTCGGGAAACTGGAGCTTTCAAGCACACGCTCACATTCAGGCCAGACCGACTCAGATGTTTTTACTCGCTTTCCAATTTCCGCAGCATTATTACAGGGCCTGCCTTTTTAAGATGTTCCGCGAAGACACAAACGCTCTAAAGCTGTGGCTATTTGCACCCAGAGGACAGAAAAAACAATAACAGCCTGCCAAAAATCATGTTTATATCCTCCTATAAAACCTAATTAAAGTAAAAACATTTTGACTGTACAGCTTCCTGTTGATTTATGCTCGTGAAGAAGGGTAAAAGCATGCTGCACTAGTGATAAATAGCTGTTGTCAATCACAAAGAGCATCTGTTGCTACAAAATATGGCCTCTGTTTTCAACTCCATCCTCTCTGCTGACCTGATTAAGTAGACTACTAAAATCACACGTGTCAAACATCCATCAGTCACGTTAGGAAAAAACAAACGTCGACAGCAGAGGGGCTGCTGACCGTCGGACTCTGCCTGAACTCTGAAGTCTTTTTTCTTTGTTTTGGTCCGTTTCACTGCTCTATAAATTCTGTCCGTCCACCAAACCTGAGCAGAAATGGAAACAAACAGGGTCCGGAAAGATTACACCTATCTCTGCAGCAGTTCATTCTCATTTCAAAACTTCAGGCAAACACAAATCCCTCCAGAACCACTTCTGCTAAAAAGCGGCATAAAGTTGAGAATAAAATCGTTTAAAAATAGCTGTATAAAAAGGTGGGAAAAGTCTATGCATGGGTGTGAAAGTGCTTTCTTCTATCAGAAAGAAATTTCATCTACCTGCTTTTGCACACCACAGCAAAACAGCAATAAAAGCTATGAGTTTGAAGCTACAAAGGAAGTCAGATTTCCTTCTTATTCCCAGGTTATGAAGAGCCTGGTTGCAGAGCGATAACTCTGGAGGATGAAGCTCACTCATTTGCACACCCTGGTGGAGTTTCCCCCTCTAAAGACCTGGGGGCTTTTCAACATATCCTCACAGTCAGCCTCACTTTGCTCAACTCTTTTCTTATCCTTAAAACTCATCCTCCAGAGACTGAAAACCTGGCACGTGAGATACAATTTTCTGACGGAGTTGTGTTTGAAGAACAGCCACGGCTGAATAATGGCACACCCAAATATACTGAGAACGAGTTCGTGGGCCGGCAGAAAGTGGAACAACTAATTGTCTCTGTGCGCTATTTCATACGCACGTGCCGCATGATTGGGGTCCGCTTATGGTTTTGTGCACTGAATTTGTGCTAAAGTGCAAATAAATTAATCCACGACATCTGGGACTCGAAAAAAAAAGAGTTTTGAGACGTTAACAAGCAGACTGGCTGGGGGGTTGGGATTTACCCGCTGAGACAGTGATTACTTTACGAAGACGTGTAGCTGGCATAAACGGAGACATCCCTGCAGGTCAAGCTCTAATTGATTTACTTCTGAAAGGAGGAATAACCACGATTCTGGGAGCGCTGAGTATTTAACAGCCAAATTAGGTCAAGATGTATTAACATTGAAGGACTAATGATTTGCCATTTGCATGACATGCAGTGTCACAGATTGGCTGTGCACGCGTACTTGTGGACTTCTGATTGTGAGTTGCCTTTGAGGTACCGTGGTAACGGTTTTCTGAGCGTCCAGCCCTGTGATATGGCGCCGGCATCGGCTCGTTTCATGAGACATAAATGATGGAATGATGGCTGTGTGTCTGGTTGTTTCCCACGTGATGAGACATATTGGAGAGACGGAACAAAAAGATGTGTCTGACAGTCGAGAAAAGACCGTAAATGACAAAATCAAACGACTCTGCCATAATTAAAGCTGTGGGGGAGGAGGACTGAGAAGACAAACACAAACATCCTTTTCTGATCCGTGCTCAGCTTTGATTTGGTGTAACCCTGGAATCAAACATTTGGTGCAACTTTCTATAGGATGCAATTTGCTGTGAAAAATCCCTGAAGCTCCCCTTCAGAAAATAATCACAACGGTGTGGAAATTAATCGGATTACTCCTCCCCGCCATGGTGTTTCAGACAATATGACCAGAAGATGACCGAGGATAATTTGAGCATCAGTGAGGGGGTGATGCCATGAATTCAGCAAATATATGCAGGAAACTCAATTAATCATTACAAACACATGCTGTTTGTCCCGGTTGTTAGGTGATAATCAGTTCTGTGTCAGTGGTCTTTTACCCTAAAGCTGCTTGTGAAATTGAAGTGGTGAGATGGCTGCTGTGCACTGGTGTAATGGACATGCCCTGCAGAGGTCAAGTGAATGTGTCAAGAGTGCACATAAACACTGACAACACACGTATAAATGCCCAAAATAGGGCGTCCTCAAATAGTGCCAGTCCAGCAGCTACAGGTGAGGAATTCTTATAAAAGCTTCGGGCTTTGGCTTGTGTTCTGCCGGCCATCAAGCCATGATGAACGAGCTGTGATAGGCAGAGAAAATTGCTCCCCGGTGGGTTCTGGAGTGTGGCCCAGGGACGTTATATCTTCAAAGTGAAATCAAAGTGCAGTGCACGTCCAGTTCCTATGTCCACGCCCTCATGTTGTGAAAACATTGTCTCATTTGTACACAGATGCGTGCACACACGCGCCGTCCCAGAGCGCCATTTTAAAATGAACCATTCCATCTAAATCCAAATCGTTTCGGCAAGGCCGGAGAGTTGGTCGCCGGCAAAATATGGCAATATGTCCTCCCCCTTCGCTCCCGCGGCTCTGCGGCTGATAAGCTGATAGCCGGCAGCACGCTGGGACCGGTCGGCCCCGCTTACAGTCCGCTTTGTCTTATTGTCCAATTCATCAAGCGGGAGGAGGAGTGGATGGGCGGGCGGCAGGTTTGTGCACTCAGCTGTCGCTAATGCGTTTGTGTGAGCTCGTCTCAATCCACAGATGAAGAACGTGGTGCCAGGAGGGATGGATACCTGAATCCATTATCACTACCGATGCCAGAGTGGCACATCAATGCACAGAAGGACTATCAAGCCAAAGAGGGCAGATTCTACTGTTTTTGAGGAGACTGAGGCACACTTAATGTTGAGAGGTCCAGTTCCATCTAGGGCAGATTAAATCTGTGTGTGCATGTTCTCAATGGCAGATCCTCTATAGGCCCCTTCAGGAGTGACAGTTCAGCAGTCTGTTTACGTCGATTGAATATTAACCATGCTGCAGACGCTATAAATTATTGTAAAGTCCATCATTATGGCACTTGGCAGGTCTATATTGCACTTCTAGTGCTGCCATCATAACCGCCCAGCAGGCCTTTGAAAAACTGCCTCATTCACTCTTGAAAGGGATAGTTCTCCAAAGTGATGGTGTTAAGTCCCCGGTAAGTGACAGAAATATTGGAGATGAGCTATTCAGTAGCAAAATGTGGTACCACTTTGAGGTAACACAACACTGAGAGGGTCTAAGAGCACAAACACTTGGGCATCCATCCAGATTTGAGACACGTTGTGGTTTCATGCTGACACTTGTGAGGGTGTTTCAGAAATACATCCGCACAGACATAAGCACATAGCTCGAGCTGATAAAAGCACTTGAACTTCAACTTGGCAATAGACTAGTTATCTGATTGTTGGTCAATTCTCCCTGGACAAAACCTTGAATATTGTTCAGTAACATTTAAAAGTGCTCACAGATGTTATTAGAATAACTTTGCTCTCAAGCTATTTTAACAATCTTGGTTCTGTTTGTTCCCTGTGTGTACCCATGTCTGACATCTGATCCTGATGTTTATGCCATGAAGGCTGTGGCGCTGACAGGAAGAAGACATGTTTGAACATTTTCTTATCATTTTCAAGAATACGTGACTAATAGTGCATCCCTCAAGGAATACTTTTAACTCTTAGAATTAATAGGCTCAACATCATTATTTTCCCAACTTGGCCAATCAACTGTTGCTCTTTCTGACTAAATTCATGACCATTAATAGATAAATATTAGAGCATAAGCAGAGAGGAATTGACAAGCAGGTAGATAACAGTAAACCCATCATGATAGATGCATAAATATGTTTGTTCAGGATTTGTTGTTGGTTTCTTGAGGAAACCAGCAAAAATCATGGAAATAGCAAAAATGCCTACAGAAAATAGAGTAAATCTTTATATAGTAACTAATGTATATTAATTTGTATATATATATAACATCTGCTAAATGCTCTGTAATGCAGCTTCTGGAATCTGCTGTGTGCTCTAACTGGATGGTTTTCACGTCCGGGTTCACCCACCAGTCTCCTGGAAAAACACCCGAGAACATGAAGCATCTGTTCCACTTCGATTAACACGCACTCAGGTCGTCGGTTGACTCAGCTCATGCTGAAAATGTAGCAACGCTTCTCATAAACCTTTGATTTAATCTGTCTAATACAAGTTTTTTGAATTCAAAGAAAAAGGCTCATCAAAATGGTAGGGCGGTCATTTGCTGGGCACCCTGAAACAGACGCTGCAGCGTGACAGCGAGAACTCACAGGATCTAAATCTACAGCAGTACGAGATTGGCTGACCGGGTAAATTATTATCTCCGCTGATGCACTGTGATGTCTCCTCATTTGATGCACTCAATGCGAAACAATCGCGAGGCGTCGCTTCCTCTGATCCCAAGAGGAGCCGAGTTAAGATCTGAAAAAACAAAACGGGCTTTTGATATGGTAATTACCTGTGTACCGCAGAGTGTCGGCCACATACAGATCAGGCTGGAGTAAAGCAAAGAAAATGGTGGCCGCTGACACTTGTGTGTGTTTTTGCGTGTGCGATTGTTTCAGTGAGCGATGTGATTCTTACTAATATTGTTGTGATGGTGAGCGTAGTGTTGAAGAGCGTGTCCGTCACATTGATTGATGGCAGCGTTCTCTCCATGGACAGTCCATCTTCTGAGTGCCACAGGCCAATCTGCAATGACAGCACACACACACACACGCGCGCGCACACACACACACACGCACACACACACATACGCACACACGTTTCACTAATTAATTCAGCTGAGTCACTGCAATCTAAGCATCTTTATTTTAACACTACACTTCTCTTTAAATGGAAATCAGTGTGTCGTCTCCAGCAGAGTGAGAGATCACAAAGGTTTGTGAAGTGAGAGCGAAAGTTACCACAACTGAGAGAGGCAAAGACAATGTGCATTTGTGTGTGTGTGTGTGTGTGTGTGTGTGTAAGAGAGAGACTCCTTGAGGAATGAACACCGGGCAAGGATTTAATTAGAGGAAACAGAATGCATTCATTGTAGCAATTACCGGCAAATCCTGTGGCACAGAGCCACGTTGTTATCTTTATTATAACCTGTGTAGATTCTCACCTCTGTCTTTGCATCATTCCTGTTAATTCCTTTCTCCTCCTTTCAATTACATGCAGGTGTTTGTTAACCCTCAGCTTTGTGAGTAAGAAAAGATGATGCTTTTGTTCATTTGGGGCACATTTAATCCACCTGATGCTACCAAAGGGTGTGAAAATGCAGGTCCTTTGTACAATAATCAGGAAAGGGATGTTTTTGCAGCTTTTACATGAAGTTTAAATAAAATAGCTTTCATTTTATGCCCTGGCCATGTGTGATGCACAGGTCTTCATTAGTCACTGTCACGACTGTGGCAACTCTGTCTGATGCTCTAGAAAGAGTCTACAAAGTTGCTTTCTTCCCTTTATCATTATATTCATTCTGAAGATTCTGAAACAGACAATTTACATGTCAGTAAAAAATACAGTATTTTCTTTTTCTTTTGGAAATACAAGTAGGATAACGTCCAAGTCAGAGTGGCAGGTTTTAACTGATTATAAAAACACCCACATTCGCAGTGTTCCCCTCTGAGAACCTGCAGAACTCAATTAGGACAACCAAAGCCGAGCGTCTGTTGTAGTTAAGTTACCTTTCGTGGATCTACATCAGTGCAAGTCGGAAAATACTATTCGTGGCACATCCTTCCTTTTTAATTTTCCCAAGGAAACTTTTGAGACTGAACAAAAAAGAGGAACACATGAGAAGTAGCGTACCTAGACTAATGATCAATAGCTGTGGGCTTCTTCAGGCTGATTCTACTTGAGAAATCAGAGTGGAAAGACAGCAAAGGTAGCAACCCAAATGTATCTGTATAAGAAAGGATTGACCCACTTTCAGGGAAGAATTCAAAATAATGATTACTTTACAAATGTATCGATATTAAAAAGCACTTTTTGACATTTAAATTAAAGTGACATATCTTTTGAATCGCTTGGACCCAGAACTTCCCTTGAAGAGCTTTGTGGGAGAGGTGGACTTTTTTGATTCCCTCGGAATTCTTGAGGGGCAGAACTGAGAGCTGAAGTGCCCTGACTGGTGGAACAACTTTACAGCCTTTATTTCATTTCGACAAGCTTCACTTTGTGTTTTGATCATGTGGAAAATGGAGCAAAAGAGGACAATGAGGTCGGGGCTCTTTTGAGCGTATTTGCCGAAGAATAATCGGTGGAACTTTGAGTTGGAGACTTGAAACTACTGATCCAAAGGGAAGAATAGCCGATGAGCTGGCTGAGCCACATGTAGGACACAGGCTGAAACCAAAGCGTTCATGACACTTAAGCTAAATAGTCCTTAAATATAGTTTTGAAATTAAAATTTATATTGAATATCAATTTTCTAACTATTCCTATAATCTAAAATAAAGTAGTTCTTAGTTTAACCTGTTTTCTTGGCTCTTTTGAGGCATTTACAAAGTACAGGTGATTTTGACCCATAATATCATCAATGTAATTTTTTTCCAACATAATATGAGGGTTAAGCAACATTCCACAGCTCCATAGCCTCCAACTCATCTCCATATCAGCCTGATTGGAAAACATTTTCCAGAACTTTGATGGGAACACAACCCACATAGATTATCAGGGTTATTAGGTAGACAAATAAATTCTTGATATTAAAAGTTTCTTGGTGGAAAAGGTGCTACAGAAGTGATGGAAGTAAAAAAGCACTTTGGTGCCTTGAGATTTCAAGCTGTCCTCCTTGATTAGCGCCTAGCTTTGGAAGCCCTTTATCTACTGTCTTGGCACTAGTGATAAAATTCTGATGCCCAATGTAAAAAAGGAAACAAAGACTCTGCAAAATAAAACATTTCCTTTGAAATTTTGTGATCAAAAGGATCTTCTGGCTTTCTTGGGGGAAACAAATGCCTTAAACTCCCCCAACCTGAAGGATGCACCGTTGATGGTGGAGTGAAGGACCCAAGAGGGAAGAAAGGTGAACACGCTCAAACAACAAACAAACAGGAGAGTTGGAATTAGAGTACACAAGCTGCTGACAGAGTGGAAGGAGGTGGTGGTGGTGGATCAATGAACCGATGCCATCAGAGGTCCGATTCAGACCATCTGAGCATAGGAAGGGTCTTAGAAGGGGAATTGGGTGGCAGCATGAATCCTGCTTATGAACAGGAGGTGCAGAGAGGGGAGTTTGAGATGAGGGAGCAGCAAGCAGGAAGTGGGAAGAACGATAAGCCAGCGGGGGAGGAAGTGGCCTTCTGGTGGCCCTGTCATCAGGTCTGTTTCTGCTGAAAACTGAGAGTAGCTGCTTATTCCTTCTCAGGAAGGAGGTTTCATACATCTGCAAATGTAAGCAGGATCTTCTGCACACACACACAGACACACACACACACACACACACACACATTTAAAACCTGCACTGTTTCAATAAACCAATACCATAACTTCACTTCAATGACTCAAGGTCAACTAAAATAACTTTGACCATAGAATTACTTATGTAATTTTTTTTTATTATATCAAACAGTACTTTGTTATGCTGGAATTGCTTTTTCACTTATCTTCCGCAAGGTCTGTTGGATTCTTGCTGCGGGAATATTCCATATCACCCCAAAATCAAAGAAACCCCACAGTCATGAGTTTATATTACACTTTGGATTGACAGACTCATAGAAATCCCGCTGCTTTCCTCGTTATTTTATCCGACTCATAAACAATGTTTATCCTCCCTGCTCCTCTCATCAGTCCTGCTTCCTCATCTGTCTTATTAAAACACCATCCTGTCATAGTTCCTGTTGTGACTTGCAATCATGCAATCGTATGCGGCACAACGAGCCTTTTTGTAATTTCATGAGTTGTGCAACTCTAAATTCTAAAAGGAAGCCAGAAACTGGTGTTAATCCTGAAGCAACAGCACTGGTGCATTGCATAAAACCTCATTATACAGACACAAGCTGAGAATCTATTAATATTCTAAAGCTTCTTTTAGAATGAGGGGAAGCTGAATGTTTTCACACAACAGATGGCATGTGCATGTTTAATGGTGTAAATATCTGTAATTCTGGGTTTCTTATTGATTCAGTATTTACACTGCAATTATATGGCAAAACCCCTCTTGTAGCAGAATAAAAGAAGAACTTTAAGTTGTATTTGACCCATTTTCCTGCAAAACCTTGAATCAGAGAGGAGGAATGAAAGGAGGAAAAAGCTTCAGAAAACTGTCAATCATTCAGTGAATAGGTGCGGTGGGTCTGGCGAACGAAGAGAAAATCAACGGGAAAGTATGAGCAACCACCAGCCAGTCAGAGCAGGTCGACGGGTAGAAGAAGACAGAGAGACAGCAGAGAGAGAGAGAAGAGAGGAAAGAGAGAGAGAAAGCCTGAGATGAGGAGATAGACAACAAGTGGGATGATGCTCCTCACGATGGATTACCTCGGGTTTGTGCTGCAACCTGGAATTATATCACAAAGAATAGATCTGGGGGGGTTTGTTCACTGAAGCATCAGGATTGGCTGATTATCCTGTCAGAAAAACACCGTACCCAATAGGGTGTGGCGAGACTGCCCGGTGACACCTGCATCCATCATAGCCTGAGCAAATCCACCGCTTCCATTATCAAGCCTAATGTCACACAGCTCACTTCCACGCAGGCTAAAGCTGTCAGCTGTTGCGCTGATGTAAATGAGTCGAGACACAAATGTGTCAGTCTCATTAAAGTTATGGGAACTGCTGAGGAACGCCATCCTCAGGAAGGGATCCTTTTCTGTCTTTTACAACACCTTTGCATTGTCAGCTGCATAAAATAAGCCCCAAATAGGTCCAGATATGGTAGTTTGGGGAGCCTCTTCCTGACATTGGGCTAAACAATGTCGTTTTTTTGGGTGCAGCCGCGTTACATTTACTCTATTTGTGATCACGATAGAGCGATGTCTTCTTCTATCGACACTATGACTCATCAGCAGCAGGAATGAGACTAATCAGGACGCAGCCGGATGCAGATTTCAGGGCACAGACTGACACGTGGTGATGAAGGTTGAAATCAGAGTCCTCACTCTTGTATTAGCTACCTACATTCCTCCAAAGTCTAAGACATAAGATAAAAATCTTTCTGGGAAATATGAAATTTTGGTCTCTTCATGCTCAGTAAAATGATCAACCATTTTCAGTGAGACCCGAGATTGCCCTTTTCCCTCCCTGGGAAAAGGGCAAGACATTGACAGATGTGATCCAGTCGCTCATAAGACATCACTTTTATCCATATCATTGAAAGTTACTTTTCTGCCTTTCTATAGGATGCCATTAAATCCTCAGACCACTGGGACTCTTTAAACAAACCGTAGATAGATCAGAATATGAACAACAGCATGTCCCTATGCTAAAGAACAACACCTGGATAACATTTTGTGCTGTTGTTCCACAGTCCATAGGCTGATCCACACTGAGATGGAGGAAAACTGTCTGGCACACGGGCACAGATATTTGCATCTACATGCATAATACACATGCACATTCTTTCAAACTCTCTCTGGCTGCTACTTTCCCTCTCTCTGGCATGCACACCCACACCCAGACACACATACACAGACTCACCCAGCCTTGAAATCCGTTAAGACTGGGGGATCTTGCAAAACAGCTCATCCATTCTGCTTTTGATCTATTCCCCATCTCCAGCCTGCAAAGTGCAAACTGAGAAAAACAAAAGAGGAGAGGAGACTGCTGCATGTCTCCCAGAGACCAAACAAAGGAAAGACCCAGAGACTGACAGAAGATGCTGGTGTGTGTAGATGGTTGTTGGGATGTGAGGCTCTGCATATAGCTGAGTACAGGTGGGTAAGAAGCTTTGTGAATGGTTAACCAGCCCAGTTGTAGAAACTTCCTCCACAAAGTTATGCTTAATTCAACAAAAATATACATATGAGGCACATATTCCAACTAGGAAAAATGTCTTAATGTGTTTAACAGTGTGGAGAAAATGAAAAACTGTTCTTAAAGCTTCATGACTGAGCTTTACTTCAATCAGGAGCAACGTGGTAGAAGGAGGTGAATCGCTAAAGACAGATCAAAGCAAACACAGCACATAAAAGCAGCTACTACAGGGAGGACTGAAAGCGGTAATGAAAGGAAGTGATTGAAACCCAGCTTTGCACTGTAAATGGAAGCTTGTGCAGGGGATTCCCTGTGGGAAGGGTCTGCTCAGGAAAGCAACACCTTCGGTCTTGACACGTGCCGAAAGAGACGTATCCAGGGTGAACGAGATGATGTGTTTTCCTGACACAATGACGATCGGAAGAACCGCCGACTGGTCAGACTCATACGATTTAGCGTGCACCACCGACAGCATAATCATGTCAACAAAGACGGACTTGTTCTCATGAGATTAGGAATAACGTCCGTCGGATGTGATTAACAATAAAACGCTAACAAATGGTAAAACCAGAAAAAAGAAGAGAGGCAAAAAAGAAATTCCCAGATGGGGTTTGCTTGATCTAATGCTCACAGATGTTGCACAGCATTTTCAAAGAGGACAACAACAGCTGCATTACATCAAATAAACATGCAGCTTTTGCCTCCTATTTCTGTCCTGCTTGCAAACATCGACTCATCTCTGTCCAACATTCACCTCCTGGGATGTCTACCAGCCTGGATACTAACAGGGGCAATTTCCTTACATTGATGTTTAACTTTCATTGACATCACTTTGAATTTATGGGACAATTCTGCCACAAGCCTCTGACAACTCACAACCTTGATTAAATGAAGGGATTAAACCAATCTGTGAAGAACAGGCTGGGAAGCCCACCAGGAGCCAAAACCAGCACCTCTGACATAGAAACTTATAGATTTTCCTCCTTTAAACTGAAGAGCTGGGACCAATGGGAGGTGAAACTTGGTCTGTAAAGTCAATCAAAGCCCATTTAGGGCAGCTTAAGCTCCAACTCTGGTGCATATCTATGAGACATGGTTAAGATGTACTCAACTCTGCTGGAGCCCACCTCAGAGGATGACTGTCAAGGCCTCTTGAAAGCCCTGCGTGGAGCTACACCTGGCTTCTCTGATCGTGAGATTCTTGAAAAAGGAGTAAAAGCCATCCTAAATCTGTTCACGTGTTGCACCGTTTCACCTCTTATTTTCTCTCACATGCCCCCACAATATCTGCCCCCAGCCACCTGACATCCCTGCCCCTTAATTTGGGTTGCAGCAGCAGTCAAATTGACTTGAGTGCATCTATAGCACGGTGTCAGAGTACGAGTGTTCCCAGACGGGGCGTGGGAGCGGGGGAAAGAGGAGTGGATGGAAAAAGCTGATTGCCCTAATAAAGGCAGAGGCAGCGCTGACAGAAAATAAATAAATCCGATCGAAAACAGAAAGAAACAGCGGCCTTTACGTCGAGGTAAGCCTTGTGTAAATAACATAGCTGAAATCATTTCTTGCAAATTGAAGTGGTGCTGGAGCTGTGGTAACGCTCCAGCACTCAGCGCTCCCTCATATGGTGCAGAAACAGATGCAGATAAATGAAATCTCCACCAAGTTCACCGCCCCCCGTTCCTCCGCGGCAACAGGAGCACAACCGCAAGACAAATGTAGTTAATCTCAGCAAACCTCGCAAACGATCAACAAAGCTGAGAACAGCTTACTTGGCTAAGGTTGGAGCGCGTTCAGTTACACCTCTGCAGATGCCCAAAACACGCTTTAACGCTCTTCTTCCGCTTCTTTCTCCTTCACTCTGGTGGCTTCAGCTCCAAAACTATGATGAAGTGTTTCCATTAGAAGATGTAATTATCAAATTTGGTGCAGTGTTTGGAGCCAACAGTAAATCACACACACACACACACACACACACACACACACACACACACACACACACACACACACGGACTGGAGTGGGTATATCATATTCTCTGTTCTAAAACAAGCAACAGCTCGCCTTCTGAGGCTGGACATCTTTTTAACGACTGCTGTGGCACCTGTTTGTTCTGAAGACACAACGTCTAGAGTCAACACCGGCAGGGCCAAGTTTAGTGTGTGAGCTGTGCAGGGAAGCAGAAAGTGGCAGAGCCTGCTACAAATCTCATCACTGCTGCTGCACAAGCGCTGACATAAGCGCAGCCTCAATATCACACATGAAAATCGGCGAAGACAGTGCAACATCGTAATACCTAATAATATTTATTATTTATATTTATTTTGGTCTCCCAGAACAGAAAACTGTCAATCATGCTAAAAACAAGACCCACATTGACATCTTTATCAGGGAAATGAACAGATGCGTTATATATCGAGAATGAGCCCACCCTGTGTTTGACCCCCTGGTTTCATGTTGTTCCTAGTCAGAGCCACTTCACTAGTACTGGGAAGTGTGTGGGAGACGCAGTTCCCAGTTCCTACAGGGAGCTTTCAGGAGCTCAATTTACAGGTCTGATAATAGATGGTGTTGTAGATATTCTCTGGCATGTAGAGGAATGGGCTGTTTCCATTTCATTGGTTTGTCTTTACTTGTTTATTTCAGGTCTTTTGTCCCTCTTGGTCTCATTTTCCTCTTTTCATCTCTCTTTCTCCCCCCCCCTCCCTCCCTAGACCTGTTCCGTCTGCCTCCTCTGCAGACTTTGGTCGGGTAAATGTGCCAGCGGCGCTGCAGCCACAGCACGGACAATAATCTTCCCGGGCCACGGCCACTGGCACCACCCTGCTGGCAGCAGACGGCAAGCTTCAACCTGTTCTGGGGCTTCTGAACCCAAACGTACAAAAGAAATAAGCAGGAGCCAATAAACTGTCATCAGAAAGTTTAAAATGAAAATATTATTTAAAAACAGTACTTATTCAAAAGAAATGACAACAGCTCTTTGAAATAAATGCATTTAAAGCCGCTATGTCAGACTTTCATAACTAACAACTTTACTGTTGTTCTGAAAAGCTGATTTGAATTCAAATGAGCAAGACTTTCTGCGGATGTGTTGGTTCCCACTTCTTAAAGCTTCTAACATTCGTGACTAACAACAGTCTTGGGGCTCCGACCGTTGCACATTAAACCAAAGAACAGCCAACAAGCGCTGGTCTTTATTCATGAGGTTATAAAAGGAGTGGCAAAAAAGAAAAAGTGCACTTAGGCCAGCCTGTGTTGTGCTCAAGTGCTTATACGTCTGTGCTGTAAACATGCGTGCACACGTGCACACCGATGAGCACCCGACACAAATGTAGAGTGGAATATGAGAAGACAGGGATAGTCAATGCTGTGGTCTTTTTAATGCAGGAATCTGAGTGCTGGAATGTAAATGCGTGCTCCACTGCAGGAAAGGGCCTTGCATCTCCTCACTTCACCAACTCCTCGCTGTTCTTCTATTCAATACCTGTAAATCAATCTGAAAGAATTCTAAAACTAAATCCTGAGGACAAAGACGCGGTGGGCAAGGACACGTTCAGGGATTCTGACACCCCTGGGAAAAAAAAGAGGTTTGATCTTTTCTTTTAGTCGGTCAAAACAACCAACAATGCCCAAATAAATGTTCAGCTGTCAAAATGGTGATATTTTACCTTGACAAGATAAATGCTGCACGCCATCTGCTTGCTAGCAAGCACAACAAAATGGCGAGTCTACAACAGTGATGCAACAGTTCCAATCAGATTTACTGAATGTCTTTATGCAATGACGGCAGCCTGGTGATCCAATTCTCCGTTTCATGCCTTGACCTCCTCCTTCTCTGCATCTCAGGTGGGAGGGATGAAGAGGTGAGGAGGAATGGCTGCTGCCTGTCCTCGCTAGGTTGTGGACACAGAAGGACCTGTAATCTGATCCTGTCCACAGAGACACAACTTTTCAGCATCTGCCAGGCAGAAGCAGCCCCAACCCAACAGCATGTGGGAGGTGCCATTAACAAAACAAACAACGCTCCCATCTCACACCTCTTCTCCTCTCATTAACATATCTGGCAGTGCCGCGTTACAATACTGCTAGCTGAAATTATTTGGTCTCGCTGCATTATCCATCTGCTCGAATGGACCCGTGCCAGCGTAAACAGCGGCCACTGGAAGACACAGACAAGGTTAGTAAAGGCAGACGAGGCAGCATCTGACGCCTTTACACGTTTTTCCCTCACATTTCGTCTCTAACTCCATTCCCTGTTTCATGCAGCTCTTTCAAAATGTAAGGGTCAAATGTTTAAAAACAGCGGTGGAATAAATTTATCCTCGCCGCCCAACTGTCTCTGTGCTCCGGTGTCATAATAGCATGACAAGAGCTACTTAAAATTCTAGATAAGCAAACACAAATGCAGCTATCCGTTCCAGCAAAGTGGAGTCGAATTGCTGGATGGGTGATAAGTTAATAACTGTCATGCATAATGCAGCACCGACAGGAAAACACAATAGTCTGGGCAGCAGGAGGAAAGGCTGCAGAAATGATGGACAGGTATTTTGGACAGGTATTTTGGAGAATGCATGACTGTGTGAGAACTTACCACACACGCATGCTTCACAGCCTGTGAGGAAAGATGGAAAGATTTTATGACAGGAGATGAGGGCAAATCCCAGTCATTATCCCAGATTATGACATTCTGGACCTTGTGTTCTGTGTTTCTCCAGGTTCTCTAGTGGCCTTAAACACTTGCTGAGGGTGTATTCCTTTATTCCATCCATCATTATGACCCTGACTGGAAATAAATGGCGGTTTTGAAAAATAAATGTTTGCCTGCTTCCAGCTGTCTTGTAAAAAACAACAACATTGATTTCCCTGCACCACACCAAGAGAGCATCTGCCTGCTCCATCATTCCTCAACACATATTCTGTTATATCAAATGCAGAACACACCAGCAGGACTCACAAAAGCTCATGTATTATGCACCGTCACAAGGGGAAACAAGCCTATACCCACGGCGGACGGAAATTCATTAAAGCAAAGTGGAAATTCAAACAAATTCACCCAACAGCACCGAGGTGAGCAACTGACTCCACCGCAACATGCGCCAACAGACACGGCTTACAAACCACAGCCGTGTAAAACACGCTGCCGTGATTTTGGAATCGGCGCTGATCGATCTTTGGAGGATTTCACGCGGTCTGTGGAAGCTCCGAATGAAGTTCACCTTGAACCCGCCCCTAATACAAAGAAATAATATGATTTACTGAGCTAGTGTGAAAGCTGTTGCTTAACACACCTCTATTACTTTAACATTATTCTTATTTAACGTTATTCTTATTTACCCCAACACACACCTGCACGCACACACAAACACACGCGTAGCAGCTGCTGACTGGCTACGCTAAAACCACTGAGTCAGTTTTTTAGTCTATAAAATCAACACAGTTTGACTTGAACCTGACATCTTTCACTCAGCTATTCAAGACATCTTCTGCTGCTGGAATAATGTTTATACTGGATAAAGATCTGTTACTGATAGGTTGTTATCTTCATATGCAGCTCCGCAGATGCAGACGCCTGAGAAGCTCCTGATGGATGAATTGGACAATCCTAAACTGATAAAATCAGGTCTGGAGGCTGAATATCTCTATCTGCCTCGCACAAATTACGCTCAGTGGCCCCCACAGCTGAGCTTATGACAGGTTTTAGGACTCTTTGGGAAGTTCTCACTTGGCAAATGTACAAAATTGGACGACAGCTTTAGCGCGCCACCAATCTATTCACGCACAAATGTCTTCACATCTCCTTGGCCGCTGTTTTCAATCCTTTTAATTTCTCGTTAAGGTGTGTAGTTTGGAAGAAATGGTAGTGTGTGAGAAAGATTCTACCTTTGTCAAACCGAGGCAGCGGGATATTAGAAGGGGACGCGATAGAATGTCAGCTCCTCTGAAAGAAGCCTGGAATTCCAGCATGTACTGAGGCAGGTCTGGAATACCCACAAAACTCCTGCTGCTAATTATATATAAAATTACAAACTGATCTTTGATTTCAAAACAATTCGCAGCTCTAGTGTTGGGTTACTGCATCGCCCAATTTTCCTCTTGGTCCAGTGGCGTCCTGACACTTGAGCAGTGGCCTTTCATGCGTTACAGGAGGACAGCGCTGAGTGACACATGTATCAGAAATGTGTCTCTGTAACTCTACAGAAACTTTCTTTTGAAGTAGTTACACGAACTTGCAAGCGCAACATTTAGAATATGGATGTCAGAACTGTAAGACTGTGAAGAACTCACCTGCCTGAGGCCATCCCGGCTGTTCTGCATGATTCGCAGGGCGTAATTTGATCGCTGGCCTTTGCTGTTGAATTCAATGTGGCCCGTTAGACCTTCCAATTCTACCTATCCGGCACAGAAAAGGCAACACATTAAAAGGCATCAGACTGAGAGAGAGTAGCAGAGTCTGAATATAAGGCACAAGTCCCCCCCGTCTGTCAGAGACCAGACTAGCTAACCCGTCCATAAAGTCTCGCCTCCTGTAGAATGTAGAAAGTAAAACAATAAAAAAACAAGTTCTCAACAAAATCCCAAATCTGCCACCATCCAAATAATAGCCGGAGACTCTGAAAATGAATGACCTCCGCTCCAATAAAGTGGGAAACTTACCGATGTGATGACTTTCACTATCAACATGTATGCTGAATATCTGGCAAGCTCTCAATAATGGTAAGCTAGGATAACTACTTCACCAATTTACCTATAAATGTGAATGACCGGGGTGGCTATCGGAGCTGCCGCCTGTCTTTGTATCATCCCAATGAGCCTTACCATCCTCAGGTAGTTCATGAGGCTGGTGCCATGCTCCCAGATCTTGGAGGACTTGCACGAGAGCTGAGTGGCGCCAACATTCTGGCTACGGTTCAACTCCTGAACCGCCGCCACCACGGTGTACACCGCATCAAAGAAGAGAGCGGAGGAGAGCTGCAGAGGAGGACGGAGGGAGGTTAGTGTGTTATACACGCACACACTCACACACACTTGCTCAAAGCACACAGCTGTGGGTGTAACACTGTGGTAAGCGGTCAATGAGGGGTTAACCCATCCCTAGAGTGGAAGTGAGATTATTCCATTAGATCATTAGAAAGACTCTGATCTGCTGACAGTGCTGAAACTCTCTCTCTCCCTCTCTTTCTGTGTATTTTTTCCTGGGGAGACTCTGAACTTCCTTGTCTTATCCCCAATGAAGCTGGCACACCCTGACTGTTCCAATTACAGCCTGCCCCTCTCAGCACGGGCCAGAAAACAGTGGGAGAGGCAGCTTTTTCTCTCATCTCATCTCATCTCCTCTCATCTCCTCTCATCCTACAGCCTCCTCGTTGCTATTACCACATGTTGTCTTGTGCATTTGATAGAAATCCTCCAATTCACATAGTTTCAAGCATCACTGAAGTGAATCTTTACTGGAATTACAGATTAAAAGAGACCCGATCGGCACAGAAAATACTGGAACCCGAGCAAACGACATTAATAAAGGTAATTAGATTGTGATACATTACGACTTTAACCAGAACATTATTGTACACAGCAGAATGCTGAATGCTGTTTCATGATCTCGACACAACATTGGGAAATTACAATATATTTTTGAGTTGCCATTCAGGACAAGGCAGAAACTATGTTGGTGCTAAAGAAAAAACAAACATAATTAGTAGTTCAGCAACAAGAATGTTCTGCTGGTGTGTTGCCAGTCCTGTTGCTGTGTTCCACTTGGCTCAAATGGTACTTTTGCAAATATGAGATCACTCTTGTTTAGTTGTGTGCAGGTGTGAGTAAACACTGTCTTTACCTCCCCAAAACTTTGCCAAGCTGCTATTTTCATCAAGAGTCTGCATCAAACTGACCAGAACGGCTTCATTAAGATGTGCTGATCCTTTGCAATTTTCCTGACATTTTAGAGGTAAACTCCTCAAACCGGGTCCAAACGCAGTTCAAGAGGGCAGTTTGCCATGATTACACGGTGGCAAGTGCCACGTAAACAAACCTGTCCTGTTTTTAAACTATATCAAGCAACTGCAATCATATCCAATTTGCACTATATATTCTTAAACATTCACTTTACAGTGCCAGTAATTTTTTTTTAGCTTTGTCTGATAAATCGGTGAAACATGAGTACTGTGGTGCATTTTATATTCTTTCCCGGAACCTCTGCAGTCTATACGTGGTACCGGACCCATGGTTTACGTTCCAATCATGTGAGCCTAAAGAAGCAAGACTTGAAGGAACTATTACAATTGGCCATGAGTGAAATCTGCTATGGCACATTCTCTAATTGTTTAATCCTCCTAATTTGCTGCACCAAATGCCAGAAATGACGGCTGCGTCCACCTATTGGCTGTGCTGTAAAATGGGATCCGGGCCTGTGTGAAAATAGGGACATTTATCTTTGAATAATCTCAGCTCTACGCACGTGTAAAGAGGTCACTTTTAATGCAGCCCTTTTTATACGTGCGCTCCCCACAGTCACATTTCCTGAAGACCTAATTACTGTTAATGAAAGACAGTAAATTATCTATGTGCATGTCTAAATGAGTTAATCACTTGCTTATGCTGCCTTCTTTTATTCTCTCTAGATGTTAGCTAATTAATCACAGGATCTAATTGCTGCGGGCCAACCAGTCTCCTAGTGACCTGCTTTGCACAAAAACATTTTTTTTTATGTGAGCTAATCTTTACCTGTTTAACACTCAGCTTATGTTAAAGCAATGGGGTGGTGGGTGATGGATCCCATTATTTCTTTTAGCTTCAAACACAATGATGTTTTCTTTCATGATTTGAATTTGCTCAATTTCTGGTGCTAATGAAACCCTCCAGGAACCTTTTAGTACACAGTTTTCTTTACCAGATATATTCTCCCTGTTGGTACTTTTTTCTTGGCCGTAATTCTCTCACTAATTATTTACAGCATATTTGGGGGGCGAGATCAGATACATTTTTATGATAAGGACGACACACAAGGGATTCTGTTTAATATCAACACAACCTGCCATCACATGCGAAGATGAATCACATTCTGCTCTTTTATAAAGTCTGTGAAGCTGTAGGTCGATGAAGGGCAATGCGATCTGCCGACTGCCTTCACCATGGAAATGGAGACCCCATGTGAAATCAGCTGTCTGCCGGCCCCCCGAGGACCGAATCGTCCTTCCCTGCCGTAGGCAGAGAAGGAAAGCAGCACCGGCAGAGCACGGCTGCTTCCTCAACGATGAAAACACTGATCATTAAAATGGCCAATAATATGCTTCATTTACAAAAGCTAGCAGAGTTATGGATTTGGCCAATTTCAATCTGTCACTCTTGTACAGCAGGTCAGGCCCTAGTTTATAACGTGCGTTAATTTTCTGGCACGGGAGGAAAACGTTCAACCTTTTGATTTCAGAATATGTCACTGGACCCAAGAACAAACTCTTAGATGCAAAGCCAGTGGCATTGAATCAAAGCTATCATAGTAAAGGCTTGCAACCTTCATGACTGGCACTCACCGGGGTCCCAGCGAAGGGTGCGTGGTCACAGTTTTCTTGCCAGGAGCGATTCAGACTGATTACGAAATCCTGGAAAAAGGGATGCGTTTGGTTGAACACCGAGAATCCGATGATGTTGACCCGTTGGTCCGCTACGTCGTCCAGCTGGAGTAGGGAGAATTCCTGCAAACGGGAGGAAAACAGTCGATGCTGCTGATTTCTACGGTAACACATATTCTAGCATTATCTACTGCCACAAACTAGAAAATCTAATATTGAATTACTGTCAAAGTGAAACGTGTTAATATCCAATTTACTCGGATTCATTTACTTTCCATTAAGTCTCATTATTCCAGATGATTACCATGAAAAAGCTGCACCAGCGCTTGACTGTGCATCACGGTACCGACCCGTGCATTACACCACAGGTCATTTGCAGAGTCTGACACACAGGTCATTATATGACTCCTGGATTGTAATGCTTAAGAGTGTGAATGAGAATGAGTGTGAAACACAGGCAGATAGACAGAGAGAGCCTGGGGCATTAGCAGAGGAAATGGGAAAAACATGAAAACAGATGGATAATTGCACGAATGAGATAATAACCCACATTGCCATGCAGCATACTGATACGCTCCAGGTTGCAGGAGGAAAAAAATACAGATATTTGTTATTTTACTATTTTCCCCGAGGGACAAGGAAGGTTTTTTTTCCCTGTGTCTGGGTGACAGACGGAGAGTTGCGAGATACTGGTGAGGAACGGCAGAAGGACAGGAGACAGGGGCGTGACGGGGATGGACATCACCTGAAGGTTAATAGGGGTGTCAGAACCTTGCTCCCCCTGAGGTGGAAGCCTTCGCCTGGCTGTTGCGCCACCTAGCTTATGGCAGCCCGATCAAGCCCGAGCACCTGTCTGCCTGTCACTAATGCCAGGAAATCTGAAGATAAGGATGGGGGGGGGGGGTTCGAGGGGATGCTGAGGGCTAAAGCGAGATAAGATCAAAGTCTTAAGATGTGGGGGAAGCCTACTAATACCAATGTGGACGCAGAGGAGCAAAACTTAAAATTGAGTGTGCAAATGAGTTGTTTTCAGATTATGACTGAAGGTGCAGAGGGGGGTAGAGACCTCTGCAGAGTCTTTGTTTACGTGAAAATGGTTGAGGTTAAAGGTCAAACAGAGGTTACTTCTACCTGTAGGCCTGTTTATGCACTGCATTTTAAGATGGGCTCGTATTAACATTCTGCTGAAGTCATCGGTGTAGATTATAGCCAAGTTGGGACAGTTGGGAAGGTAGAAATGGTTGCTGATGCGACTGAGTGACCAAATCACTGGGAGACCTGTCAAAGGGTTTAGGTCCCACTGATGCCTCAGCAGAAGAAGAAAATGATGGAAAATTTCATCAGTATCAGAAAATTGGAGGGGGTGAAAGAGGCTAAATAGATAATGGAAACTTCAAAAAACCCAACAAAAAGGTCAGAATTAAATAACACAAACGAGCAGGAAAAAGTCGCAGACTAGGATCAGAGAGTCAGTTAAGATGAGACCAGTGAGAGGGTGAAGGCACTGAGATGAACTCAGTGCTGCGGAGGGCAGAATTAATGTGGGAGGGGGAAAAAAGGAAGTGTTTAAACAGGACTGCTGATAAAGGTTATAAATCATCATTTGTCTACATTCAGTGGTGAATGTTAAATGATCCTAATTACTAGGTGATTTGTCCTGGCCAGAGTATGTCGGAAAGGTCAGTATGGATGTGTGCTGTGAGTTTGCTCCCTGTAGGGGTAACTGACATGACCACAGACAGATATTAAATATCCTATAATATAGGATCTTTATGTAGGACCTATATAAACAGGTAATAATAGAATTAAAGCAGAAATACCACTGAACCCCCATTCCAACTGCTTGTGTTAACAAGCCAGGAGGAATTTCAAATTCAACAATATTATTCTCCAAAGTGTCAAACACCTACAGCAATGTTTAACTTTCTAATTCCCGAGCATGACATTAAACATTCCAGCTTTTCTCCTCTCAGATCATTTGGAATCTCTTGGGGAGCCAGAGAGCCTTTTGGGACTGGCCATATAATTACCGGCTAAGTGTGTTTCAATTGATCTTTAGAGGCAGATTCAAGCAAATGAGCCCATCGTTACACATGCTCCTTAAAAGTGCCTGTATGCACGCATGCATGTGTGCTGACACGCATAGAGCACATGTGCGCGTCCACACACAGGCCACTGGATACCTTATAATTGAGCAACACATGCAAGAGAAGACCAAGGTCATCAAAACATCCCTAGGCTGTGTCTAGAGAAAACTAATGGGCTTCGTTGTTGACTTTCAGGGCACACACACACACACACACACACACACACACACACACTCATTTCTATTTTTGCAAGGACTTTCATAAAAGTAATACACTTTCCAGGGCCTTACCCTAATTATCCCAACTAACTACCCAACCCCAAGCTTGACCTAAACTCAATATCAACGTCAACCTTCGAAGCATGTCTTTCCCATCAAACAGTCCTTTGAAGTTATGAGCACCAGCAAAATAGCCCTACTTTTCCAGTAGAATGAGGATTTGTATGTAGTATATGTTGTAGGTGTGAACATACACACACACAAACACACCAAAGCGATGGAGAAACCAACTGTCACAATTGGAGGGGTGGATGGAGGGGGGGGGGGGGGGGTGGAGTGATGGGAAAATAGACAGAGCGAAACAGGGAAAAGGTGAAGGATTTCTGGAGCTGAGCATTTAAAAAGCACTGACACAGACAGGTAGGGCAACAGAGCGCAGATGTGTGTGTGGGTGGGGATGTACAGGGGTCCCTAGACATTAGCTGTCACCTAAAGATCAATCAGCCGATGCTCCAAGCAACAAACCCTCTTCTTTAATTTTCCTTCCATTGTTGATATTCACTGGTTTTGTTGCGCTCTTCCCATAACGGACCTTTCACGCATACACACAGTCCAGAAAGCCCCATGGTACGATCAGTTGGGGGTTGTTATAATGTAGACAGTGTGAGCAGTGAATAATGAGATCCCAGGAGGACCTGCTGCTGATAGTGGGATACCCTGTCATGAACTCAAACTCATAGCAACCCCCCCCCCCCCCCACACACACACACACTCACAAACACCCAGCCCCACCCAACACTGCCTATTTCAGTTCCTCTCTCAGATTCACACAGACATGCTCTTATTTCTTAGCAGTGGCGTAAGCCACAGCAAATCCACCACACTGAAGAGGATATTAAGATAAAGTAGAAAACAAAAATCCAGCAGCCTTTTTTCTCCTATGATGGCGTCTCGCTGAACAGGATAAAAGATTTTGAGATTATAGTGACCGCCTTGGCCAAACTTCAATAGAATCAGGCTGGATCTCTGCTGTACACACGTTACAACATCCTGTAACAAGAAAACTCATCTCTGTGCAAGAATGGCTCATCTGTTAATCCTTTATGTTTGGAATTTTTAGATGGGATGGAGGGTTTAACAGTGTCTATCAATGCTGTGCAGGTACTCTCAGGGCTCTTCTTCCTAAAACCACCAAAACTCATGGAAATGTATAATAAGAGAATATTTTTGTCCCTATGTAAGTCGCAAATGACCCAACGGCAGAACTATGTAGCTGCACTAGATTTGTTCGTCTAGCACACAGTAATATGAAGTTGTGTTTGATTACAGCTAATGGATCGAACTCTTTCTGCAATCCAAACAATAACTGCAGCTAAATGCTTCAGCCTGTTCGCCCCCGATGTTTGCCGGTCTGCTAGCAAACAGGATTTCATGCTGCTGGAAATGGTGATTGCACCGAAACACAAAAGCTTTGAAATATAAACATGGGGACACAGACAGCTAAACATGAGGGACACAGACAGCTAAACATGGGGGCCACAGACAGCTCAGTGGGTCGTGAATGGCCGGTCTGCTCCGCGCCACAGCTCAGGCACGCCGCCCCGGGACACGTGCTGCATGCTTTTCACCGTTTTCTGTGAATTGCTTTTCATTCATTAATGATGCTTCCTTCTCAAGAAGAGGAAACATTTAACAGGATTTGGGGGTTCTGGCTGGCTGTCGCCCTGCAGATGAATGAAGCCGCACGCCGACGACGCTCTCACAGCTGGATTGTTCGTCTGTTTTTGGCAGCGAGTCATTCTGTGTCAGGGGTACAAACTGGGGCTGAGCTCTAAAGCCGCCTGCAGCCTCTTAATTACGTTCTGGAAGCGGAAAGGGAGGAGAAGTGATGAGAGAATTACAAAATATCACGCCTAGGTAAAAAATGTAAATGATTTATTAAATTTTCTCTTCCCAATATTGCACACAAGAGCTCACTTCAGTGCCACGTTGAGTTTTATTAACTCCCACCTTCTCCTCCCTGTCTGCATTTCTACAGTTGCATTGGAGTCTAAAATCTCCATAAATTTCCCTCTAATTTAATGCAACTTGTAATAAACATTATCATCATACATACAGTATGTCTCATAACACCATGTTCACATGAAATATGAAGTCACACAATTTATCCAATTTTCCACAGAATCACGTCCAACCTGCAACAGCAACCATGCAATTGTGAGGCAACGACTTAGGACGAGAACCTTTACTCCAGGTTTGGAGCCCACCAGCTTCTCTTATATGAAGAATAATGTCTTTTCCAATAAGCTAATTGTTCAAATCCCAGCAGAAGCATTGAGGAAGGTACTCATAATATTTTTTATCTAGTGGTTTTTCCTCAAAGACCACCCTAGATTAGCAGGGATTCTCCTGATTACACTGTAAGAAAACAGAAAAGTAAAATGCGGATGTATGGGAAGCAGGTTGTAACATGATTTTGTTTTATAATTTGCTTTGTTGTAAAATAACACTGACTTCAGCTTTAATAATAAGGGAGAACCGGCTGTGACAGCCTCAACACTGTTTCTGTGAACTGACAATAGAAATGGGCTCTCTCGGGTCTTTTGTCCTACAATAAAAGAGATTTAGAAGCGCCGAGCGGATTTACTTTTGCATGTTGTTTCTGCCTTCTTCATAGTCTTTGCAGAGCTTGATACCAAACTTCTTCTGATGCTGGATTTATTTTGTTTATTGTGTCACTCAGCTTCTGTTTTATCTTCCTTTGCCCCATTCACTCTGAGCACAGGCAGCACACGTGCCCAGTGCTGGATCTAGTTCAGATTACGGGGCACAATTATTTGGAGCTCACAGGAATGAATGAATACAGTAGGGCTCTAAAACAGATCATGTGGACTTCAGGGTACTGAAAAAGACATTCAGAGACCATCTATGGCATAGAATTGGCATAGATGCAGCTGCTCTATTCTGTTATTATCCTTCTTCTCTTTACTTGGCATCCCACAATGCCTTTCACCTCAGTCAGCAGATGGCAGAAATTTCCCAAGTCCTTCCTTGCGTACTTAGTATTGAGACGCTCCCTCTCATCTCTAATGAGCGAAGATGAGGACTCGTGATTTGGACTTCGTCACCAGCCTGTCTCAGGCTGTATGGCCAAAGCCTGGAATACACCTTAGGCTTTGAATTGTTCTGTCTCTGGGGACTTCATAAATCTTACAAAATGAATTGTTGGATGTTCTAATTACAAGTCGATAACAGACTGCATGTGCCTCCATGACAGAAAGAAATGAAACCGCAGCGTATCGTTTATTTCACAGTCAATCACTAATGTCTCTATCGAGCGTGTTCAACTTCACTGGCTGCGCTTGATCTTCTATCGAGCGTCCTATCTGGATTTCATTGTTTGTTGGAGTGATAATCAGAGTATAAATAGAGTCATGCGCTTCAATTAGAATGAAAGCTCCATCAGGCTGATTAAAACAGCAAAGAGCTGGGCGTCGTCTTCGCTTCACACGGCTCTAATCAACATCCTGTCTGCAAATTAGATGAAAAAAATAAGAATAAAAGCCTGTATCCAAAGTCACATGTGTATGTTAAAGCACACAATTAAACACATGTTGATGAAGAAGAGCCAATACGCCAGGGGGGTGACCATCAAATGGGCGCTCTGTCATGTTTTCACAGCTGGATAGGATTTAAAGTGATGAAAGATGACTTTGCATGTCTAATTACTTAATCAGGAATTAACAGCTTAATAACAGCAGGACATCTGCAGCCTCAGCCATTTAAAATTCAAATGAAATAACTTGACTTGAATACGGCGACTGTGGTGGTAAAGGCATTAGTCATTGTTCAATCGCTAAAAGGAGAATAAGAGCATAAAAGAAGATTGGGGGGCAAAACGCTGGAAGGAAGGTATGTAGTCAGCAAGCAATATAAACTTTCCAGAGAAGAACCCCACAGTAAGCTGCAACCAAAGCCCTGGGATTTAGAAGATAATAGGCTGTAATGCAATTGTCAACACTGAGTCATGCAGACATGTGCTTTAGAAGGGGAGCCGCTGGTAACGAGACGGACCCGGAGTAATCAATACTGCACAACTCCTCACACGTACAGAAGAGGAGAAGGCTGAGAGGTGGGAGAACCAGCTAAACGCTTTACACCCCATCACTGCGTGTAAGATTAAAAGACACCAAGGAACTGAAGAGATTTATGATTTTGATGTAAATTTCTTTTCTTGTAGGATTTAGTCTGCTTGTATGACAACTTCATTCACCTTTAAAACAGTAAAAAAAAACCTTTCTATTATGTTTTCTATTTTTAGTGCTATATGTATTTGTGCGTCGTCAACCCTGATGCATATGATATTTTTCAGAACATGAAGAGACCTCATGTCTCAACTTGTTAACCTTCTGAATTAGCCATGAAGGATTAATGTGTGGGCCTCATGAATAATGAATAATGTTAGAGCCTGCGATTAAAAAAACACCAGAACAGTCTACTTCTATGAATTTAGATGTCCATTTGCAGAATTAAGAATTTCACATCCATTTTCTTGGGATGAAAATGTGCACATGACAGGTTTAAACAGAGTTTTAGGAATTTATAACCAACCCAAGTGCTCAAGTACTGAGAAGTAAGGGTTAGATGGACAGGGCTGTAAAGTGAGCCGTCCCCCACCGAGTCCACCTGTGGAAGTGAAGACAGAAGGAAAGTGTGTCTCGTCGTGTTTGTGCCCACCTAAAAGCTGATCTAAGCATAAATGCAAATAACTGCAGGTTAAGGTTAACGCCTCCTCAAGCCCTTTTTAGTCACCAAGTTTGTGGAGCTCTTTGTTCCTAATGTTGCCTTCACACCTGCTACATCAAGTGCCATTATAACTGTTCTTCTTCTGCTGATCCACCACTGTGATGTCGACAGACTAGCTAACTGGTCTGGCTCCTGGAAGTCTTCATCATGACCACAGGAGTCTACCATTTTGACTCTGGCTCTGACTCTGTCCCCAGCACAGACATTACTCAAAATGACGACAGCGACCTGGTCACGGTGATCCGTGTCACTTGATCGTACCCGCCTACATGGCTGTTAGATGTTGTACTGTCTCAGGAACACCTATGCACAGCCACACACTCTGTTTCCATTGCACACAATGTTCTCCTCTTCATTCCCCTGCAGATAAAGGATCCATTCCAGATCACTCAGGACTTTTTTAGATAAATCATCGACTATTTCTTGGTTGTCTCCTTCTTGACGGGTTCTCACTTGTCCTTGATCTCCTTTCTGCCTCTTAGCCTAAGATCTCAGGGTGCAGAAAAGGAGAAGAGACCCTCCAGGTATTCTGAGGAACTTCTCTGGCCTGGTTATCATACCTGACACTGTTAGTTTTATAAAAGGTAGTTAAAATCATACACAAGAGCTACACCATCACAGTAGATGCACTAAGGACTGGAGAAGCTCCAGAAAGACTGTTGCTCTCAGCAGGCAGATAGAAACAAGAGGTTAGTAATCCTAGAACTGCTGGCTGAGGAAAAGTGGGCAGATCAGCAGGGCAGTGAATAAGTGAAAAATGCAGACTGTCACTCTAAGAGAAAATGTAGAAAAAGAAGAGTGCTTGAGAGAAGAACTCTGACTGAGAGCAATCAAGACGGCAGCAGCTCAACTGTAGATGAGGACTTCAGACAAGTTAATGAAGCAGCAGACTGACGGGCATGCAGGTAAGAGCTTAGTGAAACAGAGCCCCACTCAAAAGGAGGCAGCAAGAGGGAAAAGAAGTGTTCTTTAGGAACTGCACGGTGTGAGAGTGTGGATGGTGTGTTACGCCGGTGACTTGCCCTAGGAGCATTAGTGCCCCACGCCCAGAGCCTGCTGAGATGCCTCCAGCAGCCCATACAGCTCTAATGAAGAATAAATGGCAACTGAAGGAAAAGGGAGGGATGGATGGACAGAGGAGAAATGGATTGATGCAGTCTCAAGAAGTGGAGCAGTACTTTAACAGAGAGTGAAAGAATGGAGCATTTTTGGTGATTGTTAACTCAGCCACTCTGAGCTACTCCCACCGACTGCTGCCGTTGCTGTTCAGTTTTATTATTGGATTTAGCAGCGTAAAAAGTCTGTAAAACCTAGGATGGGGGATGTTCTATAGGGTGAGGGGGTGACATTTGTAATGTAAAGTGCTGTGAGTGAGTAGAATAGAGCCCATTGCATTCTCTTTGCATTGCATTTTCTTAAGCGAGCGTTAATGAATCTTCATGAACTAGTGAAGACATGAACATCCATTTACTGTACACGTCAGAATACACAAGTGCATCATTAAGCAATTATGAGTTATTATGATATCTTTGTGATATCACCACAGCCATAAAGCATTTGTCTAGGGCTGAGTTCACAGCAAGAAAAAAGTATTATCATGTAGTTTGAAGTAAAATAAGTTGTTATAAAATGCCCATTATTTAGTAAAACACACTTGACATGACGGCGGCGTTTATATGCAGTTGTAACCATCCACACAGCCTATTACCTTTTCTATTACTCAGCTGATTGATTCTCAAAAGTCTGTTTCCAAACAAGCAAATATGAACTTTGAATAATCTGTGTAGGGAATTAATTAAATCCCAATCATTTTCACAGTCACAGTGGCTGCCCTCTAAAGCAGTTTGACTGACAAGACTTTGGTTTAATTTATAACTCCTCTGCACCGCACTTGTGCAAGATGGAGGCTAAAGCTGATGTCTCTTCCTCGCTCTCATTCTCTCTCTTTCAGTATATTCCCTTCCTTCATTCATTCGCTCACATTCAAGCCTGAACAATAAACTTATGAAATTGAGTTCACTATCATTCAGACAATATTGATATCAATGCCAGACACACCTACAGATAAACAGAGAGTGGAGAGATGGAATGATGCAGGTGTTGTAATAAACAGAACAGAAGTACCAATAAAAGTAGTGAAATGAGAAGGGCGTATAAGGGCAGGTGACTATTATCCAGCAACTTTTATCTAGTCTTGACCAGGAAGCCTGATTTTGCCTCCGGAAAATAAATACATTTTTAAAAAAAAGAGTATGTTTGTGCAGGTCAGTGAGGCAAGAATACATTTCATCTGTTCTTCTGAGGCACATTAATTATAAAGCATTTTATCGTTTGACGGTGCTGGGAGGGATAATTAGAAGCACGGAGCATGTCGAGTCCAGAACCCCAGCAGGCCGTGAACAAATGGCAGAGCCCAGCGGTGTTTGCAAAAGAATAGGGATTAACGGTCCAATATCGGCTTCTGCTGCGCTGCAGAGGTAAAAGCTGCCCCCCCACCCATCACTCACACAGACCTGCTCATCAGCTCTTACTTATAAACACAGAAGAGCAAATATGGGATTCAATCAATGTGTGAGGGAGGTCAAAATGAGAACCTACAAAAAAATCCCTGCATTTCCAGAGAACGAACAGACAGACAGACAGACCGACCGACCGACTGACCGACCGACAGACAGACAGACAGAAATGACAGACAGACAGACAGACAGACAGACAGACAGACAGACAGACAGACAGACAGACAGACAGAAAAGGCCTGGGTGTTAAGGGCGGGATGGAGAAATGGTCTGTTGCATGAGTCCAGATGTACACCGGTGTGTTTATCTGAGCTTTGTTGTTCAGGTGTGACGTTTTGGGGAGTGCTGGCGGATCTTTTGGGGCGAACATCCGCAACAGTAGATCACAGGGGAGGGCGGAGGGAAGAGGGAAGATAAACAGGCGCAAGGGCTTCCGTGGATGGGAGGTGGGAAGCAGGGGACCCGAACCAATGGCTCCGGCTCGCCGGAGATGGGAAAATATGTCAGCTGCGCATGTCGTGTCACAGAGCGTTTCCGTTTCGTGCGCATGCAAACATGCACGGAAGCGAGCGAGGCGCCCGTCTAGACTCGGAACGACATCGCGGAGCGAGGCTCTGCTGGGCCCGATCTCATGGTCGCGTAACCTTCAAACGACATTAGGCACACTGTCAACACATGATGAGTCACTGCCAGCTTGATGTGATTTATTCAGTCCCGCTGAGCAGCTTGGATACAAATAACTCAGATAGGATCTGCCGAGCAGCAGTGTCACGTGCTCCAGCGGTTCTTATAGCGGCTCTACGTTAGTCTGGACATGCGAGCAATCCACTGCTGCACATGTACATTGGAGACGCTCCCTCTCATTCATCGAACATAACTGTTCAAATACCTCTCTGTGCTGACCCAAGAGAACAGATTGCCAGAGATCTCACAATTAAAGGCCAGAATATTACCCTCCAGCATTAAGAGGGCTTCATGGTAGGAGAGAAGAAAACAGCTCACAGGGCTGTATTGTATTTTCTCTGCAGAGGCCCTGTAATAAATGGACTGCTTCCCTAGATAGGAACGAACACATACGTAAACAAACACACACAATTAGGAAGAGCGCATTAGAGAAGACGATCAGAGACATACTTGGTGAATATCAGACCCACTGGAACACATAAGCGCAGTATGATGAGTTATCATGGCAGCCAGCTGAATATCCATCTCTCACGTCAGATGAATCACGTCCACGCAGTACTGGGTATGACAAACAAACCGAACCCTAATGAAGCCCAAAAGCAGTCGAATCCACGAGCAAGCGTGATTAAAACCCAGAACCGACAGACGGACAGCTGAGTGCGGGCGCTGACGGGCGTCTCGAGATGATTCGGGGCGGAAAAAGATTAGTCAGAGGAGCATTGTGGCAGGTCATTAGTCAGGAGCGTCAGGAGGGGAGATAAATGAAGTGTCAGCACAGGCCGCAGACAAATGCAGTGGGAAACGGGAGGGAGAGGTGGCGTGTGTGTTGAAGATAATTATGCAAGATGCTTCCAAATAAATTCAACAAATGGCCCAGAAATGCAATTATGCATTACAGCAGCAGCAGTTGTGGTGCATTCATTCCTTTTTTTTAAGCTTGTATCGTATAGATGTTTTATTATGAATCCTTCATCTTACAATAAGCACATGAAGGTATGGGGCTGATTTAGAAATAACAGCAAAAATAAAAATGCAATTGAGGTAATCACGTATTTTGACTACATTAAGCACATATCTACTGTGTTTTCTGTACTCTTCCCCATATAATGAGGGAAAAATGTTCCTGTAAATTATTAATGAGTCCTCATTATTATTCAGAATTCAACTCCAACTCAAAGAAGAAGTGAAACCCAGATCAGCTCCTACTGCAGCAATGAAATTTCTCTACATTAATCTAAATAACTCCACTTCTCCCATCATGTAATTATCACCATCTCAAAGCTGAGACCTCAAGACAGCTATTCAGATGGATTAGCTGCTCTTTTGATCAACCTCAACAGGAATCTCAATTTTAAGTCTGGAGCCGGTGACGCTATCAGAAACTCAAAATTTACCTGAACTAAGCGAAATTCTTCTCCGTGGAACTCTATGATATATGTAGCTGTGTTTCTATGGCAGCTAGTCAACAAACATTATCTGAGAAATGAATTTAGCATCTGCAGGCAGCCAAAAGAGGTTTTAGTTAATAAACAAACTCACTTTTCTTGAACTTCAAGCGATACTTCAATTCTCTGATGACCTCACTTTTATCATTCATTCACTTAGGATGTAGTAAATGTACCAGTCAGAGGCCAAATTATGGAAAACCTTTTGCTAAAGGGCACAGGGTGAAGCATTAAGGTGATAAGTGTAGGCTTTGACTACGCTCAGAAAGGTTATTGTCCTCACAAAGATAAAGGAAATATCTTGACTGGAAAATCCACAACCATTAAAGAGCAAGAGCACGGAAGCCTGCGCTCAACACGACCGAGACGGAAGATGTTAATTTTGCTTGATTTCTGCTGTTTTCTTAACATCTGATTTATATGTTGTTGCCTCAAATAAGTAGAGTTACATGTTGCTTCATCTGTGTGTTATCAGGGCTGTGAAACGCCTTAACGAGGAAGACGCCTTATTCTTACTAAAGCAGTAATCTCCCAAACAAAATTAGTAGCTGATGAGAGTCTTGAGGAAGACAACTACAACAACAACAATCTGCTGGTGAACTTGATGGTTTCTGGTACAAGAAAAATAAAGATGAAGAAAAAATGTTTTTATAGAAAGATGTGAATCAGTTTTTCATTTCTGTGGAGGAAAAGCTTGAAAACCCATCTCTACATTTTAATGATCTTAGACTAAAGTCAAATCAAATAGAAGTTTGACATCAAATTGTCATTGTTTAATACTAAATGACACAAGTATGTTTTTGCTTCCCCCCCACGTGGGAAACGCATTATGTCCAAGGCTTGCGGCGGCATGCTGGCCGGCCATTTTAGCGATGTTAGCTCTTTGACTAATGACAAAGCAATCACTGGGACAAAGGCCGTCTTTAAAGAAATGGTGTGGAGTGATTCAATGGAGGGGAGAAAACCATGGTGGAGGGGCACCACAGTGGCCCCGCCGCTCTCATAAAACAGCTTGATATGAATCATCCCTGCAGGGCTATTACAGGCCATTGTTTTGAACCTCATTTATTTCAATTACGAGAGAACTTACAGATACAAAGTGCTATCTTTATGATAATGTCATCAGTTTCTGCAGTGTTCCAGCTAAAAATGATTAACGGCGGGGCTGGGGTCAGTCCCACTACTGAGGTCTGCGGCGCTGCAGCTCATCTCATTTACTGTGTGTTACTAAATAACCTGAATGAAGCTTTGAGTGACAATATTCTATTAAAGGTGCTGTAGATTTTGTGTTTTTGGTGATTTCCTCTCCAGTCACCTTTTGCAGTGATCTACTTTAGGCAGATATGCGTCCTACCGCAGTGATTTATCGTGGCTCTCTCGACCCTTTGAATCATTAGAGTAATTAGAGAAATATCAGAGATGGTGATGTATTTCCTGCGTTTAGGATTTTCAGCTCACAGCTATTTCCAAATGAGCTGCATCTCCGCCAATTTAATAGGAAAAACAGTTATAAATGAGTGTATATTCATGTCACTTAATACAGATTTAGGGACATCAAGCTAAAAAGGGATTTGTCTATGATGAGAATAAGAAAACATTTATTAAACTTTACTAAGCACGATTTACTAAATACGAGGGAAGAACACATAGTGGGTGAATTGCATAGTAATAATAACTTCAAAAACACAAATAAATACGTAATTTTTAAGAAGCTGGAATGCATTTCTTATTATGTGTATTTCTCCATCCTTCCCTTCTCACACTCTTGTGAAGCATCATCAACTGTGGTCCAGGTACGGTTCCCACTCCAAGTTCTCAACCTGTCAAGTACCTTCCCAACCTTCCCGGATGTGTACTTGTGTTTCTCATTCCACAAAGTACTCACCAGTCGGGGCCAGTCTGGACTTGGAGTAACTAGGTGTCCCACAATGCATTTCATTTTAGCCAATGGTGAAAAGTGTGTACTCCAAAGTAAAAATGTCCAAGTAGGTAGTCCAGCACCTCACAAGACCTAATATGTAGCTTAGCTCCTGCTATTATTCACTTAATAAAATCAGCTAAATTGGTACAGATGAAAATAATGGTCACGATTTATTTATGCTACAGACTTGCAGCCAGAGTAGGCAACTGAACAGTGACCGAAGCCACTAAAACCTCAGCAGCACCAGTCTAGTCTCCAGTCACATGCAGTGAGGGAGAAAATGGACTTCACAGCCATGAAATTCTGCCATAAATCTTCTCTGTTTTATCACCAGTCTGCTCGACACTATCCATCCAATCATTCAAATCATTCATTCAAGTGCCGGCCACTAATTAAGTGCACTGTTTTATTACACGACAAGAGCAGCACATTAGAGCACTGATGCGCTCGCGTAGGTGTGAAATCTATATTACCTCTAAAGGGGCACAGCGTCTGCTTGCTTACCAGAGAGGTGAAGATGTATGTGTAGTAGACTGACAGCATTCCCAGTTCTGAGGCCTGTGGAGCAGAAAACATGAGTTCAGGGAGAGGAGGCATAAAAGAAATAGGCGGTAAGTACAGTACAAAAGGGATAGAAAGACAGATGTCAAAGAAACAGGCCTGGAGGGGGAGGGGGATCAGATGGCATAGAGACATGAGGGAAGAAAAGTGGTGAAGGCAGTATGCAGCTCTCTTAAACAGTCAGGTCCAATTCACATCCAGGTAAAAGGAGTCGGTCGTCCTCTGCCGACAACTCTGGTGCAGCCAATAATATCTGGGCTGAATTAGTATGCTGCACAGCACCCCCTCCTAATTTGATTAAATCAAAGTCACAGTGAGAAGCAGTCATGAAGGACGACCTGAACTTTTTCATAGTTTTCATTTCATCAGTGTTATTAGTTAAAATTAAAACCAGCAGGACAGTGGTTTCCATATCTGCAGTGCACGTTATGATAAACAACAGAAAATGTAGATTTTATATTTAAAGTCTCTCCCCACTGATTTACTGTTTCATTTAAAAACATTACTTTTGCGCTATGGTCCAAGCAAAGATCCATTTATGTGTTTTAAATTCAACTTTTATGATTCTGCACTTTTTTAAAGAGGCTTTTTGGTAAATATATAGTTTGATCCATAAAACATCTTCAACAGGTCCTGTATTTCACACACTGAGTAATATTCTAGAACAGTTATGGCTAAAAGTGCCGTCAGTTGTTGGTCAGTTAGCCTGTTTACAAGACCATGAAGGAATTTTTATCACTTTTGTGTTCTGTTTTGTTTTTTTATGTGCAAAGGTTAAAAAAAGACATTAATCATCTTAATGGGTATACATGCATCAGGGTATTAGTGAGAGATCTAGGGCTCCTAATCTGATTTCTTATAATCAGATAACTACCATTGTCTGATAAAGAAAAAACATTATGCTGTTTACAGGATCACTTGAATCATCTGATAATCAGATAATGATCAGATTTTCATAGCCAGTAAAATAAGTAGCTGAAGAAAACCGTCCCCAGGGGCTCCACTTTAACTCAAAGCCTGATAGCTTTTTGATCCTGTCATTGTTGTGCTCAGTGTGTGCACGGCTGGTGGACATGGGCTCACTGTCCCATTCAGTTGCAACAGCAGCAAAGGCCTGAATGAACCAGATTACATTCAGAGCACTAACACTGCTGACCAACACCCTTTTAAAACATAAAGCCTCAGAGAATGAGACCTTTGTCTGAAGGGGTGGTTGATGTGAGATGTAAACAGGCATGGGTGTGTGTGTTTGTGTGGTTTGGGGGGGTGATTTTGCATGATGAAAGAATTCTGTCCCTTCAGACTGGCCGTTCATGATTATCATAATCAGAGAATGTCAAGTATGCCGGCAGGCAGCTTTGATATGTTTGGCAACTCCAGATTAGTCAACGGACAGCCGACTTCCACCACTCCGCTGCAAGAGTGTCTCCTGACAGACAGGCGGACATGTAAAAGAGACAAAAGTTTGAGGCAGACGTTGATGAAGGTGTGAGAAATCCAATGTGAAAACCACTCCTCAGCATCTCACACGACAGGGAAAAGAGCAGCTGAAGGGACAGAAAGGGGATGGCAAAAGAGGAAAAAGCAAGAAGTCCCACTGTGGACTGCCACTCTGTTGCCGAGTGCTGCCAGGGTTGTCATGGTGACTGAACACTTGATTGAAGTCAGAGATTGGGAGTATATTGAGACTATAAGAGAGAGGGGGAGAAAGAGAGCGAGAAAAGGGACGATGCTTCTCTTTCTGTCCATCTCCTCCCCTCATTCACTTCACTAAAGTCTCTCCCTCTCTCTCTTTCTCTCCTTCTTTCTCCAATTATTGTCAGAATGTGTCTAGTGGGCCATCCATCCTGATCTAGAAATAATGAGCTGTGTATTAATAAATAAGGGACCATATGCTGCAGCCAAACATTGCTGCCTCCACGGCTACTGATGTTATTGATACCTTAAAGGCTCTTCATAAACACGAGCAGATACTTATATGTCCTGATTGAGTTTGAGTCCAAGAATTCAGGTGTTTTATGCTCCCAATCAACTCCGGAGATACGCGTCCTGCCTTCAGCCCAAACCTGCTGAAGCTTTTGACCACAAAGTTGGCATTTGGCTACTTTTATGAGACAGAAAATCAACACATATGAGAGCCGACCACCTGACTGGGGACTGCAGGCTCAGATGAAAACGTGCTCCTGAGTTAATGAAGTGACTTGTGGACATCAGATAGGTGCATCCCACTGAGCGCCGGGCGAATTTGGAAATCTTTAAATCTGAAATAAACCTCTGGGCCTCACATTTTTAGCTGGCGATACGGATAAGCACAGGAAACGGAAGCACAGGCTGCATTCATAGTTGCATTTTGCTGCGTGTTGATGTGAAAGACCAAGAGATATAATGAATTAAAATTGAAGGATCGTTCCACTTCATTAGCTTGGAACGCAAACATTAGAACACACTCCAGTCACTTGTAATTTCAATAAATGTGACTGCTTTCCAAATTAATTAAAGACTTTGTATACAGACTTTGACTTCATGCATATAATTGTTGCAAAATGTTTGATAAATATAATTAACTGAATTATCCTTTAATTTTACATGTCTGTTTCTTTGTGTCCACCGTAAAATTGACACTGAATATTCCTTTGGTGTGCGAAAACAGGGAAAAAAGCCAATGTGTTGTGGCTGTTTTGCAGCCTCCACATCAGGGGAAATATGCCGCCTCTCTCCTGTGGTTAAAATCTGACCAACCAGCTTCTCCGCAGACGCGTACAATTAATTTCAACGCTGAACAGTTTAGCCTCTGGCGGTTTCAGATACGTCTCACTTGAAATGTATGAGCGTCATGAAAATGTTAATTTTTCGGCACATAAACATAAAAAGTTGTCAGAGCATAAATGACGCAGCTGCTATAAGAAGCACACTGACCCGCTCCAGAATAATATGTGACATGGTGGTGTTGGCGTCTACTACGATGGTGGCCGTCTTGTCGTCTCGTATCTCCTTCAGCACAGGGGTGGGGTCCTGGCTGTCATCGAGCATGCGCACCGACAGCGTCTCCTTTGAGATGAGGAACCGCCGGAGGAGCTGCTCCAGGTTCAGAAGGCCTGTTGGTGCATTAAATATTAAAAAGCAAAGAAATATGACTTTAGAATGAAGGACTGTTGAAAACAGGTGGATCGTCACAGAAACAGAGCAACACGTGAAGTCAAAGCTGATGACCAATGAGCTGTTACAGAGAACAATCAGCAGATTTGCACACACACAAAGCCCAGAATCAGAGGAACCCTGTCATCGACTTTCAAGGCCAACTTCCATCCAAATTTTAAGAAGACAGACAGGAAGTCCTAAAATGAGCTGCAATTTATTTAATTAAATCTGCACTTACTTATTATCCTGACAAAACATTATTGAAGCAGGAGACGTGAGGAGGGTCCAGCATCAACTGATAGAGCCAGTAGTGGAAGTGCTGGTTTTCTGTCTAACTATTATAGAGCGCTCACTGCGGGGAGCTCAAATGGAATAACATGCTATCAAACTGTGCCTTTTAAAATGGAAAAAAAAGTAATTTGTGTCTTGCTGTTTCAGCGGTTTTACCTGTACTGTAGCGCCAGTTACATTTCACAGCTTGTCGCTGTTCTCGCTTGCTGGCAGCTGCACCGATCACCTGCACTAATCTCACATCCAGAGAGCAACTGAGCTGTGTGTACGGGGTCGTCTGTGGTTTGCACAGTGTGGTTTGTAGGAAAAATGTATTAATTGAGTTTATCTTTAAATGCGCAGGTGAGGATCATGTGAAACCAGAAAGTCCAGCGCAGAGACAGGACAGGCCAAGTGCTCCAGCACAGAGCCATCAATATTAAAGGTTAGCTAGATTAATGCCTGTGGCTGCGTGCATGGTGCTTTTGGGCACAGCCACACCGCTCTCCCTGCCTCACCCTCAAAATATTCATGAATTGGCTACGCTCTATTAGTCTGTCACTGCTGCGGGTGATTTATGATACCAGCACAAGTGGACGAGCGACGGACACCAGGCTGCCAACGGCACACTGAACATGCGTGCCGCTGAGGATCCGGTGGGGGGGGGGCTGAAATCTGGACAGGCTGGAGCCAGAGTCAGATGGGCTTTCGCTGAAACCATTGTGGTGACCACACTAACACAGGCACGATGCCATGTGCTGCATTTCCTGTTGAATAAATGGAGGCTGGGAGAGCTCAAATCAATAAGGTCACATCATTTCCTGGACCGGCTGCCTCTTGTAGCCAATGTTTATGCATATTTTTAGTGTGGTTACCTCTTCCATTAGCCCCACCGACACTGCTCACCTCTCCCACATATGCCCAAAAAGGCCCGGCTGTGTTTCATCTCCCCACCACCCTCATTTCATTACTCTTCTTTCCATTTCATTTCCTGTCCAGTTGCTTCTTATCCCGCTGACACAAAGTAAGAACCTCTTGACTGACCCACACAGCCAGAAGGGGACTTTTATCGGAAGTCTTATCCTTTAAAGCCACTGGGAGAGGAAAGGATAAAGTCTTTTGGTGAATTTTTACAGAACAAAAAGGAGACATAGCAGAAACTGGAGGGAGGATGTTACACAACTCATGTTAAAATACAGCTACAACATTGTGGGTCATTTGTGATTGCTACACAGTTGTGTCTTTACTGCATTTATGAAGATTTTATTACATAACCATTTGTACTTTATGAAAGGTCTCCACACACTTAACCTTTAGTGACAGTCACATCTCTTAGATCACACTAGGAGCCACGGACCTGACTGCACACATGTCTGCTCAGTGACAATACTGTTATCGTTCTGATACTCTCTTTACCTCATTGGCTGTGCAGCTATTTTAATAGCAGCAGGATGCTATCTTTCAAGACACGCTTGCTCTAGCCTGATATTTATATTCTACACTGTTCTCTGAAGAGCTGCCGTGGTGAAAAACAGGATTCTGATGGGCACGCCCAGTCTGTTTAGACCTTTTCTCCGTAACCTTTGCAGGCACCATATGTCACATGGTGGCATGTTGGTGCGATGCTGCTTTTAGACAGTTTTGCTGATAACTCTCTTAGTTTGCTATCTTACTCACAGCCCTTACAGACTCTTTAACCACTCCTGTAGAGGCAGGGGACTGTGTAGGCCTCCCATCACTGATGCAAGAGCTACTGATGAGCACCATCCTGTTTGACTCCAGCAGAAGCCTCCCTCTGTGATTAAGAGATACACATGTACATGCTGACATCTCTCTTTAACATATAAATGTGGCGTTTTAAAGAACAAGCCTCTCCCTGAAGTCATGCAGGAATCAAACTGGGCTCTGAAAGCAGGTCTGAGATACAGCTACAGAAAGATAAAAGACTGGAACTGAGAATTAAGACAGACGGGATGGTCCACACTATCTCAGTGTGACCTCAGAGCTGCTAACGATTCAAGCCTTTATTTCACAGCCTCGTGCTGATCAGGAGAAGGGCTAGCAGAGGTCAGTCAAGGTCGCAACCCTTTGTCTTGGGATTTGTAATTACGGCTTGTTAGACCGCAAGAGGGTGGGAACAGGCTGTGATTTGATCTCAGTTCCTATTTACAAACCACCCTCCTTCAAAGAGATTTGCGAGTTTCTTTTCAGGTCACTTAATTGAGCAGTGTTTTTTGAATTTGTTGAGCACCTTTTAATAAGAAGTTGACGGAAATAGTTGCCATCTCATTTACACAGGCTCATTCTGACCTTAGGCAGTGGTTTAACAGTATGACTGTCTGCAAAGTAGAGAACGGCCAGCATTAATTGCCAACATGCTACAGCTTTATTATGTGGAAGAGGATAAAGTATGATGTGTAATTTATTCAGGGCTGAAATTCTCAGGGGTGCTACGACAGCCCGAGTTCTCTACGGAAATGTGTCACAACACACCGATAAGCCCTGCACCTGTTTGCAGCATGTGCAAACATTTCACATATGTTTAATGTCTTTACTCTGTTGACATGCAAGCTTTCTCTCCAGCTGTAACGACGCGTTTATGCTGTACTTACAGTCGGCCTGTGCGCAGATGAGGCAGGTGGTGGTGCTGTTGAAGAAGGTGAGGAGGCCGGCCACGGCCAGGCTGATGTCTGTGTTGGTCGGTCGCAGGTCCAGAGTGGTGAAGCGGGGATAGTGAACCTTGAGGATGTCCTCTGGAGCCACCTTAACATAGGGCACCTGCACGGAGACACTGAGGTCAGCCTGTGTGGCTGCTTTTAATCGTTCTTTAAGACACTTTATCCCAGAGCAAGAACAGTTGTGCCTGTTTGGTTGACAGAGTGGTGATTTGAGAAAATTCTTTTTTTGGGTAAAATGAAACAGCTCTAATATAACAGCGCTTAGTCACAATAAGTATTATTCATCTTTACCTACACTGCTATAATTTCTCCATTTGGATTGTTAGTTCGGTGCCCCTTCATCAAAATCCAGGTCCTCACAGTCTCGAGTTTTGTAGATAATAATCCAGCTAATGTTTTGATTGGCCCTGCCTTTGAAACAGTTTCCAGGAAATCGATAACTATGCAGGTTTTCCCGTTTGTCTTTGGATAAATTACTGTTATATTGTCTCAGGGTCGATTTGCTGGAACATTACAAATATCTGTCCTTGAAATAAGTTCTTTGGCCACCCTCTCGTTGTGCCGAGAGTTCTAACACGGACTCATCTGCAGGCAAAGAGGAAAAACGGCAGCAACAATTGCCCCCTTTAGCTCTCCCCAAGTGTGACAACAATTCCAGACTGCAGCGAATTTGCTGAAAATCGTAAATTACGCTCAACCTCAATTCAAATGCCTCCTCCATTCATTTCTCTCCAAAGAAATCCACCTCTGCTTCAGTTCATCAGATGATGCGAGCCGATACGATCCTCCAAGGGCTCGCGGTGGCGAGAGCCACGGTGCGAAGGAGCGTGGCAGCTGTCGGGTCAGGCTGCTGGTCCGGCTTTGCAGTGGTGTGCAGCGGGGCTTGAAGGGGATGTGGGAGGACATGCTGGGTCCGCGAGGAGGGAAAATAAGGGGGCCCTCTTCATCATGGAAGATTGCCTGTCTTTGCGCTTTCCACCGTCCATACATTCCTTCAGCCCTCATTCCCATACACCCTTGATTGCTTTTTCATCTCTGTCCATCAGGGTGTAATGGAGTCCCTGGGTGTTTGGATTGATGGAGGTCTGGGTGTTGCTGACAGCTCCTGTTGCACCAACACTCTTTCTTCCAAGAGTCCTAAAACCTGTGTAATCCCTTTACACCCTGCTGGTGAACTGAGCCCAACATTGTGTCCAATCTCTTAATTTTTCTGACACTGTCCTGATTTTCCTTAACACATTCTTAAAGTTCTCTTTGCATATCTACAGGGCAACATCTCTTTTTTGGGAGGGAAGGGGGGGGAGTTGTACACATTAAACAGCAATAACTGTGACCCCAGGTCATTTATGTGTAGCCGTATCTCAGACTGCCAATTGATGAATCCGAAAAATAGGTCTGAACAACAATGCAACAATCTCAGTCTAACTTTGTGTGGGTTTGTGCTATTATCATCTGATGCCAAGTCTCTGACACCCCCCAATTAGCAAGAGGTGAGGCTTGAAGTACCATCTTGGTTGGATTGGACCAAGAAGAACGTAGAAAGTCAGAATCAGCATCTCAACATCTCAGCTTCAAGTTGATTCACCAAGCTGGAGTAAATTACATATTTCTATTTAAAACATTTTCAGTGTCTCCAGAGACAAAACAACTTCTCCTCATCATCCTGGCATCAATAAAAACAGAAGAAGCAGGTGAGATTAAAGTGAAGGATGTTTTTCTTTTTTGAACAACCTGTAGATGCAATTGACAGGATAGAATTAGATGTAAATGTCTTTTAAAATCAGCTGCTTGTGGCAGCGGTGCCGCCAGCGGTGTGGGAGTTAAGATAATTGAATCCCAAAATTGCAAAGGATGACAATCTCAGGTAAATATGCAGAACTAAATACCGTTGCTATGGAGAGGCACAGAGGAATGACAAGTATAGAGAGGGAGCGAACGCAAGACATGGAGGATAGAGCGCTGAGAGCAGTCTCACTGGGCTGAACGACAGAGGCAAACAGGAAAACATAAACGGGAGAGGAATGGAGATGGGGCAGGGATCCGAACTCATTAAATGGACTCATTCAATTTAGCAGTGCTAAATTAGATTTTGCTGTCAAAGGCAATGCGGCTCATGTTTCCCCCTTTATAACACACAGACCATTACAGAGCATTTAGCTTGGCTCTGCTCTCTGAGGGCCACTAACACATTTCAAGTGTCCACCATGGCTCCCATGTATTATTTTTAAATTAAAACATTTATTTGTCATTAGAACCGCAAGTCAAGGTGGTTAAAGCAGCAGTCATTATTTGATGATTAGGGACCGAATCCAAATGCATTTTGGGTGAGAACTCAAATAACTACTTTGTATTAATTAGAATTGCAACACACACACACACACATATATATGAATATATGAATATGAACGGTTCTGTATGCAAAGCGGTCGCATTTATTCATATTTATTTAGGGTCTTAGAGCTTGCAAACATCCAACTGGCCTTAATCTAAATGCAATGAAAGCTCTACATGGAACCTATGCAAACAGCCGCTGTGGCAGCAACACTTGAAGAGAGACAGCATAACGGGTGCTGTGCTTCCCTTCCACTGTCTTTGTAGAATGTTCCTCTTTTCTGGCAGAATAAAATGCTTTTGATCATCATCTGCCGCCTCAAAGTATTCCTATTCAAAGCCAATGATATATCGGGTAGTTTTTTACATTTATGCTAGAAAGAAATACAACTGTTGCTCTAATTATAGCATTTAACTCTCACAGAACAAATTATGAACAGAGGTACAAAAACACTTTTACACACTTTTTCAACTTAGTTACAGGCCTAGCAATACCACCCTTGTCTAGATATTCCAGGTTGTGTCGTTTCCAAGCCCGGCCATTACTGAGGAGATCGTTAATTTGAGACACAGTGAACGTTAAAGCCCATTTCACTTGCGACCGGTAAAACAAGCATCGCGTTGCCACGGTGGCTGAGCTGACAAGTACCTGAGTTATTTTGCTACCTGTCTGCTCAGAACATAATGGGAGCCTGTTGGGAGGGGGCCGGAGCTGGAGAGCCTAACAGGAGGTGGAGGTGCGGCAGTGCCATATGGAGTGCAGAGATATAATGAGCGTCTACATCTGTTGGCTTGGACTCCAAAGGACAGCAGAACAAAACTCTATGCTAGTAAATCGCTGATGCATTTTTATGGGTTCTGGAACGTGTCAGGGATGGCTGCTGCACTTAGAGTGAAATGTTTCTTTACAGCAGTTTGACCTGGCTATCAATTAGCGTCCATCACAAGCTTGTCATGGAAAAAAACATGGCGTTGTCCCTGAAAACCAGTCAACGCCACAGCCAAGTGGAGATCTGCCATCGAGCCTCGGATCTGAACGCAAGGTCAGCTGAGGCCAGAGCAGTTTGTTTAACGTTGTATCCGCCGATACGCCTGGCAGATCCGAGTGTGGAGCTTTACACCAACTCCTGCAGGCCAGAGAGCTCTGCTGCCACTGCGTGTTTGAGAACAGATGCTGCTGGAGACAATGTCCATCAGTCAACAATGTGATGCCAAGGCTGGAATACTGAGCTGGCAGAGCTTATGTTGCGAGGTGGCCAACGATGGAGAAGGGCAGGTGGAAGGCCATTATTTCTACCTGATCTCCCGTTGAACCAAATGCTTCATGGGAGCTTTTAGGAGGCCAGCTGCTGGCATTAAACAGAGGCAGAAAGATGTGTGCTGGGAGAGAAAGACAAGAGATAAGACACCGGTGATAGGAGTGTGTCAAATTCAGCCAGCCAACCATTTTCCAACCCCGGCTCTTTCAGCCAGATCTCTATTTGCGCTCGTAATGATCCCGCAGGTCCCCACAGTCAGAGCAGAAGCGCACCGCTGATAAAGATGAAGTGGGCAGCAGATCCCATGATGCCTTTTAGGCGAGTGGAACATTGACTGCGAGATCTCTATCTCATTGATCAGCAGGTTCAAAATAGGAAAAAAAAAAAAGTACCTTTCCTCTGGAGAGGTTTTCCTGCCTGCCGCCACGACTCTATTTCAGAGCATATCTTTATTCAAAAGAGAGGGAAAAAATAAGACTGTGTTGTTTAACCACACGAACCAAAGAATTCAAACTAAAATCAAAGGCCTCTGCAGTTTACGTGATGTTTACTAAGGGTAGAAGAAAAATACTGGGCTTTGATTGACTTTACACAGTGCAATTCTGGGAAAACAGCCAAATGTTTGACTTACACCACCCAAACAGCTCAATTCTGCTCATGGATCCTGACAAACAGTTGGCCAGCAAACATGAGGCGTTTGATGGAGACACAAAAGACCAAACTGTTGGTGATTAGCTTCAGATGAGGCAGCGAAAACAGGAGAGCAGTAGATGGGTGAGCAGCTGGGGGAGAGATGAGGAATAAGTAAGTTCTACTCTGCGCGGCTGAATATAATACAACGGGAGCAACACTCGAGCACAGTGCAACGTCCCTCTCTCCATGACAACGAGCAGCTAATTTGAAATCATTTCAGCTTCCTGCTCACATTGGAGTCAATCTGATGTCACCCGTTTCCATCAAGGGGATGAAATTAGGACAGCATCTGGATGATAAGATAGAGGGTTTGGACGTGCACGTGGACATTCCTGACAAGACAGATCAATAGTGCTGTGGGGAAATGGTCGGCGGCCCCCCCAGATGACAGCTGTGCTCCTCTATTTATGACAGGGCACGCTCGGGGGAGAAGCACCTGTAGTTTGCATGTCGGCAAACTCAGCGGAGCAATCAGAGCGACACCTGGTTTAACATCTATTCATTTAATCGAGTGTGCTTACGGATGCGAGCGCTTGTGTCCACAATCGCAGACCTGAGAGAAACTAATTAGCTGCAACAGTTTGAATTAGTCACACATTTTAAGGGCTAAAACCATCCCCACGCAGACTCGAGGGGGGGTGGGGGGGCAAAAATAAATCCTAGCCAAAGGAAACACTGGCCCATTTTTAAAAAGCACCACCAAGAATGTTTAACCTCCGGTTTGAGGTGAACATTGGAATGTATGTGTCTCCATGTGGGAAAGAAAAGGATGATAAATGTGTGAGAGAAGATGCCACTCCGCTCTGAGACTTTCTCGCTTCAGCACCTTCCATTAAACCTATTTTACTTTCTCTCCCAAGCCTCAGATTTAAATTCCTCGGACTTCTAAACACAGAGACAAATACATTAAAAGGAGAGAGCTTGTGGAAAAAAAAAAATAAAAAAACTTTTTACCAACTTCTACAGCTAATAATGGAGGAAAATATCGTTTCTCTGGATAATAACTACTGATGGTAATGAACACTAAGAAATATTAGTGTTTTAATGAGTTTTCATTCAACGGGGGCTAATAGTGCAAAGCTCTGTTGCTCAAAACTGGCTCAACTCCAATGGAGATTTCACATCTTACTGCTGCTCTAATTGAAAACACACTTTTTCCAGTTGTTAACTGTCAGTATTTATTAGCAGCTTTGTGACTCACTGTAATTCCAGTGCATTTGGTGTTTAAAGCGCAATTAGAGTGCTGAGCTGACAAAGAGGTTGACACCCCCCCCCCCCTTCCTCCCAGGTAGAACAAGAAGAAATAAAGGTTTGGTATTTGACTGATGGATGGTGATTTGAAAGTTTTGAATGATACGATTTTGATTCCGATCTTGACCCGATACCCCCCTTGCATCAGTGATCCTGGGAGACGATGGGCAGAACGAAAATGACAGAAACAAAATGGGTGGAGGAAATGAGATGAGGAGGGGAAAAGAAAAAAGGTGAAAATAGGGCCACAAAAGTGATGAGGATGGGGACTTTTGAGAGGGAAGTAATAGCAGACAATAGAGCGGGAACAAAGGTATCGAGAGGAAAGCGGGATGAAACTATGGCGAGGTGAAAGGATCAAAGAGAAAGAAATGAGAAAAAGGTATAGGCAACTGGTGTAAAATAAAGCACAGAGAATGTGTGGCAAGGCTGTCCTGTTATTGCGGCACATAAAATTGTTGGACCAGGAAACAGGCCGCCGATAAAGAGGTTAAAAGCTACACAAAAGGTAATTAGAGCGTTCCGCAATTAACTGGGACGTGCTCTTTCGTCCACATTTCATTTATGAGAATGAACGCACCGACATCCCCCTTGATACGTTGATAAAGGTGGTGATCATAGTCAGTTTCTCATTCAACAACTTAAATTAACATGACTGACACAAATCAGCAGCCATCCAGCCTTGCGTGACGGGCTGATTTATCTCATTTGGATCTTTGTGAGTTAATGTTTAATCTACATTAATATGGCAGTGTTGTTACATGAAAGTCAGAACAAAGCACCATGGAACGGGGGAAATACTTTGCGTGTTGTCATCATTATTACAGTGCACGATGTGTGACTGTAGCTGGGCTCTAATGTTGGCTGGAATGCGTCCTGTGCACGGCAAATACCTGCTCAGCTTTGCTCTGCTATGACAAAACTGCGGTTCAGTGAAGAGCATTTCTGACTCTAGCTGGGGAGGATTTATCTGAGTTGGCCGGCCGTCTTTGTGTGTGCCGAGCTGCCGATCAGCCCGGCCGTTTCTATCGGTCTGGAAAATCAGGAACCTGCAGAGACCTGTGGCAGATGTTCAGTGATTGGGGGTCTTGAATGGTCCTCACAAAAAAAACTGTGCATTGGAGCTGCAAACCGGTGCTCTCTGAGAGGGGGGAGAAAGGCTTTTCAAATTTGTTCAATATGCATTTATGAGCAATCAACTGTGCCTCGGCTTTATCTAATGGTCCTGCTCAGCAATGGCTCCAGTCTTGCCTTGTGGGGAAATCAACAGAGCCCATTTGCCTTCTAACAAAGTCGTTCTGAGAAATATATTTGACTCCAAAGTTTCTTGGAATTAAACCCAGGCAGGCGCGACTGACAGGGAGGCTGAATGCAGCTCCCAGTGCTGCTGAACACTGTATCACAGGAGGCAGAGGAGAAGAGACCCAGGCCGAGAGAGAGATGGGTGGAGACACTATCTTACTTAGGCAGCTGTGCATAAATGTCTGACACTTGAGCCCACACTCCTTCATAAAGTATGTCCCAGGTGATAAGCTTGTAGTTTTTAAGGGCTGCACGACAGCACAAATCTCTCATCATGGTCTGTCTCCAGTGGCGAGCTGCACCACTGACCCTTTCCACCTACATCCCACCTGTTCTCTGTTCACCCTGCAGACATCCGGTTTACCATCTTCAGCTCCCAACCAGAATTCTTTGCTGTAACCCCTTTGTAGTCTGGCAAACAGATGGATTTGCACACCCAGAGCAACCGCTGGACACATTAAAATTCAGAAATGCTGCTCAGATGAAAACATCTAGCAGGTTTTACTTTTATATCGCTGATAAAGGAGTTGAGGATAAGACTAGGGATTAAGAGCATTTGAACTAAATAGACAGCAATGTGGATCAATAACTCAAAATGTAATCCAGATGAAATGTTTGGCATGAAAATGTAATCATGGGCATTAACTGAATTTAATTTGCAAGATTGTTCTGGTTAATTGTGGAAAGACTTCAATCCAAAGCTTTTAAAGATGATAAAGTCTGGGAGTATGCAACAAAACTGGAGAGGAGAAGTCTTGGTTCTGGTCCATTGATATCAAAGCACCAGAATATATACTGTATGTGCTGTTTATGCTCACATACATTAAAGCAAAGTGGACGTGCAGAAATCAGCAGATAATCACCTGTAAAACAGCAGGAGTCACATCTGATGGTGCTCATTACTCAACATTAATTGGCTGCACACACACACACACACACACACACACACACACACACACACACACACACACACACACACACGTGTTTAGTGTGTTATTCATGTGTAACCCGAATGCATTGACAACCAGGGGCTGCTAGATGACATGGTGAACACACTGTGATGTCTGTTGGCTATGTCTGTGATGTTTCGCTTTATTGTATGTTCAAAGGACCTGCAGTGCATCCCGGTGATTTGCAGCAAACGCTGCAACTGAGCCGTGTTTCCGGGGGCTGCTCTCTGCCCTCGCACTCAGCAGCGTCATGTTCTCCACTGAAGGTCTCCACTCACTGTTGACTTACAATATAGTCCCTCCAATAAAAACACTACCTGAATAAATGGACTACCAAAGTGTACTTGTGTTATTTTAGGATGTGATCCCTGTAACACACCTGCATATGTTCTAACTGAGCTCACGATGAGTCACAAATTTATTACCTGATTGTTTGGATAGAAAACCTCCTCACGCTGTCAGTTATTTATCATTTGTATGTTTCATTTATGCTTTAGGACTGTTAACCTTTATGTTTTTTTAAATGGTAATTGTAAGTGGGAAAATCCTTCAGAAACTCGCTTATTTGCATGAAGAATGTGAACTTTGATCTGGTCATCTGGGAAGACAATGGAGAAGAAGGATTGTACCAACATCAAATGGGACCGGAAGAAGAGGACAAGGTCATCCAAGCAGAAGGACTGGATTGGACTGTATGCCCCGGCAATGGACTGGGTTATGAACTGGCCCGGAGGACTGTAATATTTGTATCTTGAATTGGTTCTATTGCTAAATAGATTTTAAAATTGGCATTTTTCTTCTTGAAGTCTTCATTCAAAGAACACGTGGATTAGCAGTGACACACGAGAGGTATTGCGATCCAACAACGGTTAATAGCAGCAATTCATAGCTGAGCCACTGGTCTCACTTAGCTTTACATTTACATTTCATAAACCTCTTCACTTCAGGTCACGCTGTGTAGTTCTCAGTGGAACTACTGTAATAGGCCACTAAGCTCAGAAACATCTGCACCTCAGCAGTGGACCTCAGGCTTTGTACATAGCTATTATTATTTTTGTTTTGTTCACAGTAAAACAAATAAAAAGAAAGCTGTGTGAGGTTTTAACAATGGCTGGTTCAAGTTGTGATGCCAGTCAACACTTCTCAGCTGAGCACCTCTAGAACCCTGAGTTGGTACAAAAAACCTGACCACTAATGGAAACCCTACAACCACTGACAGTTGAGCCCCGTCGAGCCCCAACAGAGCACTGTGATTTGTAAAGGCTTTAATCAGTAAAATCCATTGGCATAGAGCTCAGTGTTAAAAATCTACCCTTTCTTGGTCCTAAAGCAAACTCCCATAGCAAAATGCCTGCCTTTGACCCTGACTGCCTTGAACTTCTCTTCTCTGATGATGCCCTGGTAAACCTGACAACCTCCTGTCCCCATTTAAGAGTTTTTGCCTTGTGTTTATTTGGACTTTTGTGGTCTTGTGCTGTTTTTTGCATGCCACAGAGGTTTGTGACTCCTTCGGTGTTGTTACCTGCAAGTTTTTAATAAAGTCATTTATTAAAACTGTCAGGAGCTACTGTGTTGCGAGTGGATCCCACAACACCTGTGTCACGGCGAGGTCGTATATCAGCGGGACCACGATAGATGTCACTGACAAAGCTGGAGTTTTTTATGACCCATTGATGCCGTCTTCTTTTCTATAAGGCTATTTGTACTTTTTTTTCTCGATTTGTTGTGAAAAACAGAAATAAACCAACTGTCCTCTCAGGTTAGCCTGCAAACTTAAAACTTCTCAGGTTCTGGCTATATTTTGACAAGTGAGAAATACGTCCAGTCCCATTTAACTCAACACTGTCCAGAAAACAGTTGCTTTAAAAGCCAATGTTGCAGGAAAAAATAGTTCAAATAAACAGTCCAGATGGAAACGCTGCTGTCGAATGGATTCGCTGTTGAAATGCAGCTTTACACTTACCTTGCAGCAAAGAATTAACTCTGTAGAGCAAACACAGTGAAACTAAACCCTTAGTGTAACATGTTTACTGAAGCATGTTTGACCTTTAGCATGAGTCGGGAAACCCAGCTCAGTAATTAGTCAGACGCTGATACCTGAGATTTAAATCAGCTGTTAGCTGCTGTGGTGAGAGGCAGGTCATCTCTCTCTCCCCTGAGACTCTGTTGCAGGTGAAGTAATTAACATTTCCTCGTTATTGTCGGAGAAGTTTTGTGGCCCTTTCTAAGCGCTGCTGTAAATCATACGACACAAAGGGCTCCCAGTTCCAAGATGCGTGGCTATTCAGTCCAAAATTAATTCATATTTTGTTTATTTATGCACTTAAGTCCATACAACTTAATTAAGGTGTATTGTTATGGTCTTCCAGTGATTTTTGCATTCAAATTTAGAATGAACTCTGATTAAAATACACTACTGTTACAGCCTGCAGGAGTGCGGTAAAACATATGCAAAAACAACTACTGTAAATGTCTCTAAACTCCATAAGCTTCCAAATTTTTTTGTTTGTTTTGCATGGTGGAAAAATTATATATATATATACATACACACGGTGATTTTAGATGTACTCTTAGTTACAAACATTCAGTTAACCATTCTCTCTTTTTATGCTTTTCCAACACAACCTTTAATCCTCGAACAATTCTCAAACAATTCAAGAAACATCTTGTTGAAATGATGCTTAATTCACCTCTGTGCTAATTCTAATCCTGCATTACTTCCTCATTATTGCCTGGAGTCACCTCACAATGTGTATAATCCAAAATTTTGCATCTCCCCTCACTTTATTGCAATAAAGGTAGCTTTCATATGCACGGTCTGTCAGCTGTCCATCAACCCACGCTGGTTTCCTCCCAACAAAAAAAAAAAACACAAGGAAATTTCGATAGGCCCATTTTCATATCACAGCTAATATTTAAGGATGTCATCCCTTCCTTTGAGCCCCTGCTCACTTTATCATGGTTATGTATCTCTGAATAACTCAAATGTGTCATTTTCCTCCCTGTGTGAAATCTTTGATATTCACATGCTGGTATTATAACAGCCGGGGTTTCATCCCTGTCGATTCCTCCTGAGACTTTTAGCAGCAGGAGCCATGAAGTGTCTACAAGTCTAACAGACAGACTTCTCATTATTCTTTTAGAGGATATTACAGAGACCGCGAAGCTAATGGGATGTCTGTTAATAATCATACTGAGCAACTTCTGGCTTCCCTGTTGACTGAAGCCAATTATGGTGAAAATCAACTTGCCGAGCTGAAATAAAATAACATTTACATTTATTGTAGATAATTTACATTTTCTACATTGTATTCCCAAGTCAATCATACAACACAGGCTAAACTATAATCACGTTGACTATAAGTACTGGGGAAAAAATCTATATGTAAAACTGACAGAACTAACAAGAGAATTAAAAACATGACCTTTCTGATTGAGGTTTTTGGTTTGGAAAAGGTTCGACAGGCTGATAACAGCTGCGTCTGCTGTAGTCAACACTGGTCTGCACCTCCACCCATGGGTACGTGTTGTAGGTAGTGACTAAAAGGATGAGATCACAAAAAGATTCCTACAGGGGTTCCTGTGCAGGGCTTGTTGCTACCTCCTTGGTGAGGGTAGGGAGATGTGGGAGTGGGTAACGATACAGCTATTGTTCCTCCACACTGGCAGGCGACAGCTCAGATGGTTCGAACACCTGGATGCTCCCTGGATTTGTGTTTCCTAAATGTAAAGGTTTTTTGAAGAAATTCCAGTGGTGAGGAGGATCTGGACTGCCCTGCTGGGATGTTGTCCTCTGTGATAGAGATTTAAATAATTGGCTGAAGATGAATAAAACTGAGGGCCCCAAAAAGTTTTTGTTTTTTTTGCATTTTGGAAATGCAGTGGAGAAAAGAAATACAAATAAATAAATTCTTCTGCCTTTGCACAGCAAAGAATCAGTCCTTGGTGTCAGACAATGATGCCAAGGGCTTCTCCATTGCACTTTTCTTGGTCCTGGTTTCTCCAGGACAATGAGTCGCCTCGGTGTGACAGGGTTGCTCCGAGCTAATGATAGGAAATAAAATGCCCAGCAGTGCTTTGATTTGAGAAGGAATGGAACGGAGGGAATGTCTTTGTTGGGGCATTTCATCATTTTTACTAACAAGACATAAACATACGTGGCACATCTCCGGCCCCCCTCAGAAAAAACGCGGCTAACAAGGAGCATTGTCGCCACCTCTGGAGTCATGAAGGCGCGGCTTCACACGGGCGATGGGCCTAAAAGTCAGCTGGTCAAACACTCACCTCTTTCTCTCCGCAGATATTGCTGATGATGGAGTTTGAAGCCGGGCTGGCAGAGGGGCCAAGGACAGCTACCACGCCTTTGGACATGATCTGGCACACTGAGGCAGAAAGAAGAAGGGGTGGGGGGTAGGGTAAGATCAGCATGTGTAGAAATGCAAATATATGTCACACTTTTTAACAATGATCCAGCAGTACTGGCTTCACAGGAGACTCCAGGCCTGAGAAAAAGATCACTAAAAGAATCCTTTAGAAGGGCCCAGAATATGGTCGCTCGGGGGAGTGGCTGATGTTGGAAAAACAGACTTTTGCATGTGAAAACAAAAAGATAGAAATAAAAAAGATAGAAAAATAGTTGGAGACAGAAAAGTATAAAGAGTGACAGACAGCAAAAAAAGGCAGCAGGACAGAAATGACAGGCCGGGATATCTGGAGGCTCAGAATGTTAAATCTTTGGACTGAGCCTGATTAAAATATTCCCAAAAGTCGGTGCGTCACTTCATCCTCATGTACACAACAGCTCAGAGTTCATCTGTCACTTTAAGATCAGATGAATCAGCTAATAATGCCAAAGTTCTCTTCACTGGTAGCACAGTGTCCATTTAGCTGGAGTCTACTGGGAGGGTGGGAAGGTAAAGGTAGTGTGTGATATTTCCATCTAACTGTGACCACTGATCCATCCCTAATCCAATCCCTGTCTGTAATTACACACACAGACACGCACAATAAGCACCCTGGCACCTGACATGCTGTCCGAAAAAGGCCCACTCTGAAACAGGAGGAGGCACATTTAGGAAGCGTTTGGAGTAAACCAGGCAAAGGAGATAAAGCAGCTTCCTGCTGCTGCTCTAAGACGAGTGCCGTTTCCGTGGATTAAGTAACGCCGGTGGAGCGCTTAGGTTTGTAAAACAAGGAACATGTTATTGAAAATCAAACCCGGTGCGTCGTGTTGCATTGTCTTCCTCGGAACAGACACCGCGCTGTATTGATTTCAGATGGTTTCATTCCATTTTTTTTTAATGTGGACAATGGCTGCTGAGCTATGAGACAACAGCCATTTAGAGAAGCACTGTTCAGGAACGATTCTACACATTACTTACTTGTTTCCCCCATCTCATATTCGCTGTCCCTCAGCAGCTCAAAGATATCCACCTCCAGCTTGCCAGTAGTGGAGCGGTTGGTGTTTTTGTTGATGCTTTCTTTGGCTAGTGTGATGGCCAAGCGCTCCCCTCTGTTGCACTCCATTGGGTCATCAAGTATGGCAGCTGGGAAGCAGAGAGAGGTGAAATGGATTGCAGGAAAGGAAAAAAGAAAAGATAAGAAATAATCGTCCCCAATGGTAGCTGCATTATCTGCCCTCCAGAGCCGGAACGTCGCTGTTAATACATTCAAATGCTTTTACATTGGGCATCTGCTCCTGTTCTGAAAGGGTGAGGGCAACATCATGGTAGCTGATCTGCTTAAGAAAAGCTTGGAAGCACTCAATAACACATAAGGCCAGAATGAGGGGGTGGAGGGGGTGCAAGATCTATTTGTTAGTGTCAAAACCAGGCTCACCACTGTCTGCTTTAAATACAGCCCTTGGCGTGCAGAACATAGTAATTAATGCCTGATCAGTTTCTCTTTAAATCCTGACATGCACACGTCACATCTGGATTTCACAGAGGATAATAACTTCTATTAATCACTACATTCACATTTGAAACATACTTTTCTGAACAAATGATTAAACAACAGTCTGGATGCAACAATAAGCGAATTAAAAAGCATCTAAATATAAACCACCAGCTCGTCTGCTCACTAAAATGGCAAAATGCCTCATTTTGCAACAAAAACACGGATTTACAGCGAGAAGATTGCTAACCGGCTGCTGTTCTTTTTCTATATGCTACAACCTGTGGATAAAGGTCAAAGATTAACTATGACTCTGCCCCTAATGAGCATCGGTACTCTCGATGGACAGACGGCTTATCAAAGCAGGGTTTGGATTTCAGAACTGGGACATGTCTGAAGCAGCCTTTCACACCGCGATTCACAGTTGAATAAACAACTCTATCTTGCCAGGATCACACACTCACTCACACACACACACAGACACACACACAGGCTGCAGCCACAGTGAAGCCACATCAAAACTCTTTGCAAAGAAACAAAATAAGCTGATTGATCTCTGCGGCAACATTCGGCTGGATGTTTATGACTGCGGAGGCGCTGCACCGTGCACGATAAGCTGAAGCTCAAATGGACCTTTCTTGTCAACAATCATTTCTAGGATGCGCGGACAAAAAGTCATAACCGTCAAATTCCTTCACGGGCAGGGCTTCACGAGTGGTTAAGGATGGTGATTCAAAATCTACACAGACATGGTGATTCAGATATTTTTGTTCAACTGTTTTCCCAGTTTTCATTCATCGATAGTGTTTATAATTATATAACTGTAATTCCTAAAATAATTCCTAAAATACAGTTGGTGCAAAGAGTTTTGTAAACAAACTGGAGTCACTTAAGAATTCATGTAGGAAGTTCTAGTCTGGTACAATCTGAAGAAAAACAACTTGAGGCGCGAGCTCTGCAGAGCGGAACGGGGATCGGCTCTGGGACGCTGGCAACGCGTGGCCGCACCTTCAGCGCCTTTAACAAGGTTTTAGATTAATATCTAGCACGATATGATACGAGAGCTGTGATGTAGACGCTACTGACAGCTTCATTTACATTGAAAAGGAAATGAAATACTTCTACAAGCTTTCAAGGTAAGACAAAATGCACACATTTAAAATACATATGTGTTGTCCACCTGCACCAAATGAGCTAATCTCTGTGTCTGTGTCTTGTTTGCTGTTGTATTGGCTACTTGTGTGTGCGCAGATCATTTGCAGGCTTTTAAGGTCCACGCGAGGCGGCTGAGCGAGTGAGACACCTCGGCCTGAGAGGAGTGGGTGTCTGGGGATGGTTAGTAGATGTAACCCACAAACACGTAAATGTGATGTTTCAGTCTTGAGGAGGAAAGAGATTCTGCAGAATGTGGACGCCTGCAGAAGGTGGTGGAGGTGAGGAGCAGGTGATGCTTTCACAAACACATGAAGCTCAGGTCACTTCAGATGAAACCCTATACCCCCGGAAACAGAGAATAAAGGGGAGGGTCTCGCAGGACACAGACCAATCCTGGCCAAAACACACAGCTTTGATTATAATGTATACACACATTTCTTCTCTTTGGTATCAACGGATGACGGTGCAGATTAATCCTCCTGATCTGTAACGTCATCTCTAAAATGTTTATCTTTCAAAAGGAAGCAGCCTCTGCAGGTGAAAAAACATTCGAGATGAGGTTGAAGCGATTGTAGCCCATCGCCGTCATCGAGCTAACACGCTTGCGGCGTAAGAGGTTTGATTTTGGTGATGAGCGTGCAGCGTCTTGAAGGGACCCTGGAGAAGTGGCAGTCAAGGGTAAAAAGCTCATTATTCTTTTGAAGGATGTGCAGGCTTCTCTATTAACTCGATGGCTGCATCTCCTTTTCCATCAACCCGAGTGCTAAATGCAGATCAAATGAACTCGCGCTCCAACAACTGTACGCTATAATTAATGGTAATAGTCTCTCTGACTCGCAGGCTTTGTTGGGGGGTTGGGTCCATTACCTTATGAACCAGAGTGGGAAATAGTTCAGACGCACTTGGCCTTTGATCAAATAAATGCATTTCAAATATGTGGACAGTGTGCTTTATTTCAAACCATTCTCACTGCTCCACTCCAGAACGTCTGCTCTTATTCAATTCAATCTATATTTATATGGCACTTTTCATACCCTGGGTAGCACAAAGTGCCTCACAAAGGATAAAAACAACAAAGAGAAACAGGAAAATCAAGGAACAAGAGAATCAAGAAGAAGGACAAGAAAAAACCTGACCCTCCCACCCCCACATACAGTATATGCATACATGAGATATATAAGCACACACACTCATATACACTCACACTCACACACAGATACAGACACACACATGCATACACACACTCAAACACACACACCCACACATACAAACAAGCTGAGACATGGCCGGGCACCGAGACCTGAGGCGAGGGAGACGCCACCTTTGGGGGGGCCAGCCAGGCCGGGCGAGGCCACGGTCCATGACCACAAGGGGTACTACCACAGAGACCACCCCGACCCGGACGGACAGGAGGCTCCACACCAAGGCACAGAGCCCCCTCGCCACCCAGGAGTCATCCCAAGACCATTAAGACATTTAAAAACTAATAAAAGAACCTTAAAATCGATCCTGAAAAGCATGGGTAGCCAATGCAGCGATTCTAAAACCGGTGTGATGTGCTCCCGCCCTCTGGTCCTCGTCAGCACTCGTGCAGCTGAGTTTTGTAATAATTGTAGGTTAGAGATGCTCTTTTTGGGAAGACCAGAGAGCAGGGCATTACAATAATCTAAACGACAAGAGACAAAAGCGTGCATCAGCACCTCCGTGCTGGCCTGAGAGAGAAATGGGCGGACTCTGGCTATATTCTTCAGGTGGTAAAAACCTACCTTTGTTATGTTTTTGATGTGTGGAATAAAACTAAGCTCAGAGTCAAAGATCACACCCAAATTTCTTACAGATTGAGATGGTTTAAAATCCATTAATTTTGGTAAACGTTTCTCTCTCTGACCTTCAGGACAATAACTAAGACCTCTGTTTTGTCAGGTTTGTTTTTGTCTTATTCATTTTCCATGTTCTCACCTTAGTGCAGGACCAGAACCACTAATGCAAAACTTACATTTGCAGATGCTCAGTTATGTAAATCATCAAGAGTCCCCAAATGGCAGAAACTCCCACCAATCCTGAGAAAGATGGCTCACCGTAAACTCCGTTTAGCTCGTATTCAACCAACTAAACAACCATACAGAAAAAAGGGGTCCTTTTATGTCTAAGTGAAGGTGCAGTTGAGGTAAAAGAACGTGTCGGCAGTGAATGATTCCTCTACACAACCTTGTTGACCCTCCCCTGACTGCTGCTGTTGCTGCTGTCCTCCATGTTTGTTGCTGTAAGGCGTCTCCAGATAAACAGGTTCTGATACAGCTCACACTGCTGTTCAGAGTGAGTTTGAGGTTGATATGACATATGAAGGTGGAGAGGTTCCAGTCCACCGTAGCCCCCAGCTAAGAGATACAGCGGAAGGTAACGGATGGACGAGTCACTGAGCTGTTCCCTGCATTCAAAAGAATGATCATATAGGTAAAAGGATCAGAAGATCACGAAAGGGAGATAAAGGATGCCATCTTTGTCCAGGCAGAGCTGTCTGCTGGGCAGATTAATGCTCCCTTTAGCAGCTTTATTAGAGGTCTGTTTATTTTGCTTCAGCTGGCTGATTAGTCCACCTCACCTTGTTCAACAGGGATCGGCTTAGCTTTTCCTCGCCAGCGTGCCAGCACTGATACGGAGCTGTGCACTGGTGCAGGTTTACATCAGCTTTAATGACAGCTTCAGCCACGGGGCCATGATGGACGCGGCCTCGCACCCTTTCAAAACTAAAATTACAAAGGAGCTCATTAGCGGATCAACCTGTCCTGTGGCACTTTCACATAATGTCTGCACCTAGAGTTCTAAAAAGCTAACCTTGCCAAGTTTTCCATCTCTTTTTTCCTTCCCACTAATTCAAACAAAAATGCAGGAGTGTCTGACTGCACAGAGACTCAAGTTATGGGAAAAACCAAGCTTCTTTAAAGCCACTGGGATCTTCCTCCTTTTATTTTGAAGGAACTGAAGAGCCTAATTGTTGCTGATTTCTTCAGTTTTGAAAATGTGCACGACGCACGCAAATCAAAACTAAACTCATTTGGCATCTTCCCAAACATGTTGTACTTTATGAATGCTTTGACATTAATTAGCGGGGACTCTGGGAAAGCTCTTGGCGATGCCAGGTTTTGCCAGCGCCTGTATCTCCTCGAGCTCCTGTGCGCCCCAATACACACAAAAGCCGTACGCGCTCATGTCAGCTGACAAAAATCCTTGGTCGCGCTCGTCTAATTGCCCTTTCGTTCGCTCCGAGCGGCACGGAGGGGAACTATACCATAAGCAATCTGTCTGCTTTCCTGACTGCACTTTAATCAATCTCGTCAGGCAAACCTGTGCAGAGGAGGCATCTAAAGTAATTAGACAAGCTGCTCAGGAAAGACCTGGCGACAAGAAACTGATTTCCTGGTGTCATATAATGTGATTACACACTCTCTCTGTCTCTCTCTCTCTCTCTCTCTCACACACACACACACACACACACACACACACACACACACACACACACACACACACACACAGAATCCCTGCCAGTAAAATCTGTGACAGTTGTTGCATATCAAAGCTGGAGTTTTATCTTTCGTTGCCAATGATGTTAATTAATGAATAATTACAATTTTAAGTGGCACTATTTATAGATTTATTAGATAGATTATAGATATAAATTATAATTAATTTCATAATTAGAATCATTGGATTGGATTTTAATTGGAAAGATTAGAAAGAGGTGAAGGAATCAAAGTTATTTAGCAAGTCTGCAAAGAAAAGCAGGCGGTCTTTCATCTTTGTACCTGGAACTGAGGATAAAGAATGAATGTGAAGTTAAAAACAAAACCTGGTGGTTAATCTTTTCTGTATTCTTGACAAAAACTGACAGACATGAGGGGAATCTGGAGAACAAATCTGCTGATGTTGTGGCGAGCGTGGTCGGGTCAGACCATTACATCACCGAGACATCGGACCAACATGAGCGGCACAGTAATGATGATGGATAAATTGTCCCATTGGATGGATCGCTCACAATACTTCGATACACGAAAAAAGAAAATCTTCCTTTGGCCTGGCCACCTCTTTAGCGGGACCAAAAGGGTGATGATGGTGGAAGTAAAGCGCGTCCTCGGTAAAAAGAAGAAATAAAGAGCTGATGCAGATGATAACACATGATGATAGCATTCAGCTCATTCTGTGACCTCCATGGTCGCACATAACAGGCCCAGTGCACACGTGTGGGCACGTGTGTTACTGTTAGTAGCAGGAGCATCCTGGGAAAAATTGTTTCTGTCACTCTCTGTGTAATCTCTGCAGCACATTAGTTTATTGCCTGACACCACTGCTGAAGAGCAACTTGACAGTTTACCCAGTAAATAATGGCGTGAACCACTGTGATGGCTTATGTTATTGATACACTGCTGCGCTAACATCTGTTTGGATTCTTTTGTTATTCCAAGAACATGTGCCGCTGCATATAATCTGAACTGACTGTATCTGGTGCCCTTTGGGCCGTAGAAAACAGCAACAATATTGTATATTTTACTAGGGTTACAGGTTCAATGTAGGGGGAGACAGAGATTAGACAGTGAGGAGACAAAAATAAACTCTTGGCCATTACTAAAGATTAAATAGACAGCAGGATCCTTGCACTCGTGTCCCCTAAGAAGTCAAAAATGTAATATAATCTGCACATAAGCCATTGACATAACAGTAATGCTGGTCCACCTCTTGATGGTTTAGGTGCAGTCTGGATGAAGAGAATTAAGTCTATAATCTTCAATCAAAAACTAAAGCTGAAATTCAAATGTGAGCCAATTTCTAACTTTAACTATAAAAATAAGACACGGCTCCTTTGGATGCAGTGAAGACAGATGAGTTTTGTGCTCCAGCAGCCATCATAATGTATAGCAGCTACACATCCTGAGAGTCAAACATGCCCATTCACGGCCAAGCGCTCTGACTGAAGACAATTCATGCTCAGATGCTGCTGGAAAACATTTCCGTTGCAGAAACGCGGCTATTTCTGTTATTTCCAAACGTGGTAAAAAACAATGAGCAACGGTTGTCATGGAAAGACAGCGGGGAGTGTAATTACTCCTACCAAGGCTACATTGTCGTGGGTTTGTCACCAGCAGCAGGCGCAGGGGGCATCTACTCTCCCAGAATTGCCACCTCTTGGCAAAGGGTGGGCGCTGCCTCACAGACATCCTGGTTTAATAATGCAGTTTTGAAAAGATTTGTTACCTCAGCACATCTTTTGAGGTTAATTAAAAATGCAGTTAATTACAGAGACTTACAACCAGCCAGCAACCCCACAAGGCACATAAAAACCTCTCTGTTTAAGGGTTTTCTGTGTTCTCAGGTATATTAAAAAGCAGTGAGTACATAAAGGATTAAAATACTGCTGAGACCTCTGAGACTGTAAGAGTCAAATACAACATATTATATTTGTTTATCTGAAAGTCTCCACTTTACTAGTTTTGAGTGCTGATAACTTGATCGATTACAAACACTTAACCTGACCAAAACCCATCAGAGAGAACAAGGATCAAGTAGAGGCAAAGTTTTGAAATAGGAAGGACAGAAATCAGCAGCTTGTCTCCAGTTTAACTTCACTCCTGCATTATTGCGCAGGTGTCAATATTCAAACCCGTCATGTGAGATGAGTAAAACTCACAATCAAAGCCAAACTTATAACCTGTTTCAATCTTCTTAAGAATAAAGGGGCAGAAGAGGAGTGGTGCTGATTGAAAGGAATAGGGGAAGATTTGAAAATGATATAAAATTGGGAATGTGTCACAATTGGTAACAGACGGGTGACGGAGGGGAAGGATGGCGAGATGGCCAAAGTGCTGCCGCCGCATGATGTCTGTGGCACGAGGACGATCTTGCTGAGGAAGAGGAGGAGGATGAGGAAGCGACAGTTATTGTGTTAAAAAAAAAAACCAGTCTGGACACGAGGGATGAGCGTGGATGGACTGGCAGGCGAGCAGACGGACGACTCTGAGGGGAATCGTGGGTCTCTGTTGGTGTGATTACCTGTCTGTCAGCACATCTCCCTTAACAGGTCTGCCATACCAACAGATTTCAACAGATTGAAGGATTTGGGGGGAAAAGACAGTAATGGCCGAGAAAAAAAAAGCTGCCAACTACCGAGAAAAAAGGCCAACACAATCATCATTTTTGAGCCACTTTCAAGGATTTTGGGGGGAAAGATTAGAGCACGACATTACACATCAGAAAGTTAAACTCTTTTAGGTATTTTGACGATGTTACTGCTCGTTTTCTCTGGTTGCCAGCTTGTGACAACCTGGACGTCTACGCACTCAGAGAGAAGAAAATCAGGCTCAAGGCATCAAAGACAAAATGAAACAATGCTAATGCTAAAGCTGCTTCTCTGCAAAATTACCTACAGACACACAAGTTAGCAACACGTTCCAAATGAATAAACTGATTCTTCCTCCTGGCCGTTACTCCCGTATCAGTGACAGCTTTTGATGCAAAAAAATAACAGACAGACAATCATTCCTCCACTCCGAGGGGTTGGGAGCTCCCAGGGGAACCCAGCTGCTTCAAGGGAATGCTACAGGATGAACCAGCACATGAAAAAGTACATTACTAAGCCCGTGCTCAGCCATTTATCTTCCTCTCCTTTGCTCGGTCTTGTTCACTCTCTAATAAGACGGCCTGTATTCATGTGTAGACTCAGAGAAACGGCCACTGCACATGTTGTATTGACTCTTCATTACCATCTTTTCAACGGGACGGGCGGCAGCGTGGCTGAAAATGTGCATTCTGTGACAATCCATCAGGGATAAAAAAAACAAACCCCACAAATATGCCCCCCCCCCCCCCCCCAAGCAGGGTTAACTCCCAGGTCCATCCTGCTTTGTGCTGACAGCTCTTAACATGCCCGTGTACTCCACCCTCGTCACAACTTCTGTCAGCTTCTGCATGATTTGATGTGGTTTTTTTATACATCCGTCAAGACGGGAAAAATTCTTACAATCCTGACAGGAAGTTAACAAAGGGAATCTGATCCAGCCGTTTCATTGAAGATAATTGTTCGGCGCAGAACAATTAAACTTCATATACGCTGCGGTATGAACATGATTAGGTATTGTTTTCAATATCAAAAGGAAGATAAAGGAGAGAGAGAGATTTAATCAGTAAAATCCAATCGTGAATCAGATGCTTTATGTAAGGAGACCAGAGAATAGATATTTACTGTTAAGGCATCAGGCAGTATTCTCCCTCCCCCTCCCTCTCTTGCTCTCTCTGGACTGATGGAGGGAAACTGAAGGGAAATTAAGTCCTTTTTCACATGACTTAGAACTCTTCCTATACAAAGTGTGAGACTATAAATAGAATAGCATGAAGATGTGACTTCGGAGAACCTGTACAGGAGGATGTCCACAGGGAGGAGGAAGAGGAGGAGGAGGAGGAGGAGAAGGAGGAGGAGGAGATGTCATTTGAATGGGGGGGTTGTTGAAAAGGGGCAGAATATATCTGAGGGCACCCACACACTCCTCTAATAAAGCTCCAGGGAGAACAAATGTGGCCTCTGTTCCCCAAAGTTGTATGTGGTGGCACATGTGGATTCCTCTAACCGCCGTGACCACCAGGGAGCCCCCACCTCGTGATTCTGCAGTCACCATAACCCACCATCTTAAAGCTGCTCGTCCACATTGAGGACTGGGCTTCCTTATTGGTAATGATGCTTCCTTTGAAAATGACATCTAAACCTCCTGAAATAGAATTAAAGATGACCTGAATGTGTCATGGGCAGAGCTCTTTGGTCCGTACATAGTAAATAGTCGCGTTTGTGTTTGCGTGTTTGCACTGCTGCCGTGTCTGCTTTAATTTGGCCTTTGTCCATTATATTGTCTTTACCTCGTTAATCCATCAACCCCTTGTGTTTCACTGACCTCAGCCGCGTTTGTCTCTAGCGTTAGTTATTAACTGAGACAGTACGAGACTGGATTATGTTATAACTCTGCTATCAGTAGATCTATTAAAATCCTACATTAGTCTAAACTGCACGAGTCTTTATTGAATCCTCAGAGTCGGTTTTCACTGCTAAACTTTAAACGTGAGTGTCGTAGCGCAGCCATTTAGCTCGCGTCTGTGCTCATACGCGCTATAAATAAACCATATTTTGCCCTACAAGGAACTGTGTTTTCGTTCATCCTATTCCATTATTCATATTTGCAGTCACATTATCCTCCGACCTTCAACTCTAATTTCAACTTCAGTGTTTTCAATAATTATTTTATCGCATCGTGTTTTGCATTTGACCTTTCGAATGAGAATAAATAACGAATCCCCGACAAAATGTTGCTGTCTTTCCCGGCCGGGAAACATATTGAAATTCCACCTGAAAACCATTGATGAGCTAATAAAACATCGCCTAATGTGTCGTTATCACATCTAATGACCCTTTCTGTGGTCAGCCAGCAGACACACACGCCGGTAAATGTCTCTGCTGATTATCCCGTCCCTCTCAGGATTAGCTAAATGTTGAGCAGGCGAGAGAGTGCAAAATATCACAAGAATGCGCGCACAGCCACTAAAGGTGCGCTGGTGCTCTTTGCATGCGTGATGTTTGCTGACACGGCATCGCAAGAAGCCGAGCAAGGACGCGTGAGGCATCTGTTCTGCTCCAAGGGTCATCCGAGGCTGCTGCCGGCGGCGACGGATCGAATGAAGAGCTTCACGACAGATGGGGAAGGAGGCTGCGAGGTCTCGCCGCGCTCTTGATCAAAGAGATGCCGTAATGGCGTCGGACTGGCGGAGTTGCGGGTTGAGGGAGGGGTGGTTCTCCAGCCAAGGGCGAGCGGGACCTCCCCCCATATGTTCATTCCAGTGAGTGAGTGTGGGGATAATTTGGTCACGCAGGTTAAAAAATAAACGGATGGGGTACAAGAAGCCTTTGACACTGAGATTTAGGAGCCAAATCAATGTGCAAATTCACCAGCTGGCCTCAAACTGTGCAGCAGCGCCATCTTAAATCCTGCTGGAAGACGTAGAGCAGCAAGGCTGCCAAGCAGAAGGAGGTGGAACTACTCATCGGACGCTCCATCCTGTTAGAATGTGGATGTGTGCGTCATTTACGTCTTCCAGATACACTGAAGGATAGAACAGAAAGATTTGCTCCGCTCCATTTTTGGTTCCCCATCTGATGAAAACAATCATTTCAAAGGTCTTGTACAAAGGCCTTTTTAATGGGCTTTCTCTGTTCAATCAGAGCCATTATTCCGTCGTAGGAAGATGAATCCTTCCAGCATGCAACATGTAAAACGTGTGTGTGGTTCACATGTAAAAGAGAGAGAGAGAGCACAAGAGTTGGGAGGGCAACATACATTCCCCATAATGGTGTAATAGCAGCACTCTCTTTTTTACCCAAAACAGAGGGATGGAGGAGAAAACCAAACAAATGATACATATTTCATCAATAAGACCGCTGCAATCATGACCCTATTATCATGTAATGTACAAAACACATCAAAGCTTCTGTCTCCTATTGACCTCAGGTGAACAACCTACAGTCGTGAGCATCATAAAGCAAATCTAAAATTTTAAAAATTGATCCACCACCATCAGCAACATGGGAGGGAAAGAGCGTTGAAATACTTGTAAACAAAACACTATTTGCTGCCCCATTAGATGAGACCTGATGCAAACCATCTGAGGTGTTATCAGTGCCACAGAATAACGAGCTGCACATCAGGAAAAGCTAAATGGGGCCAGTTTAAAAAAATCTCCACCGAGAAAAACAGAGACAGAAGGACAGAAGATGCCTGTTGATGCTGAAGTCTGTGTATGCGCATCTACCTGCCGTGATATCCTGTTGCGCTATGCTAATCAAAACCTGGTAAATAAAAGGCATTGCCTCCCAGATGGCTGCCACGATAAGAGAGAAAAGGCAAAGCATTTCTTATGTTCCGTGTTTATATAAATATATATTTAGAAATATATTTTCATGGGATACAGCCAAACACAAGCTGCACATTTGTTTGTGACAAAACACATTTGGTCACTTTGAGGCAAAGGTGTTAGCACAGCAGCGGTGCGAACGTGCTACGAATAAAAACCGTGTTAGGAAGAGGAAGATAAATTACAACACTAAGGTTGTGGCTTGCATCAATCACAAATGATCAAATTACTTCTGCTAATCCCATTTAAAAGCAGTACTCTCTCCACAAATTACTGACCGGTATGGATGAGGAGAGTCTGGATCAGCTACATAAAAATAGCTCCTGTTACTGTCTGTGTCACTGCAAAAGTGAAACAATGAAACAACAGGACGGAATTTCAACTGTAAATTTGTAAAACTGCAACCACACCGATGACCAACCACTGAGCTCTGACTGGCCAATTGAATAAAGCCGCATCATATTACTGAAACCATTTACTGCTCATAGCCGACTATATTTAATGAGCAATCCATACTGCAATTAATTTGACATTTATATTTGAGTTCCGTTTGCAGCAGCAGCAGCCATTTGCCTGCAACAGTGTCACGCTTAATGAACTAAACTTTTCAAAATCTTGGCGCTCTGAGGCATCAATCATCCCCTAACGCTGTTGTTTTTAGCCACTGTGCTTGTAAATACCACACAACAGCCTGTATTTGCTTCCTTAACAATTGAAGCACCAGTGTTTTAGTTTAGACTCTAAACTCTAAACTTAGGGGGATATAGAATAGCATAGCATAGCATGTGGATGACTAGCATGTAGGCAGGCAAAGATGCCATTGATTTAAATTTGGCTTTTCAGTCGGGCTGCATTTGTTTAAGAAGCCACACACACACACACACACACACACCACACACACACACACACACACACACACACATACACACACACACACCGCATGCCTGTGCAGGTATGTTATCAGATTGACTGAATAATTTATGCACTAAGCACAGGAGCAAAGCACTGTGCATAATTGCAGAGTATCACTCCTATCTGCCATTGGTGCCATTAACGTAACGATTAGTCTTTGCACCCGTCCTGGTGACTTGCAGCTTAATCACAAAGTCTCCCTCCATTCAGATGTCAAAGCAGGTTTCAGATTTCTATCTACCTTCTATTCAACAGTTCATATCTACCTCAAAAAAAGATCCCTCAACTTCAGATTTAGTTGCCAAGCTTCTTTTTTTTCCCTTTTTAATATGTCCTCATTACTTCATTACAGGCACCCGAGGAAACAGCCTGAGCAGTTGATGTGACCTGTAGCAAAGACCTTTGAAGGATTGTTGGTTTCGGTACACTCCCAAGGTGCCGTGGACTTCTGTCCGTGACCGCCCACCCCTTTAAAGTGTGTATGACAATTCACTTCTGTGTCCCTAATCAAGGCTCAAGGCCAGGCTGGTAAATACTTTAGTTCTTCATGCCTCCGTTACAGAACATTTAGAGCTTCACATGCCACAAAAGAACTGGATTTTGTTGCTTTCATATCATTTTAGGGGTACTTTTTCCCTGGAATAAACCATAAATTATAAATAAAGGCCTGCTTGTCTAAAACTAGAATACAGAGGCTCAGAGGTTCCGACATGTCAGCATATTTAGACATTTAAATGTACGATGTTCTTAAAACTCATTATGATCTGTTTATCCAGAGTTAGACTTTTTCCAAAAGAGGGAAATTAAACATCAATTCAGCTGCTGGCACAATTCATTAAAGGTGTTTCATGCAGGATTTCAATCCAGAGGAAGTGAAATTTCTATTCAAAGTATATTTTTAAAGTGACACGTGATGTTTCCCTAAAAGCTTTTCACTTGACTGTTCTTCTCAACATGCTAGCCTCCCCGCCACTCCAGTAATGGTGAGTTAAAGGGATTAGACTTTACTCAGGTCAACAGTGACTGAGGGCAAAATAAACCTCAGTGGAGGTACGTGCACATTGATTTATCAATGGTGGGCTTGAATGAGTCACTTTGAGTGATGTGTGCCAGGAAGGACTGTGGCCATTAATAGCATGGTCTGTCTTCAAATGATCTGATTTTTGCCGTTTAAGAGGCTTTCTAACTAAACAATTAAATGAAATTGTGTTTTTTGACATCTGGATGATGTGAGTGGGAATCGATTGACTCCTGTATGTGCTGCTCCTGCACTGCAACGCACGAAACATGCACGGAAAGAAAAAGTTGCTAATTTGCTAGCTCACTATTGACTAGTGTCGTGGTCTGTGAGGTGGAAGGTCAACTGGAAATTGCGGATGTGACAGGACTTTAACCATGAATCATTCCAGTGCGGTCATACTGGGACAAAGACAAGGGTCCAGTTAAACACCTCTCCGTGCAGAAGCAAACCTGGGGATGTGGGATTAGCACACATATCCAGACTTTCTGTTGGTCTGATGATAAACTGTTTGCTCCTGTAAAAGCTGGTGAAAGGCTGGTTGAAGCTGTGCAGCCTCAGCATCAATACTGCAGACAGAGCAGATCCAGCTGCTCCGAGCCCTCTGAGAACCCTCCGACACCTCCCTTCACCGGGGGTGGAAAAGGAGCTGAGATGCAAACTCCGACCTGACTTTCCAACATTCTCCAGTTCCTGCACCTTCCCAACTGGAGGATGCGTTTAAAGGACAGGTCCTGGTGCCGCCCGGACAATTTCATTACAATCACCGTAATAGCCAACATTTTGGCATCTCCCTGGACATTTTATCGACCATATAACATCTGGCGCAGATGTTAATACACCTTGAGACGCCACAGACAATCAGCCACAGCAGCGGAGCAGCTCAGCCTGTCAGGTTCTTTCTCAGCACAGCTCATGAGATCTCCAGTCCCGTAACAGACACGGGAACTAATCAAATCCACAAATAACAGAGCAGAGAGCACTTGAGCATAAATCAGCCAAACAAATTAAGTTTTCTAGCGCCTCTGCTCTACTTGATCCGGTCCCGGGCAGGATTTATAGGCCGCGCCGCAGGAGAGGCATCGGCGATTACGCCGCGTCTTGGTTACGCCGCTGTGAGATAACGGAGTTGATACCATATTATTTATGATGAGAAATGTTTAAGGAGATTGGAGCAACATGAATATTGAACAGCTGATGAGAGATTGTACATTGGACATTTGCGAGCGTCCCCATGTCACTGTCGAGATGAAATAATCCAGATGATTGATTTCCTGTTCAATTTTTAACAATTGTGTTTACATCAGGGAGTAAGATTTGAAGAAATAAATGACCTTTTGACATGCATCCGCCCCCCGTCTTCGCAGAAGAGGAAAAATCAATATATAAATGTTTAGCAATTTGAACCGGATATTACATAAAGAAATCTCACCATTTAATCATCTGTGGGGTTGATGCATGTGTGAATGGAGCTTTTCAGCAGGTCCTACCCTATAGATATTATGAGACAGGTTTTTCCCAGCAAAGCCTCATAGGAAATCTTTAAAGCTCATTTGTCTATTTAATGAGGAAAAAGGAAAACCACATCAGGGGTGATCCTGTCTGCTCGCAGAGATATTACGTGTAGCTCACAACAGATTTTACGTTGCGATCGATATTAATCCTTATGCTGTGGCTCAAGAGGGAACACACGGCTTTCTGAAATGAAATCCAAAGCTGGTTCCTTTCACATGCACGCAGCAGTACATACACACTACTTACTTACAGTGGCATCAACTCTAATTAGTGTTCACCACATTAGGGAATATTGCGCAATATCAGGAAACATTCGGCGGGATTCAGAGACAGAAAACATATGAGAAAAATGTGCACATTAAGTGGAGACAGGAGGCTCTACATTGTCTATAGTCCAACCTCAAAATTCCATCTTTCACTAATAAAACTGAAATAACGTGGATTTTTGTCCACCCTTGAACAAAGCTTGACATTACCGTTTAACACTTACTAAAATGGCCAACCTGGATGGGCTCATTAAAAAATGAAGATTGGAAAAATGTTCAGATGTGCCGCCTTAGATTTGGACGAGCTCATCAACTTTAGCTGGAAGTGTTGGTTTAATACCGGTTGGATCAGGCTTTCATGTATTCCACTAAAGCTAGTTTGTTGTTGACCGTCTTATAGGTCAGGCCATCGTGGACTGAAACCTCAAGCTTCATATGAGGGTGCAAAAAGCAGAAAAACTCATCATTTATGGTCCCTGCCTGGCAGCTCTTTGGAGGGCTTGGAGACAAATCAGGCAATTCACGTACAACCGAAAGCCAGTTTTATGCTAGGATTATACAACTACAGCAGAGGTGAAAACCGGTTCGTCAGTTCACCAGCGTTCAACCTTTTGCTGTCTGCTGGACGGACCTGATTGCAGCAGGTTGTTTTTTTGGCAATGATGCATTTGGAGGCCAGACACAGACATTGTACCAACCAGGTAAGACTCTGGGGATAGCAAGGCTAAAGATCATGTCCTGGAGTGCAAATAGCAAGCAGCAAAATTTGTATGAGTGTGTGTGTGTGTGTGTGTGTGTGTGTGTGGAGACCCACACCTTCTGCTGCAGTAACACACACATTTTCCAGTGCGCTAACAAAGAGGCTAATAGCGTGCACAGATGAAATCAGATGAAAAGGATTAATAGGCAAATGCCTAATGCGTCTATATGAGATGAAAGACTGTCCCCTCTGAAGAAGTTATTTTTGTACCATCAGGTGAAGGAACTGATCGTGAACAGATGCAGATGGTTATTAGCTACAAACACAGGACTTATATAAAGTTACGTATATACAGGATAATAAGTGTAGCAGCCGCTGCATAAACACAGTTCAACAAATGTTCTCTGTAGCAAAGCAGGCAGGAAACTCCAGGTTGACTTCACCATGGCAACCAAAAGCTAATCCGTTTCAGAATGCTAAAAGGGCATTTGTGCCCCAAGTTAGCAAAGTAATGCTGGAAGAATCACGTGCTGTAGGTTTTGTTTCGGCGACAGCCCTTACCTATTCTGAAGGAGAGCGACCCACCGGTGGTGCTTCTCACCAACATGGCTAAGAAGACCAGAAGCACCCAGGCTGTGAGCATCTTCTATGAATCCTCATGGGTCCTGCCCCGGGGATGCCCCTGTCTCAGCCACCTGAAACAAGACAAAAAAAACCATACATTTCATACATTTCAAATTAGTTCTGGTTCAGCGCAAGGGGCAACCTGTTGCAGCAGCTCCGGCTCACCGCTGAGCTCTTTTCATGATTTTAAAGGGGGAATAAGTAGAGGAGAGCTTATGGACTCATCCTCTTGTCCATCGTCATGGGGACTGTAAGATGCACGAACACATGGCGACCAACCAGACACGAGAGGGAGTTTTGGGAAGCTAGCCTAATGTTGTTTACAGAGTTCTGGCTAACTGTGGACTCGGTCGTCGAGTTGGACGGCTCCCAACTTTAAAGGTGGATAGAAAGAAGGAAAGCGATCGAAAGGGGGTGGAGGGGGGCATTACTGTCAAGGAGCAGCTCTACAGTAAGGACATAGAACTGACAGGTGTTAGCAGGACATTCCCCCGCCAACAGTGAGGTTCTCAGCTGCGTGCAGGCTGCAGAAACAGCACCCCAACGCCATGAGACAATAGAACAGTAGTCTTATTCTATGCCACATCTATATCACGTCTCCCTGCTTGGCAGTTCTGACCACAACCTGGTGTTCCTCCTGCCTGTGTACTCAGGCAGCCAGCTGTGACCTGCACGATGAAGAAATGGTCTGTTGAGGACTGCTTCGGCTCGACCGTGTGGGGTGTCTTTGGTGGTGCCCTCAGGGAGGACATTGACAACCTGACCCACACTGTCTCAGACTGTATTAGCTGCTGCGTGGAGACCACAGTACCCACTAGGACAATATGCTGCTTCTCCACCAACAAACTCTCGATTACTCCTGACATAAAGGCCCCGCTGAAGGAGAAGAAGAAGGCTTTTGTGTCAGGGAACACGGAGGACCTGATGACTGAAGAGCACCAGCTGAGGAGGAGGATCGGAGAGGGGAAGAGGTGCTTCAGGAAGTAGCTGGAAGAAGATGCATCACAACAACATCAGGAAGACCAATATGAGGAAGATGAAGGCAAGAAAGGTTCAGATGGCATCAGCTCCAGGCTCCAGATATCCTGCGTGGACCATCTGTTTGGAATTTTCCAGCACCTGAAGGAGCCCAACATCTACAGGGCGGTGCCGCTGACATCTCACCAAGACCCTCATTCGCCTGCTGCTGCCGCTGCAGTTCTCCTGCCGGGGTTGCAGCAGAGTGGAGGACACCATCGTCTTCCTCCAGCACACATTACTCTCTCACCTGGAGAGAGCTGGGAGCACTAGGAGGATCGTGTTCTTTGATTTATCCAGTGCCTTTAACACCATCCAGCTCACCCTGCTGGGAGACAAGCTGGGACCATGGACCACCAACTGAGAGACTGGACCCCAGATTACCCGAGGAACCGACCGCAGTCCGCGAGGGGGAGGGCTTCTTTCCTATTCATCTCCCCGGGCGAAGATTTTCTGTACTCCATCCCAACCTGTCAGCTGCAGAAGCTCTCTGATGATCGCCGGCTCATCGAGGACCCGAGTCAGTGATGGAGGTGGGAGATACAAGGATGCTAGACAAGCTGTCACCTGTACTGGAGCAGCTGTCCCACCCCATCCAGGACACCCTGACAGCACTGGGCTGCTCCTTCAGTGAAAGACGTGTGAAGGAGAGACATCGCGACATAGAGGTGTATTTACTAGTCCATCAATTTGAAACTGCACATCTCCTTTTATCCTGTAACTGTATCTTTTGCCGCTACAACAGATTTTCCCATTGTGGGACAAATAAAGGACTATCTTATCTTGCATGTTCTACTGGAATGGACACAAAGACACCAAAGCTGTGTAGGACACTGTTAAACCTGGACAGAACCAGATGCTAGATTTAGTCACCCCAGAAACCGTCTTTCGCTTCTCCTTTATTGGATTGATTTAAAGATGTTAGCTCGGGCACAACACGGCCTGAGACTGATGCCTGATGCCATTAACAGCTTTAAATACATCTACATGTGCAAAAATATGCCCCAATTTGTAATTAATGTTTTTAGACCAAAGTAATTTTCTAGTCAAATGTCTTTTATAAGAGCAATTAATCAAAACAACAGACGATTGCTTTGGAAAAGGACTATGGACAAGCGAGATTTTGAGTGCGGATTTTCATTGTGCCGTGCTTCTTTTTATTCCTTTTGGCATTCAAAAAGGTGAAACCTTGATTGAGCTGTGGGTGCAGAGATGAATGATAAGCAAGAAACAATTTGCAAGCCTAATTCAAAGAGTAACATCAGTGAGGAAGACGCATTTGGTTCTCCCTTTCTGGACCTAAAACGTGTTCCCATCAATGCAGGTGTACCAGTTTCGCCACTGTTCAAGTGTTGTTTCTTTTTAAACCTTTTTAAAGGCAAAAGGCCAATAAAGCAGGAATGCATTACTGTAAATGGAAAAAATATTACTTCAAAAAGCATCACTAACTGCTAGAAGAGCAACATGATGCCAGTGACGAGTGGCAGCCGGAACAGGCAAGAGAATTTTCCCATTTACTTAAAGTGCAAAAACTCTCCCAGGTCTTTGCTAATTTTTCTTCTTTTTTATCCCAAGTGTCACATTTGTTTCCTCCTGTAAATATGAAAGTTAAACATTGTCTACATGTTTAGAAGAAGAAGATATGAATAATTTAGCTGCTGTATTTGTTGCAGCAGTTTAAAGAGACCATGTTATGGCCTTTGTGACATTAGCAAACAGTTTTATTAGAATTTATTTCATAAAAGGGACATTGACTTGTGCACACTAAAGCCATTTCACCTGAGTGACATTCTCACCTCTGCCACGGTCTCCCGTTTTTGTTGTGCTGTAACCTCACTGTGATATGAGAAAAATTGATTTGGGGGTTTATCAATGCAGCATTGGAGATCCTTGGACTGGCAGAATGTGTTAAAGGCTTTGGCTGTTATGCGCATGAATTACAGACCAATTTTTGAAGCAGAATAATGCAGCGGTTTTACCGCTGGTAAGATCATTTCTTATGCGACCAAGTGTCTAAGCGCCAAGGTGTCACAGCTGGAGAAAAGGTCCTGTACCCTTGTACAAGGATAAAATCACAATGTAAAGTTGGTAAAACTGTGTATTTCTTCACATTCAAAAGTCTAAAAAAGAGATGTGAAGCTTGTGGAGGCGTTATTCGGATCTCAAGATGTGTCTTGACCTGTAAGTTGAAAAATCCATCTCAGGTCTTTCGGTTGAACTCAAAATAATGAAACCTGTCAGAATGTTAATAACTGTAGCTTCCACTTCGCCTCCATCTGCAGTAAAACAAATATAACATCTAAAATATAAGGCACCATTAAAAAAAAAGATTCTTCCCTCCACATAAAAAATAAAGACTAAAAAATAAAATAAAATATAAAAAGAACTGTTGACCAATTAGTCAAGTCCAGCGTGTTTAAAGCACCAAAACGCTTGTATATAGCTTGTAAGAAGTGATTATATAAAGTACAATGCATAAAAGCGTAGAAATCTGGAAACTGAACCTACTCAGGTGATCAACAAAGATCAGGTTCCTAAGACGGTGCAGTGGCCAAGACTCAGATGACTCACTTATCGCTGCCAAAATCTCCATCTGTGATATCAGGACGAGATAAATGTGTCTGGAAGGTCAACGAAGCCAAGCAGCCAAGTCACCTGACCAAAGAAAGCAACAAGACAGGAAGGCTCCTCAAATCACAATGATGGGAGCCTTCAGTGGAACTGTACACTAAGAGAAAGAAAGGAGGTTGGCAGGACCAGAGCTATTATGCTGGATGAAACGACCAAGATGTGAGAGGACATCAGGAAGAACCTGCTAAGTAGGGGAAAGGGGGAGAAAGAAGATCGAGGAAGACAGCCCAGAGGCACTAATGATGGCTGCACAAGAACAGGCACTCATCAGAAGATCAATACAGGCTGGGGTCCACCACCCCACACTGCCCTTGAGAGAGTCACACACGTTAGAGCCAGGTGTGATACGCAGGCACGCACGGCAAACACGCGGCGCTATAATCAAGTAGATGGCCTCGCTGGCACCGTGGACAGGGATTCCTCAAAATCAGGTGGAGAACAGACCGGCTTAGGTCGTGTTGGTCTACCAGACAGTGGTAGCTAAACAAAAGAAAAAGGCAGCAAGTACAAAGGGATGAATCAGGCGCTCGCAGCAGCACACTGGAGGCAAACAGGACGAGTGAGAGCGGCGTCGCTGCTGTGTAGAGAACCTCCGGTGACTGTTCCCGAGCATCGGCGATCCCCAACAGCCTTTCATCAGAAGGAAAAGACAGCAGAGATTACCTCTCCTGTGTGTTGGCATGAATAGGTGGACTTTTCGTCGACTCATACCAATCACGTTTTCAGTCATTCCGCCCGAAAAAGCTGAGGATTGTGGGACGGAAAAGCCAGATATTGTGTATATCCTTTTGTTTCTTTGCCTACAAACCGGCTCAGGTGCTGAGATGGAATCAGGTGACAATGGTGCGACGCCAGCTTTTCCAAACAAGGCTTTAGCAACTCGGAGAATTCCTGGACGATACGGCCTACGGTTACTTTTCTGTTACTGCGATAAAAATATGGTTAACAAATAAAAACAAAAACAGAGCAGAAAACTCCCAGAAACACAGCGTTAGCCATTTTTTGCAACACAGGCATTGAGGGAAAATGACTAAAAAAGATTCAAAGCATGATTAAAGTTACATGAATGTTATTAGAGCATTATTTGGTGGAAAGTTATGATATATGAAAAGAATACATGTGGTCAATTTTGAAGTGTTTTACAAGGGATATGATCCTGGGATCTGCCCAGTAAAGCAGCTCCTGCGTCACAAAGGCGCGACCCACATGTAAACAGTGACCTCCGTCAGCACAACCAGACTCAATCATGACTCATGAACCTGTATAATCCTCATTTAAATCCCTGTAAAATCAAATCATAAATGCTGGGGCATTCTTTGTGCCTCACCCCATTGCCTTCTATGGCCTGGGCACAATCTGTTGTGAGAAATACAGGTGCCATTTCTGTCGGGTCAACGGGTCAAGACATCGATCGTATGGATAAAAGCACATGTCAAAGTGCACCTAAAATGTGCTCATGAAGGAAGAATGCTCACATCTCCAGTTTGGTGTGACAATCAAGACCATAATGTCACCTGGGTTCTGTCAGCAGTTTGAGATGAGCAGATTGAAACAAGAGACGGGGCATGATAGGCAGACGGATGCCTGACTGGCCCGTCAGCGCCACAGTTGACGCAATGTAAATATCAAAACTGCCAATCAAACATCCGACAATGTGTAGTTCAATCGCAAATGAACCATTAAAACTGACAGTTTGAAGCGGCTGTGAGTCAAACGCATAATGAGACCATACATTTGCATATATTCATGTCCTGTTGAATTGGGAGTCTCAGCACTGGCACAAAAGCAACTTGTAGATGGAAATTCACCATGTGTGACCCATGTTCAAGGAGGCTGGAGAGACGGGCGCAAGTTGCAGAGCATTGTGTGTTCTTCTGGTCAATATTTGCCCCTTTAAAAACAATGAACTTAGCAAAAGAAATGAACTATCAGCACACAGAGTTTGGAAGACCTGGACTGTAGCAGCCGGCCAATCAGCGACACCTCCCAGATATAAATCAGCACATTATTAACACTCAGGTGATGACTGGAAATTAAATCAGAGCAGATGACACACTCTCCCACTCAATTATTAAGATGTCATTTGAGTTTCAGAATCCTTTTTTTAGCTGTACATGCTGGGGGGTTCCGTCTGCATCAGAGAGCAGACTGGTGTGTTTTTGCCTCCCCACCAATGCGACTCACAAGAGCTGAGCCAGAGAGAACGATTGTGACGCACGGGTACAGATTAACATCTCCATTAACTAAATGCAGAGGTAGGCTCTGCTGTGGATCCTTATTGGTGTTTAGCTAGCAGGACATTAAGTTTCACCTTTTCTCTGTGCAGTGTTGGATACAACTTCACTGAATACCAGCCTGGTCATGCTCCAGATTTCTTCCTGTTAGAAGGCCACCTTTCTTTCTTGCTCTGGGTTTGTTTAAAGCACCTAGAGGCCATCCTAGTGTAACATCTGCTGTGTGAAAAAAAGTCGAATTGAACAATGTCCCTCTGTTGTTCTGCCTGTCACCCGACGTACTGGCTTTATTCAAAAAGCAGCTAAACTGGGAAGTCACATGTTTATGAATGAAAATAAGTATTAAGTGGATGTAGTGGATGAAAGAGTAGACCGTCCACTGCACGAACACACTCTTTCCATTACTGAGTGGAGCTCAGCTCGGGAGCCATTCCAGTATATTAGGGAGGGGAGGGGAAGGGAAGGGAGGGCGAAAAGGCTTATTCATGAGAGCTTCTAGCTCATTAAAATTCAACACTGGTGCAAAATGAAGATGGGATGCAGTTTAATCACCGCAGTGGTAGAATTCAAATTCCCATTAATTGATGATCGGAGATATTCAAATTTCCCATTGAAAAGTCTCTGCTTTTGTTATCGCCTCTCATAAATAACCAAGTGTCAAAGAGAACACAACCTCCAGACCTCAGAGACACTGCTCAAGTCCGTCTGCTTGGACATATTACTGCAGCCCTGACACCTGCACACTCGCTATGTCAGAATGGATGTAAAATGTTTCACACAGGCTTCAGAGCCACTTGTATGTCTCTCACCCAGATGGATTATGGGTAGGGAGCGTGGTTTGGTAGGGTTAGTCTTTGCTACTTAGTGTTGAGTAAAGACTGAAAAATGAAAAAAGTAGAAATCTTCTCCAAACCTTGCGTGTGATTTTTTTGGTCTTGTGATTTTCCAGTGTGTGTCGTATCAGGTCTGATTTAGAACCATTTCTCTTCCCAGAATCTCTGCACTCAAACTGAAATTACAGGCCTCCTGATACAGATTTGTTTGCTCTTCCAATTTTGCAGATTCTTTAGGGTTTTTTTCTTCTTGCTATCGTTTGACTGGCAGCCAAACAGCCCCACAGCGTGACCCTCCCACCTCCCTGCTTTAGAGTATTCTTGGGGTTACAGGTCAGACCTTCAAGCTCCTCCAAGCTACTGTAACTGAGGAGCTCAATATATTTTTACATTTGGCCACAGATCTTTTTTCCAGAGAGGTTTTCTTGGTCATTGTGATCAGCAGCAGAGGGATTGTGGACATTGTGAATTTAGCAGCATCTTATTTCTTGCACACTGCTGGTTTTTGTCATTATTTCTCATACTTTTCACAATCTTGGCCAATTTTCTCCTCGCTGCATGTGTTCATTTTCTATTGTAGTGAAAACAACTGTTTTAAACACTTAAAATCAGTTGATCCCGTGACCTGTAACCAATGTTCCCTCTAAGCTGCGCACTTGCGCAATCGTGCACTGCTTGCACATACTCAGCGCACAAGAAAATCTATGCAGCGCACAAAATAAAATTCAACAGAAACGTATTAATTAACATCTAATTTTAGAACTGATATAATCTAGTTAATTAGACCAGTAATATTGTTTTCTGTACAATTTTGCAATGTAATTCAATGAGCGACAGGTGTCCAGCCAATTATCCGATACAGTTCACTTACGCTACACAGCCAATCAAGGCCTTGACAGCGTTTGCCTATGTGCCCTGCCTTTACTCGCCGTGCAGGTTAGCTGGCTAACAACAGTGCAGCGGATCTAAGAGACGCAAATGCTAATCCCTTATCATGGCGAAACGAACGGGCAGAGACACATCCACTCATCAAGCCAAAGTAAAAAAGAAATGCGGTTCTTTTAAGTTGGAATGGCTGTCGGAGTATGTGCAAATAGAAGAACAAGCGGTGAAACTGAGTGAGATTTTTTCCCAGGCCAAAGCAGGACTCTTCCTATGGTTAAAGCAGGACTCTCACATATAACATAGTACACATTTCATGAACAACAAGATTTTTGTCTTTTTCATTTTATGTGCTGCTGTCATTTGATTCTTTTAATAAACCATGTAACTTGCTATGATCCAAGGTTTTGAATAAGCGTGATACTTGTGTGTGGCCACAGCGTACCCATCTGATGTTGCTCACAGTGGTCCTCAGTGTGCTCAGGGAGCTTGTATGTCTGCTCCGACACATGAAAAATTAGAGGGAACATTGCCTGTAACCGGACTAAACGGCCAACATGTTGATTAAAATGTGTCCATCTTGATTGAGTTGCTTCTGCTGCCAGTGTTGGAGCAACAATCCATCACCAGTTCATCACCAGTAAGTGTAACTATGGGATTTTCTACTGTACATGCGTTGAATGTGTCAAAACTAAAGCTACCGTAATTTCCGGACTATAGAGTGCACCTGATTATAAACCGCATAATCTAATTTTAGAAAGAAAACCAATTTTGTACTTATACCAGCCACACCGGATTATAAGCCGCAGGTATCCCACGTAGTAATATGAAAAATTAGATCGAAAACATTCAGTACCGGTAGATGTTTTTATTACCGTAAGAGACGAGTCACTGACGAGTGACAAACAGACAGGTAAGAAACAACAGCCATGTATGTTTATACAGAGACCTTAAATCCAGTTTTTATCACGTCAGGATTTTTGTACTTTTCTTTTACGGTAATTTAATCCGCTTAGCAACAACAACAAATATATTCTACCGGTAAATGCTTTTTTTTCTAACGGTGTCTGTAATGCAGCTACCTTGAAATATACGTTTGTATCAGCTACACAAAAATTACGTTGTTTATGCTTTTTTACTCAAACAATGAACAATCTAAAACTCCCCGATGGCCCACCTCTAAAATCTTCTATTTTCATCACGGTGGTGATTGCTTTTGCCTTCCATCTGATTTGTACAGCGGAAACACCGCGGCCGTCTTTTCTCTGTGTGTTCACCCAGTCTTCCAGAAAGTTTTCATGCTCGGGCCACCTGCGATGTTTACGTCTAAAAGCTTTTGTCGTCTTTTTGCTTTGGATCAGTTCTTTATGCTGGCGTCTCCACCTTCTCGCTATTGATTACCGTAATGCCAAGATTACGTGCGCCAGCTCGATTTCCTTCTTCAACTGCCAGAGTGAACACTTTTAACTTAAAAATCGCATCATATGCTTTTCTTCTAGTATTTTCCACATTGATGAGAGTTAGTAAAAATGACTGATTCACAATAGTTGTGATAGTGTGCCATGAAAAAAAAACATAAATAAGCTGCACCGTAGAATAAGCCGCAGTGTTTAAAGTATACGAAAAAAGTAGCGGCTTATAGTCCGGAAATTACGGTAATCAGTTAATGAAAATCTGGATCAATTGACAGCTTTAGTAAAAGCCATTGTTGAGGTCACGCTAATTACATCACTATAAAAAAGGATGTACAAACACACTGTTTATAAAAGTATGCCTGCACGCACGCGCACACACACACGCACGCGAGCAGGCATGCACACACACACACACACACACACACACACACACACACACACGCAGGTTGTATGGGTTATGGGTTGGTGTACCTTGTGCTAGTGTGTGTAATGGCTTTCACCCCATGTGCTAAATGACTCAGCCCCCACAGAAAGCTCCAGGGGAGTATAATCCCTCAATCATGTTGTACAAGAGTGTAACACCAAGGGCAACAAAGAGTCAGGTGGGGGGGGGAGCATAACGACAAGTAGACAGGAAGCATTACAGCCTAAATATCTGCTCCGCCAAAACTCCCAGTCAACAAACAAAAGCAGCAGAGAGAGAAACTTGATTTAAAAATCCATCTCTTCCTGAGTCACAACAAATTTTTCTTCTGATCCAGCAGCGGTCAGTGTCAGGCTGAAAGGTAGCCTTGGCACATGTCCCACATCTGTACTGGCTCCATATGGAAAGTGTACAGAAAGGTACAAAACATCATCAATTTCTTCATTATTCATGGTGGACGTGGTGACAAGGCATGTAATTCAAATAATATGCAGTTTTCTTGTATAACATCCCATATTTACCCGTACTTTGGTTTTATTCAAGGCATCATTTGTGCCAGAACACACCAGAAAAAGACAAGGGGGGCTTTGAGCGGCACATGCACTTGTGCTGGTCGAGGTTGCTATTAGCCTCTTTTGACTGAGGGGAAAAATGTCAAAAAGTCAACATAGTTTGCTCAACTTTTACAAATATGCTGGCCAGTCGGACCAAACATGCCCAAATCTGTGGAGACCACGGTGGACACGGTGGCAGAAGTACGCCTACAATTATGCTATGTTGCCAGTGCAGCTTTTGTTAGCAATTTTAGCCTATTAGCCTGTTGTTTACATGGTTTGATAATGGACTGTTTGACTTATCCAGTGGATTTTTTTGGTCGATTTAATGGATGGATAATTTCTGCTTGAGAAAACAATTCTCTTCAAACCCAAGGACCTTGTTCATGTTTCCAGTCAAAAATAATTTGTTGAAGCAGAGTTTACTGAAATACTTATTTTGCCTCATTTGTGACTCATCAGCAGTTCAGCTGTGTGCAAAATAATATTCGGCAAAATGAACAGAAACTCAACAGAAAAATCATTTTTCACTGGAAAACACAATAAACCAAGTCTTTGGAAATTGAAGGGAAGTTATGTTATTGAACACCATTCATATTTCCGTTTGCTACTCTCTCTAAAGTCACAATCACTCACAAAAAGAACTTAATGTGAAGTATTAATCAGAATTGCCTGATTCTACTATAATAATGTCAGTTAAAGCTTCATGTTTCAGAGGTGTTAATATGCCGAGCCAACGTTAAGGTGAGAGTTCGATTTTTAGGAAAAGAAATGGCCCTCTTGTCTATGGAGAAGAGCTTGGAGAGCGTCCTAATTCACATTCATTTATTCATTTTCTGTTGACCTCGGCTGCTTATTGCTAATCATGGTCACATCAGGTGCTGGAGCGAATCCACCTGGCAAAAGGCGGAAATCCACCCTGGAAAAGGTCGCCCGCTCAACACATTTCTCCATCACACTCATGGGGCAATTTAGGGCCTCCAATCAGCCTAATATGCACGGGTCTTGATTGGTAGTTCAAAATTACATATATATTCAAGCATAAACACAATTCAATCAAATGACACCCACCCACCCACCCACACACACAGGTACACTTTAAGGTGGCCACATATTAAGCGACCATGCTGGTCATCCATCATGGTAGCCTGGCTGGAAACAATCATGGGTTTAAACCCGTCTCCGTAGCAGTGCACAGCCAGTGGTTAATGGATGTGACCGGCCGGGAGGGCAACTGTGAGCAACAGCTCAGAATCTGTAAAAATACAGATCATTTGTTAAGATTATACTGTACATGCTTTAAAGTTTGTTTTAGAACTTTTACAGTGTAACAGCATTCTGTCCTTTCAATCAGATCCTTTGGGGGGGGGGAGGTTGTAAAAACACCGATGAGGGAAGATGTAGGTTCTTGTTCATGTGTTTTATAGTAAAGATCAAATCAATAAATAAAATGAAGGGAATAGAATTTGCAGATCAATACCAAAACTAAACACCCCCCACCACCCCCATCCAACACCAAATACAGTCTAATTATTATTTCAAATATCACATCTGTCTCGTTCTTTGATCTCTGGGCATCAACCGTGTGTATTTCAAATGCAGAAATGATTTACAGACCACCTTTATAAATTAGGCCTTTAAGCCAAGGGAAAAGTGAAAGCTGGTTGGTGTAAAGAAATAATCAAACCAGTCTGACGGACATGAAACTACATAATTAAAGTCTACATCACATTACAATCATAGCCTAAAGGCACAATACCAATTTACCAATAAATGTCAACAAAGGTTAAAGAAGGCTGCATATGAAAATAAAAAAAGGATTGTTTGGACGATTCAAAGTATTTTAGGATTCACTTGTTAAAGGCTCTTTCTCCTTCTCATTGGAAGCATTCTATACCCCCACAGCCACAAACCTTCCTCTTAAATAGGGCGGTAGATGGCTGTCAGCGCTGGCCCTGACTGTGCTTGTTTCCACCCTCCATTAGCTGCAGCATACCCTGAAATTATCCAGAAAATCTCGCATCAGCTAATGTCAGCAGGTGAAATCAAATCCCATTAATAATACACGAGAGCCTGATATCGCCTCCACAGCACAAGACCAGCCGAAGGGAGCAGCGTGTTATGCCACCAATAACAGGCTTAAATGAGAAACAGAATAAAAATCACATGTATTGATTTTTTTTAAAAATCCATTGGGAGGAGTAAAAGGTGTGGATAATTCTGATACATTTTAGGTACATTAACTCACTGCTACATCACTCAGACTAAAATGAACTAACTTGGCACCGCCGACGGGTTTAGTTGAACATGAAAAGCAGCCCAACCAGCTACAATCCTTTATACAGACACGCACACATACACGGTTCCTGAGGTGGCCACATATTAAGCAACCATGCTGGTCATCCATCATGGTAGCCTGGCTGGAAACAATCATGGGTTTAAACCCGTCTCCGTAGCAGTGCACAGCCAGTGGTTAATGGATGTGACCGGCCGGGAGGGCAACTGTGAGCAACAGCTCAGAATCTGTAAAAATACAGATCATTTGTTAAGATTATACTGTACATGCTTTAAAGTTTGTTTTAGAACTTTTACAGTGTAACAGCATTCTGTCCTTTCAATCAGATCCTTTGGGGGGGGGGAGGTTGTAAAAACACCGATGAGGGAAGATGTAGGTTCTTGTTCATGTGTTTTATAGTAAAGATCAAATCAATAAATAAAATGAAGGGAATAGAATTTGCAGATCAATACCAAAACTAAACACCCCCCACCACCCCCATCCAACACCAAATACAGTCTAATTATTATTTCAAATATCACATCTGTCTCGTTCTTTGATCTCTGGGCATCAACCGTGTGTATTTCAAATGCAGAAATGATTTACAGACCACCTTTATAAATTAGGCCTTTAAGCCAAGGGAAAAGTGAAAGCTGGTTGGTGTAAAGAAATAATCAAACCAGTCTGACGGACATGAAACTACATAATTAAAGTCTACATCACATTACAATCATAGCCTAAAGGCACAATACCAATTTACCAATAAATGTCAACAAAGGTTAAAGAAGGCTGCATATGAAAATAAAAAAAGGATTGTTTGGACGATTCAAAGTATTTTAGGATTCACTTGTTAAAGGCTCTTTCTCCTTCTCATTGGAAGCATTCTATACCCCCACAGCCACAAACCTTCCTCTTAAATAGGGCGGTAGATGGCTGTCAGCGCTGGCCCTGACTGTGCTTGTTTCCACCCTCCATTAGCTGCAGCATACCCTGAAATTATCCAGAAAATCTCGCATCAGCTAATGTCAGCAGGTGAAATCAAATCCCATTAATAATACACGAGAGCCTGATATCGCCTCCACAGCACAAGACCAGCCGAAGGGAGCAGCGTGTTATGCCACCAATAACAGGCTTAAATGAGAAACAGAATAAAAATCACATGTATTGATTTTTTTTAAAAATCCATTGGGAGGAGTAAAAGGTGTGGATAATTCTGATACATTTTAGGTACATTAACTCACTGCTACATCACTCAGACTAAAATGAACTAACTTGGCACCGCCGACGGGTTTAGTTGAACATGAAAAGCAGCCCAACCAGCTACAATCCTTTATACAGACACGCACACATACACGGTTCCTGAGGTGGCCACATATTAAGCAACCATGCTGGTCATCCATCATGGTAGCCTGGCTGGAAACAATCATGGGTTTAAACCCGTCTCCGTAGCACCGCACAGCCGGTGGTTAATGGATATGACCGGCCGAGAGGGCAACTGCGCCTCGGCAACAGCTCAGCATCTGTCCTCAGCATAAAAATATAGATAAATTATTAACATTTACATTGTACAGATCAATATCTGAGGGACTTAATAATTTACAAGGATGTGGTCAAATGCAAGATTGGCAGCATAAGACTGTTAAAAATCACACAAATACATTTCAGAATAACTGAACTATTCATTAGAAATTTCATTAGGGAAAGTTTTTGGGTTTTTTTACATGTTGGATATAGACAGAAGGTAATTTAAATGACTTACAGACCTCCAAGGATTAATAAACAGGGCTTCAATGTGACAGCTGGTTGGTCTGAATATATCTAAATTAATAAAAACTTATTTAAAATAACAATAAGAGCCTAAAAGCAGAAAAGAAATCCTGTCTGTTCCCTTATAGACAGAGGCTGGACGTGGGAAGCTCTTTTTACAAACCCTAGTCAAGGTCTCCATACTGGACTGTTCAGCAGCAGAACATTTATTACGCTTTATGAAGGGTACAAACCTTTTAGTGCCTAACCCACCTGTACAACTGTAATTAACACCTGTCGATTTTTAATTCCACATCTACAGAATCTCAGAATCTACCTGCTGCTTTTGTGTACAGCAGTGTTTGTGTTTACCAGCTTGATTCTGGGATCACCCCAGTATTAATAACAATGTGTATAATAACAATGTACAACAAGGTACAACACTGCACTCACAGCCTTATTGCATCACCATTAGCTGCGTTGCTACTTGTGTGGATAACCTGACCACCATTCCTGCCATGCGTCACACCCTTGTGACAATGTCACTTTGCTTTGACGCTCCCTCCCACTGATTTTGCTGAAACACTCTTCATCCCTCAAGATCAACAAGAATTTTGCGGGAGGCTGGAGTCATTACCGTGGTAACTGGCCTCATCGCTCATGAATTCCAACACGCAGAAACATACGGAACCATGAACACACACATGCACATCTGCAGGAAACAGGCAGGCACATCCTCCATCTCCAGCTTCTGCTGTGGCTCCTTTATCAACCAATTTAAGCCAAAGGAAGATTAATTTTCTGATTAATAAAGTGTGCCTCATGGAGGGTTTGTGTTGTTTACAGCAGCAGAAGGTTCTAGAGGCGATGCTCATAATCTTTGTGCAGCCTCTTCAAAGTCTTTGGTCATGACACAATCGTTTCTATGGTAATCCAGTTCATGCGAGTGGATGTGATCTATGGTTTCTATAGTTTATTGTCACAAAACTGTGAAGACTTCACATAATTAATTGTGTGTGCCTTTAGGCAGTGCAGGGGTGGGTGGGGCTGGAGATAAGATAGTTTCAAGGTCAGCTCCTTTGCACAGTCAATAACATATATTTTAATTCCAGGGTTAAAACTCTTTAAAACCGGTTGACTCACAGATAACAAAGATCATAACCTTCCTCTCATCTTTGGCGTTGTGAAGGTGGATTATAATCTGCCCTTGGTTGGGACTATGAATGCATTTCTATTGTGATATTGTCGAAGTCTTGAAGGACTCTCTTTTCTAGTTTGAACCAGGTCACCTGGACCTCATGTACAAAGACTTGTGTGGATTCATGACTGAAACCTGCTCTGCGCTCTAATCAGGAAAGTACACGCGCTCAAAAATATGCATCCAAGAGCGATTGATGAGCCAGTCCTCTTTCTCTGCTCACTACACCACTGGCAATATCTCCTAAGAGCGCCAACGCTGCCATTGTCATTAACGGTGATTTCTGCACCATTTCACACACACTTTTATATTCACTCATGTAATCACAAAAACTCCGGTGTGTTTATTGTTCATCTGTTTATCGCTAATCTGAATATCACTCTCAGGCCCCTGCACTCCCAGGTGGCTTCTTGAAGACATTTTACCTCTAATCCAAGAGGCTTGTTCAGTTCCGAAGAAATTTTCTTCTATCTGAAGAGGAATATGTGCGCAACAACAAACTAGAACCCAAGGTTAAGCCTTACAAATGCCTATTTGGACTCTATAATTCTGCCATTTAACTGAATTCAATGACTTTCAGACTGACAGATTCTGCGACTAATATCAGAATACTTATTCTTCCCTTTCCTGGAACAAAAGAGATCCTTCTTCACATGCACAGTAGGTTGGTGGAAAGACAGTCAGGTTTGTATAACACACAAGGATAACACACAAGGATGATGAAGGGATCATCATCATTAGACCTGCAAAAACCTGGTTTGGGGACAATTTTAGGGCTACAATTTTGTGATTTCTTCCAGAGCTGTCTATCCTTTAGAAGAGTCACTCTCCAGGAAAATCATGGCAAGTGCATATGTTTTTAGAACTACTCCAAAGACCACTTAACCAACTACAGTGCTTCACATAAGATGGATGTCCTCATAAAGTGTACCTGGATCTATCATTAAATTGTTCTACCTTAAGGTTACAAACCATAATGGTTACATTGACATTTTAAAATGTAAAATGAAAGTTGTGATTATGCCAATGTAAAACTGACCTATTTGTATCTCAAAAGTTAACACATTTTATCCAAATAATGTGGTAAAAGCAACAACTCCAGCCTTAATCGTAGAAAAGCTTTCTGAACGATGAAATATGAAAAGGTCCTCATCAAGGTATAAAGCAGCGCAAATCAGTATTCCTAAACCTTCACGCTACGTCTGCATGTCTGCTTTAAACCCACAAGCTTGAATATTTATGAAGCCATTCGAGCTCTCTCGAATATCGGAGAAAACTATAACTCACTGTATAAAAATTCACCTGTCACAATTTGGGTGGATTTGTCAGATTCCATTTGCAGACCAGTGCCTATAAAACAAAATTTTAATGGTGGTTTTTGATTTCTGCCATGAAATTTGCAGAGAAACGATTTGATGTGGAACATCAGTGGGGGGGGGGGGGGGTGGCAGAGCTGAGCTAAGCAGTTGTCGATCCAGCAAAGGGCAAAGCTAACAAAGATTTACAACTACACCACATGTAATATTTGGCATCATTAAACAAAACTCCTTAGGATTCAAAATGGTAATGCTTCCATAGATTGCGTCCCATCATAATTACTACAAAAAACACATCATTTCCCTCTGTAAGGTTTTCCTATTCAAGCATAACAGGAATGTCTTGCAAGTGACTCAAGCCTGCTTTATGTATAACAAGCTGCACAGAGCTGCTGCACGCTGGCTCCAGCCAGTCCTCTTTCTCTGCTCACTACACCACTGGCAATATCTCCTAAGAGCGCCAACGCTGCCATTGTCATTAACGGTGATTTCTGCACCATTTCACACACACACTTTTATATTCACTCATGTAATCACAAAAACTCCGGTGTGTTTATTGTTCATCTGTTTATCGCTAATCTGAATATCACTCTCAGGCCCCTGGACTCCCAGGTGGCTTCTTGAAGACATTTTACCTCTCATCCAAGAGGCTTGTTCAGTTCCGAAGAAATTTTCTTCTATCTGAAGAGGAATATGTGCGCAACAACAAACTAGAACCCAAGGTTAAGCCTTACAAATGCCTATTTGGACTCTATAATTCTGCCATTTAACTGAATTCAATGACTTTCAGACTGACAGATTCTGCGACTAATATCAGAATACTTATTCTCCCTTTCCTGGAACAAAAGAGATCCTTCTTCCACATGCACAGTAGGTTGGTGGAAAGACAGTCAGGTTTGTATAACACACAAGGATAACACACAAGGATGATGAAGGGATCATCATCATTAGACCTGCAAAAACCTGGTTTGGGGACAATTTTAGGGCTACAATTTTGTGATTTCTTCCAGAGCTGTCTATCCTTTAGAAGAGTCACTCTCCAGGAAAATCATGGCAAGTGCATATGTTTTTAGAACTACTCCAAAGACCACTTAACCAACTACAGTGCTTCACATAAGATGGATGTCCTCATAAAGTGTACCTGGATCTATCATTAAATTGTTCTACCTTAAGGTTACAAACCATAATGGTTACATTGACATTTTAAAATGTAAAATGAAAGTTGTGATTATGCCAATGTAAAACTGACCTATTTGTATCTCAAAAGTTAACACATTTTATCCAAATAATGTGGTAAAAGCAACAACTCCAGCCTTAATCGTAGAAAAGCTTTCTGAACGATGAAATATGAAAAGGTCCTCATCAAGGTATAAAGCAGCGCAAATCAGTATTCTAAACCTTCACGCTACGTCTGCATGTCTGCTTTAAACCCACAAGCTTGAATATTTATGAAGCCATTCGAGCTCTCTCGAATATCGGAGAAAACTATAACTCACTGTATAAAAATTCACCTGTCACAATTTGGGTGGATTTGTCAGATTCCATTTGCAGACCAGTGCCTATAAAACAAAATTTTAATGGTGGTTTTTGATTTCTGCCATGAAATTTGCAGAGAAACGATTTGATGTGGAACATCATGGGGGGGGGGGGGGGGGGGGGTGGGGGGTGGGCTGGGGGGGGGAGGGGGGGGGGGGGGGGGGGGGGGGGGGATGCAGAGCTGAGCTAAGCAGTTGTCGATCCAGCAAAGAGCAAAGCTAACAAAGATTTACAACTACACCACATGTAATATTGGCATCATTAAACAAACTCCTTAGGATTCAAAATGGTAATGCTTCCATAGATTGCGTCCCATCATAATTACTACAAAAAACACATCATTTCCCTCTGTAAGGTTTTCCTATTCAAGCATAACAGGAATGTCTTGCAAGTGACTCAAGCCTGCTTTATGTATAACAAGCTGCACAGAGCTGCTGCACGCTGGCTCCAGCCAGTCCTCTTTCTCTGCTCACTACACCACTGGCAATATCTCCTAAGAGCGCCAACGCTGCCATTGTCATTAACGGTGATTTCTGCACCATTTCACACACACTTTTATATTCACTCATGTAATCACAAAAACTCCGGTGTGTTTATTGTTCATGTTTATCGCTAATCTGAATATCACTCTCAGGCCCCTGCACTCCCAGGTGGCTTCTTGAAGACATTTTACCTCTCATCCAAGAGGCTTGTTCAGTTCCGAAGAGAATTTTCTTCTATCTGAAGAGGAATATGTGCGCAACAACAAACTAGAACCCAAGGTTAAGCCTTACAAATGCCTATTTGGACTCAGTATAATTCTGCCATTTAACTGAATTCAGTGACTTTCAGACTGACAGATTCTGCGACTAATATCAGAATACTTATTCTTCCCTTTCCTGGAACAAAAAAGAGATCCTTCTTCACATGCACAGTAGGTTGGTGGAAAGACAGTCAGGTTTGTATAACACACAAGGATAACACACAAGGATGATGAAGGGATCATCATCATTAGACCTGCAAAAACCTGGTTTGGGGACAATTTAGGGCTACAATTTTGTGATTTCTTCCAGAGCTGTCTATCCTTTAGAAGAGTCACTCTCCAGGAAAATCATGGCAAGTGCATATGTTTTTAGAACTACTCCAAAGACCACTTAACCAACTACAGTGCTTCACATAAGATGGATGTCCTCATAAAGTGTACCTGGATCTATCATTAAATTGTTCTACCTTAAGGTTACAAACCATAATGGTTACATTGACATTTTAAAATGTAAAAATGAAAGTTGTGATTATGCCAATGTAAAACTGACTATTTGTATCTCAAAAAGTTAAACATTTTATCCAAATAATGTGGTAAAAGCAACAACTCCAGCCTTAATCGTAGAAAAGCTTTCTGAACGATGAAATATGAAAAGGTCCTCATCAAGGTATAAAGCAGCGCAAATCAGTATTCCTAAACCTTCACGCTACGTCTGCATGTCTGCTTTAAACCCACAAGCTTGAATATTATGAAGCCATTCGAGCTCTCTCGAATATCGGAGAAAACTATAACTCACTGTATAAAAATTCACCTGTCACAATTGGGTGGATTTGTCAGATTCCATTTGCAGACCAGTGCCTATAAAACAAAATTTTAATGGTGGTTTTTGATTTCTGCCATGAAATTTGCAGAGAAACGATTTGATGTGGAACATCAGTGGGGGGGGGGGGGGGGGGGGGGGGGGTGGCAGAGCTGAGCTAAGCAGTTGTCGATCCAGCAAAGAGCAAAGCTAACAAAGATTTACAACTACACCACATGTAATATTTGGCATCATTAAACAAAACTCCTTAGGATTCAAAATGGTAATGCTTCCATAGATTGCGTCCCATCATAATTACTACAAAAAAACACATCATTTCCCTCTGTAAGGTTTTCCTATTCAAGCATAACAGGAATGTCTTGCAAGTGACTCAAGCCTGCTTTATGTATAACAAGCTGCACAGAGCTGCTGCACGCTGGCTCCAGCCAGTCCTCTTTCTCTGCTCACTACACCACTGGCAATATCTCCTAAGAGCGCCAACGCTGCCATTGTCATTAACGGTGATTTCTGCACCATTTCACACACACTTTTATATTCACTCATGTAATCACAAAAACTCCGGTGTGTTTATTGTTCATCTGTTTATCGCTAATCTGAATATCACTCTCAGGCCCCTGCACTCCCAGGTGGCTTCTTGAAGACATTTTACCTCTCATCCAAGAGGCTTGTTCAGTTCCGAAGAAATCTTCTTCTATCTGAAGAGGAATATGTGCGCAACAATCAAACTAGAACCAAGGTTAAGCCTTACAATGCCTATTTGGACTCTATAATTCTGCCATTTAACTGAATTCAATGACTTTCAGACTGACAGATTCTGCGACTAATATCAGAATACTTATTCTTCCCTTTCCTGGAACAAAAGAGATCCTCTTCACATGCACAGTAGGTTGGTGGAAAGACAGTCAGGTTTGTATAACACACAAGGATAACACACAAGGATGATGAAGGGATCATCATCATTAGACCTGCAAAAACCTGGTTTGGGGACAATTTTAGGGCTACAATTTTGTGATTTCTTCCAGAGCTGTCTATCCTTTAGAAGAGTCACTCTCCAGGAAAATCATGGCAAGTGCATATGTTTTTAGAACTACTCCAAAGACCACTTAACCAACTACAGTGCTTCACATAAGATGGATGTCCTCATAAAGTGTACCTGGATCTATCATTAAATTGTTCTACCTTAAGGTTACAAACCATAATGGTTACATTGACATTTTAAAATGTAAAATGAAAGTTGTGATTATGCCAATGTAAAACTGACCTATTTGTATCTCAAAAGTTAACACACATTTATCCAAATAATGTGGTTAAAAGCAACAACTCCAGCCTTAATCGTAGAAAAGCTTTCTGAACGATGAAATATGTATATGTCCTGTTGGACAAGCGGCTGTCCTCATGAGACGGGTGAGGTGTGTTACAAGCATTTTCTCCATTTGTGCTTGGCTTCGTCTCTCCCCATTAGCTAAATAGATCAAATTCACTCTTTGCTATTCCTGTTGAAGTTCAAAAGGTAACACTGAATCTAAAAATATATAGAGCTCTCTGATCTCTGTGTTGTGATATTTATCTTTTATTCCTGTTTTTACAACGATCATAAATAGAAACACCAGGCAGTGTAAATCACATTAGACCTTACGCTTACAATGTGCCAGATTTCTGCATTGTTAATATGGTGAAAAGCAAATCTAAAAAGGGATAATCCTGTATGAAATCCTGCATTAATGTTCCCATGTCGCCTTGACAACCAGGGGAAATGAAGTTGCAAAGCATTTAAACCCTTCATAAGAAAAACATTTGGCATTGAATTATAGTTTAATTAATATGACACCATTTTGTGGCCTTTTTCCGTCGGGTGACACAAATTTGGTGTGGAAAATGCTTATTTGCTTGTAGACAACATTGTGTATCCTGCAAGAATACTGTTTTATTTAATTCTATATTTGGTTCATATACAACATGAAAATATGCCCTTCTGTGCTCAATTTTACCTCAAACTATACTGAAAACTTGTAAACTGTATAAACTGTCTACTGACGGTAAGTCTGGGACAGAGGGACACCACTTGCCCTGTTGAGAGAGATGGTTTTACTTCGAGCAACATTTTAAGGTTCAATAGCTCGCTTTAATCACTCCCAACAAGTGTCTGACTACTGTAGCTCAAAGAAACAGCTTGAAAAAGCAAAAACATCGGATGTGGATTTGCAGGGTTTAAACATTTTAATCAGGATGCAGGTGTTTTGTAATTTGTTCTAAAATCCCTCTAAATGTTTTAAAACATATTTCATCTATCATTATAGAATTTCCACCTGGCCTCCCCTTCATTTAATATCACAATCAGAAGCATTATTATTGCATGTGGCGTGCCATAAACTTAGCAAAAATGCCTTTTGGCCTGAATGCAGTTGGTGAACGGTAGAGTGCTCACAGCGTATGGTTGGAATGGGCTGGAGGTTGGTGATACAGGCTGCAGCTCCGGGGAAAAGAAAATGTTACTCAGCGTAATAGTCAGCATTTTCAAAGTTTGGCACGTCTCCCCTGGTGGTGGGAGAACAAAGAGCAGACGCTGCAGGCAAGTACAGAGCGTCTTACTGATTTCCTCTGCAGGTGGAGAACAGAGGCCTGTTTGGGGGCTGCACACACACCTCCTCTGTCCTCACCATCAGGAGACAGGTACCACCTGCAGGCGTCCTCCTCCTCTGAATTCTGCTTCTGTTGTTCAGCTCAGGAAACTGACACAGTCAACAGTTGTTGTTTAGTTGTTTAGCAGTCATATATAACAGCCACTAGTGTTGTGTGTGACAGGTACGGAGGCTGAGACCTGGGATGAACGCTGCCCTGAGGTGCAGCTTTGTTGGGGATTAAGGTTGGTGGTGTCTGGGGTGCCATCGCTGGGCTGACAGGAAGCTTCATCAACACAGAGAAGCAGAAAGTTCATTCATTTCTGGGGGATTATGCTGTCAGGAGGTTCTTCAACTAAGAAAGAGAAAGAAATGGATACGCCTGTTTACCTGTTTTGTTGTCCATTCTTCAAAGGGCCCATGAGTATTACCGTAAGTAGCTCTGTCAAAATTTATGAGTGTTTATTTGAAAGGCAATCAAGGCATGGACAGTGGAGCTGAAGGGGGGGGGGGGGGGGGGTTATGTGGAAAAACAATCAGGACTCTACTGGTTTGAGTACAATGCGACACAAATATGGTAAAGTTTAAATTTTTAAAAGGAAAGAGTTTTTATTTCATTCAACCTTGAAGTACCATCTCGATGCTCAGCATTTGATAATCAGGGCTTTGAGTTCTGGAGCAAAAAATAAACATATAGTCAATTTTTAAATGTGATAAATCCATGGGTACCCTGTATTAGATTACAATTATTTACCAATTGAACTCATAAAATATTAGGAGCAGCTTTATTTCAGCTGCTAAGAGAAGAATTTCCCTTTGGCAAGTAATCAAATCAAGAAGATATAAATAGAATATATTTAATGGCTGTAAAACTTATATTCATAAAACATATTTCAAATGGGAATATATTTAAAATAAAACATTATTACTATACATAAAAAATCCACTTCATCTTCTTCGCTTATAAGATCAAATGTTCAGGAAGTGTATTAACAGTGAAATATTATAGTGGGCAGTGGTGGAAGCTATGGGGGGGGGGGGGGTGTTGAAGCATAAAGTCAGAGTGTAGGTGGCACCCACACAGCTCAGCTCCGCTCAGCTCAGCTGGCCCCGTATTAGCAGGCTGGTTACCGCCTGTTTGTCTGGAATCTCTCAGGAAGGGACAGATCAAAGTGAGGGCAAAGGGCCACAATACAGCTTCCACACTTAACAGAATACATATGCGAGAGGAGAAAAAAAACAAACATCACACTTGCTCCCTCGGCTCCTATCGATCGCTTTCTGCCTCTCCTGTTTTCTTCCAGTTACCAGAGTCCCAACAATACAAGCCCATCTCCAGTGGCCAAGCGCTTAGCGTTTGGAAAAGTCAAATCCAGCCTGGAGCCAAATGCTGCACACAGCAGGAAGAGCTGGGGCCAAAACCAACGAAGCCCTTACTGTAACCGATGTCAACACAAGGATGATGAAGGGATCATCATCATTAGACCTGCAAAAACCTGGTTTGGGGACAATTTTAGGGCTACAATTTTGTGATTTCTTCCAGAGCTGTCTATCCTTTAGAAGAGTCACTCTCCAGGAAAATCATGGCAAGTGCATATGTTTTTAGAACTACTCCAAAGACCAACTACAGTGCTTCACATAAGATGGATGTCCTCATAAAGTGTACCTGGATCTATCATTAAATTGTTCTACCTTAAGGTTACAAACCATAATGGTTACATTGACATTTTAAAATGTAAAATTAAAGTTGTGATTATGCCAATGTAAAACTGACCTATTTCTATCTCAAAAGTTAACACATTTTATCCAAATAATGTGGTAAAAGCAACAACTCCAGCCTTAATCGTAGAAAAGCTTTCTGAACGATGAAATATGAAAAGGTCCTCATCAAGGTATAAAGCAGCGCAAATCAGTATTCCTAAACCTTCACGCTACGTCTGCATGTCTGCTTTAAACCCACAAGCTTGAATATTAAATAGCTTATTCATCCCAGTGAGGGAGATTCCTGCCTTGTTCGCAGCCTGAGATACAGTTTCCTGTTGTTGCACCAACTTAGTTTAACATCTTTAACATCTTCACTTGCGTTAAACAGGTAAAACACTGATTCATCTTGGCAGGATTAAAGACCTTCCGGCATCTCGGGATTAAATTTGCTAATCCTTTCCTGCATTATCAATGGCTCTTAATCAAGATTAAGGTTGATTAAGGTTTCTCCACTTTTCATTAAACACAGCTTAAAAGTGCTCAATGTTTTCTCATTGGCCCCCTCCCAGAGACCATTTAAAAGACCCATTTCCAATACGTGTGTGCAGGTTTTGCTTGTGTTTTTCACTGCTGTGCTGCTAACCTGCACTGTTCTCCAGCACTGTATATCATTTACAAAGAACTTTCACCCTCTCTGGGGAGTCGTCTCACCAAGGTGATCCTGTCTAAATTCAGGATCATCATATTGAGTAACTTTGGATTGCACACAAGGACGCGTGTAGAAACTTCTATACTTGATATTCACCTTAGGAAAATTTAATGAAGCTCCACCGCAGAAAGGTACTCAATTAGCTTCCTTGAGAAGTGTTCTGAGGTTATCCTGTCCTTGATTTGCAGCTGCTCTAGGACGTTGAAGAGAATAGGACCTCACATTATAATGATACCTTAGCATGTTTTTCACTGTTCCTCTGTGAGATAAATGCAGGGTGTGTGAACTATGCAGGGGATTCATCATCAGCGCTTGACAAGCGGCTGTGATTTGGGTTTTTACTTTCAATTTTAATGATCACATTTGCCTCCAGTGCAGGGAAAAATAATTTTAGCACTCTGCACGTGTAAACATTACACACATAATTTTGCGCCTTTCCTTTTATCCACCCTTTTCTTTAAGGCATGAATGTGTTGTGCACAAACAGATCAGTCCATTACATTTCCATGGTTATTAATTAGAATATTTTATAATTTCAGAATAGACTTCATACAGCAATCGTGAGCTGATTTTACTGGGTTAAGGAGCCCAGTTTAAATACAGTGATGTCATCCTCATAGACAGGAATAAAAATGGCTAAATGTGCAATGGAGGTTGGCAAAAGGATCAATAAAGAGCAAAGTGAGCTAGTCATTGGTGAGGGAACACATCCTGAACTGGAAGATGTGGAAGGAAAGGTGTTCTTTTAGTCTTTAATGATTGATATTCTAGAAAAAGTCCTGTTTCAGCCTCTAAACTGAACAATAATTTCTTTAGTTTTATTTTAGAAATTTTCTGCAAAAATGACCACCCAAGCTCATGTGAGCGCACGCCAGATGTAGAAGGTGCCTTTGTTACAATGGTAACTAACAAGTCCAAGATTGGGTCAACATGGAAATCAGAGGAAAAACTCTCCCTTTCATCCAACTGGGGAGAAAATGCATCTGCAGCATTTTCTGAATATCTTAGCAATTGGCTGTCATTTGGCAACACATCCGAGGGCAAGTCTGGGAATGCTCCACTAGCTTTTAATTACAGCCACTATCACTCTGTACAAAGCTGTGGATGTACAGTAAGACTGTTTCATAAACAGAAGGCAATTTACAGCTCATCTAAACTATTATCTCTCTCGCTCTCTGTGTTTCTCTCTCTCTCCGCATGTCTATACAAGATACTGAGAGAGGGTGTTACTGTGAGAGAATTCCGAAGCTGCAAAGGGAGGATGGACCACTTTAGTTTGGAGAAGAATTGCTGCCGGGACTGAAAGAGCTCAAGGAGCTCGAGGTATTGTCCACAAGAGAGGGAAAAATGAAGTGAGATATTGAGAAATTACAGTGTCTGTGCTTACAGGCGGTACGGTGGGATTTGGAGAAACGAGCGCTGAGCCGGGGCAAAGATGCCAATTTACCCACCAGTCCATGTTTTGACCCTTACCTATAGTTGGACTTATAGAAGACACTAAAGCACTGGACTTTGGAGTGACGAACAAAAGGATGTCTCAATATACACAATACTCTTCATCTTTGACCTCAACAGAAGGAAGGAAGGCAGGAAGGAAGGCAGGAAGGAAGGCAGGAAGGAAGGCAATGATTGAAAATCTTGGAATATATCTTGGCTTGGAATTCACATTATTACTTTTTTTTCATATTTTCCCCTCTGGGGTCACCACAGCCATTCATCTTCCTCCACACCTATGTATTCTCTGTATTGTCTTCTCTCACTCCCACTGGCTTCCTGTCCTCCAACCACAGCCCGGGTCTCCTGCCTAGCAGTTCCATCCTCCTATAACTATAATGACTGTCCCTGCTCTGGACAGGTCCAAACATCTCAGTCTCTCTTTCCCTCTACCGTGTACCTCGTGCTGTTCCTCTGTTGTACTCCTGATTCTATCCATCCTCCTTCCTCCCAAAGGAGAAACTCCACATCCCTCATCTCTGCCACTTCCACCTCAACCTCCTGTCTCCTCAGAGTCACTGTCTCTAAACCAAAGAGCACCTCTGCTCTAATCACCATCTTCTAAAGTGTTCCAGTCATTCCTGCTGACACTTTTCACCACCCTCTCCAACCTGCTTGAAAATGTTTCTTCACCTCTTTTCCACAATCTCCTCTTCTCTGGACTGTTGACCTCAAGTACCTAAAATCCCCCACTTGTCTCTAATCCCTGCAACGTCACCATTCTGCCTGGGTCCCTCTCATTCACTCACATGCACCCCATCTTACACCAGGTAATCGTCATGCCCCTCCTCTCCAGGCCAGACTTCCTGATGTTGCCACAAACCACTGTATCATCTTCAAACATCATAGTCCAAGAAGAACCAGGTCTGGCCTCATCTCTCAGCTTGACTGTCACAATATAGAATGGATATAATTCATGCATTATTCAGCATTTTCATTTAAAGTACAAGTCAGCTACAACTGGAATTTAGGGGTCAAGACTGGCTGCTAATGATCACACAGCGAGCTATTATTGAACAGGAAGATGCATTTACTGTAATACAGTGAGGGCTGCACTGGTATCACCGGTACTTGCACACGAAGGCACCAGTTGTCCAGGATTTCCCACTCGTTCTTTTGTTTGTTGTGGGCTTCCATAGTGCAATATTTATTTCATTTGGCCACATATTGATTTTCTATATTTGGAGCTGCCTGACTCAGTGGAGACAGCACCCATTAATGAGAAACACCGTGTTATTCACCCCTATAGAAACGATGGTGACGTGACTAACTGGGACTTCAGCAAGGCTGAAAGACAGCACGACACAAAAATTTGTTGGCTCATAGCACGGCTAGCTGAACAAACAAAGCCACTTAATGACTTCTCAACCTGATAAAGTGCTGCAACCTGTAAGTGAATTACTGCTTTTATACTCCAGGGACTGAACAATATTGTTGAAACTACCCTCATTTGTCCTAGATAAAGAGTTAGGCTGCAATAGGTGGCATAGGTGACAACTGCCTTATTGTCACCATCATTATAAAATCAGTGGGAGTTTTTGGAGTGTGATCAGTTCTAAGTCCTTAAAAACATACTCAATACTATTACTATTAGTGTCCCTTGACATCAAGAGGGATCCTGCATCTTTGATTTTACACCTCAACTCCTTTCAGCTCTCCTTCAGGCTAAATTTCATTATATCCATCTAAATTCACATAAAAGGCAGGCCTCATTTCAAGGTGAGAAAGCATCTGTGAAACGCACGTGTGCTACTGTAGGCTGCACTCATTACAGAGGACAGGCATCTTGAATATCCCGGGGGGTGGGGGGTCGATGCAGCACAAAAGGGTAAAACAATCCTGCTCCGAGTGATCTTGGCATCTGTTACGCTGGGATTGATTTCTGCGGCATCTGGCTGAGAGCTTGTCTACATTTCAATGACCTGCCCGACTCCATGCATCTCCCTCTCCATCTCCAACCCTCACACACGCTCTCCATCTTCACTCAGCACACCGAAGGAAACTACTCAGAGAATCCGACGAGCAGAGCGGCTGCTTTAAGCGTAATTTTTAAGCATCAATTTTTGCTTTAACAACATTTACAATGAGTCTGGGAGCATTTCCAGTATGTGCATTGAGTGATGGATGCAATGTAATTATTCATTTAAACATGGAAGACATTATTCATATCTAACTGATGCTCAACACTTGAGAGGAATAAAAAAAAGAATAAAATGCAGTTATCTTAGAAAATCTCTCTCAATCATTGTGCATAATCATCCTTTCACTTCATTTCTGTCTTGTCATTCCTCCTAAATAGTTCAGCCTCGTCTTAAATGGGGAATAAAGCCTTTTTCTAACTAACTTTCTAAGACAACCCCAAAGCTGCAGGATCATTATCAGAAGTAAGTGCTGACCTTTGTTTCTACTTAAAGGCCCTTCAAACATACATGTACAACACGTTGAATGTGGGTTTTACGCATGATATACTCAGCCTTTTACAGTCACACAGGCCGTCTGTGCCACTCTGGGTTTACTTCTTCGGCTATCAGGCAGCAGTTGAACAGCTGTACAAATGTTGCATTTGTGGACTGGACCCTCGACTATATCAGGAAATGAAACAAATGTGTGGGAGGAAAATACATAGCGGAAGGGAGTGTGGCCAAGGCAGTTAATTACATTTCTAGGGAGGTGTAAGTTAGATTATGGTGTTGGGGTCTTTGTGGGCTCCACAGTAATTTGTAGAGCAGGAAGTGGGGGTGTTAATGACTTGTGTCGAAGTGTGAGCATGCAAATACCTGAGGATGAAGGAGAGGAGTGATTATTCTATCCCTCTGACTGGAGAGGAGGAGAGCAGTAAGCTCCAGCAGTGCAGACTGACACCAAGAGCGTCCGACGGCTGCAGAGAAAGCCCCAACCCTCTTGCCAGGGGGCACCTTTTTCTTCAAACAGAGATAACACGTTGATTGTGACAATTGTTTTATGACTTGGGAAGTATGGAACCAGACAGAACTGGTCCAAGTCTCAGTGGCTGTTGAGACATGTTTTATCTGGAGAATTTTGGTTTTGGTATAAGAATCCTCTTTTAGCAAACTAAAACTTGGTACATGTTGTTCTTCACATCCAGTGTTACAGCAGCTCAGCATTGAGTGTTAATGTATGTTTGTGTGTATGAAATGTGTTTCATTTGCTGCATATTCCGTTCATTCCTACATTCTGCACACAGCACATGATCCAACTCTATATTCCGTGTGAATAGAGCAAATAAAATCTTTGTATCTGATTATGTCGTAAGATCTCATTGAAATTCGGTGGTGCTAAAATATACAGTGACTGATACAGTATGTACATGCAGTGATATCCAATAGATTATAAATCCACATGGTTTTGATAAATACTAATAGCTTGGATAATTAGCCTTGAGGTACACAGATTAGTCACATTTACCCTTTGAACTCATGTTCTTATAACAACAGTTAGCTCTGCTCTTCTTTGATACACTGATATTTTGCATTACTTCCAAGCTGCGACCACATGGGAGAACAGTCGAATGATGATCTAAGAGAACAGGGCCGCGCTGTGTGGGAAACCAAGTTGCACAGTGTTCAGGGGTGTCCATTTGAAGTCACACTTCACAACAAAAAACAAAAAAAAACATTATCACTTTATGTGGGTGTCTTTGCACATGCACTCCTCTGTGTGTAGGACTGTTTATCCTTTTATTCTGGCACATTTCTTCTGAGAAAAAACACGCAGACCAGCAAAACATGTACTGGATTTGGTGTAGCTTATTTCGCATTAAATAACAAGCGCACAACAACCTGCACGTTTTGTTTGTTTGTTTTTATGAAAACAGCTCGATCTTGGCCCATTTTTACTTCATTTCAGTCAATCTTTTTAATTCCGAGTCCCTTCTTGGCCTCTGTGGTATTCGAATAGAAATTAGAGACTGAGGATAAGCAGAGAATGACTCTACTCCCAGTGTTAATAGAGAGCTGTGGCATTTTGCCCGAGTCAACACAGCCCACTCTTGGCATTTAGATATCTGGAGAGCAGTCTCACCCGTTCTGGCCATTTAGACTATTACTGAGGCAAAACTAACAAACAGCCCCTGTAGAAGTGCTGACTTTACCCTCTGAGAGACGATCACCTTTATTTGTTCAGTAACAACGGAAATAAATATGCCCGACGGCAGGGTCAGACAGCAGATGCAATGAATATGAAAATATTCATTGTAACTGACAAGATGGCATTGTTGCTGCAACTGTTTTTGCTCCTTCACACCAAAAGTTAAACAAATATTCCAGTTAAGTAGAATTGTTGAGGTGTTGAGTGCATTGATGGTCAAAATCAGCTCAAAGTCAAAATTTGCTAGACCCAGTACAGTCCAAAAACAAGAATTTGGGGGATTTTGGTGCACAATGAAGGAATAAGTTTAAATTAAAAAGCAGATAGTTATCAACTTGACGCTACAGATGTGCACATACCAGTTTGTGGGTTTGCATGATGCTGATTAACCTACTCTTCAATACAAGCCCCAATGGACAAAAACTGCATGCTGTTTTATTACATCTCTGCTTGCAATACCTACCACTGTTCGGTTTTACAGGGCTTCAAGAATAATCTCTTTGTTACATTGCCAAAAGGAAACATCTTTGACAAATCCATTAAAATGCAGCACAGAACCAGAACTAATAAAATAAGACAGGGGAGAGCGTCACAACCACCTAACGACATCATAAACTTAGTGAAGGGAACATAAATAATGGAAGGCCACCTTGCTTTAAATGTGTTTTCTCTTCCATCGAGGCACTGTGGAGGTAGGTTTGGAATACAGACAGTTTTAGATGTCACAAAAACAAGCAAATAAATACGGAAATAGGCTACAACCATTGACATAAATTCCTCAAGAGTTCTTGCTTTACCAAAAACCTAATCAGCATTAGAGCGCAGTGACATCTTAAATAGAAATTAAATTAAGGGTTAAATTTAATGGTAAATTACTCAACGATTACATTAGAGGCAGTGACCCTACGAGCACTGACAGGAGAGAAGTCATTAAAATTCATGAGGACTCCCTGACTGTACAGAGCTTTTTTCACCCAATATATCAACATTAAGGTAATGCAAAAATCCCACCAAAATGCCATATATGTTACACTCCGTCAGCTGTAGCTGTAAATCATTCTCCTCGAGCCCTGCTGCAGGTTTCACACACATTATACATCCTTTCTGATCAAGACAAGGACTCTGACCAAGCACGGATGGATGCCGTTAGCATACTGGCTACCGTCTACTGACGGCTGCGCTCTTTAAAGTGCTGAGGCATGACTGCTCTGTCAAGTGGTGCTCCTCCATCATTGTCATCATCTCTAACAGATAAGAGTAAACAGGTATCTGACAGAGGCACAACCTCAGCAATCATCACGACCCTCATACTCAAGATCATTTCAGGAAACCTGCTTCAGCCCATCAATGTCAGCACCAGCTACAGCCTTGTTTTTTTGTTTTTATCAGTCCAACCTACTCAGCTATGAGAGCTAAAAATGGTTTGTTGTGATTTTTCTTTGAGTAAACCTTTCGTGTCCTATTATATTGGGTCCACCCTTCCACAGAGGTCTTTGTGTGCAATGGTCAGATGTGCACAAACTATAACCCAGATGGAATGGATGACAAATGTGGATTCAGCCTGAGTGGTGCAGAAAGAATCAATTTTTAAATTAGGACTTGATTGAACCGGCCAAATCAATTTGACGATTTGAAACTATGGGTTTAAGGCAATGTTCACAAAACATTAGGAGGGAAAATGTTTCAATCTAAATAATGCTGAGACAACTCAGACAACACTCACCCGTGATCTGAATAGTCCCTGTCCAATTCTACACAGCGCACCTTAGAATTGTATAATTAATAGTATAATAGAGCAGGCTGTACATGTGCAAATACTCAACAGAAATGCAGCAAATATGGCAACATCACAAAGAATCAAATTGTTTATTCATATTCTCATTATTTTTCGAAACGATCGAATAACACGAAAATGGTCAAAAGGAACCAACCCAACTGGGGCTTCACATGTCAAACCAGGTAAACAGGAATGTTGTGACCAAATGAAAAAGCATGCTTATCGATTGGTGGAGGATGAATATTTCCTGTGAATCTGTAGGTCAGAAAAGGTGAGAAGAGAATGAAAGCAGTCTGATCTCTTGGCCCTCCATAAAACAAGGGAAGAAACTGGGGAACTAAATTTGTACTGATGACCTCAGAATAACACTCATCATCTGAGTGACTGTGAAAAGCAGTGGAACGTGTTTTCTCTATAAATAGCGCTGGGTTTGAACATGGAACACTGTGTATGTGTTGGAAGAGCCAAAAAAAAAGTCAGGAGGAGGCAATGAAAGGCAACAAGAGTCAAGAAAGTGAACTGGAGTTGCAAACACTAATATATCAGAGAGGTCTCACTTGCCTTTGTTCACCTGAGACACTCAAGGACATTATGCCGATGCTGGCTGGCACAGAACAAGAGAAAGGTTATTTTAAACAATGGCTCCGCTGCAAAGTGAAAACACTTCAAATCTAATCAGAAAATTAAATAAAATATTAAATTGCTTTGCGCAATAACCTCACTGCCCCAACACCACATCTTCAATCAACTCAATCAATTGTAGAATTGGAGGGGAGCGAAAAGTCTTCTGTCATCTATGAGGTGCAAAATGTGCAGCAGATGGAAGTTTGAAATATGTTGGCGTGTTTCTATGAGTAACATAAAAAAATATACATTTGAGTCAGAACTAGCAGCCCCTTGGGAATTATTCATAAAATTGTGTTCATCTTTGGTCATAAAAATCTTGTGCTCAGGGCATTTATGCATTCAAAATATATCTAATTACCCAATTGGCTCTCAGAATTTGGAGAGGGAGGGGGGGTGTACTGCCAGCATGTTTACAGTGCATAGAACAGCTGTATGGAGCGTAGTTGCCAAGAACAAGGAAATACAATCTGTAAGAACTGAACCTGAGTGTGGTCAAAAGAGTAAGATTTCTGGAGCTGTGAATGGTGAAGTAGTCAGAGATGTCGATAAGACACCTGCAACCCATGAAACACAGCTCCCACAGTTAAACATGCTGCTGCAAGCCTGTCTGTAGCCTTGGGCTCAGGAGGCTTCAATAGGATGGACGGTGCCTTTAAAAACAAATAACACATGGGGGATTCTTTGAATATATCGGCTCTTAGTTTCATCTCGGGTTGTCACTGGGACTTGCAACCAGATCCTGACCCAAGGCAAGAACAAGGGCACAACAGCAGGAGCCTGGAGTGACCCGCCCTGAGCCCAACCCCTAATCCGACTGAGGATCTGTGGCAGGTGCTCGACGTGAATGTTCCTGCTTAGAAGCCATGCAATCTGGAGATGCTGGGACAATCTGCATTGGAAAAATGGGCCAAAATCTCTCAAGAGACAAGTAAATAGCAGCAGTAGTAAAAATCCTCTAAGAGGTAGTTATCAGTAGCCTAGAAGAGCTTCACTACTGACCATCTGAAGATCATAATTTGATTGTGGAAACAAATAAAGTACAAAGACTTGTAAATAGTCATTTCCATGGAGAATTCAAGGAGTTTTATCTCAAGCAGTTGTGGAAGTAAAGATGGGAGACATAAACTAGACGTCACATCGTTAAAACAGCTCAACTTTGCTTTTCCACGTTTTAATTTGATAAAATATAGATTTAATTTTCTTCATTGTTGATATATTTCTTTTTATGATGTTCTCTGCCAAAAATGTTGAAACCAAAATGTGCCTGCAGCAACAATTTTCATTATATTTGCTTTTTAATGCATCACTAGAGAGGAGAGATGTGTACAAAGCTGAATCATAAAAAAAAGAAGAGGAAGAACTTTTTTTAAATCCTGGAGTTGAGCCTTGGCCTCAGCTCTGCCCTCCCCATGGAGCCAACCAAGAGCTTAATCTGCAGCCCAACTGAGAATCTGGAACAGAAATAAGTACAAAACAAGATATTTTTGCATAATCCAGGTGCTGAGCCAGTCATCAAACCATTGTTCTCCCCAGAAACAGTTGTGTATAGTTGCTGCATCAGGGCTTCGTAAAACATTACTGCCTTGAACTAAAAGAAGTCCACTCAGGAAGATGACTTCATTCACACTCTGCACCTTCATTTCATTAAATTAATTATCCTCTCTTGGCTCAATGCCATCCATATGTTCCTCTGCTTCCTCCAATTATCTTTTCTAAGGTTTCTCTCCAAAAGCAGAAGAATAAGCTCACCACCAGGACATCTATTCTGGCTCATCTTCAAAAAGGACACACAGTCACAGCAGGTAGTTTTATCACCACGGCTGGCCATTATCTAGTTAAGGCTGACAGCAGCTCTGCTCTGAAGGCATTATGTTCTTCTCAGGCTCTATAAGAGGTGCAACACTCAGGTACAGCGCGTCTGTGCCATTCTTGTCACGTTCACACAATTTACCCCAAAGCTACACTGATCACAATCCCCCACTAAGAGCTCTGCTGGGCCCTGGCTGAACACTTCCTGAAGGTTTTTAGTGTGTGAACAGCACCCACACCTCCGTTGTCAGACTGTAGTAAGAAAGACTCATCTAGTAAGAAAGTGCTGATTAGGGAGGTGGGAGATGATGTGGCTAACAATTATTAGACCCCTTCCCCTTGTGATGTCAACCCTGGCAAACACAAGCCTACCGCTCATCCTTGTATACATCAAAATAAATAATTAACATGTTCAATTAATTAACATTTATGTGTACAAAGAGAAAAAAAAGGTTACTGCAGCTGTGTCCATGGTTACTTTAGGCTGAACCGGCCATGCAATTACAACTATTTCTAGTCTCCACAAGATTTAGATGAAACTAAACCTGTATACCGTATTTTCACGACTATAAGGCACACCTAAAACACTGAGATTTTCTCAAAAATCGAAGGTGCGCCTTGTATGTGGACTGAGTTCTAAAATCTGCTGTGTGCCTTTTGTAGGTGCACTATGGTAAACGCTCCGCCCATCGATTAGCAGCACACCTATGTGTAAGGATCCCCTAAAATGGCGCCGGTTAAGCGACACACATATGAGGCTTACTTTAAACTACAGGCCATCGGATATGCGGCTGAGCAGCTGCAAGACATTTTAATGTAAATGAGTCCATGGTCAGAAAGTGGAGGAAACAAGAAAGTGAGGAAAACGAAGCTGAGTTTCCATGGGAACAAAGCAAGGTGGCCCGAGCTGGAAGACCGAGTAGAACAGTAGGTTGTGGAACAGAGAACAACCGGAAGGGGCGTCTCTACTCTCACCATTCGACAAAAGGCCAAAGCGATTGCTGAAGAAATGGACATTGAGCACTTTCAAGGAGGTCCGTCTTGGTGTTTTTGCTTCATAAGGAGGCGGCATCTCTCCATACGCGCAAGGACAACTGTTGCGCAGCGGCTGCCCGCGGATAACCCGGAGAGGGTGGCCATCTTCCGCACCTACTGCCGCGACAAGATAACCCCGCCCAGCCACATCTATGAGGCAGCGGCGGGCAAGTTATGCCACCATATGCGGGTGGATTGTAGACGCATGGGCTATGATACCGTCTTCATGTATTGTAAGAGCTTTCACAAAAGGCGGCATCAACGCTGAAGCGGAACCGCTCGGTGAGTCTGATTCAGATGATGAAGAAGAGGAATTCGGGATGTGGGACATTAAATAGCGCAGCTGTTTAATTCAGATACAGAAGATGAAAACTTTGATGGTTTTGTGGCGGAAGAATGAATATTTTGTTCAATAAATGTGTCGAAACTCACTGTTTTACTTCAGGTGCCATTTTTTACTGTATTTTTTAGCATGCGCCTAATAATACGGTGCGCCTTACGTATGTTTTAAATAAAGATATAGCACCCATAACTGAGACTTCACCTTTTATTACAGTGCGCCTTATGGTTGTGAAAATACGGTAATAGTTTTTGAAGCCACTCAACACACACAACAGTAACAGAAGACCTCAGCCATTCTTTAGTGCGTCATTAATCTCAGTCATTTAATTATCAAGCATTAGATGTTTTCAATTTATACCACCTCTATATTGCAAATAATTAAGCAAACCTGAAATAAAGACAGCAGATTTTGCTTTTTCAATGATCACCACATGCCTTGGAAGACCCGAGAAATAAGCAATAAGCGTGTGTTTTCTACAGCTGCGGTGGTAGAACACACATATCCTTTCAAGCTGACGCGAGATTGACACTTTGGAAAAGGAGGTGCGGCTGGTTTTTGCCAGTGCCGTTCAGGGACACAGTCGCTCAATCAATCTAATGCCTTTCTTCCTGAGGTAATCATTTCCTCCGAGGAGCCTGGCTTCTCATTAGGTTGATTCACTCTCGGGGTCTGTCGGCCTCAGGCACCTATACAATCAAAACTGGTGGAAGAGAAACGCACAGATACATGAAACCCTCGTGATTATTAGACAATCAGACAGCTCAAGGTTTATTTATTCATCTCAAAATGTTTTTTTCCCATCCAAGCACAAAGTATACATGATCAATACGTCTCCACTAGCCCATATTTGTGTGCGAGTGGATCGTTTGCTTTTAAAAAGTCAAAAACTCCAACTGCATCCGTAGAGAAAATCCTAGCCTCTGGGTGGATTTTGCGTAGCAGATCTCGGTGTGGCCTCCATCCCACCTAAGAAACAGCCTTGATGTGCTGTACAAACATCCCCTACTCATGGAAACACGCACCACCGAGAGCAGAGCCGGAGATCTGAAACTGGCTGTGAAAACAGGAGATTTGAACAAGGTCACAGGAGAGACACATCGTGTGAACAGGCTGAAAACAGAATGTGCTCTTTATGGTGGTTCTACATGCTTCGCTTCTTTTTGCCTGGAGCTCGGTTCTGTTTAGTGGACTTCAGGTATCGATCCTCACCTACCAAAATCAGTTGCCATGCCTTTAAAATCAGGACCGTTTCTTACAACGAATGGTAAAAAGCCCATTATCAGATGAACTTCCTCCTGTGAGATTATTCTTTTCCCTTGTTTCTCCCACCTTTGAGTGTCTCCAAACTGAGCTCGAGGTGATAAATTAAATGTGTGCTGGCATGTTCCCAGGACATTTTAATTAGCTACTCTTTAATTCTGCCTGACCCCCTTTCAACTTTGATCAGCCAGTGAGAGGTCTGATAAGGACCCGTCACTCACGGCCAAACACTGGTTATTCAACAGATCACTCCAATTCTCTGTACCGGTGGTGTCATCAGAAAGGCGTTCATGGGTCGGTGGAAGCTAAAAGCCCAGCGAGAGCAGAAAAATATGACACATGGCCGGTGCTCATTTCTCCCAGCTCTCAAATCTCTGCAGTGGGAACAGCGACAAGGTTGAATACAAATGTGTTCTTTGATTTAGAGTACGGAGACTACCAGAGTGGAAATTGTGTATATTATTATAAGTTTGAACATCCAAGGTCCTTAGTTTATAGATGTTTTGGTTAATCACACTTTCTTCAAGATATTTGTAAGAGGAGAAATTCCCTTTGTTTAGACAGAATAAACCGTCCAGCCGAGACAAGTCAATGGCATCCTGTTTATGATGCATCCACTAAGAGAAGCGATGACTGGAACCACCCCAAATAACAATATGCAGATGGTGCCCTGTTTTCCAGTTTAGTTTAATGAAAGAACGTCTCAAAGTCAGAGGAACAACAGCAACAAAACTTTACAGAGACAAAGAGTTTCAGGGGAAACAGTGCATTAAATAATGGCTTCATTTTCCAGAGGATGTGCAGCACAAGCCTGCTCCAATATGGGCAAACAAAAGGAAGGATGGGGGAAAGTGGGAGTCAAAGGCTGAACAATGGCCTTTTGTGGAGAAATGGACGACCATGATGTGAACCTTTTCACAGAAATATATTCATCCAAAATGTTGTCAAGACCTGAAGGTCAGAGTTTAAACATACATATTTCCATCTTAAAAATGCTAATTTAGAGAGATAGATTTTTAAAATATATACGTGTGTGTGTGTGTGTGTGTGTGTGTGTGAGTGTGTGTGTGTGTGATAGTGAGAGCAGAGGAATCAGCTGTGCAGCTCCTGTTCCAGATTGAACAGCCTTATTTTAAGGCATAAACAGGCCGCAACAAAGCCTCCAACTCTTCTGGATGCACCCAGCTCAGTCCTGATACTCACACCAGACTAAAACTCCATGTTTGCATATAAATTAGAAATGCCAAAGCACACTTTCCAAGAACTTGGACTAACTTTACCTTGAGCATAATTATTTTTCTACTTGTGAATGATTTCCTGATTCACCATGTCTGTGGTAATATATTGCTGCTATTACCACTATCAAGCCCTGATTGCTCTGTGCACAGACACGGTAACTTTGGCTATAAATCAAGTTTAAAACTATCACGTGGGTGCTAATATTGCCCACACCAGAGCATGCCCAGTCTTCCTCTAGGACACAGGTGCCAAAATCCAGTCCTCACGGACTGTAGCCATGTTTTCTGTTTTACCAGACAGAAAACACTTCCATTCTACCTGGTAGGGCAGAATACCAGGCTGGGCTACGGCCCTCCAGGACTGGTATAGTCCTCTGCTCTGACTTTTAACGTCCGTACTTAAAGTGACATCTAACATTTTTTGACATACATCTAATATCAGGGCCCATTTGCATCAGCTACATTGAGGCAGTTATTACAAATGGTCCCAAAGGCTGGAGGGATGCCTGTCAAGATTGTGGTCTCGGTGCCACCTGACTGTCACAATCCAGCTACAACCTTCACTGTTCTCTTATCAGATTCGAGAGGCAAAGTGGTTCTATCAATCAGTCAGCACATCCAGCGACAGCAGGTCGTTTTTGTCCAACTGTGACCAGTGGTCCTTCCAGATTGTGATGGGATTAGATAACTCAACAAAAGCAAAAACAATACCACCCCTCACCACGCACCACTAGAGCCAGCTGGATCCTCTCTCCTCCACCAGGAACTACAGTTAATCCTCAACACATGCTTTCTACCCAACCCAACCTGCGTTCCAAACTGATCATGGCTCTCTGGTCACCTCTGCTCCCCATCCTCAACTGAGCTCCTCTCTCTTTATGAATAATTTCAACTCCTCCACCCCTAATGTTCTCCTAGTTTATTCATTGCACTTTGACAGATTGTGTGTTCTCACAACAAAATAATGTATATCTAGCGACTCCAGAACAGAAATCGAGCACTTTGTGCTGCAGGGCCAAAATGTAAATCATTTCTACACTAGAAAACATGGTGCACATTCAAAAAGCAGTTCTATAAGTGGCAGCTTTATGGATTGTGTTCTTGTAAAACATAATCAGTATAGTTTGGGGCTTTATTCTAGCTAAAAAAAAGAATCATCATTCATGAATTTATACTACAGAATAAAAAAATGATTTAAACAAACACATGATCTGAGAGCTTGTAATGCTGCTCTGCAGGCATGTCCACGATATACTTTATACGGATCCAATGCCATAAGCTGCACCTCACCTTTAAAAAGCTCCTCTTCTCCTCTGCTCCTCTTAGCTCTTCTACACTCTCCCCTATTCAATAGGTGCTGCAGAGCCGGGAATTACTGGGTTTGAATCATGTATTATCCCCTGTCCTCTCCTCCTGCTGTCTGCCTACCTGCCTGCATGACTTACTGTCTGCCTGTCTGTCTGTCTGTCTGTCTGTCTGTCTGTCTGTCTGTCTGTCTGTCTGTCTGTCTGTCTGCCTGCCTGCCTGCCTGTCTGTCCGTCAGTCCGTCCATCTGTCTGCCCTCTCTATAGTCTGCTCTGCAGCAAAGCTGGACAGCGTATAGACACACAATGTGGTCCACATGGTGGGAGCAATTTACATTTCTCATTTAGGCAACAATGGCAAAAAAAAATCTTTATAATAGACAACTTAAATCTGACAAAAGCCGCATCTACAGTACAAAGGGCATATAGATGTACATTAATATAGATGTGAAACATGAGCCAGGTTGGTCATACCACTCTGAATAAAATATGCATCTGTGCAGAGGTGCAAAGATCTGAACTACATGAAACTGGCCTGATTACAAACCAGCAGGCTCCATTTTAGCTCCTTTGTCTCTTTTTAACCCCTACACTGGCCATGTGAATCAAATACCAAGAGTAGTCATTTTTTTGTCCATCAGGCCTGGGAAAGAATCAAGAGAAGCCATAATTAGACAGTTCCACGCTGCATTCACAGCTTGGAGCTCTCAAGATACACAGACACAAAAGACACAAGCATGCACAAACATACATAAATCCTTTTATTCTTGCTGCTCCTTTTCAATTCCTACTTATAAAAGGATTTTCCAAATAACCAAAAATCTTTCTTTTGCTTTATTTTAATGTGAACACAACTCCTATAAATATTTCCTGGCTTTCTTCCATTAAAGACAATTTATAGTCCTGGTAACTAAAATACACTTTTATTGTTATTCCCATCAAAATTGCTGCTTTTTACCTTTACCTACCTTTACCTTTTCCTGTTAGTCGAGCGAGTCAGGAAATCAGTGTTTTATCTCTCTCTCCTGATCACATTACAACCTGAATTTGTCATCGACAGTTAAGTTATTAAGTAACTACAGCCTACGGTATTCATATTAACCACTGATATCATCACTACTTTTCAAGGTTTCAAAGCAAACAAGCGAAAACCATCCAGCCCACCGACAGGATGTCTAAAGCAGCCCGATGGCGTTCAGGCTGGACCAGCGCTGCAGTCAGTTCAGGCATCCCACAAACAGCTTCTAATTGGCCTACTGAACATTGTAACTCTCTGCCAGAGTTCTTCTGCCTGACCACCTCAGTAATCTTCTAGGGAGCAGGCAAACATCATTGGGCCTTATCTCTGCTTCTCAGGAACAGCCAGAAAAAAAGCCAGGTAGCCCAGAGGCAACGCGGGCAGCAGCAGCAGGCCGCAATCACAAATGTATGCACAAACACAAATCTCAGGCTACCCACACTCTAAAAGCACATTTGACTTAGTCTAGAAAACATTTCAGACATGCAACAAGTCTCTAAACAGGTAACAAGGCATTTTTCAACAGGCACCCAGGATGCACCAAAAAGATTCTGAGCATGGCAGACCATGAATGTTCTGCAGTTCTGTTCAGGCATAGCTAAAGATTTCACCCAGTGGTAACATTGACACAGACTGAGGGGCCGTAAAACACCATCTGCACCAAAGCGATATAGAATTCTTGCATCTCATGCAAGATTGCACATGTGGGCAATCAAAATCTCCCCGAACTGTTTCCTTGAGCCAAAGTCGGTGAAATGATTATTTCAGTCAGTTTGAGATTTCGCAGCGCACAACCGCCTCTGAGAAAGTGTCTCTACAGCACACGTTGAGCTGGAGCTCTGCTCAGCTTAAAACAATGTGCTAAGCAGTGTGCAGGCATGAACAAGAATTTAAAATAGATCTATTGCGATCTGCCAACAAATATGAGATAGGTTAAAAAAGTTTCCTGAGGTAGGTGTGTGTTTGTGTGTGCGAGTGTGTCTGTGTGCGAGTTTAAAGAAATATTCCACAAAAATTAAAACATTCAACATGAAAATCTGTATTCTGCCACCCTGCCTTGTTTTTAACCACCCTAAAACACATGCTGAGAATTTCTGTTGATGGATAAGATCCTCAATATTTACCCATAAACCCCCTGTGATGATTTTGGAAACCCGACTCTGAGCACAGCAGGTGGCCACTGAAGGAAAGACTCTCCAACAACATGTCTGACATTTAAATACACAGCAAATCCCAATATTTAACAAAGACTCCAAGGATGCACCTTTATACTATCTAAAAATATTCCTGCAATAAAAAGACATGATGCACAATAATGAGGGTAACTGAATGCATCTTTAAATACAAATATAATTGTCAGCAACAAGCATGATGGCTGCATTGTTCCCGTCACTTCTATTACAGAAATATTAACAGGAACTCTAATCAAGAAAGAAGGAAAAGCATCATTAAAATAAAATTCTCATTCTTATTATGAGGTGACCAACCAGTTTACTAGTAAAAAAAAGAACAGAAGATATAATCTTTATGTTCTGTTTTACAAAGATCCTCTGAGGTGAAGAAATTTCAAGAGGAAAATCCACTTTCAGACAACATTTCAGAGTTACGGCTGTAATAGGCAGCTTTGTTGCCAGAGAAATGCGCAATAAAATGCTACGTGCTGATGAATTGCACTCTTATTCAAAATGGTCTATATGAAATGAAACTGTTACAAAAGCCTGCTTTTTTTACACCAGGCATTCAATTCTAACAACCCATTTAGCCAAAGAAAGAGTTCGTTGTTGATGTTGTGTCAAAGGCTCCATGGAACTTGGACTCTACCATTATCTGTTTTTCTGTAACTTTGCTAAATTTGTCGTCAACAGCTATACCTCTGAGGATTGTTGTGGATGCTCCGAAACATATTTTAAGTGCCAAATATAAATAATCTGTAGGACTATGACTGACCAAACTACCTACACATTGATACAAGTTTATCCGTTATGGGTGGATGAAGTGTAACTACTCAGTTACTACTATGACTAATAGTAGTAGTAGTGTAATAACTCTATTACTGCTATTACTACTACTATTACTACAGTTTGCTAAACAGTTGCAGAGAGAGTTAGAGTGAGTGTTCCTCACTTCATGCTCTCATTGAAGAGAGTAGGTGAGTGGGAGGGCTTAAACATCACGTCCTACCTTTGGTCTTCTGGGCTGTGGGACTCTAATCCATGGTGCAACAGGAGACTGTCTGCTCTCAGTGGTCGTGGGATTCACCTGCTACTCATCTCAAAGGTGATAGTGACTCGTGCACAGGCCTGTTCACGCCACACACACTCTGTTGCAAATGGACACCTGCAAAGGGAAAGAGCAGGAAGAGAGACCTGAGTAACAGCAGGTGATGAAGGTGAGGTCACGGGGTAACGTAGCAGAAGGCTCCTACAGGGGCTCCCTGGAGCAACTCACAAACGCCACAATGCCGACATTTGTTCTGCCTCCTGACAATAAAATACATGTTATTTAAAGAAACCTCAGAAAAATCTTGCAATTTTGGAGCAGCTTCTGAGACTCATTAGCATTCAAACCAGGCGTGCAACACTGTGAGGCATTTCCCCCTTTAAATGTTAAAGTAAATATCATTTTAAGATGAGCATTGTTGTCATGTCACCGTTTTAATTTAAAACTCTTTAGTTCATTAATCCTCCCTATAGAGCAATCAGAAACAATTCTGACCAATTATTCTGGTAAATTACCAGCAGCATATTTAGACCCTGACCTGTGAGAATATTGAGCTGCATGGTTATTAAATATGCTGAACTATGTGTCTGTGCATTCACATTGAACAAGAGTTCATACCTGTAAAGACTTTTAAGAAAGAGGATATGAAAAGCTTTTTTATATGGGGCAAAGTTATCCAGTGTACACAGGCAAGTAGTCAGGTCTTTGTCTCTCTAGTTTTAGTTTTTATATTCTTGTTCTTTGCTGCTGCAGAGTTGTGGTGCTCCCCCATGTCCTGCTCTTCATACCTGATTGTAATCTCATTCTATGGGCTAATTTTAAACTCCTGACCCTCCAGAGACCTTGTTTTGGTCCTTCCAGCTGCACGGTGATTAAAGCGCAACTGAAGGGCAATTCCTATTCTTAAATCTCCATGTGATGCAGAGAGGATCCTGACTGCTGGTTTGCTCCTCTGCTCTCAGCTTCAATTGAAACTCAGATAAACTGCGTTTTTTCATCAATAAATAAAGTTGTGGGTCCTTGTCTGTGTTTACACCAGCTGCCATGGTACCGGTGTTGGTGAGAGGCAGCTGGTGAGGTGCTCTTTATCCAGAACATAGTGAAAAGACTGCTGCAGGTGGTTCTAATGGGGCATAACTTCCTTAATACACCCCTACAGCCCAGCAGCCCACTGTATTTCACTTAAATAAGTCAATAGGTGCAGATATCATTCAATCTATGCATCATTTTAAGAAGAATTATAATAGGTAGAGAATAATAAGTTATATGAAATGAATAGTTGAGGGTTGTTCATAAATAATAATGGGGCATCTTTCATACTGCTGCGTAAGTGTAGCTTTAGCAGAAAGGATATTGTTCCCTCAGCTTGCACGCCATCTCATTTCCCCTTACTCTTTCACCTCCTGCTCCATTTTTCCATTCTTCTCTGGCTTAAAGGTTGAGACTGGTGAATAAACCCAAAGTTGAGATTCTATTTCCTGTCACAACAGGACAGGAAAAGAACTAATAAATCCAGTTTGTGCCATCATATTTACACATATAAACAAACTGGAAAAGGATTTGATGACCTTTAGAACTCATGTTTTTATAGAATTTAGATATTTGTTTTCATTCCAGAAAAACCATCTTGACACTCAGACTGGAAGAAACACCAGCAAAGCTTCAAAAGCTTATGCGCAAATCAGATTCACTTGTGCATTCGGGTACAGAACAAGAAAGGTATTGTGCAGCAACCTGAGGCTCCCATGCGGTCCAAAAGGTCCTAAAAGACTGAATCAATGACAGATTTAAAAAGACATATAAAAGAGTCTAGAACTGCAGGTGAAACACCAAAGCAAAGTCTTGCCGGTAGCAGGATTTGTAAACTAGACCAAACAATACACTGCTAAAAATGGATGTTTTAAAATCCGTTGCTACGATCTGAAAAAGGGCATGGCTCAGATGTAAATCCAAAACAGACCAATGAAGGCAACATCATGAATAAGCTTTGTGAGTCAGTATTAAAATACATGAAATAAAACCTTATACAAGTATTTGAACAGGCACCATGCTGAGGGTGCAACCTCAACTCCAGTTAAACTCTGTGTGCTCAGGACCTGTCCTGTCTTTTATCATCACCCACATCCTATAAGATGTCCGAAGCCTCTTTATAGTTTTATTTAAAAGATGTATTTTGCATACCTCTTTCCGTGTTAGCGTAATACAGCTGTACTACCTCCAGAGCTCAGACAGGATTACATTAAGGCAGTGACCTGGGGCACTGTGGCCTCCATCGTCCTGAAATAGAAGACTTTTGGAAGAGCCAGGACATGGTGTCTTTAACCAAACTGTGCAATCTGGGGAAAACAGCCTCCATAAGAGTCACAGTCAAGAACCAAATGGTCACCCCAGCTGAGTTTCAGAGATTCTGTATGTAGGTGAGACAAAGATACAGAAGATCAAGCGCCACCGCAGCACTCCAACCTTCAGAGTGGACAAATAGAAGCCTCTCTTCTTTATCAGACTGGGAGAAACACAATTCTTTGTTTTCATGAAACCAAGATTGAACTTTTGACCTTACTTCTGAAAAGGCTTCTCAGGATTGAAGAAAGCTGACTGACCTCCCATTTAAATCCTGTTTGCAGTCATCTCCCTTTTCTCACCATGTATGCTGTATCTCCAGTGATTCTAACAGATAAAGGCTGAAAATGCACCACCATAAAAGAAAACTTTGCAACTGCACTTTATCAATGCTTTCTTTACAATTTCCTCTGACGGAGGTGCGGAGAGAAAGTAACTTTAGAATGATTTACGCTTACAGATGTACTGCACTATATCAGTACACACATGTAGATTCATATTTTAGCATGAAATCAATGTGACATGGAAAGGGTAAGAGAGTGATATGGATTTTCCTCTTTATACATTGGCATGACCATCAATCCCTATAGGGACAGGGAAAGGACGAGCACGAGGACGAGAGAGACAAATGCTTTGCTGCTGCAGCTTAGGTGATGCGTTAGGAAGGCTGTGATTTATTTGCGCATTATAGAGCGGTTCAACATCCCAGCAGTCCAACATATGCAATGCATTTTCATGGAGAAATATACTTGCAATAACAGCTGTCTACCATGCCGAATTTAGGATTCGCTCGTGTCCTCAGAGGGGACCCACTGACAATATATTGCATCTGACAGGCACACATTAGCACTGATGCTAGCCTTGAGGCTATGGATCATCATCAACATTTGAAGTATCGTGTCAGCCGCTGAAATGCTGAGTGTCAGAGGTTTAGAAAGTGCTAACAAAGTCCAACCTTAAGACATCCCATCTTTCCTGTTTGGATCATTTTAAGACAGACTGGCATAAATAGGTGTAAGTATTCAGAGGTCAACGTTTCAGGCTTAAACCTTTGCTGTGTGGTTAAATGCAAATGCCAACGACCACAACATAAATGCAGGAGGCCCAAAGCCTCATTACATCTGGGAAATGTATCTATAGATTTAGTTTACAAAAGCCTTTCCTTTCTTGATGTTCCGATGAGAGGGTGTCGCCGTTTGCCCGTCAGCAAATGTTCAGCCCTGCCATCTGCTGCTGTTTTTTTAAAGAACGAACCCTTGGCCTCCAGTTATGAAGGGATACGCTTTCCTATCTGTCTGTGCAGTGACCCCGATTGGAGAGCCGTATTCCATACAACACACAAGAGAGATGAGAGGCGGCGGTGAGCCGCCCAGGCGGGCTGCAGGGAGCCGATAAAGCTTTCGGAATTCACGAGCTGCCATCGCACCATCCCTGATACCGGCCCGCCTCCTCCATCAACCAGGTAGCAGAAAAGAACATTAAGTAAAAAGTAAAAACAAATGAAAAGAATTTTAAACCAAGTAAGACCGAATAGCATCGGTCAGAACTGTCAGAACACAGATCGCAACAGTAATATCACATAAAAGTGATATAAAAGTAAATAGTAGAGTACCATTGATTAGGTCACACAGTTTTGGGTAAAACTGGCCCTGAACTCCATGGAAATATTTTTCAGCAACTCTGATGAGCACCAGGCATTATTGATGGAAATGCTTCCCGCCAGAATTCCCTTGGCACAGAACATGGTCCAAATGTCAAGAGCAACAACATGTTCCTGAATAATGGGATGGAGACACGCAGGCTGGGTGAAGATGTGGACCTGACCGTCTAATTATCACGATTCTGTTCTGTTTTCCCACAAGCGGGTATTAAATCTAATCGAATTTAGAGCCAAGCTGTGTTAATGCTGGAACTTTCCTGCTCATCCTGGAGCAGCTCAACACATCTAAGTCAAAGACCAAACCCTTTGGGCTGTTTCCCTGCTCAAATATGTGCTTTTCATCATTAAGAGTTAAGAAAAAATAGGAATGTTCTGATTACACACAGTCAATATTGGGAGCAATCCATAATTTTTGGACAGCACTAATGGTAACGATGGGCTATAAATGCAAAGAAATTACCCGAACCCTAACCCGAAAGGAGTGCACCGGCGACATCTTGCCAAGTACAGGGGTCCAAAATAGACCGAAAGAGGCGAAGCAACACCAAGAAGATAAAGCAGCAGCAGGAGAGCGTATTAAGAGCTCGGAAAGTTGAGTAAGTGGCCGACCGCCCTGTTGACCACTGCAGGACAAAACTGACTCATTTAGGGGTCTGCAGTTGAGGCCGCTCAATGGCAATAGTGCTTCCTCTGCTGCTGCTTACAGGGACGTGCCTGGAGTGTAGAACAGTCCACTTCCTGTGGCCTGGGGCCTTAAATCAGTTCTGTACTCGGCACACAGGCGGGCAGCTGCGCACACACTATCCCCCACCATTCCTGTCTTTCTCCCTTTCTTTCTCATAGCCAGCAGGGATGACCTGTTTGCTCGTTGTGACCCCCAGGGAAAGACTTAAAAGGACGATACTGACCTTGAACTTGACAACGTTTACAGCGGGGAGATAAACTCCTGAAAAGGTTATGTAATGAAACAGCATGAAGTCCCAGCAAATAGGGAACTCCAAAAAGACATCGAGACACAACAGAGTGGAGTATTGGTCTCTGACAGGGATGATGTAATGCGGTGGACATTCGGGAAATGGAGGAAAACTTCCAGGGGTGTACTCACCTGCCAGAAGGGAAGGATTTGAAAGAATCCTTCGCTCTTTACCGGCTATTGGATGTGCTGAACAAGCCTTCAGCATTTGCTGCGGTGTCGTGGTCTCCCCTGAGTTGCCAAGTTGACAAAAGCAAGATGACTTTGGATGCTGCTGGGTTAACCTTACCTGAGGACGCAGGTGCTCATGCATCACACAGTCGCTCATATTCATAATGCATGACCAGGACTACAAGATTCTTCCCTGTGGGTGCGCAGGCATATACATAATTTACAAATACGTTCAACAGCGGTGCAATAATCCTGGAAGAACGTGCCTGATACCGTGACAACATCAATACTGCCAATAGGTAACGTAAAACCAGATATTACTCCTATGAACTAGAAGTAAATAGGCCTGAATGAGAACATTCATATCAACTAAACTATTGTCCCTAATATAAAAAGTCATTTACACCCTACAGAAAATTAAATAGATCATCAATCCTATTTAATGTCATTTCAATAAGAACAAGGTAACTTTTGCTTCCTGTTACAAACAATCTGACAGTGATAAAACATCAGATGTATTGAGTTACGGTTTAATATTTCTTCCTCTCGGCGCCATAAGCTAATTTACACACTGGTGATCATAAACCGTGTAGACTCATAATATATGAATCCATACAACTGAAGTTTGTCCAGTCGGATACAAAGAGGGAAAAAAGGGCTGTTAATGAGTCTTTGATGAGAAGCTGACTCAGAGGAAGAGCCTACTGTTGCACAAAGTCAATTGAGGGTAATTTACCAATGCATAAAATGTTTTATTGTCCCAGGGCCCCTGCGTTTTCTACAGTGTGAGGTCGTAAGTTAAGTCATCATTATGAATACAAACACACACACACACACACACACACACACACACACACACACACACACACACACACAATCAAAGCTACGTCACGGCCTGGTCATTAATACATATAATGCCTTATTCATAGGGATCAATAAAATGTTCCTGGGTCTTTTCTTTTCAGTTTTGAAGAAGACACATAAACATACCCGAGAAGGCTCGAGGAGGTTGGCTCGTTGTGTGGTCTACTTACCAAAACTTCAAAACTCGGTCTACTCCAGGGCTTTAAATGTATATGTAGCAGCCTGAAAAATTAAATCAGCTGACTGATGATTCTGTGATGTATATTTCCACTTTATATGATCGCTTCTTCCCCCTCCAAGGGACATTAGGATATTGTCACAAGCTTAAGAGCTTCTGCCTGTACACCCACAGAAAAAGACGTGTGATCCATGAAGTGAAAACTCAGCTCTGGAAGAAATAATAACATTCAATGTGTCCTGGGGGCAGAGAGCTTGCTCTGTGTATCAGTGAACTGCAGCATGTAATAAACTCCCCGACTCATTTTGCCTGTCTTAGCTACCAAAGTGTGTGATGAATACAGAAATGTTCTCTAAACCTGCACAGTAAACCTTTAGCTTGGGTGTTTCAGGGCCTCCTACACAGGCAAATTGCACAGCCACACATGGATCACAATAGCTTGCATACAGACACTTGGCCGGGGGCTGATTAGCATCCTGCTCTTGCTTTCTCTTCCTCACCTGTATCTCTTTAGAACTTCAAAGGTCACCGCTTCAGTGGCCAGCGTGTAATCTTTTTCAATCAAACCCGTCTCTCCGTCCTCCCTCATTCCATCCCATTGATCAGCTCAGCTGCGAATTGTCTCGCGCTAATTGAATTACCGTGTGGATGAGGAAACCCTCTGAAATCCAGGTCAATTGTGGCTTCATTGACATGTCAATTTGAAAAATGAGCTTGGACCCATTTTTAAATGATAATTTTCGTGCTTTCTTACCTTTTCTTGCTTTTTATTGATGGACCGGTGCAAAAAATTTAAAAAAAAAAAAATCGTTTGCCAAAAATTCAGTGTAGCAGAACACACACGTAGCAGAAAAGTAACATTTCATGTGACACTTCAGAATAAAAGGCACACCTTCTTTATGTTTTCTATAACATTAAGCAGAACTTTAGAAATGCCTGCCTATACAGCTCTTGATAAAACTCCAGCTAGAGTTCACACAGTATCTTTAGATTTCCCTTTTCTTTTTGCAAAACATGAGCCGAGACAGACAGGCGGGCATATAAATGGCTGTGTTAAGTGCACTTTCAGGCCCTACGATTCTGACAATATTCACAACTTTTCACTCAAGCCTGACAGTGAGGAAATTGTTTTCTAAGTTAGTACGTGTTCTCCGACGATCACCCTTTCCCAGATTTGATTTGTGCTCCGAGGAGAGCCTGATAAGGAGGCTCCGTCTGAGCAGCTCCACGCTTCGGAAACAAGCAAAAGAAAATGTGAGATTACTCTGACGATCAATCGTCAAATAACACTTCAACCCGTCAGCTTGAATCCCACCAAAAACGACAGTTAACCGCCAATGTCATTTAGAGGAAAACATCAACTTTAGAGAGAAAATAAAATTACTGTGTCACTAAGATTAATGTGGTCAGGCAGAGTGAAAGGAACGGGGGAGCTGCTGCCCTACATGCTGTGGCGCAATACCAGAATATAATTAAACAACCAAATCGGGAGGAAAAAAGTAATGAATGGCCATAGAACACATGTAACGCAAACCCGGTTCTCCAGGCTGGAGAAACATGACGGACATGTCGGTTGCGGATTCAAGTGAAACAAGGTTGCAGCCATTTGCCACAAATGAGTCGATGCTGGCAGCGAAATGTGGCTCTTGTTGGCTGTTAGGTAGCTGAAGGCTTTATCTCAGGAGCCTACGGTACATTCGCTCGAGGAGCTGACGGCATGTTGGAGCCGTTGACAGTAGAAATTACTTGTTAAACATCACCTGATTGTTGAAATCCACTGACAAGAACACGCTTACAGGGGCTTCTCACATGTACAGTGATCTGTAAAGCACCTAGAAACAATTTTGTTTGTAACAGACGTTATATAAATAACGATTGATTTGATTTGATGTAGAAGAGCAGGAATGCTACCGTCAGAAACCATTGGCAACCGAGAGGCTGATGCTGCAGGGACATTTACAACTCTCCATTAGTCTCCTGCTGAGAACACCTTTGCTGGAGAGTAACCATGATATCAACAGGCTCTTATTGCATCTGTTCCTGTTTTTTTTTTATTTAAAAAGAAATATACAAAGAGTCTGCCGATACTGCTAAAACGCGTTTTTGTACTGTAGAACAACTGTAATGCTTGTAAATATGTATATATTATATATATATATATATATATATACATATACACTATATATACACTATATCTATATCTATCTATCTATCTATCTATCTATCTATCTATCTATCTATCTATCTATAGATATCGATATCTATAGATATCGATATCTATATACGCAACTGACTTTGGTGCGGAAGGTTGTCGGTTCGACGAGCGAGCCCTTAGGCAAGGCTCCTTACGCATATATGCCTACACCTCGTTATGAGCGGAACGTTAACTGATAGAGTCATACCGGCTCGGACGTCGCCCGGGTCAACAAGGTCCGCGTCAGGGGTCAGGGAACCAGGGCCGCCTGATGTCAAACTGGCTACTGGAACAAGGCATTCATGGAGCAGGGCAGAGAACCTGGTACTGATGGAGTGTTACTACGGGAGTAACCCTAGCGAGAGAGGGTACAAGCAGAGGATGTGGGAGAAATGGGTACTTCGAAACCCCACATCCTCACTGACTAAGAAAGTGTTCGAATATCCGCAATAAGAAGCTGCTATCACAGCTAGAGATTGACGAGGCACGGCGGTGTGCCTCACCCACGGTACAAATATGCTACGCCCGGTCAGTGTGGGGGTGATTTCATCATCACCCCCCAATATCGAGATTGGGTACACAGCCCCAATGACAGACGGAATTGGGACAATGGCAGCTGACCTGAGAGAGAGAATCTTGGAGTCCTGGGGGAACTCAACTACCTCCCTGCCAAGGCTAACACACAAAGTACCAGACGAATCTATACTGGAGGACATGAACACGGCACTGTCAACCATCCCTACCACTACCATCACTGAGACCAATCAGCTGATGTATACAGCGGCAACGGTAATCCTACAGATGCTTGGCTATAAGATGAAGAGCATGAACAGCCATAAGGAGCAAATGGCCCCATGGAGGAGAAGGCTAGAGGCAAAAATCATGGCAACACGGAGAGAAGTCAGCCTCCTAACAGAGCTGAGTAGAGGCGTGAATCCAAGGACAGAGCGGCCCAAGACGTACAACAACTGTCCATACCTGAGGCACTGGAGACTGCTAAGCAAAGGCTCAAAGCCCTGGCTACCCGACTGAAGAGGTACACAAGAGAAGTAGAGGAAAGGAGAATAAACAGGGTGTTCTCCACTAACCCGGCAAAGGTCTACTCTCAATGGCAGGGCAACAAGATGACAACAGACCCCCCTAGGGCTGAAACGGAACAATACTGGAAGAGTATCTGGGAGAAAGAGGCAATGCACAACACTACTGCCCGATGGCTGCAAGACCTACAGACTGAGCACAGCCAACTCCCAGAACAAGACCCAGTAGTCATCACCTTAGCAGACATCCAAACAAGAGTGTCCAAAACGAAGAGCTGGACAGCACCAGGGCCCGATAAGATCGATGCCTACTAGCTAAAGAAGCTGACTGCACTCCATGAACGCCTGGCAGCACAGATGAACCAGCTGCTAACATCAGGGGACCACCCAGAGTGGCTAACCCAAGGCCAGACAGTCCTCATAACGAAGGACCCCCAGAAGGGCACAATACCGTCCAACTACCGGCCCATAACCTGCCTCAGCACCACATGGAAGCTCCTATCAGGCATTATAGCGGCTAAGATCAGCAGGCACATGGATCAACACATGAGCAGAGCACAGAAAGGCATAGGGAACAACACCAGAGGTGCGAAACACCAGCTACTGGTCAACAGGGCAATCGCCCAGGACTGTAGGATGCGGCACACCAGTGGTGGTGATAGATGTAGCAATCCCGAGTGATAGCAACATCAGGAAGAATGAACAGGAGAACCTGGAGAAGTACCAAGGGCTGAAGGAGGAGATAGAGAGAATGTGGGGCATGAAGGCAACAGTGGTCCCAGTGGTGATCGGGACACTAGGGGCAGTAACACCCAACCTGAGTAGATGGCTCCAACAGATACCAGGAACCACATCAGAGATCTCTGTCCAGAAGAGCGCAGTCCTAGGAACAGCTAAGATCCTGCGCAGAACCCTCAGACTCCCTCTGGTAGAGGACCCGAGTCCGAAGGAAAGAGGCACCGCCCAGGAGGGCGAGGAAGAGATTTTATATATATACAGTATATATATATATATATATATACAGTATATATACAGTATATATATATGCTTATAACGTTCTAATCTTAATTGTATTTTATTTATTCTATTTCTATACTTTGTAAATACAAAACCTACACTACAGTTATATTAATCCACGTTAGGCTGCTACTACAATTCAATTTCCCTACGGGGATGAATAAAGTAAATCTTGAATCTTGAATCTTGGAGAAGAGATCGTAGCACAAAAACATGGACGCAAAGGAAAATGTCTGTGTTCCTGCATTTTTGGATAGAAGCAGTGTCACACTCTTTTTCAGTTGTTTTTGAGTGTTGAACACAAAAGAAGAAAAGGGGGCTGGCAAGAGATAATGACATTTCAACAACTACGTATACGTAAGTCTAAGAATATAATAATGCCAATATTACTGACAGCAACATTAAGAAATAAGATGTTCTTCATCAACTCAGGAACTTTCTCACCTGTAATGTCGTGTTAATGATTAATATTTAAGAGGCAGGTTCCTTCTTGCCGGTAGGAACTGCAGCGTTAGTTCAGAACCATACTCTGGAGATTAAAGAGGATGAAAGCTGCAGTCAGTCATGACGATCCCGGCCTCCTCTGCCTCATCCTCCGTTACTGCCACTGCAACAAGTCAGTGACTTGAATTTAATCAGTCTTCGTCCAAACAGAAAATGGCCAAGAGCAAAGAGCGTCTGAGTGGCGAGTCTGTGAATGAGGAGCACAGCTCAGATTCTAATTATGAAAGAAAGGCCAGACAGACAGAGCTAATATTGTTATAATGGTCAACTACACTATGTGTGTGTGTGTGTGTTTCTGGTCAGTTGATTATAGTTGATGGCATGTGATTTAATACAATCTGGGGTTTACATGAGTGGATAGATGGTTGGTTGGTTGGTTGGATGGATGGATGGATGGATGGATGGATGGATGGATGGATGGATGGATGGATGGATGGATGGATGGATGGATGGATGGAACGATGGATAGGAGGGTGAATGGGATGAAAATAAAAGTAAAAACCAAATCTAAAGTTCTCTTTGTAGCAGTCATTTTAATGTGAATGTCAGGATAATTGATAAAGCTCCCTTTATGCTTACTCAAATATTCTAATGAGTGCATGAGGGCATTTGTGCCCCAGCAATGGAGACGGTCTGCTGAATGGCCCACAAATGAAATTCATTGGTGTCTCCACCTTTCTGAGCTGTTCACAGCCACTTCTTCACATTTTAGTTGATAAATGGTCCCGCTCCCCACAACAAATAATTCTTTTTTGCATGGAATGCCTTGTTTTTCATTTCCATGTATTTGCATAGAGGCTCCAGTTGATGGATTTTCTTACTGAAACAGGTCCATCACAGCTGTCTGCTATCAAAGTCACTGGCTAACTGATCTTTCTATTCTTCCACTTGGAATACAACATTACAGCTAAACTTCACATAAATACAAGTAAAGACCTCCTGCGACACCATTATGTGAGTTCCAACTGATACATCTATGTTTATGACTGCATCTCTACCAAGGCAACCTATAGATGACAGATTTAAAAAAGAAAATGTGTCTTCAATTAACAGCAGTGAGCTTCACCATCTTTAGAGCTTTATTCCTCAATGATAAACCACCATGATCTAATTACGTGCTTTCCAGTACGTCAAAATATAAAGAATGAGCCCTAGAAATCATGCATATATAATGTCCTCTCTCCTCTTTTTATATTTGGAGAACATACAGGACTCACAGGAGCAGTTACGGGACAATGCTAACGCTTTATGTCCATGTGTCCTTGTCCATCACCACTAACGTGCAGGAGGTGACCTCTAATTAATTGCCCCACTTGACACAGGAGCATTTGCAATGTGCAGAATGTAAAGTAGCAATGTAAAAAAAAGTTCCATAATCCTATATAGAACTGTAATTAGACATGTTCCTCTTCATTCATATTTAACATTTCAAATCTCTGCACTCAGATACGACATACGTTGCCTGTTTGAGCTGGAAATTAGATACGCAAGCTGTGACTAGTGTGTTTTTCTGATGTGTGGTTAAAGACGAGGTTCATGGTTGTTTTACCACCTCGACGCATCAGCAAACATTTCCCAATACAGGATAAATGAAAAAAAGACTAGATTGAGCTGCATCCTTATTCCAGCAGTATTCCAGAGGTGAACGACAAAGCGAGAGAGACCCGTTGACTGAAAAGAAACTTAATTAAAACTCCTTCAGATTGATTGTCAGATGTGCATTCTGAACATGAAAGGGGACAGATACAGAGATAGGGGGATATAAAAGCTCAGTGCAAATCAATCAGTTGCAAAGCAACTTATATTCAATAGAATCCTCCGCATGAATGTGATTTTCTAGGCTAAAGAATTAATGTGCAATTACCTGTAGTCTTAAAATACTGTGTCTGATATCATTCATTTGTGTTTATTTCATTTTATTCTAAAAAAAAGTCTGATCAACTGTGTATTTCCAAATAAATGAATACTTTCAAGGCTGCCACAACATTGGTCTGGTCTGTTTGAAGGGGTATAGTCAAACTGAAAATGAGATTTTTAAAGAGGAAGAAATGATAAATAATTGATGATAAATGTGAGAAGGATGACCTTCAGCTCCACCTAAAGCCATCACCTCAACCATAGCGTGGCCCCTTACAAACCTCTCCATTTTCTAACTGCTCAGTTTTATATACCTTTACATCCCCGTGTGTCTGACTTGAAATCTCCGAAGGGAAAATGATTATGTCCATTGTGACGATAAGAATACCTCAAGGACAAATGTGTGCTGCAATTCACCACAGCTACCAGTGCAGGAAGAGACGCTGAGCTCGGACACAAACAAAGTCTTCTAAAGCAGATGCCTCTATTGAGGGGGACAGGTGTCCCCCATGGTCTATCAGATAGGGTATAAGAATGAAGCACTTCCTGTCTGAACAAACCTCTAACCTCCTACCAAAGTGGAGGTTCGAATTAATACTGTTGTCCAGCGGTGCAACTGGAATGATCTTAAGTGGCTAGAAGACCAAGTAGATAGCGGACTGATGGCTGATGTGTTATAAGTAGCAGGTTTACAGTATTTTCAGAGATGATGATTAAATTATGTGTTTCCTCTAAAAGGCTGATATGAGGGACTTTACACGAGTGATGAAACAAGCCTATTTTATGCTACAAGAACTTGATGGTTTAGGATGAGGATGGGCAACGCCAGTCCTTGAATTCTAGTTTGGAGCCTGGTTTTGTGTCCTACCAGATAGAAACTGCTTTCACACATGGAAGGATAGAAAACCGGTTTGAATCCAGCCCTCGAGGACTGGAGTTGCCGCCCCTGGTTAAGGATATTTTTGTGATGCCAAGACGACTAACACTCATTTGATGCTACCTACAGTTGCAGATATATTGGATGTGTTAGTCGCTGTGTCAAAATGGGGACATTTGGCTTCAGATGCTTGGAGCTTTAGTGGTATTTGTCCAGCACAAGAAGACTTAGAGAAAGACACAGATACAATAATGGAAATATCTAAAGCAAGGTCTCTGTGTTCTTGAAATATTGTCAAGTGCACCACGAGGTGTTTACTCTTCGTTTATAAAAGGCAAAAGCCAGCTTGAGGTACCAAGTCATGATTAACACTGCAGAGAAACCACAGATTCATCATTTTTACCACACTTTTTACCACACTTCCAGGAATATTGAACATAAAAAACATCCAAATATGACTTACTTATGAATAATGCATAAAAACCAAGAGGGGTTCATCTCAGATTTATTTTTTCATGTGCTTATATACTCAGACAAAAACTTTACGACTCCCACAGCACAATAACTGTTGGCAGTAAAACCCATTCTGTCAACTTTAAGTGTTAAATGTTTATAACACTCTGGTCAGTAGGGGCCCAGGGAACATAAACTGGTTGATAATGAGGAGTACAATAGGGATCAGTCCTGCTGATTTGCTGCGTTACTTAGAGAAATAAGAGCATGTGCCAAGATAATACAGGAGTAAAATACACAGAGTATAATAAAGTAGCCTATTCCCTGCTTGCACGGCTTCATCTTCTGATAAGTCGTCCAGCTCTCAGGACAACTGGAAGTCAGTTTGACACCAGGCAACATAAAACCAATATGTTTTACAATCTGCTTTGATCGCAGATCAATCAGACCGTCATGGCATATTTATGAAGCTTAACAGAGAAGGATTATTTGCATTTTTACTCCCTTCCAGTGGTTTTTCAGCCGTCTTTCGATCTCTGCGCCCACCAGAAAGTGGCACCACAAAGAATATGTGATTTATGCGAGCTTTACATGCTGATGGCGGCCGTCGCTCCGTCGTGTCCTGGAACTGTATTCACAAACTAGCGGGACATTCATCACACCCAAACATGAGATTGAAACACTCGACAACAAAATAAATCTGCCACCTAAAGTAAATTACAAGCCAGAGAAGTTCAATTCTTCCACAATGTCGAAAGGTGGAACCAGCTTTTGATGGGTTACTTCAGCAGAGAGTAATAAATGGATGAAGTTTTAGTTCTCTCTCTCTCTTTCTCTCTCTCTATATATATATATATATTTTTTTTTTATATATATATATATATATACATATAAATTGGATCCAATTAAAATACTGCCTAAATAGACTTCTATGACATCATCACAGACATAGGAAATTACTTTTTCTTTCTTCTAATTTACATATTATCTATGCCTCTGTTACTTGTCCGACTGGGTCACTTCCTGACTAGCCTTATCTGTAGATTGCGTACTATAAAGCTATTTAGTGAATACCTGTATGGTGTTCTTCCTTTGGGTCCCATTTCAATGATCCGGCAACAAGCCATCTGTCACTGTCATTGTAATTAATCTGGCGCTATTTAGTGGATAATGAGATGCTGTCTCGGATTTTGTGCGGCTCCGCTTCCCAGATTCTAGTTTCCTGTTGCTGTCAGAACAAGGGGAAGAAACTGGAGGAGAATAGATGCAATAAAGCTACACCAGCATAGCACAGTGCTGCCAGTACAGATGGTTAAACAATCTAATTGCTGCCGCTAAAGGCAAGGCTCATCACTCTGGAATTAAGCCTTTATGACATTTTAGCTTAAGGAAACCAACAACAAACAGGCTTCATGTCTGCTAGGGCATCGGTTTACTTGTCTTCTCTTCACAGGTCACACGTAAAAGGTTTCAAGATGCTTTTCTGTTGTATGAAATGGAATGTAAGAACATATTTAACAGATTCTGTGGAGAAATGGCATCAATCTTTAACAGGAGCTGGTTCATCCTGATAAAAAATGATAATCACATGTTAAACACCAGGATGGAAATGTATCTCCTTTGCAGGATGGAATCAATATTTGAAGAGAAGGACTTTTAGCATTCACCATATTTGCATTTTGTTCTATTTAACAATTCACAGAGGACCAGTTTCACTCTGAGACTGGACCACACATCAGCACTGCTTATTACGTCAAATAAAGAAGCACCACGGATATACTACTCTCTGATTGTGTCTCTGATTAGAATTTAAGAGAAGAGCTGGTTGTTAGATTCATGGTTGACACTGCAGGAGAGCCACTAATGTGGTCCAGCAACCAGGCTGCCTCATGGTGTTCAAAAATTCCGGCATATATCAAGCAAAAAGGAGAATTTGAATGATTTGAGGGTTCCTGTCATATGTTAAATGGACCCGGGTCATTGAAAACACCTTGCATCGGCCACATTAATCTGTGTCGCCGCAGCAGAAGACTTGGGAAGGAGCAGGTTGGGGACCTCTGGGGCGTGCAAACCCTCCCCCCTCAGTCTGCACAATTTTGAGGTGCCGGTGAACATCAGATAATCTGGATCACACACGACATCCATCTACTGTAGGCTTCCACCTCTGTGGCAGATAGAAAGCCTCACAAAATATTTGTTGTCTCAGCCTCTGTCAGCGTTTGATAAAAAGTACGCCAACCCGTCGGGACAAAGCTGAAGGTGTAATGATGAGTGCGTCCAAACATCTGCCGGATCCACCAATGATCTGAACAAGTGAGAGGAACCATTAGTCAAACTTTCAGTCCCAAAGAGCAGAAGCACAAAGAGACACCTAGCACAACAGATTTAGGAAAAGAGATTATATCTTTAATAATGCTCCGTTAGACGTGTAGGTATTGGACAAACTCCAGTCAGTGTCCTCAAGCAAATATCCAGACGCACATAGATCACAGGATAAAACAGCCGGGATTATATTAAACTGGGTTTATATTGAACAACAGCACTTTGTGCAGTGTATTGGGGCAAAAACATACAACTTGCCACTATCTTCTACAGCCCTAAAGCTAATAAAAAAGAGGATCTGTATGAAGGTAGAGGTCAGGTGGCCAACTCACATGATATTTGGTTAAGTTCAAAATGCAGTCATTAATCATCACCCCCCCCCCCCCCACACACACACACACACACACACACACACACCTGATCCCTGATTCACATCTTGAAAAATCACTTCATCTACACACACATGTAGACACATCCATATCATTCTTCTTTGTTTTGAATGCAAGTATTTTATTATGTCCTAAATTCATAATCTGACCTGCATCTGTGTCCTTATCTTTCCCACATTTTATTATTATACCTTTAAAAATAATTCTACCATGAAGTTATTATGCTGTTTTATCTTAACAGAGGATTGTACATTAATTAAGATTAGCCAACATCCTATAATCCATCACAGCTGTCCTGGTTTTCATTTAAGACATAAATACAGTATATACATTGCAATATATTGCAAATTAATATATTTTGTGAAGCAACATATTATGTAAGAAGGGCAAACTATTTTCAACGCTGCAACTACATGCCGAACGTTCAGTGATGAAAGCCTCCATACATTCATATGGAGATTTAAACGAAGCAACTGTGCCTCCCTTCGCTGCTGTGCCTTTTCACAAATGGATCCCACATCCTGAAGCATTAATGTGCGTTTAAATAGAGCTGCATCGTAATTTCATCAACACAAGAAGAACGTGGACAGCTGCAGTCACATTTGGCACCAACGTCTTTGATTGCTCTTCAGCAGATTGTGATGAAGATAAATTGCTGTATGTCCATCAGAGTCTCTCTATGAGAGCTGTACAATATAGTATAAGAGTATAGGTAATTGTAGTATAAAAAATAGCAATATTGGACAGTAAAAGCTACGATGTTTAGAGCCCTACATTCAGTAATGTGTTTAGAGCCCTACATTCAGTAATGCGCCAGGGTTGTGAAACAATTAGGGCTGTCAAATTTAATGAATTAATGCAGGTTCATTCATTTGGATGACCCATTTGACCAAATTTTTTTAAAACACAATTACAGCACATGCAGGATTTCACTCACTGGCGAGCACTGGTGCTCTAACACTATTCCATCAAGAGGGACCAACACAGAGGCATTTGTCCTGCTGGAGGGACGTCTCCTTTCACCGAAGAACTCCTGGCTCAGAGCAGAAACAAACATTTGTGTGGACGGTCTGCAGGTAGATCACCGATGCCCAACTCGTCCCAAACTGCCCTCCAACGTCAGAGCCTCAGTAAAAAAAACTGAGACCAAGTGAAATGCTAAAACTGCTGATTGAATAAAATCCTTAAGGACACGCACTGCACAAAAGTTCAACAAGCGGCATCCTGACTAGACTAGTTTTTTAATTCCTATTTTTTCATATCTGGATTTATCGAAAAAACGCATGTGAAGTGTACATATTGCCTTCTGTCGCGATTCTTTCTGTCCTATTGATCATGAATCCCCAGGAAGGCTGTGATTAATCTGATTAGAAATGAATCGTTTAACAGCCTGAGTTAAGATCTATAATCCTGCTTGGTCACTGCTTGGTATTGTGAAGATGTGTGTGGGGGGTAACGGAAAAGATTAAGACTCGGATTCATGCCCCAACAACACATTATGGTGATATTTTCAGTGGAGTAAGTGGCCTTCTGGACTGAGTTGGAGCTCCCACCCGTCCTGTTTTCCCCAAAATTGTTCTCTTTTTTCACCAGCTGTCATATGAATCTCTCCTGGGACACAATTTGTCCTGTTTTTTGGAAAACCTGCCAAAATTTCAGTTGTTTTCTTCCCATAGTTCCCATAGCTATATTGTGCCTGTTCCCACTCCCCTGAATAGCTTATGTCACACATTATGATGCCATTATTGTAAAATAACTCCTGTGTTATTAAAATAGAAATGTTTTCCACCCCGTGTAGAACACGGAACCTTTAAGCTGCATCATCTCTTCTTCCTCGTGATGCTGCGTTCAGGTGAAAAGGGAAAACATTTTAGACAAAACAAATCCAAGTCAGTTTTATGCCAGATCTATTCAGACAGCAGCTAGTAATTCTGCAAGAGCAACATCTCAAGATGTCACAAGGAATTTAAAATCATCTGGTTTCATATCCAGGGACCGATACTTGATCTTTCCATCAAAGCAGTTCAGCTGATTACAATATAAAGCACCCTGAACATTTCCAGCTCCTGTCTTCAAGGCAGAGCACAGACCTCCCTGTGGAATAGAAGAGGTTTGGATCCAGCCTACATCACAGCATCTTGTTATTATCCAAACCTTTCCCTACTGGGCTGTGACACTGCAGCTTCTACTTTAGATAATTTAGATTATAACAGGAGGAATCTGTAAATTCCCAGCATGTAAAATCTCATCTGTTTTGATCAGAGTAAATGTCTTTAATGCATGTTTTCATTTCCTCTTTGATGAGGTTCAAGCTGACAAAACCATTTAAATGACTGTTAATAAACGAATCATTAAAAACCTGTAAAGTACTAAATGAAAGCCATCAACTTTTTGCGAGAAGACTCAATGAGGCTGGTTGAATTAATCATTAATCTCCCCTCCAGCCAAATCAGCTTTTGTTATTCAACAACACTAAAGTGGATCAAGGGATGCCAAAAACGTGGGAAGTGTAAACATATTAATAAGCAGCTAAAACTTTCATCCTTTTTTGCTAGATTTGAAACTTTAGGTTGTCAAGGTCTTTGGATGTAAAATAAATAGCATAGAAGCAGCAGAAGAAGCTTTCAATAAATTGACATACTGAGCTCTTTTTTTTCTTTTTTACTGTCAACACTAAAGAGTGTTGGTGTGTCAGGCTCCAAAGGTTTTCAGGAGGGGGATGAAAGTTTTTTGAAAGATTTAAACAGGTATAATGTCCTGATGTTACAGTTAGATGGATCATTAACATGTAAAAGATGTCCTATGTGTGCTCATTTGGCTTAAGCATCATAAAATGAGCCATTTGGCCTGGGATGAGAGCCAGCGCTTAGACAGTATAAAACCGAGTGATGCAAAATTAATTGCAACAAAGCCTTTGAAAAATGACTGGTGGGTAGAAAAACAATCAAATCTGTTTGGCGATGAAAAGCTTTTTGCACCTGGAAAGAGCAGCAGACTTAAGTGATATTCATTAGAGTTAAAGAATGTTCCACAGGCCTAAAGGACAAACGATATAGAAGTTAAAGGTTGCTCAAAAGCTCATCAATGAAGGTTGATTTAATTGATCGGAGTCACTTTCTGCTACGGTGAAATAATAAAAGTAAACTAAAATAAGGCCGCTCGTGAATGAGGGAGGAAGCTGAGCTAACACTACAGCTCTGCATGGATTTATTAAAGACGCTTTCACATCTCATTAAGCAGATTACAACCTTACAGTCGGGCCAGGAAAGGTAGCAAAAGCTCACCTTTAGCCTTAATCTACTGTATAAAGTGCCTGGAAAGCAGAGAGAAGGAGGGTTCTGGAAGGTCTAAGGAGGGAGAGGAAATGAGAGACTCGGCGTCTCACAGAGAGAAGAGAAAATGATGATACTTGAAAAAGGAAGTGAAAAGGATCGGTAATAAAAGATGGTGAAGGAAGAGAAGAGTCTGTGAGTCTGAATATGAGTTAAACCCCGAGATTAGTCAGGGCAAATAATGGGTCTACGGGGGATGCCTCTTCTTTTTAACCCCTGCCAAGAGGCTGTAAATATATCCATTCACATTAACCCTCAAGCCCAATGAGAATCTGTAAACCAACCAGGCGCTCCTCCTGTTTGAATGGGTTCTGTTTCCCTTCTCCTTAGACTATTGCAAACAATGAAATCCAAATGCGCACATGCCAACAGTCAGCATCCCAGCAGCCTCGCAAGCCATTTGCAAGCTGGCACTTCCATTAGGAGTGACAGGAGAATTATCGCAGAAGAGGTCAACAACATTAAGGCCACCAAATTAAACATCGGAGCCATGCTTCAGTATATTCACCATACGCTGCACATATTCCTCACAGTTAGAAAAATAACAGAGTTCTTTGTTTGGCAGCTCTATGTGTTATTTTTGACGTGATGGAAGATACCTTCCCATGCAGTCATTAGAAACTCATTAAATTTGGTTTCTTTGCAGAATAAATCTTATAAAGTATCCTTGCATAGTAGTGCAGAGAATAAGAATAAACAGCCCAAAATAAAAGTAATTTAAAAAAATATATATACTGGATGTTGAGGAACCATCCCGATGCTCAGTTAGGCCATTTTTTATTTTAAAGCATGGAACTATAAAACACACTACAGACAGACCTTGTTGGATGCAAACTCAAGCTTCAGTCATGAACATTCAGTTCAGGGAAACGAATCAAAGACAACATTATCTTGTTCATCCCCGCATAGCCCACCTTGGAACCAAACTCGGACTAACCACAAAACCTTCAGTATCATAAAACAAAGGACCTTAAAAATAAAAACTTGTAAGACATCAGGGTGAGCGCTTTTTGGAGGCAGAACCAAGAAGTTTGTGCCCACAAAAAACAGTTCCAGGCCTCCTGCGGATGGGTCATAAAACAGGCTGAGACATAACGGCAGCCAGCAGGCCTGAATCCATTGTTTTGTTCTCACCCTGAGTTTATGTCATACAATGTGACCAGCAACACACTGGAAGGGAAATGCTTTAGTAGTTTTTATTCCATCCATCGTTTCACAGCTTCCTCCTTCCCAGAACCTCCATCATCCTGGCAGTGGTTATGTCACTTGGATCAGTCCAGTTTATGTTAAACTCAACCTTCTTTCCTGTCTTCACACCACCATCAAGGCGCAGCGAAGCCATTCCAGCTAAAGCTGTTCTGGCCGCGCAGTTTTTGAATGTGAAGAAGTCTCAACCGAGCCTTTAAAACAGGTCATAAATCTTTAACAAATTTCAATCTGATGGAGCAGCGAAGAGTAAATACAGACATGCCTTCAGAAACACCACTCAGGTGGGAAAGAAGTGTTAAATCTCTGGAAATGCCTTCCCCTGGCTCGAGTTTTATTATCAATGGTTTCCAGCTCTCCCAAGGCTCCGTCATTTCCAAATAAATAAATCATTAGTGGTTCCATGGTGGGGATTAATCAGTGGCTGTTGTTGCTGCTTCTGCCTCTCAGAGGGAGGTGTCTGTCCCTCCCACCACATTCACATCAGGCCTGATCAGCAGCAATGACCTGCAGGGTGGCAGCTGGCAGAGAAGCACCAACCATCAGTTATTTCGCAAATCAACTATTCTGTTAATTATTCTGGATTGAATAATTACAGCAGTGAGAGGAAATGTCAGCAGGAATCTTGTTAATAGGATATAAATGTTTTGCCATTCCACTAAATCAAACAACAACTCCAATCGTTCTTTGTCCTGTTAAAAGCGCCTGGTTTCTTTACAGTGTGCAAAAGCTGTTTTTTTTCCCCCAAGACACGAAAACATATAACCTTCTTTTAATTGTAGTAGCGATAATAAAAGTAAGAGAGACACACAGACAGGTTCTCTCTCACTAATTAGTTTCGCCCAAAGACTTGGAGTTTTCTAATCTGTGTCACAGTATCATTCCCAGCATTTCTGTTACATTAATCAGGTTTCTTTAATGAGGCAACACAAGAATATGTAGCAAAGAATAGATAAAGCGTACATCTCAACCCAGAGGATCGGATTCTTAAATCTGTTTTACATTAGTTTGAAATAATTCAAGTGTGTACATTCCACAGGTAAATGCACATCAGCATGACATAGTTTTAAAGCTGTTAAAAAACACCAACGGTTGCAGAAACATGACACTGCTGCTCCATCTGCTAAAAAAAACAGTGCCAATTTTATCCTAAAAACTATGGCAAATTAACAGAGGAAATGCTTTTTTTGCATTAAACAAAACTTTTGGGTGGATTAACAAGGGGGAAAACAACCTTTAAAGTGGTTTTTCAGAGTTTCCATCTCTCACCCATTCATCCGTTAGATGCTTCTAATCAGGACCGCAGGAGGCTGATTCAGCATGGACAGGTCACCCTCGCCACCATCCTGGCTTCCACCTGTACTGGGGTCAACTGGGGTCAACATCCCAGAAAATCACAGCTCAGTGGGAACTATATGAGAGCCTCATTCCAGCCAACGCGACCATTTCCTTTATGTTTCTGTATCAACATCAAGGCTTCCTGCCAGAAACCTCAATCACGCCAATCCTCCAGGCATCATTAGAAATGCCACTGAATGTGGCATTTAGGACCGAAGTACACCCAAAAAAAATCAAATTAGAATACTGGATGTGGATTGCGAACATTCCCAGTTACACCTAACCAGGAACTCTACTTTAATGTTGCCACATTGTTTTGGGTCCTCAACCTCTCATCCGAAACAGGATAGCAGCTCATGATCAGTTCATCTGTGCATTTTGTGTTGGTAAAGAACCTAAACATGCAAACACGAATATAACTGCAACCCTGCCCGAGGTTCCCATCTTCCAGTAAAACCAAAGAGAATCCAAAGGAGAAAAGTCATTTTCTATCTAAACTGGGACCATCGTTACCAATAGTCAGAGCAGGTTCTGGCCACAGAACACACAGCAGTACTACCTTTGGTATCAGCCTTAGAAAGACAGTGTTTGTGCTTTCTCAACATATCAAATCTTCTGTTCTGTGGTGTCATTTGGGTTGAACGAATGAGGAGGAACCTATTTTTAAAGTCTAAAAATATCTTGCCCAATGTGACCTGTGATTGTGGTGCATTTGAAGAGATGGCAGCTGGAAAAAGGTACAGGTAAATAAAAAAAAACCCCAAATCAAACAAACCACCCAAATCCGTGAAAGTGCTCCAATTATATTATGAGGTGCTGCCCTGGTGTGTAGAGGAGAACGTCAAATCCTGATGACTATTGATCAAACCCTTCAAAGGAGAGTTCCTAAAATGACATCTTCCCAATATGGTTTTTAAAACGGTTTCTGTGTAATTTCAGAGCTGTCTGGCCCAAATCATCAGCAGGAAAACATTGCTCTGCGGAGAGCTGCAGCTCAACTGTTGATGATGGAGATGCGTTCCATCTCCTGACAGACTGGCCAAGATTCAATGAAGTCTGTTTCAAGACGAGCACCCGAGGAGGGAGACACATTAAACATAAATACTGCATGACAGTTTAAGGCCAGCACACCTCCAGCCACAGATGAATGACTGACAGCTGTGAAGGTGAATCCTTTCACATGTCACACAGTTGTTGTACACAGTTCAATTTGGACTTCCTGTGGTTCTGAAAGCCGGCAGTAATTCTGATTGATTTTATTAGAGCAACGCGTCAGATGAAAGGTTTAGAAGCAGAAATTGTCAATATCATTTCTGAAGTCTATATTTAAAACCAATGCATAACTGCCTCACTCATCTCTTTCTTTAGACTTCACATTTCAGTATAATTAGAATAAACAAACCTGACCCCTTGCTGGAATAAGATTCTGATAAAAGAAAAAGTTTTTCACCTTTAACATGTTCTTTACTTTTATTTTATTCCCGTACATTCACTCACACAAAAGCTAATTGGTTCAGTCACTTTAAATGACGTGTTTTCAGAAAAGTCAAGAAAATTAGCAGCAGCTTCTCTGAGGAAGAAAACATACTCAAGGTCCCGTTTTAAACTCTTAGTGTGCTACAAAACCACATAATATTATTCTGACAGAAGGCTCCATCCAAACCCAATTACAGCTGGCAGATTTTAAAATTTGATCCAAGTCCCTTGAGCTGCACTCCAACAGCGATCTTCCCCACTTAAGGATTACAATCGTTCCTGATGTAAACGGGTTGTTGTGAAAAGGCAAAGACGTTACAGACAGACTAGATTCTGTTTAATCAAACAGGTGCGGATTATCTTTGGGAGAGCAAGAGCAGGAGGAGGACTGAGCTGAGCACGGGAAAGAGTTAAGCACACACACCCGCGCACACACACACCTTTGATTTTGCTTGTACAGGCGTGGGAATATCAAACGATAGGGGAGGAGAAGACACAAATGTGGAACATCTAATTATTACTCTGACGCCAGACATGGTGCAATCAGATTCCAAGCTGGACCGACACGCTTGAATTCACAACTTCCACCTGTTTGTCTCCACAAATCCAGTACAAATTTCTGTCATGCGCTGTAGCACCAACAGAATAGGTGGTGACTACGGACCATACAGGATTTCGGTAGCCCCATTAGGTCTGAATCTTTGATGCTGGCTGGGCTCAATGACGTACAGATAACCTTAATACACACATCTGTCATTTGTGGCAAATTTAGACATTCCTGTCAGGGTGTTTTAGCCGCTACTCTACCGTTGCCTCAAGGCACTTAATATCTGCTAGAAAATAACTCCTTGGGTGAATCATGTGTCCTCCAGCCTTTCTCTCTGTTTTGTTCCCTTCATTTTGCCCTCTGCATTTTACAAGCCCTCTGTGATCTGCTGCAGTCTGTGCATGATTCACAGCAGTGACTGTGTTTGAGGTCGTGTGTGTTATTTGGAATATTCACTCGTCTGGCGGCCGAAATTCTCCAACTCCTCCTCATCATAGCATCATTGGTCTTCCAAATGACCTTGAAGTCTCCTTGACGTATCCTGGTGATTTACTCTCTCTGAAGAACCCGGGAAAATCTCTACATCTCAGATGTAAAGCATTTTAACCCTTTCAGATTTATAAACGGAACGGTCCAGAAATGCTTTTAGCTCTCGGGTTACTGCCAACAAGGGACTAAAAATGGCCAAAAGAAGAAAGTGGCAAATGAAGCATAAATTGGTTGTTCGTGCATCGACAGCTTTGATCAGAGAGTAGAGAAAGGCATTCTAGTTATCATTCTGGATAGTATATTCACCTGAGTTATAGGAAAATGACTCACTTAAATGGCAGTCCACATTTAGCTCATTTTGTTCCTTTGACAGTGAACGTATCATAATCAGTCAAACATGTTGCTCAACAGAGGACACCAGCGCCGTGGTGAAACCCCGCTGTCGTCCTTGTCCTAACAGTGTAAGCAAGCATATACGCAAACACACACCCGCCTACAGCATGACTCAACCTAATGGAATTGGATCCATTAGTTAAAGAAAAAGTTTTGGGTTTGATTCTTTGATTCTGAGTGAATTCAGGATTTTTTGGTGCTCTAACAGGAAGATGTTAATAGGCTCACCTGGCAGCGGGCCACACTGTTGTCCAGCAGTATCAGCTGATCTGTGGCCATACGCTCTGGACATGAGGTGAAAGAGAGGAGCAGAGCTGTCAACTCATCAGCACCTGGAGGAGAGGCGGATCAGATGCCAGGACGAAGCTGAAGCACACTTGGCAGACCGAAATAAACAGTGCGGTTTTGCACAGGAACCTGTCGAAATGTCTCGCATCTCTGTTGTGACCACATCCTGCTTGATGAGTGGCATTACTCCATGTCAGAGAAGAACTGTTGCCAAAGGTGTAAGAGTTCAAGTGTACTGGGGTCTTGTTCTTGAGGTGAAAATTCAATTCCAGATTGACTGATGGATCGGTAGAAGCTTCTGCAGTGATGTGAGCCTGCCCCAGTATCCACTGGTAATGAAATACAGTAGCTGAAGTGATAGACAAAGTTCTAAATATACCAGTCAATCTACCTTGTGACCCTCACCTACGGGCAGCAGTGGGTGGTGCCAAGAGGCTGAAATGAGCTTTTAAAAGGTTGTTGAGCTCAGCCTCAGGAAGAGCTCCAAGGTCCAACAGGAACCAACACTCCTCCAAGAGCAAGAGGAAGCAGATTAGACATCTGCTCAGGGTGTCAAGGGAGGTGGTGGGGGCATCTCCAGCCTGGAGGAGACCCTGTGGCACAGCAAGGACATGGTGGATTGATTACAGCTTCCATCCAGGCTTGGATCACCTTGTGAAGAAAAAGGACAGTGGGGGCTTCCTGAAACTGCCTCCTCAGTGACCCAGACCTGTATTAGATATATTATGGTATTTTATTGCTGGCCAGGATGGGGGTTGATTAAAGAATTGATTTCCAAAGACCTCTAACTGTGTTCAGGTGCTGTGCAAACAGCCATTTGCACGTGTCCAGAGAGGCAGTGCAGCATCCACAACGTGCCTCCAACGGAGTGAAGCTCAGCTGGCTCTGTAACATCGCTGTAAATAAATAATAACTTCAACAAGAAATAAATATCAAGGTGTCTCATGCCTCAGTGACCAAGATCATATCATTATTTTTATGAAATCCGTTCAAAATAATTGGTTTAACTGCAGCATCTTGCCGTTGCGCCATAAAAAGCATCCTGGAAATGCTAAATGTCAGGCACGCTGCTACAGCATGAACGTTTTTGTGATCTAATGAGTCTGGTTACTCTAACAAGTAGTTATAAAGAGTAATAACACAAAATACACGGAAAATAATGAGATGCCCCATTTTCATCTCCTCTAATTAGTTGTTGCAGTGACATTAAAGGGGCTGATCTTTAATGAAAATCAAACATCAACCCAACATTGCCTACCTGCACATGTGTACAGTCGTTGCAGTGGTCATTACCTTTACTGTATGTGCTGCCGTGCGTGTGGGCACGTCTGGTTATATTTGGACAGCTATTGTAAGGATGCTTTTGTGTGTGAGTGTGTGTGACTGGGCGGACATGATGTGGGATTCAGCAGCTGATTGTGGGCTGCTGCAAAAGAGATTCTGTCACGTTCAGCCACTAAAATCAAAGCTGTCAGAGACCAGTTTGTCGAAAACAAACCGGCTCTTTTTTCGTGTGTTTTGGCTTCACCTTTAGAGAGCAAGAGGGCAAAATGAAGCAATATCGGTGTCACTGAGTGAGAAATGTGCATCGAAGCTGTGATTTGTGTTGTAGTTACAGACTGAAGAACACAGTGATGCTTTGGTAAAGTAGAGGAAACTGAAATCTCCATCATGCCTGCAAAGTATTAAAAATCTCTTGGACTTCTGCCGTTAATGAAAGAGCGATGTGAGTGGAAAAGCGACTCCATCCCAGCGGAGAGGCGAGCATTCACGTGGACCACCACCCTATTAAAGGTGTGAGATGGGGCTAAATGGAGAAAAATGACATCCAGACAGGTGGGCAGGACCCTGTCCCCAAGCAGTTGTTTGGCAGTTTGATCTACAGCACGGTCACCTTGTCCAACCACTTACAGCAAAGCTTCAGCAAACTCAAAGCCAATTCGGGAACATGGAGGGAAGAGAAGACGAATCATTGGGTCAACGCGAGCACGCAGTCGGTCTCACCTATTGTGCCCACTTAACCTTCAATTGCGAAAGAGGTCGATAAGGTTTTCGAATGTCACAAGCTGAGGGCCTAGTCTTGCATTGTTTCACCTCTGGCTGCTGCAAACGAATTATTTAAAATTATCTTATTATGCTGAGCCTGTTGTTAATTAAAGCCTTTGACTGCTGACACACACATCCCCCACCCCCACCCCAGAAAAAGCTTAGAGGCAACAACTATGGGAAAAGAGTGGTGAAAGAATCAAACTTTCACTCTGAAACCATTTCAGCTACACCGGTTTTATCTTTGGTCATCGGCAGGACAGTCTCACACACTGTAAAAGGACTAACATAGAGTTTACAACAATGAAGCGCAAAGGTCTAAATTTACGCAAGCATCTCCAAAGCGATGTGACTTCTTGGATTTGTTTTAATATGCTTCCATCTGCACACTGACAGCTGGCACTTATCTACAGCAACAGGCAAATTAACTAAAACACTAGTGTTAACTGAAATCACTGAGTTTGGGAGGAATCTTCTCTCACTGGTGGCTTCTTTTCTTCATTTCTACAACTAATAAACGTATTTTGCTTTATTAGACTATGACTGTTCAACTAAAGAAACTACAAAAAACAACATTTTTTTTACAGAGAAGGACGGTATTGCCAGATAAAGAGAATTATGCTGAACACAGGGATTGTATTCTTGGATCACAGGGATTGTACAAGACTTTATATTGACTTTCTTCATCTCTTACAGTGGAATTAAAAATAAAAGTCTGATCACAAAATTGTGTTCCTTTTTCCTCTGCTGTAATTGAGTGGCTGCGATGAGAGCAGAGGCCAGCATGAAGCGACACTGACGGGTCTCTGATGACAGAGCAGCAGGTCGAAACTTGGTAATTCTGAAGCGTTGCAGGTAAATCATCATTAGATCTTGTGAATTTGAGTATATAGTGCCAATTTTAAAGCTCTATAAATTTGAAAATAGCAGCATCCTTTTAAGATGACTGTTGCATATACTAGTTTGACAAAAGCCAAATTGACTGTTAATGGTAGGGTTGAGAGGCTAAATGGATTCTTTAGACTTTAATTCTTAATGGACTGGCTATGATGGGACAGGGTCTAAATGAACTGGTTAGAGTGGGGCAAAGGCTAAATGGATTGGTCAGAGCAAGACAGAGAATATAAAGACATACAGAGATGAGGACACGGTTCACAGGCTGATTTTAGACCAGTAAATGGAGTTAATCCCACATGTAACACGCTTGTTCTGTAAGAGCATGGACGGCATGGACATGGACAGGACACACATGGACAGCTGTAACCCCCAGGTCTTGATTTGCTAAGATAAAATTACCATAGGGCGTTTTGACATTCAACAATACAAAATATAATTCATTTAGTTTTTATAAATTATACCTTAAAAATTATAATTTGCAAATATTTTCTTCTTATAACAAATAATAAAGAACTGCGCCAAAATCACAGATCCCATAATTCAAAGCTATTAATTCATTTTAATATAATTAGCACTGGGTCAGATGTTGCAGCTGCACTGCTCAATTAGTAAAAAAAAACAAACCAGAAAAGTAATTAAGCACAGCCGTGCACGGTAGGTAAGACAACGTCAATTAAGACGAAGAGACCTGAGACTCGGGTGTGAATTATACACTGCTATTACAACAGTACACTATCTAATTTTGTTTAATTCTGCTCACAGTGATTTGCAACAATTAAACTAAATGCCTGGATGTAATTGTCAACTAAAGTAATAAACAAGTAAACCAGCATCTAAATCATCAACGCTCACTCTCCTGGTTCCCCTCCTCTAATCAATAATGGAGTCCACCTCGGGTTTGGAACCAGCTGCCTCGTCTCTGATCCCAATCTTTACCCATCAGCAGATAAGTGTGCTACACTGTGATAATTGCCTGCACCAAACTCGTCCGCTTTTAACATTTTCTCCCCCGTCAGCTGAACTAATTAGGCCAATTAAGATGGGAACAGAGAGGTGATCTAAGCAACCCAATAACTCCAGTGAAACGAGACCTTGAAGCTACTCTGATGGACCATTAAGGACCAAATAACACGCTGAATGACACCAGTTCATCTCCTGCCTCTTTCTCTGGATATAAACCATTACTGTACGACTTGTTTATGCTGTAGGTTTTATTGATAGTTCCAAAACCAAGTGAGAGTGTTATGACTTTTAATAAAACATTTAAGAAAGCATGATGGGGCCTCTAGGACTCCAAAGATATGAGGAAAATGTTATGAGCTTTCATTTCCCTACAAAACAGAAGCCATATTGAGAGGAATTAGCTCATAATACAGACATGCATTACAGCTGCTTCAGACAAGCACCTTCAAAAATTTAGAACCACAGAGACACGAAAATCCTTCTGCCTTGGTTCTCAATACACACAAAGAAAATGGCCACAGCGTTCATGACTTCTGTACCTACAAAAGTTGCTGAAGCTTGAAATCAGAAATCTGAGAAAAACGACCTTCAGTGGACTGAACGGCCCAGAGGGTGACATAAAGGAAACCAAGATTGTCCAACAAAGACGGCTCGGATGGCTAGATGTTTTGATTAAAGGTGGCTGAAAACAAGTAAACGATTAAACCTTGTTTGAATTAGAGTGATTATGAAGTCAGTGGGCAACTAACAACAGAACACAACAATAGAGAGCATTTGTGAAAACAAATATAAGGAATCATGAGGTGAAAGTGAGCTACACTGCCCTTAATACAAGACTGAGAACCTAAAGAACACTATAGGTAAGAACCAGCTGGGTAGTCATGGGTGTCAAACTTGAAAAGGCCAGACAGGACAGTATTTTAAAAATGAACCTACTTTCACGGCAGACAGGGAAAAGGTGCAAATGTTGGGTGATGAGCTGTATGACCCAGAATTAAAGCCAGATAGAAACAAAGCAAAGAGACTGAAGTTGGATTCAAATAGAATTTGTGGGATGTGTTTGTCTTGAAAACCTGTTGATGCTGCGCTTGTTTCCATTCCCTGTGGTCACGCCGGAGGAGAGCAGCTCTCTTTGGGCCCTTTCACAGACAGCCTCCACAGTTCCACCTCCTCCTCCTCCTCCAGCTTATACACAATCAGAGCCGTCTGTGTCACTCCTGCACTCCACATATTGCATGAGTAAAAACGTGCGCGTGCCCATCTTTTGTGATGTTGTTATTGCGAAACAGTGCAGAATGGAGCCGTTACTGGAGCGAAACACTCTGCAAATGTGAGATGTGATCTTAAAATGCAAAGTGAGGTTTGTATTTGAGCACAAATTTGACACGTGTTCAGAATCCAAGTGGATGCACAGTTGGCAAACGTGCACGTGGAATCTTAAATCTTAAATGGGCCCTTTTTAAACATGACTTTTGCTCCACTTCTGCCATGGCCAGCAGCTAATGATTTCATATCCATCACACAACACACACGCACGCACGCACGCACGCACGCAGGCAGGCAGGCAGGCAGATAGATAGATAGATAGATAGACAGATAGATAGATAGATATTTCTAAAGTAAAAAGGTCTCAAACTGATATATACACATCCTCCCGGTCAGGCGCTGCCAGGAGGAAGAATCCCAAGGCCCCTGTGCAAGGACGTCCTCCTTGAACCACAATCACCTTTACATCTCTTATCGCCGTCAGCCTGCAGATCATGATTACAAAGTGACTGGGACATGCTGCCCCTGCACTGGGACATGGGGGGGGGGGGCTTCTGCCTCCTGTCAATCAAGCTCAGGAGTGCAGATGTGGAGCTCATGACCTCCTCTAACCAATTAGAGTGACCGCAGTGCTACGTAGCACAGGCTGCACATTAAGAGGGTCCCGCAGAGACAGTCCAGTCTCACCGTCAAACATTTAACAAGGATCGTGGGGAGGGAGGGCGACTGATCTCTGAAGTGAACCGATCGATAATAAACCTCCTATAAAATAGTTTATGTAGAGGAGAGTGGAGAGGACAAAGGGAAATGAGGATTAGCAGAAGAACTATTCCATATCAGGCTTAAGAAGTCGATGGGTGCTTCACTGGATGTGCTTTGCTCACTTGACTAATCATAGCGGCAGAAACCTTCACCAGACAAATGACAGCAATTCAAGTGGCAACATTAGAATATGGAGACTGACAAATTCAGTTTTAGACACAAGCGTTGCCCAATATGACATCAAGACACCAGGAAGAATCTCCCTTTTCTCAAATTAAGATCATATTCAATATACAGCCTAAAAAATGTTAACAGATATTTTTAATCCATTTATTTAGGTAAGAGAATAAAAAAATGTTGTCTAAAAATAGCCAGAAAGGCCACAAGCAAGAGCCTGTTTCCCACCAGGATAACACTAAAATGCCCATCTGGATATGATTCAAAAGAGAATATTGATATTTGATAAAATTCATATTCACAAATCAAAGTGCTGCCAACTGAGCTGGCTGGGGGAGCCAAGAGAAGCTGGTTCACAAGATGGGAGGCTTTAGTGCTGATGTTCCAAGATCAATTCTAACCAAGTTCTCAGATAGATAGATTAATATGATTAGTCAATATGTCTTCAGGGGGCAGAGAACAGAAAAACAGAGTCTAAATTAATAAAAAATGACATATGGCGAAAACACATTTGCAGGATATGGTCGTTATCCATCCATTGACAAAATGTGTTCATTTATACATGTTTTATATATATGCATCCATATGGCTCATATTAAGGCTCTAAAGACACTGTCTGTTTCTGCCTTCACTGGGGAAACCTGTGGTTAACACCACAACATGGCAACACAGTTTTTAATAGCGTCTCCAGGCCTGATGGGGCAAAACCTCGTTGAAATACATTGGAGCCTTTTCTGGAGCAGACTAATTAAAAGAGGCAAAGTGAGCAGAAAGTCTATGAAACTAACTTCTCCTCTGGTCTAAATATATTTTAACGCATACAAAATGCTCTCCATATTCATATATTATGCTGAACACAACAAATATTTCAACAGACAGCTTCTGCATGTAAATGAGCAGTTGCTGTATATTAAGCCAAATGCACTCTGTGTGCGCTGTTTTCTTCCTATTGCTGAATTATTTTAGCATTAGAAAAAATGCATTTTGTGACATTTGCAAATCCATCTCAGGTGTGTGTGAGCCCATTTGTCCAGTTTGCATTATTAGGTTGTAAAGTGTCTCAGGCAAACAACCCTTGAAGCGTATGAAACCTTACATGTCTTGCCTGCTTCACGGGCTAAAGGTGGGAGACGCACAGATGGTTAACCTTCACAACTTTGAGGACCTGGGTCCCGCATTTCAATCCATCAATTGATCTGAGCCAAATGAGACCATGAATCTTACTTCACTTTTCTTGTCAGCACATTGCAAATGGCCCTTGCAGATGAAATATCACGTTTGTGCAGACAATCGCTTAGTCAAAGAAAAGGGCAGAAAACCTGGTTTGCCTTTCCAATTATAGGATTTTCTAAATAGAAATTAGGCATATGTTGGAAAACTGACCAACAAAAATTCCCCTTGACTCCTTCTGTGTGTGTGAATGGAGCATGGAAGCACCAGAAAGACAAAACGGGAAAGATGAAGATTAATCCTCTAATGCAGACATACCTGAGGACCGCTAGGACACTGTGCTTGTCAAGTGAAGGTCGTTCTTGATATAACCTTAAGTAAATGACTCAACCCGTACAAATGACACATGAATATGTTAACCACGACCTGTGGAAGCTGGATACCGCCTCGGCTGAGCTGCAAAACAACATCTGTTGCTTAAAATGATATTCAAATCAGCTACATGCCGGTTATGTTTGCACGAAGGAGCCGTTTCATTCCACTAACTACAGAAAATACTTTTTAAGGACACGTGGTTGCTGCTCTGTTCCTCACTGTGAACCTGCAGTGGATCAAGAGAATCAAGCTTTCACACAATAGCCAAGAGATCAGAAATCAGTAGATCAGCAGCGGCTAAAATGCCAGCAAATGGGGAAATAGCTCAGGCTGCAAGTTCCAGCACTGCTGTCAACACCAACACCTCACAGCAAAATGCTTCTTAATTCCATTTCTGGCCTCAGCGCCTGGTCTGTCTCCAGATTTCACCTGCAGAGCAATTATGTGCACATTACAGTGGGCACGGACTCTTACCTGTAGTTATGAATTGTGTCCCCTGACAGACTGACGGCCTGCGCGGGGTTTGTGCTTGGACAGGTGTCTGGACTGAGACTCGTGCAGCCATCAGCACAGCCTTTATGGTCTGTTGTTTTCATGCCACCCTTGTTAGGGTTAAATGTGGATATTATTGCACTATTTTATTATGTCAATCAAGTACAAGGAAACTTAGCAGAACCAGAGTGAAATTACCGTAATTTCCGGACTTTAAGCCGCTACTTTTTTCCTACACTTTAAACATTGTGGCTTATTCTACGGTGCGGCTTATTTATGTTTTTTTTCGTGGCACACTATCACAACTATTGTGAATCAGTCATTTTTACTAACCCTCATCAATGTGGAAAATACTAGAAGAAAAGCATATGATGCGATTTTTAAGTTAAAAGCGTTCACTCTGGCGGTTGAAGAAGGAAATCGAGCTGCCGCACGTAATCTTGGCATTACGGTAATCAATGGTGAGAAGGTGGAGACGCCAGCATAAAGAACTGATCCAAAGCAAAAAGACGACAAAAGCTTTTAGACGTAAACATCGCAGGTGGCCCGAGCTTGAAAACTTTCTGCAAGACTGGGTGAACACACAGAGAGCAGGCGGCCGCGGTGTTTCCGCTGTACAAATCAGACGGAAGGCAAAAGCAATCGCCACCGCAATGAAAATAGAAGATTTAGAGGTGGGCCATCGGGGAGTTTTAGATTGTTCATTGTTTGAGTAAAAAAGCATAAACAACGTAATTTGTGTGTAGCTGATACAAACGTATATTTCAAGGTAGCTGCATTACAGACACCGTTAGAAAAAAAAAGCATTTACCGGTAGAATATATTTGTTTATGTTGCTAAACGGATTAAATTAAAAGAAAAGTGAAAAAATCCTGACGTGATAAAAATTGGATTTAAGGTCTCTGTATAAACATACATGGCTGTTGTTTCTTACCTGTCTGTTTGTCACTCGTCAATGACTCGTCTCTTACGGTAATAAAAACATATACCGGTACTGAATGTTTTCAATCTAATTTTTCATATTACTACGTAGGATACCTGCGGTTTATAATCCGGTGCGGCTTGTATAAGTACAAAATTGATTTTCTTTCTAAAATTAGATTATGCGGTTTATAATCAGGTGCGCTCTATAGTCCGGAAATTACGGTACTTGTTTTTTTGTGCAATTATGCAGCCAATAAAGCTGATTGTGATTCTGATTCCATGGTTATTGTGAATAGAAAAAACAGGCCAAACATTATTTGTCACAGTCATCCAAATGTTTTATAAAGAAAGCTCTGTTTTTACCCTTACAACTAAGCAATTGGATTTCTTCATTTTCCTAATGTTCAAAAATAACTTCTTGTCGTTGGTAACTTCGGGATAAAAATGGGCGTCAAAATGCCGACATAAGAGTGATTTCAACTTAAATATAACCTGCAAGGAGGGTTTGTTCCTATGGATGTCAGTTAGAGGAACCCAAGCCTTCTGTGCACACTCTCCATTTTAGTAACAACGGCATTGCATTATGACATCAAATGGAAGCAGCACCCTGCAGAGTCCCTCTGTCTGGCTGTACAGTGCTCACTCGCTTCTCTGGCACCTGATAAAATACCATCTTTGCCCGGTCACACTAGCAAAACGTTTGAAGCAACAGGACCGTTAAACCCCACAACCATTGGATGTGACTGGTGGCTTCATTTAGGACATTTCTGGAAAAGAATTACTGACGGTCAAACCACAAAACCTTTAGAACCAGAAGGAGCATCAATACATCAGGCGTCTTTGCTGTAATAGTGAACCAGAGTTGACCTCAAATGTAATGGCAAAAGTGGCCGTAGATTGAACCCAGTTGCCAAGTACACTTCAGGTACCGCGGCTGTCAACAATGCTGCTTTGTATCCTGTTGAAACACTCCAAGTGTTTGCAGTACATTGCAAAGCAATCAAGTGACCTCTTGGGTGTGCAAACAAATAAATAGATGCTAGTAAGTGATGCAAGGCTGCCGCTTTTCCAATCTTACAACTGCAGCCTGAAAAAAAGTGCAATGAAATTCCCAATGCGATAGGAGGAACCCCGAAAATACAGCGGCACTAAATGACTGGGTAATCTTCCAACATCTGTTCTTCCATGTATCTTCAGCAGGAATACAGACAAACAGAAATGTGCTTTCTGAAACAATGTAAAATAGGAATCTCCTCTGCCTGAACATTTGTGGGAAAGAAAAACTGTAGCTGCAGGCTGCTGCTGCGGGTCTTGATTGTGAACTGGTCTTCTGACTAGTTCTATCTGTGCTGTCCAGATGCTGCAGAGCTCTCAGGCTCTCTCGAGCTGTCGGCTCTTTCACGGTTTCCTATTCACGGTTTCCTATTCACAGTACATTAAATATTTACAGCTGTGCGTGTGAGTGTACCAGTAACTGAGCATATGACATGTTTGAGTAGTTCTAATGTGGCTCACAAAGAAACTAGCGGGACCTGCATAAGGAAACCATTAACCCTCACCTGAAGGCTTGTCTTTATCTGAAAATGTAGAAACGGACATTTATAATTGCTCCGTTCCATTTACTGAGGTAGCGCTCGTTCAGTCGGTTTTAACACCAATGCAGGACCCATATGAACTGAATGGAACCCTAAATAGACCCATTAGAAACGTCCGTTGCTTTAACCTGGAACTACGCCATTAAAGCTGACGTAGACTGTTCATTGGAGACAGGTTAATATTGCCACGTCTTGTGCTATTCTTAAATGCATAATCAGCATTTAAAAGCACTCTTTTAATAATTCACTTTTGTACAATTGCCCTCCTACCAATTGACGTTAATGAGCACCTTCTAAGCTACCTTCAGCCCGGGCGAAGCAGCAGCAGCGACACGTTTATAAAGACCAGGTGTAGTTTACTAATATTGTACTAATATAGTGTGAATAACGGTAGAAAGCAGCCTTACTTGTACCGACGCTGAAGGTGTTTTCATAACTTCGTTTGTTTTGACTGTCGTCACACGTTTGTTGTGTTTACTGACCTCGAAAAATTGGAGATTCTAGAAGATATTTGACGCAGATTTTTGTGCAGGTTGAATTAATATTACTCACTGAATCTCACTGAAAATGAGGTATTATGCCGTAGAATTTTGTTGTATTTAACAATTTACATACTATTACAATATTTGACATCGAGCTGTTTGTGAATGCGTCTCGCCGAGAAATAGATTGCGTCACCGTGTTTGTTTTTTCAGCTATTTCGATTCTTTAACTTCCTAATTAAATCTCAACTTGTCGAGTTGAAAATTAGCCCCATTCCCGGGTTTCCCTGAGACAGCTGCTGCTAAACTTGGCACCAAATGCTGCGTGAAGTTGAAAACCCGAGCCACAGCTGAGCTTATGAACACGATGGAGCCGATTATGTAGATTAAATGGCTGATTTATGACAAGAACGCTCATATATTAGTGTTTCATGGATACGGAATCTATTCATTTCAACATCAACTTGGCACTTGAGTCGTGTCATCGCTGTAGTGATACAGTTCTAAACCTTTGCTTGGGGAGGGCTAAAATGTTCCTTTTATCCACTGAAAAAAGACAAATTGCTAAACAAACATTATTCTTTAGTCCAATTTTAACCAGAAGGATAACGCCAGGCATGCATAAAAGCATGGCATTTATAGTTGGAATACAATATAGCTTTGGGCAGTGTGCCTTTAATTTATAGCTATAAATCAAATTAACGCGTTGACTAGAATCTTCTTTTGTGTATTAGGCATAAATATGGCCTCTATAGGCTTTTATTGTAGGTCGTATGTGGTCGTTATTTGATATAGTAATGCATAACTCCACAGCAAACTGATTCAATCAGATAATAAACAAAAAAGGTTTTACTAGAAGCTCTAAATGACAACTAAACCTGTCGGCCAGAACAGGCTGGGCAACAGCAGCCACAAGATGGCGCCAAACTAAATTACTCATTTCCCTGGCAAATGTTATTTAAACGATTGCTTGTTTGTTTCTAATGGGGAGAAAGTGCGAAGTAAAGTCCGAGGATCGAACCGACCATAAAAAACGCCGGTAGATGACTGCCCTGGGCGTTCATTCCACTCCAAGTGGCGGATTTCCATCGCCTGCCAGGACGAAACCTCCTCAAAATGACCAGTTTGAAAAGCGTTGACAGGTGCTGCTGCTTCACAGCTCACAAAACATGCAACAATTGAGGTGAAGCCGGAGTTCGCAACACATCGCACGTAACACCACGAAACAATGTGAAGGGGGGCGGGAGGGTGTGAGGGGGAGCTTTTTATAGACCGAACACGACCAGGAGGGATGATAATTTCATTGCAGGTAAATGATAATCACTGTGCCAACTTCTGTAGCAGGAGCTCGCTCTGCTGTTGCAACAGTGTGCTCTTGACGCAGCACCAATCCCCCTTTACGCACGCACTCTTACCCCGAATACGCACATGAATGCGCATTTCATCTTGAAAACTTGATTATCTTACCTGGTTATCAGCGTGCCTCCCTTTGATCATCCGCGGAAGAGATTCTCAGACTTGGTGGATCTCAGCTGCCCGCAGACACGTCGCCGTTTTGCAGCAGAAGCGATCGCGATGTAACTCAATTCTCCCACCTCCTGTGCAGTTCTCTGGCTCTCTGCTCCGCGCCTTCTCGCCGGACTGGTGGCCAGATTAAATGCGTGGTCGGCAAAAATCAGCAACAGTCAAATCTCGTCTTTAAATTGCCGCCGAAGACTTCCCAGGTTGGTGAGTAGCTTCAGGAAACAGGCGCTACATCCCGAAACTGTTGGGGCGGAAAAGCCTTCACTTTATCCTCGAAAAAGCAGAGAGTTGGAGAGTTTTAGCTCCCTCCGTTTCTCTCTCCCCACTTGCGCTGTTTGGTGATCGGATCAAAGCAGCTGAAGTGGAGGGTCTGTGTGAGGGGCTCCTCTAACGACGCCGGTGACGCTGCGCATCCACCATCCCGTTCACCACCCAGAGGAGTGCGCAAACGAGGGGAAAGGCAGGCGGGTAGAATCGCTTTATGCTGCACCTGCGGAACACACGCTGCCCACACCCCCTAATTCACACCACGGGCTGTGGATGCTCGAGATCCTGGGCAGAGCAGCCGACTGCGGCTCGCTGCGGTCCAGTGCAAAGATGCAGACCAGACTGAGGTGTAGCTCAAGTCTGATGGTGTGTGTGTGTGTGTTTGAGATAGAGAGAGAGAGAGAGAGAGAGAGAGAGAAAAGAGCAATAAGTTTGGGGGTAGAGATCATGTCTTTACGATTTAACTGACACGCAATCTGTTCTAGATTGATGCAGGACCCTCTGGCCAGGTTAGAAACCTCCTTTTTACTTTTAGCTAGATTCAATCCTCTGTTCTGGGATTGCTGCAGCATTTAGAGGAGAACAACAGGTATGAGGCTCCTCCTGGGGAACAGGTAAGGCATACAAGACAGCTGCACAGCTGAGAATTCCAGCTGACCTTCTCTCCAATCACGGCCCAGCCCCAACTCTTGCTCTGCACTCTTACATCTGACAGGGAGGATTTAATGTGTGTTTTAAGGACACGTGGTTGCTGCTCTGTTCCTCACTGTGAACCTGCAGTGGCTCAAGAGAATCAAGCTTTCACACAATAGCCAAGAGATCAGAAATCAGTAGATCAGCAGCGGCTAAAATGCCAGCAAATGGGGAAATAGCTCAGGCTGCAAGTTCCAGCACTGCTGTCAACACCAACACCTCACAGCAAAATGCTTCTTAATTCCATTTCTGGCCTCAGCGCCTGGTCTGTCTCCAGATTTCACCTGCAGAGCAATTATGTGCACATTACAGTGGGCACGGACTCTTACCTGTAGTTATGAATTGTGTCCCCTGACAGACTGACGGCCTGTGCGGGGTTTGTGCTCGGACAGGTGTCTGGACTGAGACTCGTGCAGCCGTCAGCACAGCCTTTATGGTCTGTTGTTTTCATGCCACCCTTGTTAGGGTTAAATGTGGATATTATTGCACTATTTTATTATGTCAATCAAGTACAAGGAAACTTAGCAGAACCAGAGTGAAATTACCGTAATTTCCGGACTTTAAGCCGCTACTTTTTTCCTACACTTTAAACATTGTGGCTTATTCTACGGTGTGGCTTATTTATTTTTTTTCGTGGCACACTATCACAACTATTGTGAATCAGTCATTTTTACTAACCCTCATCAATGTGGAAAATACTAGAAGAAAAGCATATGATGCGACTTTTAAGTTAAAAGCGATCACTCTGGCGGTTGAAGAAGGAAATCGAGCTGCCGCACGTAATCTTGGCATTACGGTAATCAATGGCGAGAAGGTGGAGACGCCAGCATAAAGAACTGATCCAAAGCAAAAAGACGACAAAAGCTTTTAGACGTAAACATCGCAGGTGGCCCGAGCTTGAGAACGTTCTGGAAGACTGGGTGAACACACAGAGAGCAGGGGCCGCGGTGTTTCCGCTGTAAAAATCAGACGGAAGGCAAAAGCAATCGCCACCGCGACGAAAATAGAAGATTTTAGAGGTGGGCCATCGGGGAGTTTTAGATTGTTCATTGTTTGAGTAAAAAAGCATAAACAACGTAATTTGTGTGTAGCTGATACAAACGTATATTTCAAGGTAGCTGCATTACAGACACCGTCAGAAAAAAAAAAGCATTTACCGGTAGAATATATTTGTTTATGTTGCTAAGCGGATTAAATTAAAAGAAAAGTGAAAAAATCCTGACGTGATAAAACTGGATTTAAGGTCTCTGTATAAACATACATGGCTGTTGTTTCTTACCTGTCTGTTTGTCACTCGTCAATGACTCGTCTCTTACGGTAATAAAAACATATACCGGTACTGAATGTTTTCAATCTAATTTTTCATATTACTACGTAGGATACCTGCGGTTTATAATCCGGTGCGGCTTGTATAAGTACAAAATTGATTTTCTTTCTAAAATTAGATTATGCGGTTTATAATCAGGTGCGCTCTATAGTCCAGAAATTACGGTACTTGTTTTTTTGTGCAATTATGCAGCCAATAAAGCTGATTGTGATTCTGATTCCATGGTTATTGTGAATAGAAAAAACAGGCCAAACATTATTTGTCACAGTCATCCAAATGTTTTATAAAGAAAGCTCTGTTTTTACCCTTACAACTAAGCAATTGGATTTCTTCATTTTCCTAATGTTCAAAAATAACTTCTTGTCGTTGGTAACTTCGGGATAAAAATGGGCGTCAAAATGCCGACATAAGAGTGATTTCAACTTAAATATAACCTGCAAGGAGGGTTTGTTCCTATGGATGTCAGTTAGAGGAACCCAAGCCTTCTGTGCACACTCTCCATTTTAGTAACAACGGCATTGCATTATGACATCAAATGGAAGCAGCACCTTGCAGAGTCCCTCTGTCTGGCTGTACAGTGCTCACTCGCTTCTCTGGCACCTGATAAAATACCATCTTTGCCCGGTCACACTAGCAAAACGTTTGAAGCAACAGGACCGTTAAACCCCACAACCATTGGATGTGACTGGTGGCTTCATTTAGGACATTTCTGGAAAAGAATTACTGACGGTCAAACCACAAAACCTTTAGAACCAGAAGGAGCATCAATACATCAGGCGTCTTTGCTGTAATAGTGAACCAGAGTTGACCTCAAATGTAATGGGAAAAGTGGCCGTAGATTGAACCCAGTTGCCAAGTACACTTCAGGTACCGCGGCTGTCAACAATGCTGCTTTGTATCCTGTTGAAACACTCCAAGTGTTTGCAGTACATTGCAAAGCAATCAAGTGACCTCTTGGGTGTGCAAACAAATAAATAGATGCTAGTAAGTGATGCAAGGCTGCCGCTTTTCCAATCTTACAACTGCAGCCTGAAAAAAAGTGCAATGAAATTCCCAATGCGATAGGAGGAACCCCGAAAATACAGCGGCACTAAATGACTGGGTAATCTTCCAACATCTGTTCTTCCATGTATCTTCAGCAGGAATACAGACAAACAGAAATGTGCTTTCTGAAACAATGTAAAATAGGAATCTCCTCTGCCTGAACATTTGTGGGAAAGAAAAACTGTAGCTGCAGGCTGCTGCTGCGGGTCTTGATTGTGAACTGGTCTTCTGACTAGTTCTATCTGTGCTGTCCAGATGCTGCAGAGCTCTCAGGCTCTCTCGAGCTGTCGGCTCTTTCACGGTTTCCTATTCACGGTTTCCTATTCACAGTACATTAAATATATTTACAGCTGTGCGTGTGAGTGTACCAGTAACTGAGCATATGACATGTTTGAGTAGTTCTAATGTGGCTCACAAAGAAACTAGCGGGACCTGCATAAGGAAACCATTAACCCTCACCTGAAGGCTTGTCTTTATCTGAAAATGTAGAAACGGACATTTATAATTGCTCCGTTCCATTTAGTGAGGTAGCGCTCGTTCAGTCGGTTTTAACACCAATGCAGGACCCATATGAACTGAATGGAACCCTAAATAGACCCATTAGAAACGTCCGTTGCTTTAACCTGGAACTACGCCATTAAAGCTGACGTGGACTATTCATTGGAGACAGGTTAATATTGCCACGTCTTGTGCTATTCTTAAATGCATAATCAGCATTTAAAAGCACTCTTTTAATAATTCACTTTTGTACAATTGCCCTCCTACCAATTGACGTTAATGAGCACCTTCTAAGCTACCTTCAGCCCGGGCGAAGCAGCAGCAGCGACACGTTTATAAAGACCAGGTGTAGTTTACTAATATTGTACTAATATAGTGTGAATAACGGTAGAAAGCAGCCTTACTTGTACCGACGCTGAAGGTGTTTTCATAACTTCGTTTGTTTTGACTGTCGTCACACGTTTGTTGTGTTTACTGACCTCGAAAAATTGGAGATTCTAGAAGATATTTGACGCAGATTTTTGTGCAGGTTGAATTAATATTACTCACTGAATCTCACTGAAAATGAGGTATTATGCCGTAGAATTTTGTTGTATTTAACAATTTACATACTATTACAATATTTGACATCGAGCTGTTTGTGAATGCGTCTCGCCGAGAAATAGATTGCGTCACCGTGTTTGTTTTTTCAGCTATTTCGATTCTTTAACTTCCTAATTAAATCTCAACTTGTCGAGTTGAAAATTAGCCCCATTCCCGGTTTCCCTGAGACAGCTGCTGCTAAACTTGGCACCAAATGCTGCGTGAAGTTGAAAACCCGAGCCACAGCTGAGCTTATGAACACGATGGAGCCGATTATGTAGATTAAATGGCTGATTTATGACAAGAACGCTCATATATTAGTGTTTCATGGATACGGAATCTATTCATTTCAACATCAACTTGGCACTTGAGTCGTGTCATCGCTGTAGTGATACAGTTCTAAACCTTTGCTTGGGGAGGGCTAAAATGTTCCTTTTATCCACTGAAAAAAGACAAATTGCTAAACAAACATTATTCTTTAGTCCAATTTTAACCAGAAGGATAAAGCCAGGCATGCATAAAAGCATGGCATTTATAGTTGGAATACAATATAGCTTTGGGCAGTGTGCCTTTAATTTATAGCTATAAATCAAATTAACGCGTTGACTAGAATCTTCTTTTGTGTATTAGGCATAAATATGGCCTCTATAGGCTTTTATTGTAGGTCGTATGTGGTCGTTATTTGATATAGTAATGCATAACTCCACAGCAAACTGATTCAATCAGATAATAAACAAAAAAGGTTTTACTAGAAGCTCTAAATGACAACTAAACCTGTCGGCCAGAACAGGCTGGGCAACAGCAGCCACAAGATGGCGCCAAACTAAATTACTCATTTCCCTGGCAAATGTTATTTAAACGATTGCTTGTTTGTTTCTAATGGGGAGAAAGTGCGAAGTAAAGTCCGAGGATCGAACCGACCATAAAAAACGCCGGTAGATGACTGCCCTGGGCGTTCATTCCACTCCAAGTGGCGGATTTCCATCGCCTGCCAGGACGAAACCTCCTCAAAATGACCAGTTTGAAAAGCGTTGACAGGTGCTGCTGCTTCACAGCTCACAAAACATGCAACAATTGAGGTGAAGCCGGAGTTCGCAACACATCGCACGTAACACCACGAAACAATGTGAAGGGGGGCGGGAGGGTGTGAGGGGGAGCTTTTTATAGACCGAACACGACCAGGAGGGATGATAATTTCATTGCAGGTAAATGATAATCACTGTGCCAACTTCTGTAGCAGGAGCTCGCTCTGCTGTTGCAACAGTGTGCTCTTGACGCAGCACCAATCCCCCTTTACGCACGCACTCTTACCCCGAATACGCACATGAATGCGCATTTCATCTTGAAAACTTGATTATCTTACCTGGTTATCAGCGTGCCTCCCTTTGATCATCCGCGGAAGAGATTCTCAGACTTGGTGGATCTCAGCTGCCCGCAGACACGTCGCCGTTTTGCAGCAGAAGCGATCGCGATGTAACTCAATTCTCCCACCTCCTGTGCAGTTCTCTGGCTCTCTGCTCCGCGCCTTCTCGCCGGACTGGTGGCCAGATTAAATGCGTGGTCGGCAAAAATCAGCAACAGTCAAATCTCGTCTTTAAATTGCCGCCGAAGACTTCCCAGGTTGGTGAGTAGCTTCAGGAAACAGGCGCTACATCCCGAAACTGTTGGGGCGGAAAAGCCTTCACTTTATCCTCGAAAAAGCAGAGAGTTGGAGAGTTTTAGCTCCCTCCGTTTCTCTCTCCCCACTTGCGCTGTTTGGTGATCGGATCAAAGCAGCTGAAGTGGAGGGTCTGTGTGAGGGGCTCCTCTAACGACGCCGGTGACGCTGCGCATCCACCATCCCGTTCACCACCAGAGGAGGAGTGCGCAAACGAGGGGAAAGGCAGGCGGGTAGAATCGCTTTATGCTGCACCTGCGGAACACACGCTGCCCACACCCCCTAATTCACACCACGGGCTGTGGATGCTCGAGATCCTGGGCAGAGCAGCCGACTGCGGCTCGCTGCGGTCCAGTGCAAAGATGCAGACCAGACTGAGGTGTAGCTCAAGTCTGATGGTGTGTGTGTGTGTGTTTGAGATAGAGAGAGAGAGAGAGAGAGAGAGAGAGAGAGAAAAGAGCAATAAGTTTGGGGGTAGAGATCATGTCTTTACGATTTAACTGACACGCAATCTGTTCTAGATTGATGCAGGACCCTCTGGCCAGGTTAGAAACCTCCTTTTTACTTTTAGCTAGATTCAATCCTCTGTTCTGGGATTGCTGCAGCATTTAGAGGAGAACAACAGGTATGAGGCTCCTCCTGGGGAACAGGTAAGGCATACAAGACAGCTGCACAGCTGAGAATTCCAGCTGACCTTCTCTCCAATCACGGCCCAGCCCCAACTCTTGCTCTGCACTCTTACATCCGACAGGGAGGATTTAATGTGGTCCGACTCTGTCTGCACATCCAGGCTGTTCTTTGGCTGCTTATAGGCCCGTCCACGGCGTACTGGGAGAAATGGTGGGCTCCAAGGGTGCATCCAGTTGGGAAGCCACAGATGGATCGTGAGGTCAGTGCCGGCGGGATCAGTCGCGTTTAAACATCAGCGGGTTGAACAAAAAGTGAAGGCTGATGGCGCGAGAAATCCATCTTGACATTTCCACCTCTCCTGGGCTGAGTGTCCAACCGTCAGGACGCCCACCAATCATGAAAACGACATCATTACTGACGAGGCGCAGTCACAAAGCACCGCTGTGAGAATTGTGTCACATCCATCCACAACCAATGGATACAATAGAAAGTGTAGGAGTTAAGGGACAGTTTTCCCATGACAACATTGTTGTGTGTGTGTGTGTGTGTGTGTGTGGGTGGGTGGGGAGGTGGGTGTATGTTCTACTGCCCTTGGAGTACAACTCACCCAAGCCCTTTCGGCAGAAATTACATGCAGCTGCAGGTTTGTCTTGGCCCGTTTTATTATAGTCTGTGGAGCAGCGGGCGAATGAATGAATTATCCTTTAATATACACAAACAGCCAGGCAGAATTGCGATTTCCTGAAGGGCATTATCACAAATGCAATTTGGCCGGCATGCAGTCGGCAACGTGGGGGGTAATTTACAGCCCATTATTGATAAGAAATGAAATCAGCGTGTTTTAAGGGGGACTCAATGAAATGGCGCCAAAACATCGTCAACATTCCATTAACTGGCCTGAATGGAGACGTGTTGGGGTGTCTGTGTCCAGTAACTCCAGATGAGGGCTGAATTTCATTGGAGAGACGTCCCTCTGGGATGGACGAGGGCCTGGGTGACTTTCTGTGGCTGTTTTACAAATGTAGCCGCTAACAGGCTGTTGATAAATTGTATAAAAATTCAGTTCACACAGAACCAACATTGGCCTCAGAGGAGTGTAAAGATGCTGAGAGAAATTTTTACTTCACTGTATTTTCCTGGATCTATTTTCCTGCGGTGGAGGGATAATCCAGATGTCCGTCCTCATAGCCTCCTTGATGCTGAGGCAACTTCCTGCTAAGTCCGCCTGGTTTTGGGGCTGTCAAATGTTTATGGTTTGATGTTGATTTAGGGCATGCTGAGGCCTCCGCAGTTCTGCAGACTCCAGCATTTTCAGCACTGGGCCGTGGGTCACATGAGGTCAAGCCCAAAATAAAGAGAAAATGGGAGAAAAGCAGCAAACGATCCAAAGCTATCATGAACTGACATTTACATTCTCATCACAAGCAAAATTACCAAACACAAATGTCTCTGCCAGGCCTGTTCTTCTTTAGAATTATTTAAAAATAGAGGATTTTGGAGGACTTTGTTATATAAGAATTTACTGCAGCTCCAAATCTTCATGACCAGACGTTCCTTCTCAAAAGAAAGTGCCACACTATTATAAAAAAGCGTGAAAAGGAGGTTTCCTTTTGAAATATTTCAAAAGAAAACCTGCTCTCCAAGGATGTGTTAAACATTATAGCTAGTGTGACAGAGAGTGTGGAATGTACCGTCACCCTCTTCCTGTACGCTCCTCCTCAGTAGACACAGGAGAGTTCTTGCAATCACTCAACGACATAAATGTCTTTTTTTTTGGTTTCTTCTCTTTTCTGCAATCAACTGAATGGTAAGTGGGTTTAAACTTTCTCAGAATTGGTTTGACGGGCCTAAAAAAATGATACAAAATGGTGCACGTGATCCTTCTTTTCAGGCAGTGTCACAGGGGCGTCCATCTTCTGATAGGAAATGAGTTTTTAATGGGGCACAGAGAGAACTGTTAACTGAGGATGAGTATCTGACGTGTGGAACTGGCACATTATAGCTGCCTAGCTAGAGGAGAGTGGGAAAGGGTACAATTTGTGTGTGTGTGTTTGTGTGTGTATGTGTGTGTGCTCTGCTCTGATGGAAATTCAGCCACGTGAAAATGGCCAAACGTGAATAACGTTAGTGTCGGACGTCTCATATGCATCAAGATATCTGCGACATGTCACATTACATTCCGTTCCACGTGGAGACGGCTAACGGAGACGAGAGCGCTATTACCCTGACCGCTAACCACATTAGCAACGTTTGGAGGCGTCCACGTGGCAGGAAATTGGGAAGGAGTCATTTGGGAGCGCTGCAGAGTTAAGCAAATGTCTGATGGGGAGCGGGGGCTGAAACAGGCCGTAAAAGGGTCGTGTGGAATCTGGTCTTCCATGACTTGTGTTTGCGGGAAAAAGAACATGTCAGACTTGAGGCAATGCACATCTGACCTTTGCAATTAAGGAGCAAACCGACATCAGGATGGACTTTATTGACTCTTGAATCCCCAATGAGCCACCGCCACGCGTGGGCGAGGATGGACTCCGCGGATGCTGAAGTGGCGGGAGCAACGTCTCCTATGGCGGCGTGCAGTTGCGACTCACAGAAGATCACACATTTATGCTGAAGCGGGAGAACGGGAGCGTGCTCCCCAACCGGCTTATTGATTGAAAGGTAGCTGGCAACGCGCTCTAACGGGGAATAAAATTCACGGACAAACCAGAACAAGGATTGTCAGCAATTTCCCTCGTTAGCATTCAGAGCTTTATGCTATTGACAGCTATTCTGGCATCGACTTCTTTACTCCCTTATCAACCTGAGAGGTTCCTTTTCTGGCCCGCTGCGAGCTCTGCATGCTAAAACTGTTTGGAGTTTCTGTTTTGACAAAATTCTGTTACATAATTATTCTGTCGGTCTGATTATTTGAGCTTCCTGCCCTCAAAACCTTTTTCGCCCAATTAGCTTTTACGCTACGGCAACAAATACATCCATCAAACACATTTATAACTGGAGCTGTCCACAGCACCTGGATGTGTCAGAATTGGCCCAAATACACTCAAACTGTCATGTTACGTTGCCATTGGGCTTGTCCAGCACTCCCAGTCACAGACCACCTGGAAGAAATGGGATTTTTCATTCAAAGGAGGTAGTTCTGAAAGATGAGGTGCCTTAAGGGGGAAGGGGGGGTGTCGTGCTAAACGAGTCGCTGACGGGGTCACTTTAAGATGGGCCATAACAGCGATGAGTGATCATGATGTTATGATGCAAAACACTTATTGATTAATGACTGTTGCCTGGCTTTTGGGCCAGGCATTCATGTCACCAGGACCTCCTGTCTCAGCGTCTCAGCATTATTGCACATTAAGCACAGGGCAACAGCGTTATTGAAGAGGCCCCCGATGGGATGGAACAGAGGTCAATACCGGGAGGGTCCACTGTCAATGACCCGGTACTGCTTATCATGTTCTGACAGGCTGCAGCTGCAGGGAAACCGGACGGGCAAGTTGATGAGCCGCTGGCGGTGAGACATGGCCACAAAATATCTGATCACCGTCCAGTTTCTGGAGTCAACGTTTTTGCGAATGCATCAGATCTGGTTATTCCAATGATCGGATTAGTCAGACACTGGAATGAGCCATTTTGCACACGTCAAATATGAGGACAGCCCCTCCACAAAGTGGGAGGGGCATCATTGCATACATTAAGGGTTGCTAAGACGTATCACTAAGGAATTTCTAAGGTTTGAGGAGTTTGTTTTCTGTTGTGATCATTACAGTTTAATCATATGATGACACACCTGTCTTAACCCACTTCAGAGACAGATGCGCCCGTACCTGCTGCCACGCACGCAGACTGTCAGGGATGGACGTCCACGCATGGGCGCGGCGAGCGAACCCTTCACCTTGACAGCCACTTGTGTTCAAGATTGATTAGAACCCTCAGCTGCTGGTTCTCCCACACTTGCGTCTTATCCCACCTCAGCGTGTCAGCAAGCTAACGTCCCTGGCACTCTTCCAGCGTCCAATAAAAGACAGAATGGCGCAGAAATAAGAAGGGGGTAAAGAATAAAGGGCAGAAGAAGAGTGATGTGGGTTTGGAGGCGCGAGCCAAGATTCCTCATGCAAGTTTAACAGATGTTGGAGCAGCGGTCTGGTGGGGGAAGGTTGCCATGTTGTCTGTGTGGGCAATAATCCGCACGTTTGTCCCACCATTACCTGGATGCACAGGAGCGTTTCTTTACACCCGGCAGGAACAGACCAGCCATTAGGTGTGTTTTTTAAACCCACTGATGGCTTCGATGCTCTAGCGGTCACATCTGGGCTTCATCCGTGATGCTGGTGGACATCTGGGGGTTCACGTGGCGTCCTCATCGACCCACGGCGGCAAAAATCAATCAGCTGGACGGACGAAAGTGACACCAGCCGGTGACGGGATTAGAGATTGAAATGCTGTTTGGAGTCGAGTGAGGAATTCAAAACAACTTCAGTCCAGTTCGGAGCCATTTTCGCGCCACTTCCGCCAGGCGCTTTTTGTTGTCGCTGATTTAAATGTCACACGCCCAAAGCTACGTTGTCCTCCTGCGCGCCATTTTGGAGAGAAGGTGAGATGGCGATTCTCGTCCTCCAGAGCGGAGCTACAGTATATTTACTACAAACACTTCCAGTTCTCTCTGCTGAGGCCAAGGAGTAGCCGCCCCGTCAAAAACGAGGTTTTACTGTTGACAGCATGGAAAAACCCGAGGATCCGTTCGCTGCGGTCACGTCGGATTCAAGTCTGAAGGTTGGAAATATTTTACAGCTCGTCTCCAATGGCACACGACTCAGACAAGCATGACCTTTGCTCACCTATGAGGGAAACATACATCCATCCGTCCCCAAATGAGGAAGGTCAGCCGAGACTGCGAGCGGGATCCACCTGCGGGACTTACGCCCTGATGCCCACCGTCCCTACGGATCTTCATCTCCCTCCCTCATCCGCTCCCAGCCCGCCTTCATTAGAGCTTAAATCAAAATTTCTCCTCAACATTTGGTCCGTGATAGACGCCAGCGCAGACTGTCGCAGCCTGACCTCTACAAATGGAAAATACCACCATCTGATCACTTAAGTAAGAACAAAATGAGAAAGAGGAGAATAAATTCAACTGTGGGGGGGGGTTAAAGAAGGCCAACACTTGACAAAAGCCGACGCGCTCCAAACGCTGTATCAAGAAGCCGAAGCTCCTTTTTCGGTTCCAGCTTCCAGGTGAGACAGTAATGAGGAGAGTGAGACGTCTCTCTGGGTTTCGCTCCATCAGCTGCGTTTCACGGCCCCCCAGCGGGGCCGAGCGGCGCCCGCGACTGTGTCGTGACTGGGCTTCAACGTCTGCTCCAGTGGTTCCGGAGAGACGTCTCACCTTCAGGCCCTCACCGAGATTATTAGCGTTCTCTGAAATCTGTGCCCTTTTCAGAAGGTTGACTGACGCGTCGGTGCGGGGGGCGCTGCCCCCCCCTGCGCTGAATAGGCAAAGGCCCCTTGGCCCTGTGGCCTGTGGCCCCAGCGGGGAAGAACATTAACAAATGAACCGAACAAAAGAGTCCATTTTCATTCTGCTCAGATTCTCCTCGTACTCCTTAAATTGTGTTTTGCCTCCAAATGGATTCGTCGCGTCCTGTTGACAAAGGAATTGGAGCATTATTGATCAGGGCCCAGCGGAGGCCTGTCAGGTAGATTAAATCACCTGACCCCGGCTCCGCCATGAGTTCCCGCTCCTTATCTCATCCCCACATGTTGCCTAGGCTTTGCAATGGCTTTCCGGTGTACATGTGCAGAACCATCTTTTGGGTTTCTTCAAAAACGGGATTACATCAGGAGGTCATGTGACCTTCTCCGGACACGTAATGTCCTCGCACTTTAAAAGTCTCTCTGGGGGCTTCAGAGGAAGCTATACCGGGAATGATCACCAGGCACGATCCCACAGTGTAATTAGGGAGGTAAAAAAGGCACCACGCAGGGAAGAGCCGGTGAATCACCATCGGTGACTCAGGAGAATGACTGTACAGGCAGGAGTTTAACACAAATAAGGATGATACCCCACACAGTGCTCACTCTTATGCAACAGTTATGTAATCTTTGGACCAGATCCTCATTAGGTGAGTCTTTATCTCATTACGAGACACCAGCATCCGTTTTATAATACACCAGGAGGAGACATGGGGACACTACAGAGGTCACAATGTGGACAAAAACTCTCCTCGCAGTTCTATCAGGAACACGGACGAATCCTCGTCATTGTGGATTTTTGCGTGATTCCTCACACGCGTTGATATCACTTATGTTGGAGCCAGTTAGCATTGGATTCAAACCGTAGATTGCTTTCAAGTAGAATAGCCTAGCCTAGCCGTTACTGAATCTGCTGCCGCCTGGTTTGGTTGTTTGTGTGTGAAGAGCCTGTTGGTATGTTCCATGTGTGCCACATTAATGATTATAAATAGCTGATGACATTCAGCCCACTCCAACATGAGGAAAACGGAGGGGGCTCCATTCAGGGTGGCTCCGTACTTTAATCGAGGGGCCCCAAAGCGCCCGGGGACACCCAAACAGAGCAGCTGACTCCAGCCATATGTCTCTCAACCCACTTAAAGCCTTCGACCTTTGTTTTCATTCTCTATTTCAGTATTTATCTCTTTCGACTGCCCACCAGGCCAGAGCGGACGCGATCTGGCCCGGACAGATGCGCCTCTTGTACTGGGTTGCGCCTCTGCTGGTCCCAGGTCAGTTTTAACAACCTGCCGTGCGCGCGCAACGCTCTGTGGAATGATAAAGTGGGGATCTCCATGCCAGCTGGCTTGCCTGGAGGGTCCCCCTTCCCCCACTGGCCCCACACAAACATTCATTTTTAGACACCCATTCGGTGTCAAATCCATCTTTATTACCAAACAGGTAGCATATTGAAGATCCTGCCCTAGGATTAGCTCCAAATTCCTGAGTGGAATACGGAGATTCTCAGTTCCTCCCCTTCATTCATCTTCCCAGTTCTGGCCTCGTGGATCTTCTTCGCGTGCCATCGGACTCCCAATGTTCCCCGGGACGGCGAGAGTCTTTGGATCCACCAGTGCATCGATCTTCTCGCCAATCCATCCGATATCGGCTTCTGCTCGATGGAGCGGGAGAAACGCGGCAGAAAAATCAATCCCAGGTCGGGGGCGGGGGGGCACATTGTGACCAAGGGGTTGCGAGTTACAAACATCTGATGTTCTTCGTCAGATGTGACAGCTGGTAAAAATAATACATCTATAAATCTACAGCGGGGTTTAAAGGCTTCTGCTCTGGGATTCTTCTTCAAATATTTGCCATTAAATGTGGATTTTGTCTGGCAAAGAAAGAAAGCATCAGAGTGACAGTTCCACATTCCTCAGCCGTCGTCCAGAAAAACAAAAGCTTCCACTTTTGTCTGCCACTTATTTTCCTGCAAAGTTGGAGCTATAATTGCCGGTGACAATCAGCAAATAGTTTGAGTTTGACCCTGTGCAACCTCGCTGATCGTGTTGATAGTCTGCAGCAGCGGCAGCGGCTTCAGTCTCCCGGGAATTCTCCTTTTTTTCCTGTCACAGGTGAACTATTTAGTCAAGCATCCTTATCTCCAGATTAAGCCCCGTGAAAACATCCAAAATGATCCATGTGAACCTTCTTGTGCATCAGGTGAAACATCAAATCCCCGATTTTCAGCCTCCGATATCTTGTCGGGGGGGCGAAACAGTTTCTAAAAGTAGCCAAACGTTGTGACTCCACGTGCAGTTATTCCCCGTGCTGCATAAAACTGTTCTTCTCCCCATTCTGGTAGGGAGGAGGAGGAGGAGGAAGGCTGGTCTTCCCAGAGCCTGACGTGAACTGCCCTTGTGGAACAGCTCTGATGTGACTGACACCTTTCTCCTCTTTGTCTTTGCCTCTCCAATTAGCCTGGTGACAGGCGCATGTTGAAGAAACCAGGCAATCAATTACCGTCCTCCCCTCTCTCTCATCTTTATCCCTCCATCCCCTTCATTTCCTTTCCATTATGTTCCATTCTTTACCATTCAGACAGAGTCCAGCTTCTCGTCTCTCTGCCACATGACCGTGTTCCGCCTCCCACTTGGGGTAAAGACTTTGGTGCCGTTTGGGTGGTGGTAAAGCCGGTCAGGAGCCCTAAAAGATGCGTTTTAGCATCACCTGAAGGGGCTCGGGTAGCTGCTCATGCTAATTTGCCACCCCAGATTAAATATTTATCAGATTACTAAAGTGAGTTCATCTGGAAAAATCAATAAGCATCCTTCTGGGTTCTTTAAAACACTGATGTCATTGCAGTTCTGAGGGCGGGTCCAGCTGAATGTTTGATGGCGGAAGTTTGCCACCTACTGGTATTATTTATCACCACCCTCATCGTCCTTGATGGAAACATTTTAAGCGCTTCGCCCTGCTAAAGTCAACGGTCAACTTGAATCTAGTCCCAAGTGTTAAATTGAAATGAAGTATATTCTTGGAGCAGATTACAATAAATCTATATAAACCATCATTTAACCAAGAGAACAAATGAGGTGGGACACCTACAGTCATAACCTGATGACTTGGTTATTTAGTTCAGAGATTGATATCACAGGAGGGTTTTTTTTAAACATGAATTCAAGGATAAGCTACTTTTTTTAAGACACTTTGCCAATCCATCCTGACTAATGCTCAGGTGTCCTTGATCTTTCTCATCATGCTTTGAGTGAGAAATTGCTCCTCAATCATTTCTCCATTACTCAGCCGTCACTTAATAAGTGCCTGGCGGTGCGGGTAAATGTTTTACTGGCCGCTCGGCGCGGTGGCGTGACAATGTGATCATTCTGCTGCGTTTTTATTGGACTCAAAACGACAGCGGGGGAGAGAGGGGGACTTAGAGAAAGAGACGAGGAGACGGGTGAGGCTCATCTTTTCCAATGTGTCATGGCACAATTTATTTATTAAACATAAGCATAAACTTCCAAGTCGATGATTGTGACAGTATATGTTGAACTTCATGACATTATTAGAATATCAGGCGGTTAGAGGGTGGTGGGGGTGGGGTCGCCTACAGTAACGGAGAGAAGCGGCACTTCTGTCATAAGCTGATACAGAGAGAGCACGAGGGCTCCTCGTAGAGTCGCGTTAGCCGTCGGTTAGATGAGGACGCTCGACATACGAAGCGTTGGGGGGGGAGGCACGGAAAGAGGAAGGAGAGAGAGATGACACCTATAAAGGAGAGTCACACACGCGCAAGGAGGGGAGGAAGGAGGGAGGCAGCACAGAAATGTAACAGGACCAGATCAGAGCCTTTGCAGACTCTTCATTCTAGTTGACCTCATCCCTAGAATGTCTCTGAAATTAGACTTTAAATGTGATTAACACCATCCGATCTATCTGTCACCAGTGCAACTCTGGCCTCTATTCACCTGTAAATACATTCCGGCCCTTTTGTCAGGGTATGTTTAGCGAGCATGCTCGTATGCTAGCGTGCACTCAACACTCACACCAACCCTGAATGTCGGAGGCGGGAAAAGCAGCCAAAAACCAGTAACACCAAGGCCAAACGCATGCAAGCAATATGGGAGACACTTAAAAAAAATGAAGAGAGAGAAAATAAATACATCTTGGGATAAAAAAAAATCTTAATACATTATCTTAAAATTTTCCTTTTCTCGTTTCGTGTTGCATATATATATATTCTAAACACACATCTTTGTACATTTTGGCATAAGTTCTCTTTCTTACAGGGAGTTCTGGGAAAATGGGTTCGATTATAGAGGGGTGAGGTTTGGGGGCAGTCTCGTTTCCCTGAATGCCTTGTGCTGAGGGAGAGGGATGTGGCACCAACAATCGAGCTCCCCCCCACCCACCCCGCCCCCAAACATTTCCGCTCACGCTTGCGCCTCTCCGCCCTCCGTGGCCATTGTGGGCGACGGCGGTGGAATCAAAGAGGGGTCTCAGCAGTGAGACGACAAGCTTATAGGGCGTCCAAAAAGTCCAGGACACGAGGAGAGAGAGGGCAGACGACGCTTCGGTACTTCCTCTTCGGGGCCAAAGACCGGGCCAGAGTTGCACTATCTTTTATCTGGAGTGGGGGGGGACAAGAGTTGATGGATGAGGAAAAGGACAAAGGCCAGGTTTTGTAATCCGCAGGTTGATGCAGCGTTACCTTTGCTTCCGTCCGTTTCGGCTGTCGACCCCTCTGGCCTTTGGCTTATTAGATTGTTGTACTTAACCTCCACCTCCTGCAGGAGAAACAGCTCACTGTGAGATGGCAACGACCACAGTGTGAATTATATTTATGGGTGCAGCGATGTCCTTGTTCCTTGCCTTCAGATAACTGAGGTTGGCCTGAAGGCTTCGGAGGTGAGACAAAACCTGTTTGCTGAAAGACGAGAGGCTGCCCGCCTGCGACATGGAGGAAAATCTCGAATTGCCGCACGAGTCGACGGTGCAGCCTCGCGAGGAGCGCAGACGCTTCCCTGCTGCCGCCGCCAGGATGTCGTCGTCTGTGCTGCTCTCCCCGGCACCGCCGTAGCCCTCCAGCATCAAATATCCCGCTGAGGGAATCGGGAGAGTCATTTAGCGCCCGACAGATCAAATCTTTGAAACATTGCCTCTCAACTAACCATAGTCCTCAGGGCTGTCAAAGAAGCCTTTGTCCCTGGAGCCCAGGTCCTGAGCCGCTTCCTCTAGCTTGGGGCTGCTCTTCTCGGAGCCATTGTGGACCATCACGCGTGCGCAGCTGTCCACTGGGGTCCGCAGAGAGGTGGTCCTGAGGAGACGGGGCCCCGTGGAGCGTTTGTTCTGCTGCGTGGCCTCCTGGGACATCAGCTGGGTCACTAACACCTGTCTTAGAGCCGCCACTGATGGAAAGGTTTAACACATATTGTAACGCCTGCGTGTTCAGCTCATCCGTCCTGTTTACTCCACTTACATGTTTTCAGCGCTTCGTCTGCTCTAGAGGGGAATCCGCTGTACACGTCGCGCTCTTTGCCGTCTTCAGCCACTTGGAAAGGAAGCTCCAGGTCCACAAATGCTCCCTCCTCTTCTACCTCCGCCTTCACCTCCACAAAGGTAGTACAACCAGGGAGGGCACTCTGGATGGCACTTCTGGGGGCTGGGCTGCTCTCTTTATCTTGGATAGTATGAAATTAAAGGACATAAGTGAAATGGAATATTTCAATCAAATGGAAGAGCAAAAGGAAGGGAGCCTCTGCTGTTACCTGTAGACTGTGTGCTGCCAGTAGACGTGCGGTCCGGGTCTCTAATCATCCTGGAAACACCTGCTGTAATGATCTCGACACCGTCTCTCTCCCCCCTGACAAGCGGAATCATTTGGTTATAAAAAGCCCCCGTTCTCCACATTTAACAATTAAAAATGAAGTTTAAAGCCACATACTCGGTCTGAGGTAATGGGATGACGCTATGAGGTTTGACTTTAATGGCATCTGCTCTCTGGGTGATGAGACGCTGCCACCTGGTGTGGGGACAGAAGATTTATTTCGTAAGGACGTTTGACAACCGCGGCTATTGGAGCGTCATTCCTTCTGAAGGGTTACGGGCTTACGTCATCTGATCCGAGACGGTGGGCGCCATCAGCTCATAGATCTGGGCTCCGTTTTCCGACATGGAAAGGACAAAGAAGGACTTGTTGTCTGGCGTGAGAGAGCGACGATCCAGGTTAGCCACACGTGTAACAAAGAGAGACAAGCCGAGAGGCGGCACTGACCTGTGGCCACGGAGCGCACCAGTACGGTGTTGAGCTTGATGATGGGGCTGAAGGTGTGTTTGGTGTCCGCGGTGCCCGCCAGGTTTTTGCTGTGACATTTAAGGATGAGGCGCTCATCCTGTTTCTGTAACAGGACCAGGATGTCCTCCAGGAGCAGCGTGTAAAGTTCTGATGGGAGACGGTTGCTTACTTTCAATTCATGTGTCAAAGGTTTCGCGATGAGACGTCAACGATGCTGATCACAAACCAATAGTCTTGTCTTTGTTCATTTTCCAGGACAGCGGTCCTTCATGCACCATTGTTCTCTTTGTTAGATCCAAGTTCTGGTTGGAGAAACATTCAACACCTGTAAGCACTTGCTGCTGGGCCGTGGAGCCAATTTAACAGTTTCTGGTGCAACACTATTTGTACAAGTGAAAGGAATTAAACTTCGACTGGAGATAAAAGGTTTGCGTAGACAACTCACCTTTAACTCCAGGATCATTGGGTTGTCCGTCTGTTTTAGAGACGAGAGATCCAATCTTCTCTGATAGTCCTCTAACCGCTAGGAGACACGGGAGAGAGGATAAATACATGCTCCTGAAAATGAGGCTGTGGCTTAGGCTGCAAAACAGGCAGTGAGAAATAAACTGTGGCAGACCAGGGATAGAAAAGGAGAGGAGAAATTAGAAGAGACAGGATAAAGGAAGAGGAAAGACTCAGGGACTGCATAAAGCAGAAAGGAGATTAAAAAGAAAAAAAGTCACACCTGCTTGTCCTCCGATTCCTTCACAGCCTGGTTGACGTGATTGAGAATCTTTCTACAGCAATCTGCTGCCTGCTTCACTTTGTCCTTCTCAGCCGTGTTGTCTGTAAGATATTGGGACATCAAACACGGAATAAAGCCTCGTTATTCCTGCAGGAGTTTAGCCGTGAAATTGATATTTCCCATGTCCATTAACACACCGTCGCCCTCAGAAATTATGATAAAGCAGGGGGAGCATAGCGATGCTCTGACAGCTGGTATACTTTATTGTTAGCTCATTCCCTGTGTGGGACCCCAGTCAAGGCAAAAATGATAGACCCAGTAATGGCCGAGTCATTTCCTGGAGGGTGCGCTGCCGCTTCAGAGCCATTAAACTGCTCATCTCTCCATTTGCGTCTGTAATTCAACAACTGTGGCATTTTAAGACTCTGCTCAAGATTTATTTTCTTCCTTCCACTAAATCAAGAGTTGATTTTCACAAATGATCTGTTGTATTATGATAAATTCACATGATAAATGCCAAACTAGGTACTTTCCCTGGATAATGGGAGTTACCGCAGAGTATCACATTTAACTGAAGATCATTAAAGGTCAATAAGCTAAACTATTAATAAAGGTCGCGGGCTGAGGCCGGAGCATGTAGACTGCACATCAAATACCAGACATCAAGTCAGGAGAGTCTTGGAGCTTTCACTAGTGAGGAGTGTAATGTTTGAGAAAGGTCACTGTTACAAAGAGATGCCATCCTTCCCTCTGATGGTACGACAGACAACAGCCTTAATGAGTCCATATGAAGCCGACACATTTCTGACAGCACCGAAGGTAGAGAACTGTCATCCTCCCCCCTACAGAGTGCTTGGTCGATCTCTCATCCAGATGTGCAGCTCCTCGGTACCTGTATATTTTGCAATGTTGTCCAGCAGCAGAGGGTACTTGGTGAGCCGCTGCATCTCTATGGGGATGATGTCTTTAAGCTGAAGTCGGCGACACAGTCGGTTACTCTCGGCCTCCTGAAAAGCAATGAAATAAAACCGAGTGTGACTACCGGTAAGTGATGGTAAATGTGATCACGGAGGTGAATGAATGCCCCGAATTGAAACAGCTAGGCATGGGATATTTCATTTGTCAGTGTAACATTTTGAGCCTTCCTTCTTTTATTCTAAATAACAAACTCCCAGTACCTGGATGAATGATGCGAAGCGGGAGTCCTTTTTCTGCTTCGTCTTGATGATCTCCAAAGAGAAAGGCTGGTTACTGCAGAAGGTGCCTGCTGCCTGCTTGATCTTCTCCTCCTCTCCCCTGCTGAACTATAAGCACCCAACCGAAGACAGGGCAGAGCAGAGACGGCCATCAGTCGCCCACTTAATCTAGGTCAAGGGTAGTTGCTATGGAAATGCCTTGAATTTAACCATTACAATGCATGGCGAGTCCCAGGAGGGGGCCTGGCTTAACTTGTAGAAGACACGGCTTAAGTCTAAATGAGATTGATGCCAGGACTCTCGGGGGACTGTTTACCCTACTTAGCCCCACAGAAAAGTTTAAGACAAAGATGCCAGCTGATAACGGATTACAGAGATCAACGTGCAGAGACCTCAAGAAGATCTAGGATGTTGTCTGACATCACTAAGGATGAAGAAATGCTGTACTGGCTGCTATCATCATGGAGACGGAAGGAACATCGATGCTTTTTACACTACAAAGCCATTTCAGGCCAACTATTTCTTTTCTTGCCACTCGATACTTTTTCCAATCCGCATCATCATTCAAAATGGAATTTACTCAATACGAGAAAATGTCTGGAAGAGGAAAATGCAGTTTCAGTCTGGCAATTGTACTCACCCAGGAGAGCAAGTCATCTCCTATCTGATCAATTACTGAAGACTCGTTTCTCTTCCGAACGGCTGCCATTTGCTCCAATATTGAAACTGAAATTCAAAGGAAAGGCCCCGGTGGAATGTGATTGAGTAGAGATAACTTTGTTTTTAATCACCAATCAATAAGGCTGCTTTGGTTGTGAAGCATTATATGCAATATCTGAAAGGCTGAAGGATGATGTTATGCATGCGTTTGTACCGTGCAGTTGTAAAATCTCTTCCAGATTAGTAAAGATGTTCTTAATGTCAGCAGGAGGTAGGATGGCGTCTTTGGAGAGTCTCTGGTAGAAAAGGTGGTCCAAAACTCTCAGCATTCGGACGTGCGCTCGCTCGGTGTAAAACAGTTCTGAGGGCACAGCAGAGCAACTTTAGGAGCAACCCAGTTCAAACCCAAGAAGATATATTTGGAGCATGTTCTTACCATTAATGACTTCTTGTCTCTTGATTTCCTGAGGCATCAGACCTGCGAGGACCTCCCGCCCAACCAACTGCTGCCAGTATGGGGGGTCATGCTCGGAGTCGGTCCCTTGGTCGTCCTCACTCTGGATATCAGCGCCAACTATTCCCTCAAATCTGAGATAAAATTGTTTTAATTTAAAAATGTAGCAATAAATATCTAAAATTTGCAAATAGAAATATCACAATGTCCGATTCTTCTCACCTTCTAATAATTTTTGGTGTTCCCTCATGAGCTCTAGAAAATTAAGACGGGAGAAATTGTTTGAAATAGCTAATCTCTGTAGACGTACATCAACCATCAAACAAACCATGTGAATGTACCTGTCGCTTTCTCTGTCCTCCTCTTGCAGTTGGTCCAAGCTGTAAAGGTCAAAGTGTGTGGGAGGGTATGGCAACCCTTCCAGTGGGTCAGCCTGAAGGCCATCACTCATCCTGGAGGGGCCTGAGGTCAGAGTACCACCTTAAAAACGAGCCAAACTTAATAACTCATTTATCCCTTCCTCTTGTTATTTATCTGAAGAGATGCTTACTCGCATCGGCGTCTCGGCTGCTGTCCGAGCTCACGGCTGTGCTGCTGGGGGATGAAGTGTTGACAGACGTTGAATGAATCAGCTCGGGCCCTTCGCTTGATTGGCTGCCTCTGAGACGACCAGCCTCCGTGTGCTCGCTGGCGCCAAGCGTGGGCTGAGACAGCTGTTTCTGAGGCCGGGGACGGCCGTCCAAAGCCTTGCTCACTAAGAATGGAGATGACAGCATTGTCAAAATCTTATAAAAGGATACAAAGGGCTTATAAAAGGTTGATTTTGAAATTTATTCTGTTATTTTAGAAGTCCTCACTCACCTGGTGCAGCTTCAATACGGCTCGGTCGACGCTGAGGTCCGAGAATACTGGGAAATCTGGGTTTCTTCTTCTCTTCTCCTTCCTTTTCTGTCTTTATGCTTTTCTATAATAATGTAAAGCAGAACATTGTGAGGGAGATATGACAGGAAGGAAGGGTGAAGATGCAGTTGCTACTGATGCGTACCTTTATCTTGGGCAGAAAGTTGATCCGGACCCGTTTGGACTCCAGACTGCGAGGTTCCTTGACCCTCACACCAAGGTGCTTCATGTATGTATAGATGACATACTGCATTGTAGTGCTATGTGGGGGAAAAGGGCATCAATTATTCTCAGTTTTAAAAGATCTTGTTTTTAACATGTAAAGAGTCAACAACGGTAAAAAATAAAAAAAGTAGCTGTTTATGAACTATTCATACATTGTAAAATTACAAAGACAAAAGTCAAACAGTTTACTTACCATTTCTCTTCCTCTGTTGTCTGTGTAGTTAACCTACACACAAAAAAAACTCAGTCTCAATGACCTGAATAACTGAACAATATTTATGTATCACAATAGTGTAAGTGTGCGTGTGTTTCAGCAGTACTTACAGGATGTCCTCTATCTTGCCAATAATGTTTTCAGCATATGAGCGTTCTCGCTCCAAGGTGACGCGGTCTCTGATTCGCTCTTGGTCCAGTCTGGACAGCTCCACCTCTGCCACTGTCAGGCCCATACTGCGCTTCTGCCTACATGTACAAATACAGCCCGGCGATTGAAAACTGTCAATGTCACTGAGGAAATGGTTGAACAACACAAAGCAGATTAATAAACCAGGTCTAACCCACCACGCCCCCAGCAGCTAATAACTCTGCATAGACACATTTACCTGAAATCCTCGAGGTTCTTCTGGATGTCAGGGAGCAGAGAGTCCTGCAGCATTTGAACAAGCTGTCTGTTTATTTCCTCTGGGATCAGTTCTGTCCGTCGCCGGTCTACAAATAATAACAGAAACAATCAAAGTCGTGTACGCTTCAAAGCACGGCTAGCTGTGATGGAACATCATGGCTGCCTATTTTATACCTATGTTGTGCCCGTTTCTAAAAGGATTTTCTTGTCATCATAATTTAGAGGGTTCTACAAAGCAACGTACACATTTGGAGTAAGGAAAATATAGATCTACTCACCAAGATCAGCAGAGATGGAGTCGGGAACAGGAACTTTCAAATTCTGCATCAACAGATGTTAAAAAGCCACATTTGTCACGCTTTACCTTTATGATTATTTATGAATAAGAACAAACAGTGAACTTACTGCTCCCCGGTCAATGAAAAAATTGTGGAGGTCCATGAACACCCGTCTGGTCTCTTTGGAGTTGGTCTGCTTGTAGAAATCAGCATAGAGGTAGCATAGCTGCAAATAGATTAAAAAAAAATAAAAAAATCAGCAAACTGTCCGCATTTAAAAAAAGAAAGTCTAGGAATTCAGGACAAGCAGAGCTCTTACCACAGGAGCAGGGTCGAACTGGGAAATGACGTGGTGGAGGAAGGCTGCGAGGTGGGCAGGCCGAGACTTGAGCTGCTCGATGCTGTTAAAGCTGTTACACTGGCCGTTTGACTGAAACACAACCAGTGCAATGTTGTAAAGATCCCTAATCTCCCTGTTAGACATCTGGATCCCCTGAGAATTTGTCTAATTAGCTGTTACAACTACCTGTTCCTGGTCTGAATCAAAATAATCATCTTCAGCTCCAATGATTTGGGAGATGACGCGGGAGACGGAGGGACTGCTGACTGTGGTTGGGGAAAGAGAATCCTGGGAGGAAAATATAGACAATGAGCCGCTATTAAATGCTCTTTATGTTGCTACACTTGAAGAGAAGCGACTGCAGCTACCAGGTCAGTAACGTCCTCTGCGTCTGGCGAGTGGCAGGAGTTGAGGCTGCTTCTGGGTGTGCTCTTTGGGCTGGGGAAGGATGACTCTTTTAAATGGTGGTTCTCTGGAGATCCGCATCCGAATCCACGTGATGTCTGAAAATGAGACGAATGCTCAGATTGGAAAAGCGCATAAGCCGAAAACGCGTAGTTTGACTACTCACAACCAATAGTATCTCCTGTCAGTCAACTTATTAACAGTCTGTTAATACTTTAAACTTTATTGGGTTACTGTGAGCAAACAGTCCATTTGCAGTGAATTCATACTATTTTGCCATCTTCACCAGGCAAAATTAAACAGAAACATAGAAGGAAAGCTGTTTGGAGATTAAGTGTCAAAATTGTTTATTTTATTGGAGTTAATAGACTCACTGGAGTGCTGGTCCAGGACGAATCCGTGTTGTTGTCTCCTTTAAAGGTGGGAGAGAAGTCCGTCTCAAACATGCTACCGTCGTCTGCATCAATACCATGAAAAGGTTCCTGTAGATTCACATGAACAAAAACATCCTTAAGGTGGCCAAGTTTCCAAAAAAAAGAATACACAATTGTATCATGGTGCATCACAAAGTATGGTAGATGATTTACATAAAGAGGCTGTCACACAGACAAAAAAAGAGTGGTTTTCCACTGGGAAAGCCTAAAGTTGTGTTGCACACCGCACAAAGTTCTGTAAACAATTACAGATCACTGTAGTCGATGTAGCTGGAAAGTTTTTAGTTCTGTCTGCAGGTCTGAGGAGGCAGAGAGTCTGAGGCAGCTACCTGCGTTGCACCAGTGGTCCTGCAAGGGTGACCCTGTTGAGGAATGTGTTTCTTAGCTTCTTGGGTGTCTTTCAGTAGTTTTGGGGAGAGTTTCCTGCTGTACTCCTCCTTCATGGCCTAGACAATAGGAAGACGGGCACAAAAAGATCAAAGCTTGTACATTTGGGCCATTTCTGACAACAACATACACTTCTGTAATTCCAAATTGCTTCCTAAACACTGGTGCGCCAACAAGCGCAAACACATAAAACAAACACGGCACACAGAAAATAACAACCCAGACATTACTGAAAGAGCAATCAGATGAGTAATGGGGAGGCAAAAACGCTATATTGGCCAATTTTAGAGAGCTGTTTTCCACAGATTTCGCTGTTATGATAGAGAGCAAAAGGTCACTAATCCAATGTCTGGATCACAGGATGAACAAAGCACCATTACCTCTAGTTTTTAGATTTGTTTGTGTGTTGGTCAATAAATAGTGATTAGATAACCTCAGGGTAGGAACACCTCAAAAGGGACTGCATTCTGAGCACATCTGAATGTCAACAAGTGGAGATAACACAAGCTGTGTGTTTTAAACTTGTTGGCCATCTGCTCTTGCCAATGAATGGGTCCAGACTCAGTTGATCAGTGAAAGATCATCCAGCCTGTTCTTAGCAAATGGTCTCATGAAGAGAAACAGCAGTTGCGCAAGAAAGCAAATTCCAAAAGGACACAGGTAAAAAGAGATTTCTGGAGGTGACTCAAAGCCAGTCAAAGCACACAATAAAGTGACTGACTAAAGCTCTACGAACCTGCAGGTCCTGCTCTCTGGAGAGCATTTTTGCCGAGTAGTCAACCTTCTGGTTGCAGACACTGTTGTTCTCATCCTATGATTAAACACAAAGAGGAAAAAGATAAAGGAGGAAAAGATCCAATTCTCAAGACGCATATACACACATGAAGAATAAAACATGAGTGAAACATTATTACCAATGAGAAAAAAAATACATTGAACAATGCTATAGATGTAGGGAACAAGACGCGGAGATGTGTGTAGTACCCATGATGGCTGGGCAGAGAAGCGATCCTGAGGACTGTATGGGCGTTCTGTTGCTGGAGAGCTTGGAGAAGAAATGCTAACACCCAACATTTCTGACTCTGCTTCAGATAGAGGTATCTGGGTAAGCCCTGGAGGACGGCCCAAAACTGTGAGGGCCACATAGGAGCCAGCTAGCATGGAAAAAAGAAATAAAGTGTGAGATTTGATTTTGGGTTAAATATCCAACGATGTATTTTAAAGGAGGACAGGCAAAAGAACTTACATTTGATGAGCTTCACCACCTCGATGTGATTAGAGTGTGTAACAAGGGTCCCGTTAACCTGTAAGACCACACGGGCAAGTGTGAAGAAGGTAATCAAACCCAGTTTTCTAGGCTGAGCTTTAAAGCCACAGCTCCTCACACAGAGTAGAAACGTTGACTGACCACCAGATGGCAGCCTCTAGCCAGCTGACCCTGGGACAGGAGGTTTAAATAGACCATAGAAGCAAATAAACGCAATACCTTGATAATCCTATCTCCTGTCTGAACACCTGCCCGCATAGCAGCCCCATCTGGCAAACACACAGGTGAAAAGAGCATTAAAGCAACAAAACAGATGCAGACGGGACCTGAAAACTGAGCTGTGACACTGATAAAGAAATAGACGGAAGAAAAAAACCACAGTTAAAATATAGGCTGCACCCGGTGCAAGAACAAGTATTTAGATGATGTTTCAGAGCCAATAACTTGTTATATCTGTAGTAGGACCTGTTTCACGGCTACTCCCCAAACAAAGGGATTGTGGCACAGGACAGGTTATTATGAGAAGCACAGCTGAGTCTATAGTCAGAAGCTTGTCAGCTAAACACAGTTTGACTAATGTGTTATTTACGATGTGCATTTTGGATTTTTGGGTTTGCATTGGTAAAACCATTTTAAGTACACATTTGTATGCGATTAAGTGGTGTAGAGGTATATATTTTACTGTGAAACATAAGCTTAGAGAGCATTCAATCCTCACCTAATCCCCAACACAAAAGCTGACGATGATGCAAATGTTTTGTTTTCCTCTTGGGTCATAAAATGTAACAAAATCGGCTGTATAAATTATGCAGATGATACTAAGTAGGTTGCTCTTTGTTGAGTTGGTCACAAAAGCCCAAATGGAGAGGCGTCGTGCTCCGATGACGGTGCAAGAAAAATCTCTGAATCGTTCTTCTTTCTCTCCTACCGTGTAAACCATAGAATGTTTTCAGCTTCATGACTATAACTCATACACTCGGTCCAATTGTTGAGTCTTTTATGGCTTAGTTTTGTCACAGGTAGCGTAAAGGTGTTATTAATCACATTTCCAAACCAACCTTTCAGTCAGTCAGACTTTGTAAACAAGTCTGTCCCTGAGACGCTTTTACAAATGTGATCCGTTGACATATGTTCGTTGTCGTGTCTGTGAGTTATTTAAAGTCAGCATCAACGAGCATCTGAAAGACTTGCTCCTCACCAGAAAGGCGAGCCAACTTTTGGCATACCCACAATGCCTGGTGGGAGTGAGAGAAGAGCTCAGAACAGTACACACATACAAATCGCTGCTGCCTGCAGGGAGTTGAAGTAGTGCACAGTGAGCACACACCCTCCCACACGCAAGCTAATGAAGGAATACAGCTGATCAAAATGCTGCTGTTCACAATGTGCAAGTGGTAATAAAAGATTTATTATCATTCCTTTGTAGCTTGAGGCAGCAACACTAGTGTGTCATAAAGTAAGAGGAGCTGAATGTTTTAAGATGTTAGATGGTAGTTTTTTTCGTGTCTGTTTTCATTAATGATATACACGAAAGTGTCTGATTCCACGGACGTCATCCCTGTGTTGACCTGCCTTTACCTTCTTTGACAAGCTGCACAAACACTGGGTTGTCACCGCTGACAGTGAGCCCAAAGCCATTTTCATCTTTCTGGATTATTACACATCGCGGGACCAGACCTGCAAATGAGAAAGAGAAGAGTTAACAAGAGAGAATGCCTTCAAAATGGCTCGTTGGACTAAACTGGTCAAAAAAGAGGTCTGTAAACTGATACTGTTTCTCCATCATTTGCTTATTTACTGCATTATTTAGGAAAGTGATTGCAGCCTAATATATTTGGTTGGTGGGGGGGTTCCAAATGCCTTAACAACAGATAACACAGGTCACTAGTCTGGGACACTGGTGCCAGTATAATGTGGTAATCTCCAATAATCCCAGCATACTGTAAATAAAGAAATGACATATTTTGAAAATAGCATTAAAAGAAAACGTTTTATGTTATCAAGAAGCGTTTCCGGGATTCTTCTGCCCCAGTTGGCGTTTAAAATAAACTGTCTAAGACCTTTAGTGATGGTGGGTGGTCTGAATTGAAGAATGTAACCTTTTGAGTTTTTATGCTGAGGTTCATTACTGTTGCAAAGGAGATTAGATTTTATCTGGTGAATCATTAATACTGACTCATCCATTTATTAGCAAAAAATGGGGCGAAGACACTTCCTACTTTACCATAAAGAAGAAAATCTGTGTATTTCTCATGAAAGACAGCATTCAACTTGACACTACTAAAAGCTACCGTATTTTATAGATATGCAAGTATTAAGTGACTAAAATATTCCACATGAGTCAGAGACGCGTTAATCAATAAGGTCAGCGGAGGGTTGTGGCTGCAAGAGTGGAGGGAAAATGAGACGTAGCTCATATATTGAAAAAGGTAATAGGAGGCAAAACCCTGAGGGAGGGGGTGTTAAAAGCTGAAGGAACAGGGGGAAGGGAAGCGGAGAAATGGCATGGGAGTGAAGTATGCACTCCTGAGGACCTCCGGTCTGTTCACACATGCAGCATGCACCAGGAGGGTCTTGACTTGCTCGACCTGGTAGTCCCTTGGACTCTTTTCCAGGCTCCATTCATGTTGACAACGCGGTGCTTTTCTCAATAACGGTGAGGGATTTTACCTCGTCTTAAACAACCTACACGTCTGTACACGTGCCATAAAGGCTCTCCTGCTGCGTGCAGACACGAGGCTCTGCTGGAGAGAAGACAGGAGCGGACATTTGCTCTCCTCCAGCTGATATTCTGATCAATTGTGAAGGGTTACAGTGAATGTGTAAAGGGACTACCACAGGAGAAGAGGTCGTTGGGGTTAACACACAACCACTAGATGTTTGTCTTCTGCGCTCAACAGTGTTTAAGAGATCTCAAGGAGCAGGAGTGCTGACATGATCAATGATCAGGTTAATCCTTTTAAGCTAATGTATAATTCAAAGGTTTAGCCCATTACTAATCAACACCCTTTGGGAGAATGTTCTCTAACAACAAACCTACACTCAGTCATTACAGCACTGCACACACATTTATTATTGTTTGTTTGTTTGTTAAAGCTTTAGACTTCTAAATGCTGCTCTGTTTTATTGCACAAGTTCTAATCTGGTGCAAGACCAGATCTGACTGAGGTGACGACTCAAAAACAAAGAGCACATCTGTGCTTTGTTAAATATGTCAGCAGGAGATTATCTTGATAAACTCTGTCCTAGACAGAGACTAGACGATACAGAAACTGCCATTATTGGCAGCTGCTTTATGCCAGTTTATGGATCATCCACTTTGAATAGAATTTTGATCATTCCTCAGTTAAATGTGACATTAGAGAAGCAGGTGATGCTGCGAGAAAGTGTCAAAAGAATTAGGTAAAATCAAGAAAAGGGTCCTTATCAAATACGAACACGTGTCACAATATTCACTTATTCTTATGCGTTCAGATTTAAAATGAATTAAACATGTCTGAGGCTCACAGTAGAGCAGCATATGAGTGATACCAACAAACATCTAGTGACTTGTTCACGCCCTGACCGGCAGGATGTATTAACGCAGCTGTCACACCAGCCATACGAGCAGAAGTGTCTTACCACAGGACTCAGGCTTTCCTTCTGCTAGCACACTGCTGCTGCCACTCTTCTGCACCACCAGAGCTTCTGCCCCACAGCCCCCACCACGCAGACAGCACACATACGCACGAAAGGAGAACCAAGGAAAGGAAACACAAATCAGGAAGGAAAATATTATGAGAGAAGCATTCATGGAGGAAGAAAAATTAAATGAACAACTCAGTAGGTTTAATAAAAACAATGGCCAGGAGTTTACATGACGCGACATAATATCGCACATTCTTTTCAAGATTTTATAATGTTCCAGGACAGAAAACAAGGGCCTCTAGGCAGAAACTATGAGTGGAGGCATTAACACACTTACATTGTCTCAGATGATGTCATGGGAAATAAGCAGTTATGGATGCAATAACAACTAAATTTAAGTTTTCCTCTGCATATCACATCGACGCCAGATAGGTTAAAGAAGCGATTTTCAAAGAGAGCAAAGAAGCCGAGTAATTATTTAATAAATGTAAACCTGGTGGCATCATTTCTACCAGATTTGGGGGCAGGCCACAGTTCTGAGCTGCTATCCAGAGAATATGAGAAGTGGAGTATTAAATTCTGGATGATGGTGCCTTTTGCTCCCATTTGACTGACTTTTCATGCTCAGACATGATTCACCAGTTTGAGGTTTCTGTCAAACACTTTCCACATGCTCTCTGTGGAAAGGCTCGGCGTTAGCTCCAGCTGCCACGGCTGAGAGTGCACCTGGTGGAAATGTGAAGTAACAGCCGCGGTGTCGACTTCCAGGGCTTTAGTTTGGACGGTTAGGTGAAGCGTCTGTGTCTGATGGCCTGGGAGCGATCTTTACATGCAGAGAGGATATTCTAAAACCAATAATAGCCTGGAGAATATTCTGTAAGAGCATCTGACTAACTCCTGACCATCCCAATTAACTGAAGACGCGGTAGCACAAGACTGAGAAGAAAAACTAGGCATGCAAACTGGAGCTTGCTATGAAGAAACAGGCAGCATGCAGAAATTAAAGACACAAATTCAAACATAAAACAGAATGAGGAATAAAGACGACGTCAGAGACACACAATCACGTGCATTTCTTGTGTAACCGTGCACAGTTATGTATTTGATGCTGCGTCATTGCGAGATAAGCCAGCGTGTGGAGAATTTGCACTTTTGTTTTGAACACAAAGGCTTCACTTATACTTTAAATCATACTGTCCCGGTCTGGAATAAACATTACAGGGCATCATCACATTATTCATGTCTGCTCACTGAACACAGCTTTGTTATGCAGATATATTCAATTATGTTTTACATTAAAAACAACAAACAATGGAACAGAAGCTCCTGTTAAACAGTAGCAGCCTAACTCAAAACACTGAATGCACACATGCTACAGACTGCATGGATCAACATCCCATCATGGCATGTGCAGCCAGTAAACCATCAGCAGCACAACTTTGTATATGAGAGGGTGGTCTCATGAGTGTGTGTGTGTGTATGAGGAGGCAACTAGGAAATATAGGAGGCACTCAAATAAAGCAATGCAGTCAGAGATAGGTCAGAACGTAGAACAGAAAGGCCCCTTTACAACTGGTATTAAAGTCACATTGCATAACTTTTTTGGCTTAAAATAGCATGAAAACAATCTGCGGGTGACTCCTAACAGGAAGAATGGGGCTCCTCCCAACCCCTGACACTGCAGAGCTGCGTAGTTTAGAGACAACCAGCTCTGCTCAGTTATTGTGCTAATAATGGCTAAAAGGTAGAGTTGAGATGAAGACATGAATTACCTGTTCCAACACACTTTTACACCAACGCCGTGGTTGACAAAAGTAAAACTGGCATCGAGAAAGCTGCATGAAGCAACAGGTATGGACACGGAGCAATGGTACGTTATACAACAGCACAGCCAGAAACAGTGTTTTAGCAAGCAGCAGGATATTAGCATCCTGTCCATGGGTCAACTGAGGTGAGCAATGTCATTTGTGAAATGCTTTGGCAAACCAACTCACACCAACATTAAACCAGGGGTGAAAGAGGAATAAACAAGAAGTTAACAAATATGGCCCTTTTGACAATTACCTGTAGGGTCAAACTCATTGGAGCTAAGTGAGGATTTGTCACTTTTAGGTTTCTTGTCTGGGGGGTGGTCTTTACTGAGAATGCTGCTGGTTCTGGAGGAAGACAAACAGATATGTCACACATACTGCTGGAACAAGGTTCTGAACATGAGGCACCGCCGAGAATATACAATGCTTAAAACTATAATCTGAGCCTTTTGGTGGCTTACTTTTTTCTGTTGCATCACTATATGAGGAGACTGTGAAGATGGAAGAAATTAAATCAGCGGAATGCAGCCGATTGGGAAATTGGATAATGGAGGGGGGGTCTAGTCAGCAGCGAGATTGCTCGGATGGTCCTAGAGGAGGTGCTCCAAGTCTCGGCTCCTGTATGAACCTCAGGAGAGTATGTATGGCTGCCTCTGCCTATACCGGCCCCAACAGTGAAAGGCCACTGTTCTGCTCACAGTGAAAGTCTGTGATGGGCCGTCCTCAGAAAAGGGACCCCTTTGTCCCTCATTCTGTGCATATGTGCACACGAGGGGGGGGTGGCTGTATATTTGGTTCAGACTCTGAAGTCCTGACTGTGGAGCACAGCAGTAAACCTGGCCCGTTTCCCTCCATTGAAAGTCAGTGTGTGCCAACAACTGCTGTGTGGATTACTTTAGCACGCTTAACTCTCTTTAATGAAATATACTAAAAAGAAAAAGAAAAAAAAGAGAGTCTTACCTGTTAGCTTTCTTGGGAAACCTGCAAAAGAAAAGGAAAAAAGGATCAGTTTCGCTTTGGAAATTTGAAATGACCTTTTGCTGTGAATAAAAAGGAGGAAGTGGAGCTTATGTGAACACAGCTGGGAGCCATATAGTGGTAAACATGATAATCCCGATCAACCGTCGCGGCTCTACAGCCGCAGATTAAAGCCGTTTCCAGGTCAAATGTCCTCTGCCTCTCAGATCTGGACAGACATCACGGCCTGACTGCAACATCAGAGTCGGATCCACAACATTTCCATCGAAAACGACTTTATTGTCATTTATAACCTATCAATAACCTTAAATCTATTTTTATTAAGTGGCCTTTTGTTATTACTGTGTGACGGAGCAGCTTTCCCTCCAGAGGAATGCTGCTGCGACCGTATCCGCTCTTAGCAACAGTCAGCAAGTGTGGAGGTAACGCGCGGTTAAAGAATCTTGCTCGAGGGCACCTCAGTGATGTCATGATAACCATGAGGTAGGGGAAATTGTAACCTTTCATTTTTCCCGTGCAGCTGGGCCAGAGGTTGAATAAGCCGCATTCTGACCACAAGCACGCAGAGCTCCCCTTCTTTGTAACCCGGGACTCCGCGCGATAAACAAAAACCAAACAGACGAGTTGACAGACGCGTTGAGGTAAAATGGCAGCATCTCGGTAGCGTCAGTACCCTAAATTCATGCTACTTGACATCATTTCCATCTGTTAATCAAATCACTAATGTAAACGAACCGATCTATTTGCTTTGTTAGAAAACGTACGCGCTTAGGAGCGGTGGCTGATGGTACCTGCGAACACCAGTCATCCATAATGGGGACCTCTCACGGCTAACTAGCCCACATTAACTCTGACTGTGCTGGCGACAGTGTGTCCCATTCACAGTCACGGAGGAAAAGCTGAAAGGCCCGTTTATACAAGCGCTTTAAACTGTAATAAGTTCCAGAGCTTACAGCAGGAAAAAAAAAAAAAGCTAAGGTTTAAGTAGCACACTCCCTAAAAACCTCTGTGTCGGAGGGATGGAAAAGTCAGCACATAAACACACACAGACGCTGAACCGGGACATGTGTACACATGTTGTGCACAGGCTCAGAGAAGGCAGAACTGAGTGGGCCTGTGTTGGTTTATCATAGAGGAACAAGTGAAAACGTGACCTGCGGGAGACTGAATGACACATCGGCCTGTCTGCAACTCTGAAGATACGCGGCTAAAAACGAACGCTTCGACCCTTCATCCTAGAGGTCGATGAACGAAAGATTCCAGGTCCTGGTTGGATTGGGCTCGGGGTAGCAGGGAGGGACAGTTCACGGCATCGATGGAGTCATTAACCAGGAAGTGCTGACACGCTCCTGTCACTCGAGGCTGGACACTGTCCCGCCCCCGAACAAACCCAGTACCTCTAGCTCTGGAGGGAGAAGCCCCTCAAGGATATTTCCCTCAACACAATAGTGACCCACCACCAAACCTGTGGTGCTGGAGGACGTAGCGGTTCACTACAGACACAAACGGCTGATTCAAGCATCTCCAGGTGACAGAGCTCAGCCACGTACACCAGTATTACAACAATTTTATAAAGAATGGTGAATATTTGGCCCAAAACGAGCTGTTCGATGTAAATCATGCAAGTTTAGCTGTGATACTGGCGAGCTCTTCTACAACTGACGTCCGACACGCCATTAGTGCACATCTCAGGACGCCTGAGAGTCCTCAGAAATCCACTCCATGATGGTAGCATAAGGACAGAAGCTCCTCTGGGAGGGTTGTTTTGACAGCCAAGCTCTGAGGCATTTGCCAAAGGAGACCAGAATTAGCAGATTCTGCACCCTCACGTGACAGGCCCGGAAGAGCCCAACTACAATCTGGTGGCCATTATGCTGCCTGCAGCAGAGCCGTGAGTGGAGCTCTGCAGTGATCCCCGTGTTGTCAACGGTCCCCTCGTGACCATTACGGTGATTGTCCACGGTGCCACAGCCAGATATGACGCTGGTGAAGAGGCTCAACATACGCCCCTGACCTCAATTCAACCGTGCAGCTACGAGAAAATATGTGTTGTTGAATCTGCTGCGACGTAATAAGTCGACTGTCGAGGGGCTCAGTGATACAACATTCAGGATCCGGGAGGAGGTCCCCCTGGACACCATCTGCCAGCTCCTCAGGAGCTACCCCATATGTTACAAGCACATTGAGCTGCTGGGATCAAATTTACACAGACCGTATTTATTATTTATTTGTTTATGCGATGTATATAACGTTATTATTTATCACGCGTGCAGGCTAGTTAGCAGCGTCGCCTCGCAGGAAGAAGGGTTTGAATCCAGCTCAGGCCCTCGTGTGTGGCGTCGGATGGGGCAGGTGAGCATTTGTCAATCAAAAGTTCCAGAATAACGCGCCGAGTTGTATGTTCAACACCTATGGGCAACATTCAAGCCTTGAGAAGCCACCGTGCATTTAAGGCTAATGCTAATCCAATTTTATAACCAAATTACCGGGCGAGAAGCAGCAATTTGTCATTTTGAGCAACGACTGACAAATGGTTTCAGCCATTTTAGAGGTGATATGTAGCATAAACTGTAGAGCTGGTCCTGCTGAAGCCATCAAATGTTAAAGCAACTCTTTGTGACACAATTTTTCAGTCAATTAGCCGGATCAATAAGCCGCCTATAAGCGCCGTCGCTGCTGCATCACTTTTTCTGATAACGTGAATGATACAATTAGCAAAGCTAATGTAGCGGTAAATCCATTTTACATCCACTTGTTTAATTGTTCAGCTCTGGCTGGAATAGCCTGAGCGAGGATCTCTTCCTGGAGAGAACCATTACTTTCACGGGGAGCGGGGTGGGCTGAGAGGGAGGGGCGGCAGCGGAGCGGGCCTGGGCTTGAATGCTCCATTGAGGTTTGGTGTTTTGATGGAAAACTGTGCGAGTGCTGGGCCAAACTGCAGCAACAGTGGCAGCGAGCGGGGCCTGGGACCGCAACCAGCCCGGGAGAGAGAAAAACGCAGCAAAAAGGACAGTGACGAACGCTCCCGAGAGAGCGCTGCTGCCAGCTAACTCTGCTGAGGAATCTCCCTCAACTAAAGCAAAAGGAAACAGGGAACAATAAGAAACTAGACCGTGTCAAACAAAGTACAGGGACGCACTTTAGGTTATTCTCTGTTCCCTTTAGAACTGGGGGGATGGAAACCTAAACACATTCAACAGTGACGACAAAGTTGTTGCTGTTGTAAATTGTACCGTGACTTGCGGAGATTATGGGCTGTCTGTTCCCTGAAAAAGAGCGACGCGGGTCACGGCGCAGGTGTCGTTAAACTGGGAGAGGAATGGACAGTTTAGGGAGTCACCTGTGGGCTGCGGAGAACGAGAGAGAGGCGACTCGGGTGTGTTCACTTTAAGGCTTAGACGCACTCAGCAAACACAATCTAGAGCCACTTAACTGGCTCTTCATCACTTAATCACAGCCAGACACCCACAAATACATTTTAGGGAACACTTTCATTTGCTTTTTCCAATAAACCAAATATATGGACGAGAATTGACCCTTTGTAATCGGCGTTTTTACAATGTTTGCTGGTCAAACTATGACAGAAATAACAACCCTTATCTGGGATTGCAACCTGAAACCAAAAACCAGTAATAACTGCTCTCAACGCCATTCAGCCAGTCTTAAAAACCAGTCATGATTCCATCTCTGCGCCGTAATGATACATTTTCAACAACAGCCTGATTCATGTCTGCAGCCTGCATACACACTTATCTAATCTGAAATAACCTGAGTCACACAATGTGGGTTCACAGAAACACACACTTAGTATGTCACCGTCTTACACTCTCTCAAAAGGAAGACAAAATAGAGAGAGAGAAAGAGAGAGAGAGATTCCTATGACATGTGACCCTAGTGGTATAGCCACGTCCTCTTGTGTGTGATTTTAAAGAAAGCCAGCAGCGGGTGTGTGAGACAAAAATAGCAACCCAGAGAGGTATGGTGTGTTGCGAGGCAAGAGCAATAGTTCTGGAGTTCAAACTACAGCCTCGGGGGGAAAACTGTGCCCTTTCTGCCCCAATAAACCTCATCAGGATTCCTGACATGAGGTCCAAGGGAGAGACATTTCTTCACGCTAAGCTGTCTGCTGTCCTGCAGCCATGGGAAGGAAAAAGCGGTTGTTTGACGCGCGGTGGCGTCCACGGTGGTTTTGGGGTTGTTGTGGAGGCGATCAACCTGGATTTACACTCATTTGTTGCCTAATTATCTCATTATCTGTTAGATTTTCTGTTTTTTTTTTGTAAAGGTGCTCCGTGAACGTGTTCTGGTAGAGAAACTAAAATGCTGCGGTGTGAAAAAGGCCAGTGTTGCGTTAAGTGTTAGTAGTCTATCTCCACAGCGCAGACAGTCCCAGGACACAAAAGCCCCTTTCACATCCCAGCAGTGAATGCACTGGAGAGGACCTCTAGACTCAGATCAGACGGGTCCACACATCTGTCTGGGCTCACGTATTTCACAGTGTCTCCAGAGGAGATGAGTTGATACAACATGACATCTAGCTTCAGCTATTGTTAAGCTATCATATGGTTAGCTTGAAGTCATTAGCCTGGTTTATGGCCACAAAACACTTTTGTGTCCGAGTGAAGACGTGACATTTGGTGGGGACAGCTTTAGCCACGTCCCCCTTTTCTCTATTCTGGTGTCTTTGGTGAGGTGAAAGTAATGCCTGAGCCCTGAAGCTCTGTTGGATAACAGGCGACGGCCGCCGTGGCTGTCCGCAAGCATCAGTCTCAGACAGACCCCGACCCATGCAGCCAAAGCCCACCGACCAATCCAGACTTCAGCGTTTGTCGCGTCCCGACTTGTGTTTCCTCCCAGAGGATCGGGCTTTGACCCTCATCAAAGAGCCCAAAGCCAAACATTCTTTATCATGGCTCACATTTGCTGTGATTCCAAGCAATAACTCTTTTTATCTCTGACCAAAACCTCCAAATCTTCCAAGTCCAGCTATCGGCGCAGCTCCGCCGGTGCATAAATCAGGTCGGGGGATGTCTAAAGTTGGCATGTGTCCGCCAAAGTAACAACCAAGTGTGAGTGGAGCCTCCTTACGGTCCTCATTTACACTCAACAAGCAAACAAACCAAGAATCTGGCTACTCAATCAGCAGCTAATGACCAAATGGTGACTTAATGCTGCAGCAATGCGGCAGCACGGGCGCTACGAATCGGTCCGGCTCTCGATTTAAACGTGAAAATAGAGCAGCTGAAACGGCTGAATACGGAAAGCATCCGGTGTGTTGCGCTTGGGCACCACCCTGCTCTGCACCGGAGACTCCCCAACTCCTCAGAGCGGAGGTTCGAACCACATCTGGATACTCGTTCAAATGCGCCGTTCCGACGAAGCTCGGCCCACATCAGCGCTGTCGGGAATACCGCGTCATGGGGGACGGATCCCAAACAACCTGTTGGGTGGCTTTTTAAAAATAAAGGAAAGGAAGATGATGCAGACACATGCCAGCACCTCCCTCTGAACTGTGGATGTACCTGATGGGTGTAAGAGCCCCGAGTGGAATGCCAGTTTGTCCCACTGGAAGCTATTGTTTACCACCAGTGATGTCACTAGCACCACTTCCCGGGAGGGCCTCCGGGGGGGTGGGAAAAAAAAGTGGAGATCAGCAGAACTCTGGGACAAAGAGCTTGTAACAGCACACCAAACTGACCCATTTGCTCGTGGTTCAACCCCAGTTGATGCTGGATGCGAACACCCCCTCCCTTCGCAGCCAGCAGAGCAGAAACAAAAAGGCTGTGACGCGAACTCTGAGACACAGAAACTGTGGACTGGGTGGGTTGGGGGGGGGGGGACATCTGCGCAGCTTCAAGGAAGGACCAAGTCTGCTGGCATTAATGGATACGTAACAGCCATCAAAAAACCCCTCAGTCGAGTCTGTAAACGGGCAAAACCTCAAATTAAGCCCACGATTAACACGGCGGATGGAAAATGGGTAGAAAATAAAGAGGAAAAAAGTGACGGACAAGGTCGCTGCCTGCATCAGTCCCGAGCCCAGCTGCGGATTCATGCTTCCAACGTCAAATTAAGAAAAGTGGGGGCTTCTATTTTTGTTTATTCTTCCAGCAACGTTGACAAATAGCAGGCCGGGTCAGTTTTTCCAGTCCGCCTGCTATTTACAGGTTTATGGATCAGTGTGTGTAGTGTCTTCGCACTGATGGTTAAATAACAGTTTCTTTTTGCTACAAATCTATCCCGGCTCAACGCCGCCGGCCTTGAGAGTCGTTGTTTTGGACTCGTCCTGTTCCGTTTACTACGATGGCACATCGACGACTGCATCGGCACCACTTTTGTCGGTCCGAGCGTGGAGAGATTAGAAAGGAGAAAGAGAAACAAATAGCACCACCACAGCAGTTGGTGCCATCGACTGTTGCCATCATTACAGTGGGGGAGGGGGGCGGTATGAAATGGGGCTGGGATTTAGCCTCCAGGGTTTGCCCCAGCCGGGGGGGGTGTTTCAGACCCTCCACCTGTGCTGTAAAGCCCCTTGTCTGATGCTCACTGACCTGCTCCCGTCGCAGGTATGTGATGCAACAGCCTCGTCTCAATTCCACATTAAAAATCCCTTTTTTCGGCCCCCATGGACACAGAAGCAACAGTAAAATCTGCCTCCCGGAGGCCCGACAACAGCCCCGGGTCTTAGGGACGGCGATCGCTTCAGCGGGCACAGGCTTTACCTAAATCCAGGGATGGTTTTAATAGGTGTGGGTTCGCTTTAAAGGTTTAGTGGCAGACGTGACGTTGAGAGGCTTCAGGCAGTCCAGCAGCGGCACAGGCCCCCGTCTCTGCCGTCTCCCATGAAGCCCATTACCCGTGCTGAGATCAGCAGAGGGTCCATCAAGACCTGCTGCCTCTCTTGCTAATCAGATCGCAGGACACACTTATTAATGCAGAACACAAGGCTGAAAGCATGCAGGGCATCGAGAGTGCATCTACTGTACCTGTCAGTGAAGTTGGACTGTGTGTCACTCATTGGGCTTCCGGTTCTAGCTTTGCAGAAAATTATATCCGATTAACATTTTCCAGAGAGGAAGAGGGGGGTCTTATGATGCGTCCTTCTCTGGGTTTTAGAGAGTCAGGCTGCAGCAATGCCAGACAGGGTGATGGGGGGGATAAATATGCTACTTTCTGCTACCTATGGCTGTCCTGCAGTTGTCAGATCGTCGTGGCAGGAAGGAAAAATGGGAAAGTAATCGGGGCCTCTGTCGTATTCGCGCTGCAGTCAGATGATATCCTGCTCCTGCAGCAGTATTTTGGCAACAATAAATACTCTTCGCCAGCTGGCACAAGTTGTCGCGCATGTACCAACTCCTTTTTCCTCAATCACATCCCAGTTTTCCGCGTAAACAATCCGCGTTCCGAGGCTCCGGCCCGGCGACGTCGTCCGTCCGCCACCACCCCGCTCGGCTCCTAGATGAGCTTTAAAGATGCTGGAAGTTCCTCCAGTCCCATTTGGTATTCCCAGCTCCCAGAAATGTCCGTCTGCGGTGTGGGGACGACTCTCTCGTGACCATGAGAATCGCCCGACGCCGAGTTTAAAAGAGCCGTTTAAGCCGCTAACAAAATCACTGCAGCTCAGGCTCCGCCGGCGTCTGGAGCTCGGTTCGGGAAGTCAAACGGCCAGGCAGCCGGTTGAAAAGCCACGGGGAAATTGAAGAATTGTGAGTCTTCTTTCTCACGGTGGGTCGGCTGTTGGAGCTCGGCAGCCTCCCTGCTAACAAAACAGACGAAACTTTGCTTCGTTTGCAAACTCTGCTTGGCAACAATGAGCTGGGGAATATCCACAAGCCCGCATCGATTCCAAGTGTGTCGCGATGCGTCTCCGTGTCCCCCGACGGTCTCCTCGATGGGGAGGGAGGGGGGGGAAGAAAAATCCAGGAAAGTCTGTTAGCACAGCGCGGCGTTCCTTGACTCCATGTTTCGAGAATTCGGTCGTTTCTCGGCAGAATTCCCGTGGATGGAAGCAGGCTAGCTGTGCGAGCGGTTAAAGAAAGTTATCGCCACTCGCCTGGAAACGACGACCGAAACCCACCAACGCACCCGCAACTTTTCGTACACATCCAAAGCTTTTTTTCCAAACGCGAGTCGGGTTTTAACGAGGAATAGAACTTGCGGAGAGATGCCCGGAGTCCTACTGTCCGCCGCTAGCAACGCCCTAGCCAGCTAGCCGACCGCTCTGCTAGCGCGTGCACTCACCACTTCCGCCGGGAAAACTCCTGTTTCAGTGTAATGTTGGAAAACTACAATCACAAATATCCCGGAAACAACAACAACAGAACAAAAATCTGTTAATCGTTAAGTGTTAAAATGTTGAATTTACTACCCTGTGTTTTTATATTATCTATTATTTGGTGGCCATTAGCTCTTCGTTAATGGCTTTAGCCACCAGCTGTGCAATTATAAACATCTATATATTGATTAATATAAACGTCATCAGCGATGGCTTTCTACACCTTAAAAAACAAAACATTTTTAATATTTATTTCTATAACACTGCAATAATTGATGGCCCAACGTTATTACCACCTTATTAATCGGTATCAGCTAGTTTATTAGCAACAAATCTACCTGGAAACAATAACCGCATTGCATTGTTTTTATCAGAACACTTGACTGTTGTATATTGAAGTTTAAAGGTAGCCAGGGTGAGCTTATTATTATTGAATGGATACGAAACAGTTGTTTCTTATTTAGATTAATATCAAACTTAAAATAATAATTTTACATTAATAAATCATTTAGTATTCGTTTCTGAAATTACATTATATACAATCAGATATTATCAATTACCTGGACGGAATTTGTCATTAATTGCATTTTAAATTAACTTTCCACAAATATCTTTTAATCTTCCGGTCTCGTTATTTATGATTTGTCGCCATCATGTGGACGATAACATGAACTGTAGTTGTAGCTGGAGGCTGATTTTTGACGCATATTCAGCATATATATTTTTTTTAAATTTCCCTTCAATACTTAAGATCACAAATGTACTAAAACCTTTTGAATATTAAAAAGATACCTTTATTTTCCATTCACCATGTAAAAATCGTGAAATTACATTGGAATTGGTTCATTATTCTTAAATTTGAGTTGGAGGCTTGTCAGTAAAACACAAAAGAGAAATTTTGAAAAAGACAAAAAAAAAAGAAAAAGATTCTGGTAACTAAGGCACATGATGGTTTACATTTCTAATGCATTAGGAATAATAGTTACCGTCATTTCTTAACAAGGGCAGTGATCATTTTGGAAACATGATGCGTAATCAACAATGACTTAACACAAATGTGGCTGAACTGGGAGCAAACTGGAAATATCGCAGCTCTGGGTGAGAGGCTAATAAATCTACTGTACATTTAATTTTGTCTCAAAATCACAATATTCAAGAACAACCTTTGAACAACCCATTATAGTAAATAGCCACAAAAGGACTAAACTTTAAAAGGCAAGACAACCCCAACCACAAGCATATACTTAAATGTTTTCTTTAAAACTAAAACAGTGTCACTTGTGTCAAGGCAAGATGTTGAAATTGACCATTTTCAAAGCCAGTCTCCTTCAGCTATGTGTCTCCACAAAAATAAAAGCAGCGGCGCTCCAACATCCTGGAATGGCTTCATCTCCCTGAGGAATAACTCCCACACTGGCTAAAATCACAACACGCACCATTAAACCCAGTCAGTTGATCATTTGTATAATCAAAAATGCTTCACACATTTAGCTTTGCAGGTCGTTTCTCTTTAAACGGAGCCGACCCGAGCGATCGGGCTGTGCTTCCACCGCACGTCTTTGGGCCTCAGAATTCAAAACTGGCATTTTGCAAACTTAACAGCCCCTCAGTCCTTCTTCCTGCCGTGACCATTAGCATCCGCCATCTCCCGCTGGTCTCTCCGCCACTTTTCGCTTTTCCTCATGGCGAACCTAACGATGTCCACCAGGAACACCCAGGACAGGGCGTACATGGCCACACCCCCACACTTGATAAAAAACCTTGGTCTGGGAGACACCAGCTCGCAGTACAGCATGGTGCCGCCCACGAAGATCCGCATGGCCACGAACAGCAGCACGAAGAGCGCGTCCACGGCGTCCCCAAGCCGCGTCCCGTACTTTCCCGTCTGTTTGAGGAACCAGCGCGTCTGCAGGAGGGGGTTGGTGATCTCGCTGCCGAACAGGACCGCGCAGCCCTCGATGCCGGACTCGCCCAGCCACAGCGTCAGCAGGATTCCCAGGATGCTCATGGTGTGGTGGGCCAGCATGACAGCTCCTTCGGTGCGGAAGTAGACGCACCAGGCCATGTCGAAGACGAAGTATCCCAGACTCAGCACCAGGGCGCTGATTTGGAGGGGCGTGTTCTTGGTACCTGCAGGAACAACAATAAATGAGTAGAGGGACAACAACTACTTTTTCTTGTATCTGAAGAAGCTGTTCGTAGCCAGACCTGAAGCCGCCCCCAATTTACCGTCCGTTCCTCAGAATTTAAGCGTCTGTCCTCACCTGGATAGCTGAAAGGCCAGGGTCCATCCACGTAGCCGATGTACGCCGTGATGCACACTGCCAGGATGCCGTGCAGCAGGGTGACGAGGCGACAGTTCCACTCGTAGCTCCTGGAGCCGTTAACGCCGCACAGGAAGCAGTACAGCGAGGCCCAGAAGGACAGGGACAGAACAGCTCCGATCACTACCGCTGTCATCCTCGCTTCTGCAGACAAAAACAGCCAAACAGATAAAAATCAGCTTGACACGTTCCCTGGAAAAACCTGCCAACTTGGGATCACATTACCCGACGCACGGAGGCAATTCTTGCTCTGTTATACTGCTTACAGTAGAGACAGACGCCGTCCTTTGTCAGCCGCCAACAATTCGCCTTTGCTTGAAATATAATGGCTCTTTAGTTGGCAGGCCAGAGATCTGGTGGGGTGAGGGGGACGTCTCTGCTGTGACGTGTGCACAAGAGTCAGACCATGGGGGGGAGACTCAATTTTCAAGTTTTACAGTCGGCTGAGAAACACTTTTCAGTGTTTGCCCTGTGAGGTGTTTGTGAAACCACGGAAATGAAGACCTTAATTTGGATCTTGCTGCAAAGCTAAACACATAATTAAAGTGCAGAGAAGGAAAATGACTTAAGGTTTGCAGTGGACTGTAAAAGTCTCTCTTTGCATGTCTCCAGTGTTCAAACCTGGAGTTTGAGTTGGGACACTTGTTCAACACACCCTGTCCTGTTGCCTGAATAAACTGACTCAAGGGTAACATATGCTCAGCATATAATCAGGAAGAGCTGGACCAATGAGTGCAAACAGTTCAGTTTTGCAGGATTTAAAACGTTACAATACTTTAATTAGGTTATTGAGCACAATGAGAAGAAAATATTGGTATTTATGACTTTTACCTTGAGATGAATTCCCCAATAACAAAATAAACGTGTTTCCCGTTTCTAAATTGACAATAATGCGGCTTTAAGCATCCTACGTAATGTTTTTCCCCACATTTAGACGGCAGCATCATGCTAAAGCCACCAGGTAGCAAGCTAGCATTAAATGCTAACAAACCTTTTGATCATGCATTCTAACATATGCACATGTGTTTTGTTACCTTGTGGGTGCGCATGTATCCGTGTCCTCCTTTACATGCTCCTTGTTGTACGTCCAGGCGGAGTATTTCTTTAGAAGAGACTGTTTACTGATGTTTTAAAGAGCTGCTTATTTTACTAACGTTCCGTGCGACCTGCCGGTACCAACAAGAGCCTCTCTTTCCCGGACCTGTCATTTCCCTACTGCATAATCTGCCACCGCGCATGCAAATGTGACGAGGCGTGGAGCTTCGCAATGAATATGTCATAAAAACAAAACCAGTTCGCAGAATATGGCAGGCTGATGAAAGAGGGAGGGAAACCGCATGTTTGCGCCTCAGATGCTCAGAAGCATCGGGATGAAGCACAAGGTTGAGCAGTAGCGACACCCAGTGGCCAATCAGACGAATTACACGACTTTCTTCCAAACGCCTTATCAGTAAAATATTGGGGAAACTAGATTATCTTCCAGTTCTTATACCTTTCACGGATGAACTAGTACCTCAAAAGTACCCTGTCTTGTGTTTTTAGTAAACAGTATTGTAGCCAGTTATGCTTGATAGCCAGATGGCTTGATAGCCATCTAAAATAAAACCATGCACAATTAAAGAAAATATTACACCGATAATACTCAATCCTTTCTTGATGTCCTGTTAGTGTTACACAATCATTTAAAGCTGGGTCCAGGCCAACAGTGATAAAAACTGTTTCTAATTTTATTGTGACCTAATGGAATGGAAAAAACTGTCCATGCAGTGCAAAGAAAGACTTTATTAAAACGATTTTCGTAAAACACAACCACTTTAAATGATACATGATCGGTTATGCTTTCAGATTCTTCTTAAGGCAACTTATTTACATCATAGTCAGAGCTCTTTCATAGAAAAAATAAGTTTATCAACTACAATTGTAAATTCATCAGCGGGAAACATTAAGGCACTTGATCACCCACCCAAAAAGTCACAAATCCTGGTTGGATCATTTGGTTCTTTAGTTAGCAAGTGGATGAACACTTGATTATGGTTGAAATGATGATAGAGGCTAGACGATCACAATTATTCCTCTCCGTCTTTCACACTAAAATACAGGCAGAAAGAAAGGAAGTTTGGTCCGAAGGATTCAAGAAGTGCTTCTTGAATTAAACTCAAATTTAAAAAAAAAATCTAATGCATAAATTAAAGATATTTAAGTGTTGACAGGCACAAAGTCAACCAGAAACAAGTAACCACAGTTCTGGCACAGAGATCTAAGTGTGGAGTACCGCGTTTCACCACAAGATGGCGCCACGAAAATCCTGCAACTATCAGTGAGGTGGCCGCTTCTACATAATCCACACAGTGAAAACAAAAGTGTTTTTAAGATAGAATTTTTACCGACTTTGGTATATTTATACTGGCATATGTGGGCAGCAAAGAGCTCAGACACATCTATCATAAGTGGCAGCAGTGTTTAAACACTTTTGTTATCGAGGACCTGAAGTTTAGATGTGTGAAAAATCACAAAAAAAAAATTAAATTAAAAAAAATCCACTGAGGTTAGTTTAAGAGGCGAGGTTTAAGATATAAAAATAGTCCTCCATGAGTTCACTTTGCGACTGAAATAAATTAAGCTAGTATCGCAGAAGCCTTCTGTCATTCAGGGGGCTGAATCAGAATGACCATTTAGCTGGTGATGAACAGTTTTTATTTCACAGAACTTTGAAAGGGAGACAAATCCGCCATCTACATTTTCCTTTTGTCGGTGTGACTCCTCCCATCAGAGCCGGACTCCGTTGTCGTTCCTCTGCTGGTGTTTAACGGAGCAGAAACCTACTGTCTGAGCTCCAAGCAGCTTATTTGAGAGGTGGTTGTTGTTGGCATCAGTCAACTGCTCTGATCTTCCCCAGTGAAAAAAAAAAAGGCACAGAAGTAACAGTTTTTGGCCTACGTGATGAGTCCGTCTTCCTTTTTCTTAGATCCATTTCATTTTCAGCTGGAACATCTGTAATTGCCCCCACAGACCTGAGATAGCTTCACTGACTGTCACGTAAACTGTGGTCCAGTGTTTCCGTGTTTACTTTGACCAGAGTGGGTGGAGGACAGATGGTGGATATTTCACGTGTCTTCAGCATCCTGGAGCTCTAAGTCTCCTCGTCCCACAGACACAGCTGTTTCTGTGGGACGTAGAAGGTGAAGTGGTAGCCTTTGCTGCAGCTTTTTATGCCGCATTTGTAACTGGAGCTCTTGCCCGTGCCGTCCCGGCTGCGGCAGTACTTCAGCAGGCAGGGGTACCACTCCAGGCGAAGGCTGTATGTGCAGAGGCATGGCTGCCACATGTCTGTGGTGGAGTGGCAGGCCTGGAAGCCCGGAGCCTCCGCCGTCTGTGGCAGCATCTCGAATGTGGAACCATCCACCCCTGCAACACAGGAAGGGGGAGGAGGAGGCATTACCACACAAGCCTGTGGAGGGTGAAACAATAGCCCACCACCGCCCGAGTCATGTGAATTGCCCGCTCAATTAAAACACTTCATCGAACCGGAGTGGGCGAGGAGAGGGGCTAAAATGAGGGGAGACAGCGGTAAAAGGGCAGCTTTGTTATGCTAACGTACGGCTACTGTGCCGATGATGGCGCGGAGCGCCTGGTGAACCGTGACGGCGGACATTGTTTCCTCCACAACAGCGCTGTCATGTGGATTCTCCTCAGCTCGACTCATTGGGACTTCATCGCTCCGAGGATACTGGAGCATACGGCTTTGCCAATGTCATGCAGGACTCCGGTGGATTGGAATGACTCATTTATAGACGCTCGAGCGTTTTTATCTTATCAGGAATGTAATGCTGCATGAGAGGAAAAGCACAAACAGCAATATAGTCTTATCACGAAAGCTCAGATATACTCTGGGATTGGACTGGGAAGTCATTTCTGTCATGTAAATGTGTACCAGCAAATGGTTAAAGCCTGAGGTTTGTTTTAGGATGATCGTCTAATTTGTCCTACTAGAAACTTTCCATTTAGCCTCCTACCAGTACAACCAGTCTCTTTTTCCACATTCCCAGTCACCGAAACCAGTGGCTTCTAATTGGCTTTTTAGGAAAGGCAAAACTACATCAACACGATGCAATTTTAGATGCCGCTGCCACCGTGGAGAGACAAATTTTAGTGTTTCAGAATTTAGCATCTTGCAGAACCAGCGGCACTTCGTGCTTGCTTTGTTCTGGCGGGTCTCCTATATTGTCCAACATATTACGGCCACAATCGATTACCATATTTTCCGGACTATAAGTCGCACTTTTGTTTATAGTTTGTCAGGGGGTGCGACTTGTACTCCAGAGCGACTTAAATAAATACATTATTACAGAATTTCACATGTTCATTATTTTCACACTGACAACCACAGGAGGGCGCTCTAGGCGTGTGTACCTGAGGAACGAGTTCCTTTAGCGACACAGAAGAAGAAGCAGTGCTTTGTCTATGGAGTTAGACTTGATTGTTTGCTCGGATGTTCTTTATGCTATAGTTATCTGAATAACTGTTAATATATTATGTTACGTTAACAAAGCAGACACGTCCTCAGTTCATTGTGGGTCATGTAGCCGAATTTGTTACGTTAGCATACCGTAACCCTATTGCTAATCCATGCTAATTGCCTTTCAAGATGAAATGTATGTTCTTGGTCTCGGATTTTATCAAATAAATTTTCCCCCAAAATGCGACTTATAGTCCAGTGCGACTTATATATCTATTTTTCTTCTTTATTATGCATTTTTTGGCTAGTGCGACTTAAACTCCGGAGCGACATTAGCTGGAAATCCACTGACCTTTGTCCAGCCAGTGTTTGACATCGGCCTCCCTGGTGTAGATGGCTTCCCCGGCCTCGCTGCACATGTTGTGGATGTGGGAGCTGAGCTGCCAGGCCCGACTCAGGTTGACCGCCACGCTCATGGTCAGCTGCTCTAGACCTCTTCGTTCCTCCGCCAGCCGGATGGCTTGAGGGTTTTTCTGAGGGAAACCAGAAAACAGGCTAAGCGACAGGAAGTCTTCACAGTTTGCCACCTGGGTCCGCCCCGTCGTACCTGTCTGAGCCGGGCCATCGACTCGCTAGGGATGATCTCGTTGCGGTTCAGGCGGGAGACGAAGCACAGGCCCTGGTACTGGTTCTGTCCTCTTTCTAGCTCACCCAGGATGAGAGCCCGGAATATCTTGACATTCTGTAGGAGACATTAAGTAGGAGATGAGTGGCTGGATGGACAAACGGACGGTTTTTAGAACCTCGTCTCTCACTCTGGTGATCCGTTTTAGTTTCTGTGGACTCCTACAAGCTGGTTTATTTGAGCTGTCAAATGAAAGCTTCGGGGTCTGGTTCTCAACGCTCTTATCAGAGTTCCTCACATGCCATAAAAGATACAAATGTTGGAGCATGTTGCTTTACGACGAACGGGTCAGAAAACTGTGACACACAAGCATACACTTGTAGCTGTTGGCAAGCGTGCAAGAGTTCTGGCACCATCGCCAAGGCCATAAACAGGATGTGCAAAGCATGATTGGAAGCTCCAATAGTTGGATAAGCATCCTCATATTCACACACATTCTTGTCCTTCTACATTTGTGAGCACTTTGGTAGACATGATGCACTACCCAGCTAACTACTCTCACCCTAACCTAAACTCTAAACCTTCAAACCGTCCTTTGAAGTTGTGAGGACGCAGTCAAAAATGCACACACAGACAAACACACACATACATTTGGCTCCTGCTTCGAGGGCCTTCAAACACCCCTCCTCCACCGTTCACACACCCGTCCGAAGTCAACGGCCTGTAGAGTCGCAGCTTGGAGCTTTTCACTCCCCGAGCAGGATGACCGATAAACAACCCAGAGATAACCTGCCCGAGTATTCAGGGGCCACTTCCTGTTTGCTTAAGTGCGCGTGAAAGTCGTCTACATTCAGGGTCTTGATGCTGCGCATTTCTGGTTCCTCACCCAGGCCAGGCCCCTTTTACGATCTTGTGCAGCACACAAGGAAATCATTGATACCAGTTAACATTTGGGCAACCGTTTCCTGAGTAATTATTGATGCGCCGACCTGGTTTGATACCGACTCCAGGTTTTTCCACAAGCTGTTGGGAATGGAAAAATGGCCTAAAACAGCAGCAAAAAAAATTCAAAATTCAAGGTGTCAAACGTTTCTCCGGCTTTGATAAGGAGCCAGCGCTCCTGTTGAAATGAGACTTGAAGGGACACGAATGAACTTCATAAGACCCCGGGGAGAGGGGGAACATTCCCAGCGGAGGTGGCCGGTTGGCCCCAGATGTTGGGAGACACACGGGCCGCCTGAGACCTCCCATACTGCAGACACATGGATGTGAGTGGGGCCGCTGTGTATGAACGTGTATGTGTGGGCAGGGATGGAAGGGGGGAAAAAAAATGGGGGGAGGCACTCCTGTCAGCCACACTGAATTGCCCCAGGGCCCTCTGGGTAATTACAGAGAAGTTGCGAAGCCCCACTAGATCTTAGGATCTTACTCACTGCTAAAGTGCAGAAGCTGCAGTCTCCTCCTCCCCCTCGTGTCATTATGTGTCCAGATTAATGATTGTCTACATCTACCAGCCTGTATTTGACACAAGAAGGGATCAGCAAGAGTGTTTTCAGTACTTATTACTGCATTCTGGAACAGCTGGGACTCCAATAGTGCTGTAAAACCAGAATCTGTGATCACTGCCAAGCAAAAAAAAAAAACTGTAGTTGAATGTCTAATATTGTTGGCACTTCAAACCTTAATCTTTTAAAATGCCTACATATATATTTTAAACTATCTGCTGTCAGCTGCCATGGACTGAGCTGGTATAAACCAATCGTTCATAGTTCCAGGAGTATTTTCTTGAGTCTTTCATTTTAATATAACAATCTAAAAATTCGAATAAATTATGACCCGTATATGAAAACTGGGTGCATTGTTTACATTGGATGGGCTGTTACTTGGCATGTTGTGCTAAACTAAGCTTAAGTTAACAAGCTGCTGGTTTGTGGTTGCTTCATATTTAGTGCCCAGATGTGAGCGGGGTTGTCTCGTCTCCTTCTCTCTCAAGTGGCTCTTAAATTTTCTTTAATAGTGGTCATTAAAAAGCATAGACAAAAAAATTATGTTTCTCGGGTGACATTGTTTCAGAAATGACCGTCCAGGAGCACAAAAGGCCCCAACAATGACTTCATCTGCTCATCTCAAAGCAGGACGCCAAAGACTTGACATCTGCACACACAGACTCGGGCTCAACATGTGATTAAAGAAACACATCAGAAGAGGGAAAAGAAGAGTTCTGCTGTGATTAAAGCTGTAAAAACAGTTGTCAGGATGACAAACGCCATGAGAGAGTGCGCTCAGAAATGACCAGCTTTCTTAACACAACACTTTAAATATGCAGGCAGCACGGCTGATGTTTTTAAGCTGGACAGAGAAAAACTGCTGATGGGGAGAAAGATACAGTATGACAGGATATTACATATAAAATCTTATTTTGGGACAGCAAAAGCCGGAAAGTTCCACATCCTCTTGTAAAAGAATTACTGTAGCTGCCACTGCTGCTAAATACCACCAATATTTAGCAGCCAGGGGTAATTCTAGCTATTCATCTGCATAGAAAAGCACTTTGCCTACATTCAGGGAAGGCAAGACTCGGGCCGACGCACAATTAAAGGTTCGCAGACCAACATTTACTGAAAATCACCAGGTACTGACATAGAGATTAAAAAGAGCGACATTCCCCCCCTCTTCTCGAAAAAAGACTGGTAATGTCATAATCAAAAGTACCAGCGCACTCTGGAGGTTTTTTCTTCCCCCGGGTAAATGTCAGCACGGCTATAAATAATCCGCACAAGTACAGATTCCTCTGCATCGCTCCTCGACAGCCACGACTTAGTCCAGTAGCTGAGGAACGGCGCTGGCCGAGGGCCAAACACAAGCTGGTATTCATGCAAACCGACTGCGAGGTGGCACTAAAAACACAGTTTAACGCGGGCAAGGCAGCGGGCCGGTTCCATCACGGTCACCTTTTGGTGGCCCAGGTTATTTAAGAAGCAACAAAAGCCCATTCAGCCACTCAAAGGGCGCCATTTACCGTGAACACTCTGCACCACTGTTGAGGTAACCCCAACGCGCCAGACGCATTTCATCCAGCGTGCGCGCGCACCCTAACTGGCTGTGAAAGCGTGCACAATAAAGGCGAGCCCACGGCTACAAGAATAACAGGCTTATTTTCCCGGGGCCTGGTGGAAAAGTCCTGATGAAACCGCCGCATCTCTCACTCTGGGTGCCATTCTTCCTGCGCCAGCTCACACCAACACGCATGGTTAGACAGTCAGACGCGGATTTACACACGCAGAGATCCCCTGCGCTGGAGCTCCTTCCTGTCCTACAATCCCCTCTAAGACCCCGGTTGCTGATAAGTCCGATGGCTGGCCGGAGATGACCGCCAGGCAGCCACGCTCTAGTGACTCATTTGGAATCACCGGGGGTGGGGGTGCATGGGTCAGAAAGCCTGCCCGAATCACTGCATTTCTACTCCACCAACGACCCGTCTTCCTCTTCCAGCCCAGTCAAAGAGCACAGGTGTAGCAGGGATTAGAGATCACATAGGGAGACGGAGAGAAAGAGCGCACGCAGACAAAAGAGGCGGCGGAGAGATGCTTGACTTGAAGCTAATTACACAGGCTCCAAAGGCAGGAATGCGGAGTTGCATTTTGGGGCCCATCACACCTGGTCGTCCAAAGAGTGAAGCAATTAGTAAACAGTGGAGGTGAATGGACACGCCGGAGGCCTGGACGGTCAACGGCGTTGTGTTCACTTAGAAACCAGGATCACACAGAGAAAATCCGCTTCACTAGCAGCGGCTCAGGTGACGACATTCCAAACTTTAAGGTTATTTGGCAAGCCAATGGATGATGTAACCCTTCCACAGGTGTGGACCCTCATATCTTGACTATAGCTGACAGAGTTGCCCCGTCAGCTGCGTAGAGAAATGGAAACCGAGGAAAACTCTGAGGTCGGACGGCACATTGGTATCATCACCGTCACTGATGCAGCGAAGCGCAACTGCGTAGCACCATGCAGCCCCCAGTCTGCCATCGCGGGAGGGAAAATGTGAAAGGACCACAAAAAATATGCATGTGGCAGATGTCTCTGCGTGAGTTTGGGAATGAGCAGCTCTCCCCCCTTCATCAGCAGCATCACTGATGAACATCTGTTCCGCTGGTGGGTGGAGGATAAAGGATAAAGGCATCAACAGGGGCTGCGAGAGGCCAAAGGGGGGCAAAGAGGGATCTCAAAAGTGGGGAGAACACCCCCTCCCCCATCCAACAATGTCAAAACAACAACAGCTTCCAGGAATAGGTGACACTTGCCTGTTAGGAAAGACTTTACAAGTTTGTGCAAGTGACAAAGTGGGGCCGAGGTTTCAGGGAGTGAGTAAGAGGCGAGGCGTGCCAAGAAAAAAAGAAAGAAGAGAAAAGACAAGCGAGGTAACTGCTCACAACCAGCGCAGCAATCATTTGCTCCATTTGGCAAACACAAGCACTTTCGACGAGCCTCCCACACACAGGAGAATTCTGCTCGCTAATAGAATAAAAAAACAAAGTCCAAATACATTTTCACCTTGGACATGAATCATGAGAATGGAAAAGCCCAGACAGAGAGGCCAGAAGAAATCTGCCCCACTAACCTCCATATTCTGATCCCAGGACAGTGCACGAGGGAGGGTGTGCGGCGGTTTGTTTTACAGTAAGCTCGTATTGTTGGGCGTATCCACTGAAGGCTCTTCGCTTTGAACAAGATGCAGAATGTACATTAGCGGGAAGAGACCTTTCAGTTGGAGAGCCCGGGGATGAAACCCAATCCGGTTTATCGGGCCGACGCGGGAATATAATAAAGCCAGGAGTCGTTGTCGCTGCGGCGCCATTATTTACAAAACCCAGACGCATTTAACGTGACGGTGCGAGATGGCAGGCCTCAAACATCTGTTGCTCCCCCCTGGCCCCACCAGTACAGCGGGGGCCATTCATGACACACACCCCCACAATGCTTTGATCTGTTATTGAAGGCAAACATTGGAAAAAAACTTTAACCTGAATTTAAAAAAATTAAAATAAAAAAACCTCTTGTGAGTTGTGCACAGGCCATGCGCACGAGAATCCGCATCAGCGCAGCTCCCAGTCCAAACACAGCTGAGAGACCTATGAAGTCACCCACATTCCTGCATTGATCAAAGCCACTGGTTGGACTGGATGCAAACCGTCCTTGACACAATTTCTACATCTGGAAAGCATCCCAAATAGATGAGACATCCCTCCCCCCACCTTGAGGTGGGGTCAAATATTAAATTCAAGGCCTATTAGTCTTAACAGCTGTGAAGCAAACAAACAAACGTCAAAAACACCTCATAATTGTTGCAGAATCTGACTCAACACGACTCAAATTGACTGGAGGTTCATGCAGCTCGCCAGATTTTTCTTCTAGTGTTGCAATTCCGGAAGGCTGACACGGAGCATGTTTGCAGGGTATTACCGCCAAGAGCTTGCAGCCAGGACATGACTTTGAGTAGATTCAGCTGTATGTGCTCCGATAGCAGATAACAGCGGGGCCGACTGACAACGTCTGCCTTTCATAAAAAAAATAATCATACAAAGGAGGTTAACCCTTAAAGACGATGTTACTGAGTTACTCGACATGACAGAGAGGTGATTGGAGCAAGCAGAGCGGCATCATCTTTTCCATATGTGCCTTCGGAGGGAAGGTAATCATCCTGAAAGCACGCACACACACACCCACACACACACGCACCCAGATAGTCATAGTGATTCAGCGGCTGGGATAAGGTTGACTGAACTTTTGTCTAACATCCTGCAGATGACTCCGCTGACGGTGTCTAATGGATCCAACATTCAACGTTCCAGACTGGCCAGGGATTTGCAGAGACCGCTGCCGTCTGAGGATGCTTCTAGTTGTGAAACGAAGCGCCGTTTTTATCATAAATGCTGCATTAATTAAACATGCAGCTCTACTCATTATTAAGAGGAACAACTCTTCCCAAAGCCTGAGCGGCACCTCCACCTTCGGCTGCCTGGTTAATGACACGCCTCCAGCTTTTAACATCCCTGTTAAAACACTCTTTTATTTTTCTTCCCCACATGCAGTCATCTGGACTGTATATTGGCGGCAGCTGGAAGCGACAGCACATCCAACTTTCCATAAATCTCGGGGAGATAGCTCACAAAGGCCGCCTGAAAAACACATGCAGGAGAAAATGTGGACAGGAAAGACAGAATGAGGGGAACGGGGGAGGGGAGGGCAGATAAAGCCGAGGGACCGAAAAGTGAGCTGATGTCAGATGTTCTGTTGGCTGATTCCTTTGAATAAACCAAAACCATGTGTGCGCGATCATGTGCACGCGCGGCATCCACTCTTCCCGAATGGAGACTGGCGAGCGCCTCTTTACCGCCATCCGTCCTCGGTGATTGGGGGCGACGGCCTCCATCTTTCAACTATAAATTAGCCGTTTTGGTTAGTGAAGCAGACGGGCAGATCAGAAAGGTCAGACGTGCCCATTTAATCCTGGTAAATCTCCCCCTGCACATCTGACGGGGCTGTCAGCTTCTGTGTGACAGCAACCATCACGGGTGCATGCCTCTGTGAGCCCACCCCACCTCCTCTGCACAGCAGTTGTCTTTCAGGGACCGACATGGTGGTGGGCGCAGCATCGTCTATCTACAAAAATCATACGTGCTGTACCTTTTAGGGAGGGACACTCAATCCGATGTCCCCTTTTTGAAGAATGCTAAATATGGGGGGTTGGAACTAATGAGAAGCAGTTGTCTTGACCTCTGTGAAACCTCCTAGTTTAAGTTACAGCATCCGGATGTCTCAGATTGGCGAGTTGCACATCATTCCGGGGGGTGCGGGGGTGGGGGGCAACTCTCGGGTGTCCCGGAGGAATGTGCAAAATTGAGCTTTTACATGACAGAAGCTGTAAAATAAGTAAGAGTAAACAAGAGGGGTTTCACTCCCACACAGACACCAGGCAACATTATTTGGATTTGTGACAGCAGAAAATGTGAGTCTGGTTAAGACACAGGGGCCACAATTGTCTCATATCGTCCCATGATCTGAATTGATTGTCTGCCTTCCAAAATTAAGTATGTGGATAACAAAGGAGGGACCCGGGGGACAAAAATAGGTGCTGGGGTGGAATTTGGACTCTAAAACGCAAAATGAAATAAAGTCCTTGATTGGTGAACTGAGCATGGGTATAGTCAGGTGGAAGATCCCCGTTAATTTCTTCAGTTTATTCCGATTTTAATAATTTAGTCAAAAAAGTGGCGTAAATGCGCACCAGCGGTTCTTTTGGAGAGTCACGACCACTCACCTGTTTGAAGTCCGCCACATACGTGATGAGGGTCCCATCTCCCTGCTTGAACTCGAGAGATATCGCGTCCCTCTCACTGTCCGCCTCCAACACTTCCTCAGTCACCAGTCCGTCAGAGAGCCGGACCCGGACCCGCAGCTCCGAGCCGAGTCCCGCGGCGACCACCAGCACCAAGGCGCAGAGACGGGCCACGATCCGAGCTGAAGCTGCCGAGGCGCAACTCGCAAACATCCCCGAACACGCAACACTGAAGCAGACTGGAAGAAAAACGGGGGAAGACGGGAAAAGTCTGCTCTCATATCCCCCGACTACCTCTCTGGCTCCTGCGTAAAGTCTTTTCCTTCATTATTCAAAGCGGGATTACAATTTACAGGTCACGGAGCCGGTGATCCCCTGTGTACCACCGATTTCCATGTGAATGAGCAGCACGGTGGTTGGAATCAGACGACAGCCGCGACACTAAAATCTCTACTTCTCACTTCTGGGAGCCTCCCTCGCTTCCATTCAAAGTCCGCAGCTCTGGCGCTGTTGTTGCACGGATTGTGCGCACTTTCCCCGCGGAACCAGCGCTCCGATGATCACACGCTGCTTCTCAGTCAGCTTTGCGTTAATATCTTCTTTTCTCGTCATCGGCGATCCACGCAGTCCCGTCACTTCCTTTTCGTCGGTATCCCACAGCTTGGCCTGGCCTCCAAACTTTCTGTTATGTGTGTGTGTGTGCGTGTGTGTGTGTGTGAGGTGGTAGTAAACTCTTAAAGCCACACAACCCCCTAAACACTCTGCCCATCCCCCTTAACGGCCTCATGTGATCCTCCTGCACTCCAAAGCAAGTCCCTGAACTAATAATACTCCCAACTGAGAGAGATGTCAGGATTTGAAAATGTGGCATTGTGTAGGAGAGAGGGGCCCCAAAACTGGCACCTGGTGGAAGACATGTAGCCTTTGTGTCTTTAGATTAAATTGTAGATTGTTGTTCAGATTGAGTGAAATTAGATTGTGGCTGCATCAGAAATGAGCAGTGTTTGCATTTCTTGGATGCAAAAATGAGGGGAAAACTTTACAAGTGAATTTTTGCAAACAAAAAAGACATTTTTGTGTCCAGTTTGCCAGTTTTCTGCTGAAACCCTCTTTATTGATGGGATCAGGTGAAATCCCTCCTATAATAAATCTATCAGATAATTGTTAGCTCTAAAGGCAACATATGGTGGATCGACGTGCTCCGGGTGAGGAAACGCTCATATACTCTCCCAACAATTTTAATATGCTTTTACAATGCCCTCAAGAGAGACCTTGACAGATCTGAGGGGAAAGAACTGTCACGGGATGGGGGGGGGGGCTTTCATCTGAAGAAAGATCTCATATTAAAAGGTGTGTCTTTTGTGAGTGTGTGCGCTGTTTGTGCACGCTGGAAAGGGGAGCGGCGGAACACCCCGAAGTCAAACCACCGAAGAAGCAGCTTTATCTCTGATGACTGGGTGGGCCGCTGAGGCCCGGGCTGGTGACCCCAGAGATGTCGAAAGCACTCCAATGCAGCTCAGACCAAGAGGCGGTCGCTCCAATGGAGGGGAAAACAAACAGGGAGGCTGTAAAGAAGGGCAAACATTGTTAGCCGGTAAACCAAACCAGGCCGTGGAACCCAATAGACTGGAGGTCATGCAAACACTCCACAGCGATGTGAATCTTGTCCACAGCTATTTTCAGGATACGTCTTAGTTGAAAAGCCGGAAGGCTCATCTGCTCGGTAGCTGCGGAGCTGCCCGCCGTTTCACTCCGCCAGCGCGGGCCGCATCCGCACGCGCAACGGTTCAAAGTGCAGTAGCCCTGCACGGCTGTTTGCCCACAGATAGCAAAAGTTGACGCAAGCAACAGTGTGCGGAGGGAGTATATGATTAACCAGGAACGCTGTTTTTCACGCCGTCATCACAGAGGTGGCGAGCGAGGTCCCTTCTCAAACACCAGGCTAGAGAAGAAACGGCTAAGGTGGAAATCATGAACACACCCTTCCAATAAGACAGTTATGTCTTTATCTCAATTTTTCATTGTCTGGAATGGACCGTAGCATTCAACAGGTTCCAGGTGAAATACAGAGAAGCTGTTTGCATTCCTAAAAGCAAAACCTGTGAACGAGCCACCTCGTTCCTGCCTGGTCAGACCCTCCGCGTGTTTGCTTATTCAGTCTGTCCTTGCAGCTGCTGGAGGCTCCTTATCAGACATGATGTCCTCCTTCATTTGCGTTGTTTATGCTGAATTCCATCTGTCACATTAAAGCGCCCTGATATGAAAGTAGAAAACCTCATAATCTTTGTAACAAACACCCAGACAATCATGGGTGCAGATGGTTCCTGCCATTAAACAAAGCTCAGAAATCCACTTTTCTAATTGTCTATGTGTTGTTTCCACCCTTTGATGAGGAACAGCCATGCTTTTTTGCAAACTATTTGCCTCTGACTGCAGCGGGGGGACTAATGCTGCATTCCAGGCGTGTGTTTGCGTGGACTTGCACGATTCCCCTCAAACAATTGAAATTGTCAGGGGATTGCTGCAACCCTAATAGACCTTTTTTTGTTGTTGCAAACGCTGCTAATTTAACAGCTATAATTGAAAATGCCTGACACAGAAGGACAATATTTTTCGTGAGTGGGCTGGCTGCCATCACATGCAGTCATGCGCGATGCTCCCGTACCGCTGCTTTTGTAATACTCCCCGAGTATGAGCATCATGATCCTACGTGACTGAAGCTATTCGGAGGTGATCGGAGCGCCTCCTAAAGCAACAAGAATCTGATCTTTTACCTCTGCAGGACTGTCGAGTGATTAAAACCAATAGGAGAGAGCCAAACACAGCAGTGATCCCAGTTCAGTCAGATTCCATGGGTGTGTGTGTGTGTGTGTTTGTGTGTGTGTGTGCAGTATTTGCAGAAGGTTCGCATGAGCTCAAATCCAGCTGCTGTTCAATCCTCTGATGATATTTTCACGTCTATGCCCCAGTTCTTTTTTCCTTCTAAACTGTTTTCCCTGCAGTGTGCTGGAGCAACACCGTCTCTGTGCGAACTCCCCGCCGTCTGCTGGCGGTGGAGATATCTCCTTACACATGTGGGGCTCGGGGGCCACAGTAACACTTTTGGAGCACAGGCTCACGCGGAGAAAAAGAGAGTCAGCAAGGAGTGGGCTGGAGGTGAGGCAATGGAGAGATATACTGTAATTGGCCCACCAAGCTTATCGATATTAAACCAATGCAGGACATTATTCTTTTAGTTTTCTGAGATCACAGATAAAATGAGGTACGTTATTGCTCCGGCAGGGCAGATTTTTGTGAGTGACTGAGTGAGTAAAGCTGTAAAACACAACTTAGATGAAACATGTGACCCTTAAAATACTGTTGTTAACACACCAAAACCGAGTTTATACAATATAAGAAAAGAAATGACTAAAAATAATAAACTGCAACCTGTTGCACAAGCTAAAAAATGAAGATCTGGAGCCAGGACCCCAACAGGTTTGTGTAAATAAGCTCTAGTCCGTCTACAAAACGTGTTAGTGATGACACCGGTTGCCCTGGTGCCAATGGTCATTACAGTGATAGCAGGGCTACACCTTAACTGGCAGACTGTAAACGCAACCCAGGCTCATCACGGTTCCACTGATAACGGGGAAAGATGAACTTTGACACCTGACCTCCTGTTTAATATTCTGCTGCTCCTCCTTGGTTGGAAGAGGTGACTCCACTAGACCTGTGGTTTCTGACACCAAGATGTTAGCAGCAGAGCGTCTAAGACCTGTGAGTTACGGGGGGGTTTCTGAGGATCAGGCCTGTTTGTCCAGCACGTCCCACAGATGCCTGTTTGGATGGAGCTCTGGGGGAATTTGGAGGCAAAGTTGAAGAAAGACGCTTTATTCTGCTGAAAGAGCAGCCGACCCCGTCCACAAACTCAATTAATACTCACTTCTAATGCATCATCTTTGCGGTCAAAACGTTCTTCCTTGCCTAATACACAACAGCCCGCACGATGAAGCGCTAAAGAGCGTTATTCCCTTCATCAGTCAGAGGTCAAAATGATCAGTGTGTCTCAGCACACGATATTCCAATATCACAAAAGTTCCAGCAGAAGGCTGTTCAAATGGGAAAAAAACAATGATGAAATAAAAGAGGGAATCCTCACCCCGGTCTCTCTAGGAAAACCAGCATGCCCACACGATCACTTTTATTCCAAAAGTATTTGGTGGAAAGTCCCATTTACTTAATGACACACAGAGAGAGGCGGTGGGCAGGAGACACAGAGGGGGGAAATGGTTCTTTTGGATTGTAGAAATAAATAAACATGTTTGGGCTTATAGCTGGCAGTGTAAAACCACACAATGAGGATCTTTCCTGGCAGAGTCCCAGCAGGAGATGAAAGACAATCCAACGTTAAACACATGCGAAGGAAACGTATCATTTATCTTTCCCAGTTATGGGAGGTCGGGGGGGATGGGGGGCTATCTAATAGCTTAGGCAGAGCTTTCTTTTCCAGAAAAGTCACACACAAACAGTCAGCATGTGTTGCACGTAGACTTACGGGTAATTGAGAAGAGCAGTTTCTCCGAAACCTGCGGGTACACATCTGTCCAAAGGTTGATGCTCACTTTTAACTGTTGCTGTTTATACGGACCTACAGCATGCTAGCAGCATGTTAGCAGTGGAAAATGCAGGCCTCCAGCCAAAGGACAGATAAAGGGAGGATTTCTCTTGCATTTAATTAATCATTCCGATTCTTGGCCCTCGTCAAAGGGTGGGGGGCTGCAGAGAGTCATCCCGAGGCAGGAAAAATGACATACGATGACACAAAAATGTCATATTTTAAAAGAACACAGGCAGAAATTGTTGATGTTATTCACATGCTGTGCAGGGTGTAGCCTAGTATGTTCAACATGTCAAATCCCATAAATGTGATCATAATAATTTCATCATTGTGTGCTTAGATTTATGGAATCCTTTAAGTACAATATGTGATTCTAGCCTCATAAAATGTGTAGGTACTTTCATTACTGCCTTTCCAGCCCCATTCAATGAGAAAATATCTGATGTTGTCAAAAGAGCAGTTTCGCTGTAACTTTTCTGGTTTGTTTGTTCTTTCGTCTCCATGGAGACCGGGCAGGCCAACATGTCAGCTGGACTATTTAAACCGCAATGAAGGTCTGACGGCCGATTTGGTTGGATCTCTACAGGCAGTTGAGACCGTTGGTTGACCGGCTGCTTCTGGTCACAATGGGTTGGGCCGTGGACAACTTGGAGGGTTTGACTGGGTCAGTGCGAGGCAATTGTGGCAAAAGCCCATGGAAACGTGGCATTTTCTGTTTACAGGACAGGGACTTGCTTTTTTAAAATTAATTTCACTTCTCCTTTAGTGCAGAAATGTCTCCAATAAGGGTTAAAAAATAGAGCACATTGGAGGCTGAGCGTCACCCACGGGACAAGAGCTGCAGAATACACAAAAAACATTTTTAACTAGTTTTGCGGTGATGTGCGGTGAGGTTCATGGCTGGTGAATCACTGACGTAATCACATCTTTTCTTGTGTACCACGTTGTTTGAAACGGTCAAATCTTCTGTCCTGTATTCTGAAGCAAACCCTGTAGCTCCAGCGTTGGTCTTCCTTTAATTATTATCTACTACTTTGATTTCCCATTTAGAAAACTGTTTAAGGTTGGATATGTCATCCTCCATTTTTAAGTAAGTCCAAACATGGGAAAAATATGAAGGGATGACTGCACTTGGCTTGCTAAGTACTGCAGATTGGAACTTGCTGTCTCTTATTTTGCGGCCAAATTGTCGCAAAAAGGATCACAGGGATCGCTCTTGGCCGCCCCCTAACGTGTAGCGGAGGAACTGCGTCTCTATTCGCAGACGTTTTGTGATCGCTCAGCACAAGAAACACGTTATGCACGTCTACAATTGTTGACAAAAAATTATTGGGAAATTTGTTGGAAAAAATGGAAATTTAGTTCATACAACACAAGGGTTTGAGCATTATAACCGTTAATATATAATACAGAGAGAGACAGCAACGCAACCTCGCTGCATAGCATGGCAGCAGTTAGCCGGGTCATTGCGCAATCCACGGTGAGGCGCATCTGGACAGTACCGTAAATTTGAAAATCCAGCGATTTTGAAGAACACATATTCTAAAACTGGAGATGTCAGATGGGATATTTGACCTGCAAATGACCAAATAAATAGAACTACACATCTACAACTTTCCATGAAAGAAGATTAAAAAAAAAAATTATAATGGTTGATGAATTTTGAATAGTTCTCACCATCTTTTTCAAAACATTTGGCCTGCTCTGAAGAGTCGCTTTAGCTAGCATATTTATTCGCAAGAATTATAGAAAAAACAAAAAAGACCCCAATGATATTCTATTTTATGCTGTCACTACATGAAAAGTCAGTTATACCCTCTTAAAAATGCAGTTATTTAATTATTTTTTAAACTGTGCAGCTTGTGGTTGCATGGAAAGCAGCGGCTGCAATGCTGTCTGAGTTTGTCTGGAAGAACATTGCAAAAGACATTTTGTCAGTCAACATGGCACAATGTGGCCTTGATTCACTCCAGATTAAACTGGTGCAGGGGGAAGCTCTGGTGAATGATTTATGGGAATGCCATCTAAAGTAGTTTCCATCTGCTCGCTGCTCTGTTACGGGGTTGCCTTAGCTGCTTTATTTGAGATTGGAGCTGGTCGCTAAAACACAGTAATCCAAGAAGAACACCAAAGCAACATAATAAATAAAAACAGTGGCGTGAGCAGCTTGTTTTTGCTGCCTCCCAGTGGCCAATAAAACACTTTAACAAAGTGGGGGAAATGGTAACAATTTGAAAATGGAAAGTTCCAATTATTTACAGCGAATAGCTTCTTTAAAAGAACACTTCACCCTCTTTACAGCACAGGCAGAGATTACCGGGATTACTTTGGAGTTGCTGCTGCTGTGGTTTGGTAACCAGACCCTGGTCGGCGTGTCCGTCTGTCACCAGAGCTGCTTTTCAGGCAGACGAGGGCCCAGCATAATTGCTGTATGCGCCTTCAATCACGTCACGGTTGCTTATGTTCTGCCAGCGCACAAGCAAGATGCCTGCTGGAGATTATCAGGCTGTAAACAAACCCATGTTGAGGCTCAGTCAATAGTCGGGCTTCTTTCATTCCCCGGGATTAGCATTTCCAACAGGCAGCTGCCAGGCTGGGCCCGCTGCTTCTGCCCTGACATTTCTGAGTGAATGGGTCTGGAACTGGGATCAGATAAATTAAATCCTGGACCTATCGTGAGAGACGTTACTCTTACTTGCAATTAAATGTAGCTCTCATAATACACACTGTGTGTTTTTATTTTAATTCTGTTTTTTTGGAAATGGTCTTTACTGGAAGAGCTGCTCGCTTGCTTATCTCCAGAAAAAGAAATGGTAAAAAGCATTTTTGAAAGCTTGCACATTGCAAGGTTGGCCAAATATTAACTTTTATGATGGTGATTATTGTAATTTTAGTTGGAAAAGAAGGGGGGGGGGGGGGGGGGGGGGGGGGGGGGGTGGAGGCAGGTCTATTGCTGCCAACTTTTTGTTGCGTACGTGGCTCCAGTTTAGCCATAAATGTTCTTTTCCCCCTTGTAGGATTAAAAAACAGTGTTTTATTTATTCACTACAGTATTACCTTTGAGAGAAGTAAAGAAATTTTTAAATAAATGAAGAAAACCCATGATGCATCAATCTGTGTAAAGTTCAGCTCTTGATTAATCAGAGCAAACAGGACCAGCACATTTGTTTAAATAAGAATGGAGCCTAAATACAGCCCATAATAAACAACACAGAAAAACTGATACAGCCTCCATGAGCAGCTTAGGAAACCCTTTCAATGCTGGTAGAAACTGATATTTGAAGTCAGGCGGCCTCGATGCCAGCAGCTCTTTTGAAATGGGATCTTTTTGTGTTTACTTAAGCTAACGTTGCCTTTCTCCGTGTGAAAGAGAACAAACTGTATGGATCAGGGCGGATACTTGATATCATAATGGATGAGCACAGTGTTGCCGCCACTGAACGCGTTCCAGCCATCAATGTGGAAAATATCCGGAAATTTCACATTTTGACCTATTTGGAGGAGCACCAGGAGCTCAGAACGATTTTAAAATCCACGCGAACCCACAAACCCTCAATTCTCCGCTGAAATAAGTCAGTTTCTGCTGAAAGCATGTTATGGAAGCATTAAATGTAAGGCTTGTTGAAGTCACATGCTGCGCAGGTGTCTCACAGCCCTGTGGCAAAAATGTGTGAGGTCTTTTCGCTTGTAAAAAAAAATAAATGTGTAGCTGTTAAAACAACTTGTGAGTTTTTGGAAAAGGAAGATTTAATGGCTGGCAAAATTTTAAGGGAGAGGCCCCATAAAAGAGACAATTGTACAGTTAATACAGCTGGATGGGCGCTAAAAAGAGAGAAAGGTTTGGAGAAAGGAGGCTAAGTGGACACCGCTGTTTGTGCCAACAAAAATGCAGGGCGTGAATCTGAGGCGAACACTTACTGCTGACCTTTAACCTCTCGCCATTCTTGCGAGGGATGTCGAGTGCCTTCAGTAAATCTGGCCGGTCACCTAACTCTGGCGTGCAAATAAGGGACCGCGCATTCTTGAATGTGGGAGCTGGGAGGGACGGGGGCATCTTTCACCATTAAACTGCTACGCCCACAAGCGCGGCTTTGTCCACATGTGTTTGCGTACGTGAAAAGGGGGTCCGGGGGCGAGATGCAATAAGACGAAAACACGTATTGATGGGCAGCAAAAGGTAATAAAACAGGTAGCGCTGTGATCAGGATTCATTCCACTCCATGTGTTTTTGTTTTAGCCGGTTTCCCATGAAAGTAGGCCATGGATCATTCATGGCTTCCCGGTGCCAGAACTTAATTCTTTCTCTCCTTTTCTCTCTGTCTGTCACACACACACACACACACAACACACACACACACACACACACACACACACACACACACACACACTCACAATGCCCTTTTACCTTCGCTCACGCTGGGAGTAATTCTCCGTGGTGCCGCCCGAATCACCAGAGAAAAAAGGAAGGGAAAAGAATGGGATAAACGGAGGAAATGGGTGAAGATTTCATGTGAATCATGTGCAGGACTTTCATCCCTTTTAAAAGAGTTCTTCACAAATGTTAAAAGTCGCCTCTTGAGCAAAGAAATGCAAAATCAGAAATGAAAAGGTTCGCAGGGAGGCTTTAGGCTGCTTCTGTTACTTTCAAGTCAAAACAAGCTCATCCACGGGGCCGCAGTGTTGCAGCCATAACAGACGGAGGCTTGTTTTCAGCATATTATCGGCTGAGATCAACATTCCCATTTACATCTCCCTCACATGAGCTGTTGTTGGATCTCAAACTTTCTCCCCTGTTCGTCCAGATCCTGACTCAGTCTTCTGGGGTGAATCGATGCAATAAAACTCCACAAAGGGACTGGACGATCAGTTTTTGGCAATCAAAAAGAGTACGCTGCAGTATCTAATCTCACATCACCTCAGAGCGTTTTAGATGTCAGAGATCTTAATTGCACAAAAGAGTGCTGCCGTTGCTCAGCAGCACGCTCGGAGACGTGAGTCTTTTGATGTTGTGGGTGCGTGAGGTGTCACGGTCGCCGAGGTGGAGCCTTTCACCATGTGCTGGGACAAAAACGTGCACTAACATATTGTAATAAAAGAGCAATTGGGACCTGAGAAGCTCTTTTCATAATTAACTCCACCGCTCTGTCCTTCAGAGCAATGCCTGCAGGGTAATCCCCCCAAAACCAGGGCTGTCACGCAATGTGGCGAGGGGGACGGGCAACCGCGGCGCTCAGGAACGTCAGCTCACTTTCCGGAACACGTGGGCAACTGTTTGTGTGTGTTTTTGTTCATTTAAGAGAAGACACATAGACAGGTGATGGTGAAGGCTTAATTCGCTAATCTTTTTTTTTATGAAAAACGTAAAAAAAAAACCAAAAAAAAAGCAAAAGTGCCATTATTCCTTTTCATTAAAAAAAATAAAGCTCTTATTGCTACAGTGAGGTAAAAACATTCCAGTTTGGTGCATTTTATTTTTCTACAAACAAAATAACAGGACGCACTTTCCCGAACTTCCAGTTCATACAGTTTGTTCTGCACTTATGATTCACTACCTTCACAAATGTGACTTTAACTTAAAAAGAAAGGTTCGAATAAAACACCATAAATACACGGAGAGGCCACAAGGTCCGTCTCTGTTACATTCAGTGCAAAAAGTCTAAGTCAAAGGTCAAGACATGCCACTGTGGTGCCTAAATTTAGTTCAGTGTGTAGCCAAGCTGTCTGTTTTCTTTTCCTCCCGATCCATCTGTCATCCTCGGAATGTGGAAACGTCTTCACCGAGGCCTCAGTCCTTTCCTTATTTCAGCACAAATGAAGACTGCAATGATAAAGCTCGGATCAGCCTGGGACGACAAGCTCAGGCAAATGTCACGTCAAGTTGGATGGTTATCATCTGCTAGCTAGGGGGAGGAATCAAAGCCACTAGAGGGACCTTTGTTCTAACTCTGGAGAATTTAAAGGGATAGAAAAGACTTTAGTCATTGTTCAGGCTGGAGAGGAAGCAGAGCAACATCATCATCACTTTGTTTTCCACCATGACCAAAAGCTTTATATGTACGTTACTGAGCTTTTCCAGCCACACCTACTCTACTTGGTTTTTAGGGGTTTCCCATTAATTAACGGAACCTGGTACCAGGTGCCTGCTGGGCCTCGGATCCGAGAGAAGGGAGTCAATCCAAAAAATGTGACGGGCTGCAGGTTGCTGATTGGTCTTTGCTGGATGAATCATGAGTGTGTTTTTATTATTACTGTAAATGAGGTAAATGGCTTCACGCAAACCAACACCATGGTGCTACAACAACCCCCACCGGCCTACTCATCACGGAAAACAAAAGAATCCAAGTAGAGTCGAGGTGAGTGATGCTAAAACTGTGTAATGGGGAAAATACAATAGCGATACTTGTTTGTATAGTATAGAAATCAGTTTAAAATTTTACGTTTTTGTCATCTCAAGTTAAATTTGAACATCTTGGGCTAATTTAGCTAATGCTAATGGGGAATCCAAAGTGATGAGTGTTGCTGCACATTCTAAAAAAAAAGCAAAAAGCCAAGGTTTGACTTTAGTAGACGGAGGAGACGCACACTCGTGATACTAACACACTCCAAAGACGTGTCAGAAGCTTTTACTTACACAGATAACACTGCACTCACTCACTTCACAGCTTACTTCTTCTTCCCGCCTAATGACATATTTTCAGTTTTTTTCTTCTGTGCCTCATTGAACAAAAAATACACCTTTATGTTAGCAAGCGGTTTGGCAGGTCCATGCAATGGGTGTGTGTGTGTGTGTGCGTGTGTGTGTGTGCACGCGTGAGCCAAATGCATAACAGAATTTGCAGTTCAAATAAAACGCTTCGGTTATATGGTGCAGATTCATTTGCATCAACATCTTGTAAAGCTGTCGTCGCGTTTACTACCTATACCACCCCCCCCCCCCCCCACCCCCGCCCCCCAAGCTAAACTGGCAGCACTTGCTGCTAAATATAGTGCACAAAGCAGTTTGTGGCTATTTCAACTGTGATCACCGCATGGGTGTGCAGACTTAATTTCAGCTTCTCTCAAGTCATAAATTTAAAATTACTTTTCAAGAATGTTGCCATGTGAAAACAACCAAAAAAACCCCAAGTAAGTTGAATTTCAGATGTAATATTTTTTTTGTAATTACGCCTGAGCAACATCTGGGATTAGCATAAGACATTGTAAAGTAATTTATCTGGGTCTCATTTTTAAGAATTAAAGATAAACTTCAGTCTCGTTGGAGCATTTTAGTTTAAAAGTTTCACAATATCTTTGTCTGACCTGTAGCTGGACTTTATTTAGCTTCAAGACAATAGACTTGGAGCTTTCTACCAACTCAGAGATCTATTTGGTGCAACCTTTGTCTGGTCCAAACTTGCTACAGGGAACGATAAGTAAGAAAAACAAGGTTTTCTAGGATTGATAGAAATCGAGCTGCAGCGTCCGTCTTATTTGCCTTAATTAGTTGTGCTATGCTAAGCTAACCGGCTGCATCATCGCACAAACACTGAAGCAACATTGATCTTATTTGACCCAGATTCCAAACTGCAGACCTCATGTGACTGATATGTTGCCACGGTTTCTGGAAAACTGAAGCATTTGTTTATGAGGATGTGATCATTGTCTGAGTTTAACTGCATCTGTGGAAATGGGGCAGCCAAACGTTCCTCCCTCGACGTGTGCGAGTGTTTCACTTTTAGACAGACAGACAGACAGACAGACAGACAGACAGACAGACAGACAGACAGACAGATAGACAGATAGATAGATGGGTTCTACCTCGGTCATGGCATCGTCGATCTGTTTCAGTTCTTCGTAGTGGTCTCGGGAGTCTCTCAACGGTTGGACCATGATCTCCTCAATTTGAGGGAAAAGCTGTTGGACGCAGCAACAGCGACGGGCGTCACAATGTGCTGGTTAGAGTTTACTTATGGACGCCGTCCTACCTTCATGACGGTCTCAAACATGGGGATGAGGACGAACTTGATGAAGCCGATCTGAGCGGTGGGCTTTGTGACTTTGTCCCTGTCCATGAATGGGGCCACTGGGAGACCCTCAGACTTTTCCCTGTCGCTCTGGGAGACAGCGGAATCTCGGTAAAAGGGCCCTCCGGCTCATCTCGCTGTCGAGTGATGTGAGAGTCACCTGCATGAAGTACTCCTCCAGCAGGCAGTCCACCCAGGGCTCGGCCACCTCGGTGGGCCTCACTTCGTTGGAGATGTCGCAGCACTTGATCAAAACCATCTTCAGCTGGAATAGAAATGCTTTCAGCCCCGTCAATCAATTGTTTTGCATGTTAAATCTCAAAGTGTGTTTGATTGTGGAGCCACAAAGGTAGAGATGCAACAGTTCTTGCTTACACATGTCACGTGCTCTTCGTTGGTGAAGTCAAAGTTGTCCACTTTTTGCTTAAAGGAGTCTAGTATCTCTCCATGCCTGGCCATGTCCGTAGCCAGAATGAGGGTGATAATTCCCTGGATGCATTAAGTCAAACCGCTTGGGCCATTTAAGTAGTGCTCAGTCTGCTACTTGATAGTGATTTTTATGCACCGCTCACCTGTCGGATCTGTTTGAACGCCTCCAGGTCCACGTTTGCAAAGATGTTGCACTCGGGAAGGGAGAGGATCTGGAAGGCCACGGCACAGTGGTGGTTCTCCAGGGGAGATATGTCATTGTAACGCACTGCCAGCTCGGTGCGAGCATTGATTTGATACCTGGCAGACGGATAATGCGGGTGGAGGCGTTCATTGAGTTCATATTCCCGCTGTGATAGCTGCTCGTCGCAACCCCCCCTCCCCCTCCTCCTCCCCGCACAACCTTTCCGAACACAATCTTCCAATTCAGCGTGTTTTCATACCTGGGATCGCCGCAATGAACTAACGCTTATAGTCCACTGACAAGTGTAGGGAGAAGGATGTGGAAACGTACTGGGGTCGGTGACCGTCTGTTTTTGGCTGCGCATCCGGACAGAAAAGGGAATCTTACGTGTTGTTGTAGCCAGGGTGGTCCAGGTCGTGACACACAGCAGCTGTCATTAGAATTCCCATGTCCGTGAGCGTCAGCTTCTCCTGGAAAGTAGTGGAAATTACATGTTAAAGCTAAATGTTCTCTTAAGGATGAATTATAGAGCCTTTGTGGTGAAGGGTGAGTGCTGGAGAAGAGGAGGAGGAGGATGATGAAGGGATGGCGCTAAGGCCAAATGAGGAGCACTTGAGTGAAGAAGCACTGCTTTAAATTACCGACTAGGACCTGAGTTCTAAAAAGGTTTAATGGTCATTTATTAACTGATTCCATTAACTGAAGTGGAAAATACTGCAGGTCTATAAAAAGAGCAGTCCAGAACATCATCACTTTAAAAGAAATCTAATCTAGACTTGGTTCACCCTGGTCCCGCTCATCAGGATTGACCTGTGGTTCCGGGATGAAGAACATGTAAAGATGTCAGTTGTACACGACTGTAATGTGAGCATGGACCTTACCTGCAGGTTGCAGAGGTGAATCATGCCGTACATCATCTGGCTCACGCAGAAGCAGTGGCGGAAGTTATGAAAGGGGTTGTTGCGATAGTTCTCCTGAATCGCCAGCTGTGGGACACAGATGCAGCATTAGGCGACGGAAGAGCGCGGCCCCGTGCACCGCTGTCACTCGGGTGTTACCAGCCAGCGTTTTAGCGTGATGGGGTTCATGTTGAACTCCTTCACCAGGCCCAAGTCGTGGTACATGTACTCCAGGCAGCTCAGCATCTGCAGCCACAGAGGAAGGAAGGGATGAACAACGGAATATTGGGTGGGAAGAACCAGCGCCACGCTTTGTCTTCAGACCTCGTTGTGTTCCCAGTGCCAGACGTCAAATGTCGGCTTCTTGAGGGCCTCGACCGTCTCCTGAGACAGCGTGTACTGGATGAGGGAAACCAACAGTCAGCAGACACCCGCAAAATCCACCGAATTCCTTCCAAAGGTGTCCCTGCGAATGTACCTTTGGGTAATTGGGGACATCCCGTCTCGGGGTGACCTTCTTCCCGTCGTCAGAGAAGTTGTATTTACATGGACAGTTGACTCTGAATTTAAAGGGGAAGTTATTTCAGGATAATTTCATATCTCTCGTCTGTAATGAAGAGATGGTTTCTTGTCACCTGCCCCCTCCTCTTGAGGTCATCTCGTCTCGGAGCTTCTTGAGGTCGTTCTTGCACTTCTCAATCTCAACCACCTTCAGTCCCTCCACTGAAACAAGCAGATGGGTCAACCTACAGTCATCTACTGGTGGAGCCCGAAGCCCAGAGGTGAAGATGCTTATGGTGCTTCCAAGCTGTGACCACACCACTTACATTCTACTCTCTTCTCCAGCATTGCCAGCCTGTTGGTGACCTCCGTCTTCAGCTCGTTGATGCGGAATGCTCTGTGAAATGGAGCCAAATGATAGAAACTAAGACTGAAGATGTGGATAAAACTATGAGACTTTGAAATACAACGAAAGAAACCAAGCGCTCCTTCAGAAACCTGGAAAGTCTCACCAGGGTGCAAATTACCCGACGACGCCTTATGACTTTGCCACAGCTTCATCTTGGTTTGAAAAACTCCATAAACTGTCTTATTGTTTAAAATTTGATAAGAGATTCTTTTGTCCCAGAGGACCATTATCATTCTTCTGGGAATTTGAAAAACCTCAGCTGGTTGGTATCAAAATTACTTGGGGAAAAAACAGTTAACCCTTGAAATAGTCCCAAATAATGGGGCAGCACTTTTCCCACTCCCTAGGAAAACATACTTACGGTTACCCTTACTTAATTTCTACAAGCTTGTTTGTGGTTGCATCTTTTATTCTGAAAACTTAAAGAAACTTACTCAAGATTGTAAGAAGACGACTAAACACAAAAGCGTCAGTGGGTCTGGCAGCCATACACACTCCCCCATATGTTATCAGTTTGGTTTGGATACATTTTAGAAATGCAATCCGCTACATTGCCCTTAAATAAGCACCAAAAATAGTTCAAATGTCTTCTTAAACAATCAGCCTTAGGAATCAGAGCTCAAAGCGAGTGGAGGGTGTGTGAGGTATTTGTGAGGGTATAACATAACATAACATTACGTAACGTAACGTAACGTAACGTAACGTAGCGTAACGTAACGTAACACAACATAACACAACACAACATAGCATAGGATAGCATTACTTAGCATAACAGCATAAATGTGCTGTTACCTGCTGAACTGCTCAGCCACCTGGGACAACACGTTCTGAAATATGTCCTCCTTGTCTGCAGACAGAAGGAAACGGTCGACCAGTAATTTGGAATGGCGGTAAACTCCATCATTAATGCTGGCGTTTTAGTCAGGGAAACAGAGTAAAAGGGAATCGGTCGGATCACCTCCCAGTTGACCAGTAGACACAGGGATGACTTTGTAGAGCGAACTGTGGGGGAATCAGAGAATTACAGTCCGGTCATCTCATCCAACATCATCTACATTTACAGTCTGTTACTTTGGAGAGTTGGTGGGCATGGTGGGATCAATGGAGACCAAGGCACCTTCAGGGTCCACCACCATGATGGCAGTGTTCCTGCAGTCAGGAAGAAATTCACGTTTTTTTAGGATTCTGGAATCATATATATTTATAACGAATACATCTGTGATTCTGTGGGTGAGGAGTGGTTTCCATGTGAGAAATAATGAACAAGGAAACCTGGGAATGTTAGACGAGGAACACAAAAGCTCTTTGATGTCACATGGGCTGCAGTGCCGGCTGAACACCACCTGAGAGGAAAACACTGTTTTTTTAATAACTTCCCCAGTTCCAAAACTAACTATATTACACATAATCCAACAGAATAGGATAGTCTTGTATCATTATTTCCACAGAAATGGGGTGGTTTCCCTATTAAACCTCAGTCTTAGACGCTGCTCATGTTTCATCTCTGTAATGACGACGGAGCCACGCGGGATCATAAAAAAAAGTTTGGTTTATGCTCTAACTGGGTCAGGTTGGATCAGAAACAAACGAGGAAAAAGTCAACTTGATTGTGTCATTGTGTCTGTCGTGCATTTGGATCATTTATGGAGATGGGAGTTTATAAACACCCTCCTCTGGATGTTTAAAGTGGTTTAGGTTTATAACATGGCTGCCGATATGCTGCAGAAGTCCCGCGTCTCTAACAGGAGCAGGTGCAGCAGACACATGTTCAGGTCCAGGCCGGAGGTCCGGTGGCTCTTCAACAGACATGTGTCAAGGCCAGCTCTCTCCTTAAGCACTCTACATCATCGTCATGTGATTCAGAAGAAATCGCAATCTCAACATGTTTGGAACAATGAAATGTCTCATTCCACCCTCCGATTATTACTGTTTGCTCTCCAGTACTGTGCTCATGTAACGCCTGAGTTTGTTACCATTACAATTATGAATTATTATCTGTTAAAGCACAAATAAAGACAGACACATGTCCCAGTTTTATCCTTTCATCACATCTGCAGGGTAAGAGAAATCAGTGAAATGAAATCATCCTGTTGCTGTCAGTGGAAATGTATTATTGTCATGCAATACTAAGTGAGTAAGTTTAGAATTTATAACAGGAAGTGTGTTTTTTTTGTTCAATTTACAGCAATTAGTCATCAAATAGAAAAGTCAGCTATTTAAATCGTAAAACTAAAGATCGAATTGTCTTGATTGAGAGTGTAAACAGTCAGATGGGAGTAAAAATATCACTTTTCTGTTAAAATCGGGCCCACCTTTTGAACTTTCCCATCCACATCCAGGTAAATGGTTTGGGGAGCATAGGAGGAGGAGCTGGAGCCCATGTTGACCTCCCTCTCCTCTCTTACACACCCGGGAAATTCTGACGGACGAACCTGACGACTCAAAACCCAACGAGAACCACAAAGTGACGTTGCGCAACGATAAAACAGTATAAGTAGGAGAAGATTATTATGGCAGATTATTAGACTATTAGGTTTTTAAACGAAGGGGGAGGGGAATGCCAGAAATGAAAGTCAAAGCAAAGAGAAATGCAAATACCAAGATTTTTGGATGAATTGCAGCTCAACTGGTCGTCTGCCTGCGTGACTACAGCTGGTATTATTTGGTGAAGAGGTTTTGGATTAGCAATCAAATCTTCTTTAGGCAGACAAAAATAAACGTATAGTGGACGCGTTTAACTCACAGTGTCAGCGATGCAGCTTCCCGTCCCCTGCGGAGAACTGGAGGTGATGTCCCAGGTGCTCTGGATGCAGCTGACTCACACGCAGACGTGCACAGAATCAAACACACACACACACACACACACACACACACACACACACACACACACACACACATGGAGGCACAGACAGAGGGAGAGCCAAGAGGGGAGGAGAGAGAAAGAGAGAGAGAGAGAAAAAGAGAGAGAGGAAAATGTAGTGATGGATAAGCAGAGGGAGGGAGATGGAGGGGCCTGATGCGTGGTGAAACAACCGGTGCACTTACTGGTTGCAAGGGGATGGTTGCCATGGGAAATGAATCAGATCTGAGCTGTGTATTGAAGGCTCCTGGGCTCATCTGAGATGGTCTGACTGTATTATGGAGGAAAAATCTGGAGCATCATGACATCACCTGAGACCATATCGAAGCTGTATTACCAGTATGCTGCACAGATAAGGGCTGTACTGGTTGGTAGCTGGGGGGAGGGTGGGAAATATCTGGGTTTGGTGGAAGAGAAGAACTCGCTCATTTGCTATTTTATCGCCTGACTATTCGACCTTTGATTTAAATGGGCTTTCTCCTCTCTCTCTCTCTCTCTGTTTGATTCTAGTCTAGCCTGTTCAAGTGTGTGTGAGTGTATGTGAGTGTGCATCCACTTGTTGATTTCCATTGTTGACTTTAGGTGCAGCAGATGGTGTGGTCAGCACTTGAGGCCACCTCTAAGACCATTTTATTTTTAGTCTGGACGACATTCGATTGACCTTATGGTTCGAAGAGTAAAACTATTAAATAACTCTGAGGCCGCGTTCATCAGGACCTCTTCTATGTCTGATGACTGTACGGGAGCAGTCGCACATCATCTGATTAGTCAATGGTCTCTTTGAACCTACATGATCTTTCTGTAAATAAAAGATCTGATTAAATCTAGAAAAAAAATAGAATGATTTCCATTTTATTTCACTACATTTGAAAGAATCGTTTTAATACAGTGAGGCAAAAGGTCTTTTTAAGCACAACCTGCTGCAGCCCCAGACAGGGTTACGTTACCCCCAGCCTGCCCCGCTGGGAGTTTCCCCTCAGCTGAGAACAGGTGTTAGCGAGGAAGCTTGACCCGGCAAGGAGGAGGTCATTAATATTGGGTGGAGAGCACAGCACACATCTATGTTAATCACAAGGTGGATCTATCCACACGCAGACACTTCCACGTGTGCAGAACCTTCTCCCCAGAGTCTGATTACTGTCTTTGGTCTTTCGTTGAGGGAGGGTGGAAATCCGGCATCAGCTCTCGCGGCGGATGAAAAAAGGATGATAAATATAAATTTCCATACAGGCACAAAAACTTGACTATCTGTAAAGATGAATTAACTGTAGGTCACGTGTGATTGTGCACGCTGACGTGCGTTGTTGCCCACATCTGTGTCTCCATGATGCCAGCATGTATATTTATGAGGCATAAATTTGGGTTTTAATAGGGGATCTTTAAAACCAGATGAATACAGGCAACAAACGCCACACCTTCAGTGTTGGAGGATACATTTCAGGATAAAAGCAATATAAAATGATGTGGATTTTCCATGACAAAAGGTGTCCAGCCAGACCTTAGAAGGGAACCAATTGGATTGATAATTGCACTGAGCTATCCTGTTTTATGTGTATTGTGGTGCATCTATCAACCAAAATTGCATGCTTGTACCTCACAGTTAATCACATCTGACATTTTCAGAATGAATAAAATGTCATTATTTTCTTGGAAAGTGTGTAGTAGTGTGCACGTGGGGACTGAAAGCTCACTCTCAAATGGGTTTAATCTACAGTTTCTACATAGATTCTTATATGTAGATTCTCATATGTAGATATGTAGATTCTCAATCATCCAGGTCATAGTTATCTTACTTAGATCTTACTCGGATAGCTTTCATAGGAACAATAATTATAATTCTATTCCACATTTCACTGAATTATATATCAGAATTTTCACTCGTGCAAAAGTTTAAAAGTTCATAATTTATATATTGTTTATGTTTTGATACAGTAGAAAAGTAGTTTAAACAAAAACTCCCCTGGGAACAGACGTAAAGTATAACAGAAGTGGGTGAGCGACATCTACTGGAAGTATTGGGAATTACAGTCTTCACCTGTTTCATAAATGCGCGTGTGAGACTAAACTAATCCTTTGTAGCTTCACAGAATTGATGCCAAACTGCAAATTTTGTAAAGAGTTTTTATTATCTGTTGTAAGAATACATTTTGTGGTTTAATTGTTCCAAAGAAACACAACATCTTAATCAAAATATATCCTTTACCAGAGCCAAAAATAGTTTGCTGTCTCAGCAGCATATTGTATACAGATTTCTTTTTGTTCATATGACAAGGTATCATGAAAAAAGTTGACAAAAACTGTGCATAGACTTTAAAGAATACATAAATAAAGAGTTAGCTAAAGGTGAACTCATCTTAGTGCATCAAATACTCTCATGGTGCAAGATAAACTATACATGTACTTCACATATCACAGAATGAAAACATACATGTCTGCAGGTGTCACTGTTGTGATGGACTCTGCGTCTGATCACTGGGATCCGGACTGTCCGCCTCCACACTGAGTTGGCCGGTGGGGCTTCCAGCAGGAGGACGCATTTTGCTTATCGGGCTGAAGCTGCGTGGAGAGGACCCAGGGGAGCGAGCGGGGGAGCGAATGGGCCGCTGGAGAGGACCCGGGAAGGTTTGCGTGAGAGGGTGGGACAGCGGAGAGGGGCTGCGGGGGTACCTGCGCGGGGCTGACCAGACAGGACGCTCGGCTCCTCTGGGGAGGAGAGATGGCGCACAAGCAGCAGGGATGTTGTGCTCTGATTGGCTGACAGCGGTGCTGGAACACTCTTCCAGATGTTCCAGAGTGTCCTGGAACAAAAGGGAAGCTTTTCATGTTTCACCTCACCTTTAGGCTGTCATCAACCTCAGACATTTAGCTAACTGGGTGCTACAAACTATTGGGAATTATACCTGTAACACAAAGAGGTGCAAAAGAGAAAGAGAAAGTAAGACTGATCACCTCTTCATTGAGAACGTAAAGAGGCATCGGACTTCTCCGACCGAGGGTGGACGGTTTGGGAACCACATCAACTGCAAAACATACCCGTATATTGATGATATTCATATAATGTTAACTTGATCTGTGTTGCATGACTTTTTTTTTTTTATAATTTAAGAATTTTGTTCAGAAAAATCTTCCACCTTCACATTCATTTTCACCTTGCTCCATGTAGACGGGAGCTCTTTGGGGGACCGGTCGATGTTTCTTTCTAAAGCAGAAACAGGTCCGTTCAGGCCAAAGGTCACAGGTGGTTACTTATTTTTTCATTTAAAAATAAAGGGGGCTGGGGGGTGGACACAGTGACACCATTCAGCTATTTGACATTCTGCTCATGCTTGTCCAGGATGAAAGAGGGATAAAAGGAGAGAGAGAGAGAATAGAGGGAAGAAGGAAACAAGTTCTCACTTGGATGGTTTCCAACAGGCACAAACTGTCACCAGGGTGATCAGGAGGAATATTCCACCGGTGGACAGGATGATATACAGCGAGCTCCTTCCTAAACCAGAGCCATTAAAAGATGGGAACACAAAGAAAGAAAGAAAGAAAGAAAGAAAGAAAGAAAGAAAGAAAGAAAGAAAGAAAGAAAGAAAGAAAGAAAGAAAGAAAGAAAGAAAGAAAGAAGTTTGCATCAAAAATATCTTAAAAAGACACATTTAGTTACTCTGCATAGCTCTTTCATGCCCCCCCCCCCCCCCCCACCAAGTTGCATATAAAGGGCCCCTCTGAAGGTTTTGTTGTTCTGCACCGTTGTGCATGTTTCAGCGCAGCAGAAATGAAGTCGGCATTGCTCAGATCCACCGAGGCGCTGCTGCCTCGTGATAAGTAACTGTCTATTCACCCCTCCAAACCCCCCCCACCCCCACCCACTGGCTCACATGGTAGCAGCCAGGCTGCCTGTGTTACAGCAGCTAGTGTTGTTAGTCAGACTCATGTCATAACCGTTAAGATTAAAATGTACTGTTTAACATTTCCCGAGAACCTAAATGCATCGCAGCGTCTCCCCTAATGTCCTCCCGGTGGGACGGGCCACCTACTGTAGACGGTGAGTTTGACGGGCACGCTTCTGGTGCTGCTGATGGGGTTGTTCACAGTGCAGGCGTACACGTCGTCGTCCGACATCAGCACGCGCAAGATGGTCAAGACCTTCTGGTCGTGCGACAGCTGCAGCCGCGAGTCGTTGGTTAGCACCTTGCCCCCCTTCAGCCAACCGTAGACGGGCTTGGTGCCGTTGTCGTGGGAACAGTGCAGGTGAAAGTGCTCGTTGTACTCCAGGACGGATGAAGCCATCATCTGGATGTAAGGCTTGGACACGGGGACTGGAGGAGACAAAGCAAACGCGAGAACGGAGAAGTTAGCTGCTGGTGCCCATCTTGAGTGTTCTGATCCAAAAGTTTTAAGGGTTCTGCCCACCATCCACGGTGAGCTCAACATGGCTCTCCCCCGTGAAGGTGTCGTCTGTGATGGAGATCTCCACCTCATACGCCCCTTCATCCGACAGCTGCAGGTTGTGCAGCAGGAGGGAGCCGTTCCCGAAGACGAAGATGCGATCACGGTACTCTGGCCTCAGGTTCCCGATTATATCCGTTCCTATGGACTGCACCACTGTGATGGGTTTCTCTCGGGGCCTCTTCATCTGCCACTTGATCACCGGCTTGTCGGCACTGCTGCTGGAGTAGCTGACTGAAAGAAGGGCCTCTCTGCCCACCGTGCCCCTCACCACTTGGGCTTGGCTGGTCACATTCACCCCTGAAACCTCACCTGGGAAAAAAAAAGATGAATCAACATCCAAAACTCTAATTCACATATCCAAGGTAGTTTTCTCTCTCTCTAATTCACATAGTACTAATTTGTTTTACTGAACTTCAAACAAGAAGACAAATATGAAGCTTGTAATGTCAGAGGAGCCTTAACAATGATCCTGTCACATCATCTGTCAACACTTATCTGAACAGAAACTGCCCCACTGACGCCTATAGCCTTAAAGCTAAAGTTGCCAATATTTTACACCCCATTTGCCCTTTTGCTGCCTCTCATGGGAAAGAAATTCCAATGGTTGTTTTTGAGCACCTCAATAAGCAGATAAAGTCAGTTGAGAGAGCAACTCACTCACACATCGATGCAGGAATGCAGGTCTGGAATGCTTTTATCATTTCCACACAAGACTGCATATGTTTTGCATCTTTGTAACATGAAAAAAGTATAAAATGTCTGAAGTGGCAGGCTGAAATGTGAATCAATCATCCAAGAAGGACAAGCTACTTGTTCAGGGTTGTTCAAAACCGGACGTATTCATGCATTCATGTGAGTAGATTTGTCTCCATTTAAGATGAAGTCACATCATTTTTCAGACGATTCCATTGGTGGACAGTTCTGTTGAGACCGAAGCTCTCACTGGGACTATTTTATTGACCCCTCGTAGTGAACAAGTGAAGGACTAATTTTGATTTGTGTTCTTCCTTTATCTTCCAGCTCCCACAGTCACATGAGTTTAAGGTGTGACAAAGCGAGCTGCATTTTATCCTTTATGGCCGATTCTGTCGGGGAAACCAAGCGGGGCAGAGTTATTACTGTTCTCAGCGGGGGTGTCCTACTGCTCGGCCTCAGCGATGGAGAAATTAACCCAGGAGAGGGAGGAGAGTGTGTGCCGCTCGCTGTTCTCTGTAGCCAGGCGGCTAGCAAGGCATCGCCTCATTGCTGTGGTAACTATTTGGTCCGTCTGACAGGGGTTGCCAAGGAGATAAGACAAAGGACATAATTGTTGGAACGGGTTTCCTCGGTCGAAAAGAGCGAGCGAGGGGTTACAGAGGGAGAGAGAGAGAGCGCTTTTGTCGCTGGTGAGGTCGGAGATGGACACTGGATCCAGTGATTCCAATAAAACTGTTTGGTAAACTGGGATCATGGTACCAATTGGGAATAAAGGAAAATAAATCAAACATGTTTTTAATGAAAATCACATGAATGAGATCTCCTTAACTGAGCTACAATTTCCCCAAACCAAGAGTAAAAAAAGATAAAACTTTGTGATATGACACTTAAATGCATCACCTGCTCCTCACATATGTACAATGGACACTCCAGATTCCTTTGAGCCACTGACGGGGGCCCAGTCCAGAGCGCCACTCATGAATGAACCCATTGTGGAAATGACCAATTTGTGCAACATGAGGAAGAAAAACATTTCTGATTAAAACTGGATTAACTGGGAGGACCACAAACACGAGTCCTGTTGACTCGTATACGCATGAAAATAACTGGAACTGACAACTGTTGATCTATTTTCTTTGGAATAAACTCTTGAACTGAGCTGAAAACCCCTCGTCTTTTTGGAAAACGGAGCAGATTAAGGGGGTTTGTTCATTCTCTAACCTTTGCATAGCAAATAAAATGGACCTACCTGTGAAGAAAAGGAGGAAGAGGAGGCCAGAGATCGCCAGTTGCGAAGAAATGTCAATAAAACTGTCGCCTGTACAGGAGGTCTTCCTCTCCACCTTCATCTTGTGTCCTGGGCAGAGTCAGCCCAGCGAACATGGTTTATCCAACCTAAGCACGTCTGAAGCCCGACACAGTCTCTGCTGCCTGATTGAGACTCTGGCTTCTGCCGGGGGCCACTCTGAGCCCCACACTGCTCACAGCACCCCAGCCGCAGCCAACAACAGCCAACTCTGTGTGTGAGTGTGTGTGTGCGTGACACAGACAGTGACACAGTGTGGGTCAGCTTTTTCTCTGCACCTCCATGTTGAATTCACACAAATAAAGACTCCGATCTAAGCAATGACCCTAAATTTTTAGTGTAGAGAAGTTACTGGCAACAATTTGTGGTAGGAAAAACTACTTTACCCCCCCCCCCCCCCCCCTCCTTTCCTTGGCCCACTTTACTCACATTGTGCAAACTCCTCTCTGGACTGGAGCCTCAAAATAAACTCTGAATGCATCACTGTGCAAACAACCCTGCGATTGATAGAAAGTGATGAAGAACTGTATTGCTGCACTATTATGTGCATGGTCCAGGTTTCTGTATGTGACAGCAACATGAACTATGAAGAAAAAGCTGTTGTACCTACTATGTCCGTTAGGGGGCGTAAAATCTATACGAAGGCAAAAAAAGGAAGGTTGTGTTTTTTAGCCTTTTGACATTTTTTTTAGCCTTTCTAATGAAAACACGATCTTTTATTGTTAACCTTTTTCCTTTTGAGAAAGGCTGGATTAAAAAACTGGGATTGGGAACTGAAAAATGTCTTGGTTCTTGATTTTCCAACTGCCGTCACACAGGGTGTCAAAGGGCTCTGATAGATGATTCAATTATTTGAGATTTCAACAAGGGAGGCCACACATGGAAAAGGACATCTGTCTGACAGGGTGGAAATTCAGAAAGAGACAGCCATCGCCGTCCTGTCTCCTCTTGAGCTTAGTCATCTGTGGAGTGGGCCATCAAAGCTGCACCTCTCCCCTCCACCTCTGCCCTCTCAGTAAGAGTGGCGCCGCCCTTTTCCTCTCTCCACTCTTCCAGCTTTTCTAACACGCTGTAAATCGATGGGGACTCTATCGCGTCTAGGTCTGAGCTGAGACAATTGCAGCGACAGAGAAGCCTTTGTGACCTGAAGTGATGTAATTTTGTGCGACTTGAGAGGGGGGAAAAACACTTCAGAAATTCTGCATTGGGTACTGAGGCGTCAATCAGGGCTAATTTCCACACTTCTTACAATGAAGCAGGCCTCTTCTAAAGCCAAACTTAGATGTTTAGTCTGCATAATGACGACGCTTCAGCTCCAGTGGCGTCACCGCTGGAAACAGATAATTGTGCCCCCTGCTGCTTGTCCTCACTTTTTCCATCTTTAATTATCACCCAGGAGACCACATCTTTTTTCCCCGTCCTTACTGACAGGCTGTCTGAGGAGAACAAACCAATCAAGCAGAGCTCACATATGCTTCAAGAACAGTCAATCTTAACGAGATGTAAAAGAGACTGGCTTTTGTCAAGTTTTCGGATCACACAAGGTCCCTGCGAGAATAAGGACCCCCCCAACCACCTTCTCCCTAACTGGGTCTCCAACAGCGAGTGGGGGTCGTGCTATGTTTGGAGGCGTGCATGCTATTGATTGTTCACCCACAGTCATTAAAGAGAGGGTTGAACGTGGCCGCGGCACCTTTGGGACTGAGTAGGAGAAAAGGTTCATCTAAAACCCATTGTGGCTATTTATGACAGAGCAGCGGAGGAGGAACATCAGGCTAAGGAGGAAGCGCCTCGCACGACCGCAGCAGCGAGCGAGACTTCTGCTGTTCGTCGCGTCTCCATGACGCGCGTCACAGCCATATGCACGTGTGTGTGTGTGAGCGACTTGAGTGGGTTGCGCAGGAACGATGGGCCGCGTTCTTTCCACTGCGAGCGTGCATGTGCGGTTGCAGATTGTGCAGGGAGCAGTACAGCTCAGATGTGTGTAGGTGGCTGAGTGGGAGCGCTGGGAGACAGAAGATGCTCCAGCTTTTTTCTCAAAAGCCGAACAAGACCGGCAAGGAGAGAAATCGCGACATTATCTTGTGATTCACGCAGACTTCCCTGCAAAATATGAGCCACAAATGTTGATGACCACCTGTTGTAAAAGGAAAACACTTTAATTTAAAGCAGACTGACGATGCCTTCAAAGCAATTACTTGTTATAAAATTGCTGACGCTTTACAATTATTTACGATTAAACGGTGAAACCGAGATTTTGCCATTGTAGGTGGCAGCTGTAAATATGAGGGAAAACAACCAACTTCTGCTGTTCCGCAGATAAATGAAGTTTAATGCAGACAGAGCAGCGCATAATAGGTGGATTTATTCTTCTCATCTATCTACAGGGAACTTTAAAGGCTCTGCAAACTGAAATCAGGCGATTTAACAAGTCAAAACCCATCAAAACGGCGGCTGAGCGTCATGTTTCACAAGATCAAAGGTGAAAAAAAGGTGTAACTACTGCATGCTTACTGACTTGGAAGATCAGATTTGTAGAAAATGCTCATAAAGGTTAAATTAATCCAGGCTTGTACAATGTGACTGAATAAATAGAACATACATAGCTACTTGTCCTTTGATATTTTAATCATGTCTATAAGCGGGTAAAATAGTAACCATGATACAATCACACCAGGAAACAATACTGAGTAACAGATTAAAGCCGTTTAAGCCACTTCTTACACAAAGCTGATGTGTTCATGGTCGGTACACAGATGGCATGAAGTGATCGATCCCAATTAAGCCCTGTTTAGCATTTAGAGGACATTCATTTTCACATTCACAGATCATCGTCTAAGAACTAGCACACGAGCAGAAGTTTCACAAGTACATGCAGTGAGTTGCAAATTCCGGGTCAAAGACATCTGCACTGCTGGAGAAGCAGAGGAGTGTTACAGTTCACAAAGATGCACACAACACGCCCTCGGAATAGTTGCTTCATTCATCTACTGCTAATTTGAGTCAGAAATTAAATAAATAAGAATGAAAAAAAAGACTCCCTGGGGTGAAAAGGTGTGTCTAAAGTTGGCTGGTGCCAACCATCTCTCGCTACCTTGCCTCACTTCATCCAGGTCTGGGAGGGGGTGTCGCTGCTCTGGCACAGGTGTGGTGCCCCCCCCTCCTCTACTGTCCCCGATCGTCCTGTCTCTGTGGAGAGAACATTGATTTAAAAAAAATCAGAAAAAAAAATCAAACACGGTCCCTTGTTTCAAGAATCGTATAAAATGGATAAAAAAATATATAAAATTCGTATAAAAATCCAACCTAAAAACTGAAAAACCTAGTTCCGTTGGAAAAGGGGGTCTCCCCCAGTGGGAGGTGCTTGCCTTGCTCCGTTCCAACTGGACAGCTCCATTAATTCTGCAGCATGTAGACTACTACCCCTCATGCACCTGGAGCTATAAATACTCCAACTGGGTCACAGAGAACCATTCACAAGAAGGTTTCCCTGAAACCTGTGTTCAACCGACTGGAGGGATAATGTCAATAAAGTTTTGACTATTCAGATGAAAAATTTCTGTTAAAATAGCTTTATGCTCCAAGAAGTTTATTAGCCCTCTACTCTCCAGGCACAAACATGTTGCACATTCAAATGATTAAATGTATGTGTTTTCATTTTAAACTGGCAAAAATAACATTTTTGGAGGCAAATGCAATTATTACCCATTTAGCATAGAACTGCTGGGAACCCTCTGGGGTAATTCAATTAGTCACTGGTTTATGTACTGCATTATTCACAGGCAGGAGAAGTCAGGAGCAGCTCTAATCTGTGCTTTTAATTATGTATGACTTTTACACGTTTCTTTTCTTAGAGAATAAAGTGGCTAAAGATGTGTGCCAATTAATGCCTCTGAAGTAGCTGTAGCACAAAAAAACATCTTTATCTGTGACTCGACACCACTGTTCCCTTATTAACATGCAGACTATCATACCCTAACTAATGATCTTTAGAGAATCCTGACATTTAAGGTTACCTAAAGTTCCTACAACTCCCTGTCTGTTTTTATAGCAGCCACGACTGCTCACCTCCTCCCCTTCTGCTTTGTCCTCCGGCTTCAACTTCTTACGGGTCATGTGGCCGCGGAAGCCAGCTTGGATCTTGGCGGCAGCCCTGTTGGCCTCGGGATCATCCAGGGGGATGTCCATGATGTCCTCCTCCTCCTGGGGCCTGCTGCAGTCCTCCTGCTGAGAAGACCAAACCACAGAGGCTTTTCACAGAAGGAGAGCAAATTGAAACAGATTTGTTTTGCCTAGTACTTGGTTGGAGGACTGAGAAGGGTCTACGTATTGCTCGCAGTAAAGGTTTTTTTTCACTTTTTTGAAAAACTTCTTGATCTACGGACCGGGTCAATATGGACCATGAACCAGCAAAAAAAAAGCTGCTGCAGTCGACAGCAAAGAGCTCATTCGGTGACACATCTACGGCATCCTCTGTCCCAGTGGACGCTGTGTGGTGGGCGGACAGAGACATTGTGGTTGGTCATAAAGTGTCAGTGGAGAGACGCCAGGGCTGTTGACGAGCGATGTAAACATCAATCCAGATTCCGAGGCGAGCGCGTATCACCTCCTCCCATGTTTTGCCTGTGCATAGCAGATCTACTTTGAATACAACAGCCCACAGAACGGCCCCGTTGTCATCCCACCAGCTCGATGAGGCAGTGCATCATGTCTCCAGCGAAACCCCTCTAGTGTAGGAGTGTGACCACCCACCTGTGTAGCCAGCATTCATTAGCCTCCATGTCTGACTGCTCACTGAGCAGCCACATCCCAGCTCTCTCGCAGCAGCAGCTATGTCTGCCTGATGTAGCGCATTTTGTAATTGTTTTTAGCTCAGAGCTCTTTGGACCTCATTTGACCCAAACTTGACACAAGTTTCCAGTCAATTAAAATGTGTGTGGAATCAATTAAAGTAACGCGCGGGCTTAACAGACTTTATGAGAAACCATTTGATTCATGTTTAGCATTATTATTCACTGGCACATTTTTCTATGCAAGGACAGAAACAACAAACAGCAGGACACAGTTAGAGGACAGTTGTATCAAATCCAGCTCCTCTCATGTTCTCTGAGAGTAATTGTGGTGAAACAAGACAACAAATTAAGATTTTTGAAAAGAAACAAAAAGTTTCCCAAAGCTTCTACTCACATTGTGGCAGTCCATGTCTTATTTTGGCTTCGATCTTCAGCTGTGCTGACCTGCTGTGACTTATTCGTCTCGAGTTCTACACGGACGCAGCGAAAGCCTTCAGCAAACGTGCAGCCGGTTTAATGCAGATGCCTCACTGACTGTTACCAATGATGACTGTATATTCAGTAACACCCTCTCATGCACAGAATGAGAGAGAGTTATACAGTCAGAGTGAGGACGAGGGAGGGAGGAAGGGAGGGAGGGAGACAGAGACCTCCTACAAACATGACAGCATGTGCTCCGTCTTTCCAGTCTCATTAAGGCTGCTGACCTGTGTTTACCTCACACAATTAAAGGGCCTCGCCATTTAAGATAAGCCGGAACAAAGTGACGGCGTTGGCCGTCAGCTGGTGACGCAGCTGACGGCCTCGATTAGAAGTTTGAAACACGGCAACCAGATCTGGAATAAATAAATCAGAAATGCAAAAAGTGGCTGCTTTGCACCAACCGCAGTGAAACAGAAGCAGAGACAAACATTCAAATTCACACATCCACGTGCTACTAATAAACAATCAACCTCCACAAAAAAACGGATGACCAGCTTATGCAGCCTACTATGCACGAGCCAGATGGTCAACGAAAACAATTATTGCTGACTTTCCACTTCTGCTAAAAGCGTAGCGAAAATATCTCGGGCTCTTTTACACGAGGAAGTGTTATAAATTTATTAGAGAGGAGGCAGAGAGAACTCGCAGCCCTCTCCCTCCCTCTGATCCCAGCTGGTACAGCCGCCCACACTCCTCTGCCAGGCTAGCAGACAAGTTGGAGAAAAATAGAGAGCGTCCATTTATTTGAGTTAAATGCATGACATCAACGCGCTCCTAAACAGTATATTAAATCTGTCTCCTGCCTGATTTCTCTAAGCAGCCTTGTGTATCAAGCTGTTACCTAATTTGCCTTAATTATGCTTACTGAAATCAATCACAACGTAGTAGTTCTGCTCATATCAGCCTAATCAGCAGGCTGTACGATTCCTCTAAGGACAGAGGACATGGCAACTTGCAAATACTGAGCAAACAATCAAAGAGGAAACCAAAGTGCACCTCTGTGACGCTACAGCATTCCCCCGAACATGTGGCCGATGCAGCGTGTCCATTGCATGTTTACTTTGTTGTAACTGTAATGAATTGTCACTACTCAAAAAGGCAGAAAAACAAGACATATTGTTCAGCAATTTGATCCCTCACACGCTGCAGTTGAGGGTAGATTACTGATACAGATGGTGCATAGCAACTATCGCCATAACCATCTCCTATTAATTCCATGACGACACTAAGAGAAAGTGCATGGTGGAGAGGGGTTGCCATGGTAACGTGCTTGGCACCCATTCCTGGCTCTCCCTCCTCGTGCATTTGCAGCCGCGGTTGTCCAGACATATCAGACGAGGCTAACTGTGATGGCAGCACAAAGGTTAAAGATCTAACTGGGAATCCATTCAGTTGTCGCAGATATTAAAGAGATTAAAACTTTATCGTAGCGTAGGCCAATCAAGATAGCACACTTACTTGGAGATGTACTGTATCTCTGCATCTGCATCTTGTGTGCAGGAGAGGGACAATCAAATGAGGGTCATTGTTGATCAGGCTCACCCTTTGATGGGTTCATTTATAGGACCTGATATAGGTGAACTGCTTTGACTACAATGGCAGCAACATCTAGATTCTTTTCATTAATCAGAATTGCCATGAATGTGATGAATAGTCTTTATTGAGACAGTGCACAAGTGTTACCTTTTCACCACTGATGTCTTCAGGTCCCGTGGTGTCCTTTTCTAAATGCTCCTCCTCTACTGCGTCGGCTCGTGGGTCTGGACTAACACTGTCCTTGACAAACAGCGTCTCCCTGTCCTCTTGTTCTCCTGAGTCAAACTTTGTTTCCTCTACAGCTTCTGAGGATTCTGGTGTTTCTTCCTCTAACACTTTGAAGTCAGGCTCTGACTCTTCGGCTGTCCTTTGGTCTTCGTCCTCACCTGACAGAGGTTGGGCACTTGTCTCTAAAGTTTCAGTCTCTGTCTCCGGGGCCTCAGTTGATGAATTTGACTGGGTTGCTTGCAGCGACTGATCTTCCGCACCAGCTTCACAGCATCCTTGTTTGAAAACATCTTCTTCATCTACTTTATGCAGGTCTGCTCTCTCAGCTCCTTCAGAGATTGGATCCTTTAGCTGGGATTTACCTTCACCTATTTTCAAAGAGCTCTCAGGTGTGGAACTTTTTCCACGCTCGGGGTTATTTTCCTCTATCGTAACGGCGGACTGATCTGATGAACTGAAAACTTTATCACCTTGGCCCATCTCATCCTCCCCATCAGATAGACCAGAATCATTTGTATCTACCCTCTCCTTCATTACAGATGTCCCCTGCTGATTTTCCATTCCCTTCTCTTCTGAGTTAACTTCCATTTCAACGCCCACCATTTCATGTTCTCTACCATCTTGTGTAGCGGACATGTTTTGATCTAGTTCCACAGTAGTGATTTCTTTAGATTCTTCCCCAGGCTGCTTTTCTATATTAGGCTTCAAGACCTCCACTGTATGCGGTTCCTCTGGCTCAAAGTGTTTCATCTCCTGAGCCTCTGGAAGGTCTTCAAAGCTGACCTCAACCAATGAGTTGCCTTTATGTGTATTGCTGTCTTCTATATTACTGAATCTTTCATGCTTTTCCTCAGAAGAAGTCTGTAATCTTTCCACCTCCTCTGTTGCCTCTGCTTGATCCTCTGCTTCTTGCTGATTGTCCTCAGGTCTTTCCACTTCCAATTTCAGCCCTGTGTCCTGGTCCCCTTCCTGTCTGTCATCTGTAGCAGTGTTTCCTTCCACAGTATTTTCTTTTTCCTCACAAATTGCTGCAAACACATCCACATTAGGGCATCCAGACTCTGAAACGACCTCTGATTGTTCTTCAACTATCATTTTTTCATTTGGATCCACCATATCCTGATCAAGACCTACTTCTTTATCCCTTCCCTCACCCTCTGCAGCCAGTGGAGTTGAGGCACGGGCCGCACCATCTGTAAAACTCGGTGATATTCCAATGAACTCGAAGTCAGAATGATCGACATCTTCATGTGAAACGTGACTGATTTCTTTTTCATTGGCTGAACCCACAGTTCCCGATGGGATCTCCTCCGTCTCACCACTTGGTTCTTCTGCTTCTAGTTCCTTGTTTAGCGATTCCCCTTCAGAAAGTTTGCCTTTTGATGTGAGCCTCTCTGTAATACCATGTTTTTCTTCTTCTGTGCCTGTAGCACCATCAGATGCATCCTGTTGGATGGTGGAAAAACTGGAGACTGCTTTTGAATGACTGAATTCTTCTCCAGTTTTGGAATCAATAGAATTTTCCCTAAAAATTGTGCAAAAAATGGTGCTCAGTCTGACAAGCAGTACATCTGTAAATCATAAGTTAAGGAACACCTACTTATCTGTTTTCCTGTGCCTTTCCTTTTCCTGCTCTCCTGCACATCTTAAACTGCAAATCTGCCTTTTGCTAGTTCAAAATAATTCATAACCTACGAGTATTTGAGAATTCTTTAACGATAATGTCCTCGCATTTGAAAATGGCACCTTCTTAATGGTTAAGGCACAGCAACAGTTGCCGAGTGCTGAAGATGTGATCGACGCAGACAAAAAAACAACACGTTTCACCTGGATAGCAATGACACATTGTCTATTGACTTTGAACACAGAACAAAAAAAATTTATTGTCAATTTCTCCTCATATATCCCTTGTTATTTTTCTTTCACTCTGGTCCCTCTCCTGGTTTTTATCTTTTGCTTTAAATAGGACATGCAATGACTCACTTGCATGGAGTCGCCCTGGTTGCACTCGTTTCTTCAGTAGCAGGGACTTGGTCTGTCTAAATATGTAATAAGACAAGAAAACAAAGAGTACCGGTAGAATGAAGCTGTTCATTCTGACAATAGTGCTGTAAACTGTAAACTAATTTTACCTCTGTGTCTTTAAATTCATGATTATAATAGAATCTCTCTTCCAGTCTAGCAGCCCACTCAGCAGTGTCCAGGCCACTCTCTGTTATTAAAATAAAGTTAAATATGTCAATAAGGTACATTTTTCACTTTTTTTAACATTTGAGTTACCTTGTCTTTGTTTGAGAAGAGAACTAAAGTACTGTGCAGCATATTTGGGAATGTCTTCAGGCTGGTCTCGCAGGACTTCTCTGACCAGACCATTCAAGATGGTACCAAAACCTCGGGGGAGCCGCAGGTGAGTGCTGGAGAATGGTACTGACATTCTAATAAATTATAGGACAAGACAAAACTTTTCACTTTCACACAACCCTTAACATCTGTTGGTAGACAGTAAAGCTAACATGGCTTTTGGTGTTTTGGTTAAAAATATCTATGGTATACACACTGTTACAACTCCTCAAAAAGCCTAGTCACCATTGGCTGTCCAAAAAGTAAATCACTATCCAATTTGCATTATTTTCATTTTGAGCACCCCCCCCCCCCAAAAAAAACAACCCAAAAACACCTTGAATATGTTCAGAAGAAAATATAAACAAGCATATTCCTAAATAAGAACACAAACTGGAAAACTTAAAGCAGGACTGTGCTCCTTGCATTTGTGCAAAGGTACAAAGAATCAACTGTCTTTTGGTTGTAATATTCTTACCTTGTATTTTGTATTTCTTTATATCTACACAGAAAGTAGTTCTTTATTTTATAGCATTAGTGGAGTGCAGTTGTAATACAATGGAAAATAGCTGTAATTTAGCATGTTGCTCTGAATCAAGACTCCTTTGATCTTTGAAAGATCAAATGTGAAATATTGAGACTTTTGTTTTGATCTTATTTTTCTGCATCAGGGTATGGCATGGTGGTGTTGGTGTTGGTGGATGGGTGGGGGGTACAGAACAGGACAACGGGTTGCTGCTGACTGTAATAAAGATTGTAAAGGAACGCTTCTTTCCATTTCATGCAGATGCACAGAACTAGTCTGACCCAAATTCGGGTTCAATGCTTATTTTCTTATCCTCTCCACACACAGTTGTTGTTTTCAAAGGAAGTGGTTTTTGAGTCAAATGTAATAACTTATTTCATTGTGACAGTGAAGAAACGTTTACATTTACAACGCTCTTTGAAAGACAGGGTTTGCCCATGCGCGGTGCTCCGACACGTCTGGTACGGCTGCGGGCGGCTGCTGGGAGAGTGGTCGCCCGTGGGTGCTTTAAAACGGGGGAGGAACTGACGGCAGCACCCGATGCTAGACTACACTAGAACAATACGTCAGTCTTCCCAAAAGAAGAAAAATATCCAACAACTCTCAAAATTCCCCGGATTTGTCGCTATTCGCTTTTGACAAGAAAAAAGTCACCAAGATGATTTGAAAAGTCGCTAGATTTAGCGAGAAAGTCGCCATTTTGCAACACTGCACACATCACCTGAAGTGGATTGTGAATTATAAACTTAAAGTTACCTTAAAAAGGGTTATGAGTGGAATTATACATGCGTTTGTTACCTTTACTCGCCCCCAGTACGTATGCACCTTGTTGGTCAGCGTTTAAGCTAGCTGTCGTGTTTGACAGTCGTTGCTAGGCAACAGGTCCCCTTACCGGCACCGCAGACTCAAATGTGACACTGGCTAAACATAACAGCTTTATTGGTTGACACAAACTCACTATAATCACACATTATAAACACAACGAGCGTATTCAGAGAAGGAATTTCCTTTCCCAGTCAGGCGTACGTGATGACCGCGTACTCGGAGTTGGTGCTCATTTTGCGGCTGATCTCTCTGGGCTGCGGGAGATGGAGTCTGTCAGCTGAGCGGGAAGCCTGCAGGTGACCCTGGGATTCATCCCTCCACCACTGGAGGGACGGGGGGAAGGAAAATGTTGGGAATTGACAGGCACCCCACTCTGACTTTTATTTAAGAAATAATATATCACCAACATTTTCCTAGCATATGAAGACATTGACTGTATTATGCATGAAGCGTAATAATTGTGCTCACATAGAACAGGTCGTGCAAAATTTATGATGATTGTTATATTTTTATAATTAGATTTTTCTGAGCGTGTGAATTTCACAGTGATAACTCAGGCGTTGAATGCGTTCCCCTTTTTGCATGGCAACATAGGAGATGATGACCATATTGGTATTATACCCTAAATATTTCTAATGTAAAACATATTAACTCTTTTGTCCCTTACCTCTTTTCCATCTCCGGTAGACAGGTACCCAACCTGGGTAAGCTCTGGTGTACTGACGCCTCGAACAGTGATCATGATGTCCGCATATGGAACCTCAGTGTCACTGTCATTGTCTAGGTCGAAGAAATGATTCAGTCTATTAATAACTTTGTGTCTTTGTGGCTTAGACGGTGAAGTGGTGTCAACTCATCTTACCTGGGGTAGGAATCCTCAAAGTCACTCTTTCACCTTGCATGTCAGCAGACAGAGGATACAGCAGGGGTGAACAAACCAAACAGTAAACAGATTGGGCATTTTTTCAAAACTCATTTGAATCTTTTTACCCTTCACCGGTGAACTGGCAGCATCTAAACTCAGTGATGCACTAAATAATAGATACAACAAATAATTTGTAAGCAAAATGTTAGCTTTTACCATTATTACCTTTAAATGTATTGATTCATACTCACTTTGTGGAGGACACAAGAGGCTCCCCTGCAAGATGATAGTTGTATTATAAGATTATGCCTATTTAAAATTTTAGAGTCATTATCCCAGGTTTGGTAATCACCTTTACAACTGCAGCGTTGTTTATTGCGACTCAGGCAGAGATAGGCTGCTAATACTGCCAGTGCCGTGGCCACAGCAACAGTAACTGATGCTAGAGCCTTAATTCCAATAATTTCTCCTGTTGAAAAAATATAACTGTTATTCTCCTGTTATAAAAAATCAAACATCAGTAGTAGTTTGGAGTTTATTTTAGAAAGAATATATATTCATGAGATTTTTGGTAGTGTTATAGAAAAACAGTCCACCTTTGCTGATATCCTTTGGTTTTCTGGAAACAGATGCTGAGAAATATAAAATTTAGTATCCATTAACATTGAAAGTTGCAATCCATGCTACGATTGAATGTTGTGTATTTGTGTACTGAATGTTCTATACCATGAATAACAGTAAACCTCACCAGTGTTCGTTTTAGTTTCATGTGTAACTGTAGATGGGTAATGGGTTGTTGTTGGAGCTAAAAAGACAAAAAAAGAACACAGTTTTATATTAAATGTTGAGCCATTTTGTGATACAATATTGATAATCCTATAAGTTTGTTCACCTCGCAGCTGCAGTAAAACAGTCTGCTGAATGTTTTGTGCAAGTTCAACATGATCTGTGTTCTGCGTGTAACAAGTGTAGTTCTTCAGATCTTCCGCGGTGACATTCGGCAGATGAAGGGAAATTGTGCAAAAGTCCATTTGAGTGACTTTCCCGTAACAGCCTGACCTGTCTGATGCCTTAATCCAGCAGCCTCGCACGAATCCAACAGAGCAGTCGTAGGTACAGTTTAATATTAGAGAGTCCCCCAATGCTACAGTCAACACATCAACCTGAATGTTCCGCTGTTCTCTGTGTGTAGAACCTGCAAAACAAGGAAATGCGTATCTTAATGAAACTCGCTGCATGTATTTAACACAATTTAAGCATCGCCCCAACATTAATATACTTTACCTTGTGTTATTGCTAAAAGGAGCATAGCGAAAGAGAAAATCATCATCACTGAGATTAGTTGTTTTTATGGCTTCCGATGCCTGACAGCATGCAACCCAATGCTGGTTTTATCGCGTAGTGTAGAGATACTTGCACCTGCAAAATGCAAACTTTTTTTTTTTTTTCAAAATCCTGTGCACAGGCCCAGGAAGTGGTATGAGGGGTATAAACTGCTTAAATATAATTCATAACCTTCCACGTGTAGCAGCTGACTTCCTGCACAACAAGGCTGTGTTGAGAGTAGTGAAGAGGAGTCTAACACATGAGGACGTTCAGATCCATTTTACTTACACATCAATAATGCAAAGCATACATGATTTACTCCTGCTCAGTCTCTGCACTCACTCAGAAAGTGTCTGATGGAATGTTTTGCACTCAGATCGGATCGTTTTGATGGCCCTTGATCTCTGATGGTTTGATTCATTTCTGGATAATTGCTTCTAATGCCACTCATTTGTTCTTTTTTTAAAAAAAACAAATACCTTTTAATACTTTTTACACACCTGCATTAATTATGCACCACATAAATAACTGAAGTGCCAGAGAGACTGTATCTAGGCTAGCATTTGCACATGCTCATGTATAATGGAAGCAGAGGATACAGTTACGGAGCGTCGCGGCACGCCATTATCAGCAGAGCAATCACACTGGAATCACATTCCCTGCTCTTGTTACACTTTCAGTCATTAAAGCCCTCTCGCTTTTCAAAGTTTTAGACAGTCTGCTCTACTGCCTGCACATATCAAACGGCCCTAAACGGAAATGACAGAAACAAGAAACAGTGGAGATGCAGTAATAATGTGCTGCCGAAAACTAACCCACCCGTTGTGTTTTTCAGTTTCAGGGATTTTTGTCTTGCTGCTGACTCAATGTGGACTCAGCTCAGGTAAGGGGGTGCCGACTACACAATCAAAGACTTTGAGTTATGCTTACAGCTCTTACATTTAGTTATGTTTGCCAGAATTATCTGGCGTGACCACAGAGCTCGGCCATGGTAAAGATGTGGACGTGTGTCCAGAAGGAAAATACTTCTCCCATCAGTTTTGTTTAGAGTGTCCTTCCGGTCATTAGTAAGTTGTCTTTTGTTGTCTATTAAGCGCAAACATGAGCGTTTGTACCAAAAAAAATGAATTCATTTTACTAATTTTGTGTGTTATTATCTCCAATGCGCCTTAAATATTGCATTTTTGTTCATAGTTGTCCTGGCAAAGCATCTGCACCTCGCAGATGTCCACCAGGAACATTCAACTTACATACAGGGAAAAGCACCCTTGGTGACTGTAAGGTAACGACACTGTTTACCACTAGAGTTTGCAAAACCATGTCTCTAATTAGGAGGCACTCTTAATTGTGTGTGATGCTGAACAGTCAATTGTTGTTGCAGTGAGTGGTCTGTATGTTCTAGCCTTGTTTTCCAGGTCTGATCAGTTCAGAAGACAAAGTGGACTGCAGGCTGTGCCCAGCAGGATTCCAGTGTGATCCAGCCACTGGGACGCTGTCTTTGTGCCCATCGGGACAATATTCTCCAGAGGGAGTCCTGAAGTGTCTCTCCTGCCCTGTAGATTCAGTCTGCCCCTCTGGGTTTCCAATCAAAGTAAATATGACATAAGAAACCACTTCTCCAAAGCTGTGTTCTGTATTTGGAGACCATTAAATCAGACTCCCTTTACTTTTCCTCAATATTTCTAGTGTGGCCCTGGCAAGGAACCCAACATAGAGAAGACTTCATGTAATGACTGCCTCCCGGGCTTCTATTCCACTGTCTGCACCATCCAGTGTCTGGAGTGTCCTGCAGGTTAAACCTGAAATGACAGCAAAATTTAAACAAATCTGATTTAAAGGTAACAAAAGGATTAAAGCTGTACTGCGTGTCTGCCATAGGGAGTCACTGTCCACATAGTGGGATGTCACAGCCTCTTCCTTGTCCTCTTGGATGGTCTTCTGCACCGGGACAGAAGTCCTGTCACGGCTGTAATGATTCATCATTGCTGTGTGGCGGGGTTACATTTGCAGCCCCTCGCTGGAGCCAGCCAGCCATCAGGTCCAGCCAAACAATCATCTGTCGTCCAGGGACCTACAAAGACATAAAAGAAGGCATGACATGTGTGATCTGTCCAGCAGGTTAGTGTGTTTCACTGCACATTGGCATTTTTTATTAAAATCTGCTTTCCTAACTTGAATCCAATTTTTCTTCTTGCCTCAGGTCATTACTGTGTGGGAGGTGTTGCTATTCCTTGTCCTGCAGGGACTTATGGGGCCCAAGAGGGTCTGCAGAATCTACGAGAGTGCACAATCTGTCCTGCAGGTATGTCCTCAACAGTGACTGAACTCATACATGATAGAAAACAATGTCAGTCTGTATCACTGTCCAGGAAACATTCTGATAACCTAATAATCTATAAATACTTTTCTCAAGGTTTTTACTGTCTGGAAGGCAGCTCACAGAGACCCACCTCCCACTTCCTGTGCCCACAGGGGTTTTTCTGTGAAGAGGGCACCGCTAGCCCTCACGGGTCACCTTGCCCGGCTGGTACTGCAGGGGAACAACTGGGTCAGACAAGTAGGGCAGCCTGTAAGAGATGTAAAGAAGGATGGTTCTGTCCTGCAGGCAAGTCTTAAAACTCCTAACACAGGAGTATTAAAAAAAGACTTGACTTGAATATGAGGATCGATTCAACAGGATTATTTTAGACTGTGCTCACTGCTCCAGTCTCCTCATAAAATCTGTGGCCCTGGCAGGTTCAGCGGGGCCTGGATTGCCCTGTGCTCGGGGAAGATATTGTCCTGCCGGTGTAGAACAGGAAGTTCTATGTCCTCCTGGTACCTTCACACCTCATCAAGGAGCAATAAGTGAGGTTATATTCTTTATCACTACTGCTGTAAAGTGACTATTTTTACATGCTTTATATCACGTTGAGATTTATTGATTTCTTCGCAGCGTATAATGCTTATGAGGCTCAGAGTTGCCATGCAAAACTGTTATTTTGAAATATCCTTCCAAGCCCTCTGCAGCTTCACATAAACTATGACGGAATTATAGCAGTCTACCTTGGCGAGGCTCAGTGGTTATATAAAAACGTCGGTTAGTTTTGCAATATATGGATGAAAAATAGCCTCTTATTCCTGTTAAAATAGATCAGGTCTTATCTAAAATGACGTTGTTCTGCCTGAAAGCATCATGATATTCCCCCCAGGTGTGAAAGACTGTCTCAAATGCTTGGCTGGTTTCTACTGTCCGGAGGGGACAAGCAACCCCGTCCCCTGTCCTCCGGGCTCCTTTAACCCCTTAGAGGGTCAGGACGAGTCCACGGATTGCCGGGAATGTTACGCCGGAAAGGCCTGCACGCAGGTGGCTCTGAGAGCTCCGGATGTGGACTGCATGCAAGGGTGAGTGATCCCTTTGAATTTTTAACTCCAGCATGCACAGTTTTAATAAATACCAGTTTACTTCAATCTGGACAGATTTGTGTGCCCCCCTGGTTCCTCTAAACCCAACGCACCAGCCAACGCCTGCCCTCCAGGGACACTGAGCAATCGCACTGACCTCACCGACCGCTCACAGTGCCAGCAGTGCCCAGCGCGATATGCTTGTCTTCGAGGTGCCATTTATTTTCATCTTGAATTGTCAGAAAGAATGATTTCAACTGAACGTGACAAGAGATTAGGAGAAATCTCAACCAAATTTATTGTAATTAAAACCAAGATTTTGTCTCTCCCACCACACTGACATTATTTATCCTTTACAAGGAACTGGTGGCATCCAGCGGCCACCACTCCTTTGCTTTGCAGGGCATTATTGTCCACCTGGAACTATGTTCCCCACCCAGTACAAGTGTCCTGTGGGGACATGGAGTGGGCAGAGTGGATTGGAAACTGAGAGGGAGTGCAAGCCATGTCCACAGGGCTGGTACTGCTTGGCTGGGTCTGGGTCTCCTTCTGGCCGATGCAGCTCTGGACACTTCTGTCTGGAAGGTAGACCCACAAATGTCAATGTCAATCTTTAAGGAAGGTTTTCTCTGTGAAATTGATTTCACACACACACACACACACACACACACACACACACACACACACACACACACACACACACACACACACACACACACACACACACTGTATGTTATCTCTTCCATATCTGTAGAAATAAGTGTAAATATAATTATTTTGATGTTGCGTCACTAGGGACTGCATATGGCACTCAGTTTCCTTGCCCTGTGGGAACGTACAGCATCCAAATTGGTAACAGACGCAGTGAAGACTGCCTGATTTGTCCTGAAGGCTCCTTCTGTCATCAGGGCACCTCGAAACCTTCACCGTGTCCACCGTGAGCACCACTGGCATGTCAAATATCAGCAGAAAGATTTTAATATGGCAGATGCTAAAATGGATGGCATTAATTTAGTCAAAATGAAAGATGTTCAGTATGATTTATGGTGTGTAACATGTTCTTTATTTCCCCAGCTCCACATATCGCAATCTAAAAGGAGGTCAGAGGCTGGAGGACTGCATTGCCTGCCCTGCTGGCTATTTTTGTCCCCACTCTGCCACTGTCAACCCCAAAGTGTGTGGAGCTGGCAGCTTTTCTGTAAGGCTTCATCTTTAACACAGGATGGTGTGACTGGTCCGCTTGCTGGAGCCGGTGTTTTAGTCTTTGCTCTCTTATCTGTTCCGATTTTGCTATTTTTAGAGCCCACGCTGATGTGTGTGTTTTATATTACTCACCATGTATGTGTATCTTTAAATTCCAGCAAGTGATGTAGGTAAAAGCACATTAGAGATGAGTTTCCAGTCCTTATTCTGCTCTGTCCCTCCCCCGTACTTGCCAATAAATTTGACTTCATTCCTCTAAATCTTCCTTCACATTATTTTGTGTGTAGGATGAAGGCTCGTTGGAGTGCTCTCCATGCCTGAAGGGTCACTTCTGCAGTAATGAGACCACGAGCGAGGAAGCTATGTTGAGTGTCATGGTGTGCCCTCCAGGGTTTCTCTGCTCACAGGGTTTGGCCCGGGACCCCCAGCGGTCAGCTACCCTCTGTCCTCGAGGCTTCTACTGCCCCGGAGGAGGCATCGTGAGACGTTGAACCAGATTTCTAAAGTAAAACAAAAATCATAAATAACTAATTAAATGTGATTTCCTAGCAGGATCCAAATCCCATTCCTTGCCCTAATGGTACATACAGCGAATTTCCTGGATTACGTGATGTCACTGACTGTTTCCTGTGTCCCGAGGGAAATTACTGTTACTCCCAGAATCCTCAGGAACAACCAATTACAAAGCCCGTAAGATCACTGCTGTAGAAAATAGACAAGTATTTTATTATAATCCTTTCTACAAAGAGCAGACATGACATGAAACATTCATGTAATTTCAGTCAGGAGTGTGTCCTCATGGACACTTTTGCCCCGTAGGGACTGGTTTTCCTCACAGTTACCCCTGCCAGGCTGGCCAATATAGAAACAATACACTTAATCACAGTGGAGAGGTGTGTGTTTTATGTCCGGCCAGACATTACTGCAGCAGACTGGGAACTTCCACACCTTCAGAGTGTCCACAGGTTGGAATAGATCACATTTATAGATTTTTTTAAAAAAAACTCATTCATTGCATATATGATGGTGGGCATTCATATAAAAAATGTCTCTTTCTTTGTAATAGGGCTTTTTCTGTCCAGAAGGTACATCTGCTCCAGAGCCGTGTCCTGAGGGGACGTTCGGTTCACGTGTAGCTCTTAGTGATGGGTCTGAGTGCTCCCCGTGTGGTGGAGGCCAGTATTGCAGTGGCGTGGGACTCTCGGAGCCCTCTGGAAGCTGCCGTGAGGGATTCTACTGCAGACAAGGGGTCAAGTCTGCAGTATGCAATTCATTTTTCGCGTTGCAAAGAATTACTTATAATTGAATTTTATCCATGGTCTTGGAAAATATTCCATAAAGTATTTTTGTTCTGGCTGCCTATAAATAAGTTCTCTAACAAAAGAATTCTTAATGTTGGTACAAACACTCACTGATATAGTGATGAAAGTCCTGTGTGGAAAAAATGGATGAACTGTAAAATATAAGACTTATTCCTTTACATGGCTGTGCTGTGTCTATGTTTAGACTCCTACAGATGGGCCGTCTGGTGGATTGTGTCCTACAGGAAGTTACTGTCCTCTAGCTTCCTCGTCTCCTCTGCCTTGTCCTCAGGGCACCTTCAGCAACAGCACTGGCCTCAGCACAGCTGAAGAGTGTGTCAGCTGTCCACCAGGGTGAGGCCAAACAGTGACGCAGTCATATCAAATAGACGCTTTACACCTTACACTTTAAGTGCTGTTTTGAAGAGGAAATGAGCTCTTCAGTATTACAGTTTAAATCAGATGAGCATATTGTTGTTCTTTAGATAACCATTTTTTTTAATTCATTTATGATTTATAGATCAAATTTAAAACTCTGTTTTTTTGTTGTAAGTTTAGTTTCTCTCTTGCTCAGTTTCTATTGTCTAGGGTCCAACAGCACCTCACCGACCGGCCCTTGTTTTCCTGGTTTTTATTGCACCGGTGGCTCAGCTTCACCCACTCAAAATGAAGCACAGGAGGGCCACTATACATTAGAGGGGGCATCAAGGGCCAAGCCATGTCCCCCGGGCACTTTTCAGTCTGTAGGAATAAAGCAAAATACCCTTCTATAATAATTAGAACAGGGATAAGCACAAAGTGAGGTTACTGTTCGTGCTTTACAGAGTCGAGGTGCACAGTCATGTGTGGAGTGTCAGGACGGGAGGCTGTGCAACCAAAGCGGCCTGTCTCAGTCATTATTGTGTCCCACAGGACACTATTGTCCTCCTGGGTCCTCTCTTGCTCGACCCTGCCCTCAGGTCTGTATCCTGCTTATGTGTGAAATGAAGTGTGTGCAGATTTGATGTTCTCTGGTTTTTCAGAAAGTCTTAATAGTTTTCATGAGGATCAATCATCTTTCCATAATTGCTGTTTTGTAATGATATTATCTGATCATTCAGGGGACGTACTCTGACCAACCCGGTGGCAATGTCATTCTACACTGTCGTCCATGTGAGGCTGGTTGGTACTGCAGCAAAGCAGGCCTCTCTGAGCCAGAGGGGCCCTGTAACTCGGGACACTACTGTTTGCCAGGGGCCTCCACTGCCTCTCCAGTAAGAATTGGCTTATCCTGATCAATGTTCCATAAAAGCGCACGGTAATGCGCTTAGAAACCATGGTGGTTTGTTAGAAATGATCAGTGATGATGTCAGGCCTTTTGGAATTTATGGTGTTAATCAAATTTAGACATCCTTTTAAGTTTTGCTGGAGTTAGCTGTCAATATGTTTTATCAGTAAATCCTTGAGGAACCGTTCTGCCGTCTTTGTTCAAAGTTAAAATTGAATTTATGACTGTTTGACAGCTCCTGGCTTCCCACACACTTTAAGGGTTGTGTCAAAGCTAATTGTCCCACAATTCATCATAAATTATATTATATTATGCCTTAAGAACTTGCAGGGAGTGTGTGGGAGATTAATGACAGATCCAAACTACCCACAACTTTATCTTGAACCTTTAAGACTCACTGAATAGAATTTGACGCATTTTGGCGTTTTTTCACAGGTTGCCATGGCCACAGGGGATGTGTGTTCTGCAGGCTTTGTCTGTCCACCAGGAACCATGTTTCCCCAGCAGCACCCTTGCCCTGTAGGAACTTGGAGCAGTATTGTGGGGGCCCAAAACCTTTCTTCCTGTTGGCTCTGCCCTCCAGGACTGTACTGCAACAGCACCGGACTCAACCAGCCCTCCGGTGTTTGTAGTAGTGGTATGAAGCCTAATTACATTCTTTAAAATGGAGTAAATTAATGTATGAAATGCTTTTATTTTTATAGACATTTCAGGATGTATTTTGTGGCCTGTATTTGTGTCTCTCCTGGTTTTTAGGATATTACTGTTCAGGAGGAGCAGTTTCAGCCATGCCCTCAGATGGTGAGACAGGGAACATTTGTCCAGTGGGTCATTACTGTCCCCTGGGCTCATCTTACCCTGTAGTCTGTCCAGATGGCACATATTCAAACACTACAGGTACAGAGCAATCCTTTAATGTTTACATTATTGTGATTTTCAACCTGAAATGTCACCTTTAATTCATGGAGGGGTTGGAATGTGTGAAGACTGTCCCACTGGAACCTACTGTCTGTCAGGAGAGGGTGCCCAGCTCTGCCCAGCAGGACACTACTGTCTAGGTGGAGGTGTTGAGGGCATTCTTCCCTGTCCTCCTGGCACGTACAGTCCTCAATTAGGCCTCAGCCAAGTGGAGCAGTGCCTCATTTGTCCAGCAGGTGAGAGTGTTGTCATCCAGTTATCTTTAGTGCCTGGCCGGCGTTACACATTCACATTATGTGAACATTTTGTCATATTCTGTAACCAGGTGGGCGACTTTAAAACTCTAACAAAATGTTCTTGTTATTAACTCATTTAGGCATAATGTGACAGTCTTTTTTGGTGGTGTTCCAGTTTTCCCATACTCTTTTGACAGGGTTCTTTTGTGAGGAGTGGGGTCTATTTGAACCTACTGGACCCTGTCAAGCTGGCTACTACTGCATAGCAGGTTGCTCCAGAAGGGATTATATCAATTTATTATTATAAATGAGTTCAGAGAAATTTAGCTATTCCAATGTCTCAAGGTGTAAATTTTCCAAACCCGGATGGGAACTTCAGCACTGGAGTGGGAGGAGCTTGTCCTCAGGGAAAATACTGTCCTGAGGGCACGGGTATTCCACTGTCCTGCCCACCAGGAACCTACTCAAACAGGTGGATTTACCACTAGAATACACCCATCACAGCACAATTCTGAACATTCAAGCTCTGGTTTATGTGCAATGTTAATGTGATTCTGTATGTGTGTGTTTTCAGTCTCTATCTGATGGACATCTTTGGCTGTCGAGCATGTCCACCAGGTCATTTCTGTGGCTCTCCTGGTCTTAACTATCCATCTGGGCTTTGCCAGGCAGGGTTTTACTGTGCGGGTGGAGACACTAAAGCTACAGGTAATTAAAAAGTGAAAATATTATTGATGTCATATGATCGCGTCTGATATTATTTTAACCTTTTCTAAAACAGCCCATCACAGATCAGCTCAATTCTTTATTAATTTCTAACATCAAAACTAAGGTTGCATTCTAACTGAACAGAGAAGAGCAAGTGTGCAGTGTGTGAAGGGAATTAATCAGAAATAGGTGTTAGTTTGCATCGGGAATGACACTGTTTGGGAGTAGGGGTATGTTTAAGAATTGGTCATTACTGAATTAATCAATTTTACAGACTCCATCACGATAAGGATTTCTCAGTCATAAGCTCCTTAATTAAATTTCTAATTGTCATATTTTCCCTCTCCAGGCTCAGAAGGAGGAATTTGCCCCAGAGCTCATTACTGCCCGGAGGGTAGTGCAAATGCGGTGCCCTGCCCAGCTGGGACCTATTCCAACCTTACCGGCCAGTCTGCCTGCTCCCGCTGTCCTGCAGGCTACTACTGTGCAGGAAAGACTGACCAGTTCACCCAGTTTCCTTGCCCCCCTGGGTTCTACTGTCCTGATGGTATCCGCAAAATATGACCAATATTTATCCTTTTGCCATAAAACTGTAGACATAAATACGTGATTCAGAGACATGGAAATCCTATGCACAGGTACGCGGCATGCGACACAGTTTCCCTGCCCTCGTGGATACTACAACCCAGAGCCCATGACTCAGAGTCTGGACAGCTGCCTTCCCTGTCCTCCAGGACATTATTGTGAGAAGGAGAGACTGACTAAAGTGTCTGGGAAGTGCAAAGCTGGTCAGTGTCAAGAGTGTCTCTGTGCTGGTTTGATTTTTCTTTCCTGCCAAAGATACAATCACAGCAATATGGTGTAATTTATCAGTGTCAGAATTTCATTCTGTATGCCGTCCTGTTTGTCTCGAGCGGCCAGCAACTCAGTTGAAAGCCGTCTGGAAAGGGGGAGGACATGTAGATAAAGCGTGAGGCATGGCAACTTTCCCGTCTAGCTAAGACATCGCTTTACTTTCTGAGCAGCAGCAGCAGCCTGCTTATTGAGTCCCGTAATGCTGCTCTCATGTCCTGTAATTGTCTTCTTTCCACCTTCTTGCGTGGCAGCAGAGTGTTTATGCATTACAGGTCACAACATCTGTTTCCCGCTCTCCCTCAGGTTGGTTTTGTGTGTCAGCGGCGTGGAACTCTCAGCCTTTTGACCTAGACAATTACACAAACGCCAACTGCCTTTGTCCAGCTACCTCCACGGGGGGCCGGTGTCAGGTGGGCTTTTACTGCCCTTTAGGCAGCCCAGAGCCCCTGCTATGTCCACCTGGAACCTTCTGTAACATGTCAGGTATTTGGAAACTGATAAATATGATTCTGTGGTTGAGGGTACTGACCTCTAATTCCACAAATGCACTTCGACTTTAGAACCAGTAAACATTTGCAAAGCACGACACAAGAATCTCCACAATATGTAAAGACTACATCATAGTTTTTGCTAATAGAGGCTTTTTTAGGGATGTCAAATACGAATAATCAAACTTATGTTGCTCATAAGGGTTGGCCCTGCCAGTGGGTCCCTGCTCCCCTGGGTACTATTGTACAGGAGGAGCCACACACGCCAGACCAACAGATGGAGAAACAGGCAGCCTCTGCCCACCAGGGACATACTGTGGTAAGCTTAAGGCTTCAGGCATTTACACTTCTAGCAGGAAGTTGCCGACAAAGTTTTTAGACCTGGTAATAATTGCGTAATAAAGCCTGGACCCCTGCTTAATATTCCTTCCAGTGTATTCTGATTTCTACCACAGCCTAGTGCAAGACTGTGTAATGTCTTGCGCTATCTTTATAGTCAAAGAGCATAACAAATTGTTTTCTGCTACTGTGCTCAACTTCGCTGTGTGTCAATTCAAGGCGCAGGGATGTCAAAATAAGATCCATTATATATTCTTAAGTAGCTTTAGCTGTTACATAATTTGACTCAACACCCCAAAATACCAATGTTCGCCTCTGAGTAATGTGATTATGAGTAATCTTATATTTATATGTCTTCACCCGTGTGGGATGTCTCTACACTTTTCTTCCGATGCATCCTGACTACACTGTCTGTCTTACCCTCCCCCCAGCCCACAATAGGCATGTGAAAGCAATGAAAGAGTGGATGAATGAATCACTGGTCCAAGTTTCTCCTCTGCAGTTGAGGGCTCAGGAGAACCAGAGTTGTGTCCGGTTGGTACTTTCTCCACTGTGCCTGGTTTACCTAGTGAGGCTGACTGTCAACCCTGTCCTGCTGGTTTTTATTGTGGAGAACCAGGACTCAGAGCTCCGACTGGACCTTGTAGTCATGGTCTGTTCATGTATCATAACAGGATTTATGCTGAACTCTGTATCATTTTCATATTATACTACATTGTCCTTTGGACAGGCTACTGGTGTCCCCCTGGTCAGACTGTGGATGCAGCTTTGCCGTGTCCTCCAGGCCACTTCTGCCCACAGGGTAGTGCAGCTCCAGAACCATGCCCACCAGGAACATACCAGGACAGAGAGAAACAGGCAGACTGTACTGTCTGTCTATCAGGTAGCAACATTTTCAGATATTAAAAAAGTGCATTTTATTGTTTTGTTTTTTATTATCTCTAGCTACAGATGTGTTTGTTTTCAAGGATTCTACTGTGACTCACGACTAGCTAACGCCTCCCTACTCAGACCTTGCCCTGAAGGACACTACTGCCCTGCAGGCACTTCCCTGCCCAACCAATACCCTTGCCCCACAGGCACCTTCAACCCTAGACAGGCCACTAGCAGCCCTTCTGACTGCATGCTATGCGGTGCTGGACAGCATTGTCCTTCTGCAGGACTAACACAGCCAGCAGGTTGAGAAATAGGAATTATTTTATGTTTATTTTCAGCTGCAGTACTGATGTACCAATGCATCAAATTACAGTATTTAATAAGAATGGTTTGTCTTCCCTGTAGGACCATGCCACGCAGGCTATTGGTGCAAAGGTGGGGCTTCCTCTCCCACTCCTCTGGATGGATTCTCAGGCTCACCATGTCCTCCTGGTCATTACTGCCCCCAAGGTTCCAACGGACTCAGTCACACGCATTATATCACCATTGCTGCTAACACAAAGCGGTTATGCAAGTTTCATGGAAGGACCCATAAATAGCCTCAACATTTATTCTTGATTTATCTCAGTGACTAATTTCTGGAAGAAGACGTTGCTGTTGACCCAGTCGTGCTTAAATGTAGCCAATCACAAAAACAATCTAAGTAAAAAAATACATACTTAGTGTGTGAAATAGAGCTTAAATTAATAAAATGGTGTTATAATGCTTCCTCTCCGGTTCTGTTTTCTTAAAGGCCAAAACCCTCCAAATTCATGGAGCACAAGACAATTTAAATTCTAAATTCACATGTAATCATACATATAGGTTGTGTTATTTTCATTCAAATCATCATTTGGTTGCTTACAAGAAGCTCAGACTGCATATATTATTGATGACATTTTCTTCAAATTAACGTGTATATCTCCCCCCCGGCGCTGAGCACTGGCCTGTCCATTGAAAACACTGCCGAGGGGCAAACATGGGACCTTGCATGCAATTCTAGGTGTCTCTGACTAGTTCTGTCACCAAAATTTAGTTTCTGCAGCCATTCTGCAGAATACATATGACTCTGCGAATTGCTTTTGAATTGTTTGAATGTGGACCAAGAAGTGCTGTTGTCGTCTTCCTTTCATAGGCACCGTGGCTCCTTCGGCCTGCCCCCGGGGAAGATTTTCAAACAGCTCAGGTCTGCGTGTTGTGGAGGACTGCAGACCCTGCCCCGGAGGATTCTACTGCGACTCTGTTGGCATCACTGAGCCTAATGGACCCTGTCGTGGGGGGTAGAGATTTCTATAAACTTCAATCTCTTGTCATCTTTCGTGTTTATTATGAGCTCACGGGCAGTGTTTTGAGAATTGTTGTTTTTCTGCTGCAGATATTACTGTGTGGGGGGAGCCGTCACACCTACTCCTAGTGATGGAATTACAGGAGGACCTTGTCCCGAAGGTTCCTACTGCCCAGAGGGGACCGTCCAACCTGTGCCTTGTAAACCAGGGACATTTACTGCTGTTACACGTGCTACTCAGTGCGAGCCGTGTCTGCCTGGCTGGTACTGTCTGTCTGGCGCTCTGTACTTGTGTCCTGCAGGTTTGGGTTTTTTTTCGAATGCGCTTAAAAGCACTTTGATTCCCCCCCTCCCATTTGTATGCTAATCACCACCACTCAAAGCTTAAAAGAACCAAAAACTTTAGAATGAAGCCATTATCGAAAAAGTTTGCTAAATTTCGTGAATCTTTCATGCAGGCTTTTACTGCCCAGAGGGGACAGGCTTTGACCAGAGGTCCTGCCCAGAGGGAACCTATAGTCCTGACCCAGGGCACTGGTCTGTGTCTCAGTGCAGACAGTGTGACGGCGGCCATTACTGCTCTTCTAGAAATAGCACAACCGTCAGCGGCCCCTGTCAGGAAGGATATTACTGTACATATGGAAATACATCTCCACAACCACTCCTAGTGGTTAAAGGTGAGCTGTTTTACACTCTAGCCTGACTTTTTTCACACCCTCATCATTATGCATTTGATATTGCTCTTCATTGGTATTTGTAGCTGTTGTTTTTGTGTCTCACCAGAGGAGGGAGGACCGTGTCCTGCTGGTCACTACTGCCCAGGAGGCAGCATCTTTCCTTGGCCTTGTCCACGTGGTACCTTCTCTAATCTCACCAAATTAGTCTCCCAGGTCAATATGACGCCCTATTGCACTCAAAAGTCTTTCAAACTAACACAAAGACATTCATCAGTCATTGATGACAGCTGAAGTTAACTAATCCTTCTTGTTTGTACTCACATTACATCCAAGTCAGAGATCTAATTAAACTATGAATAGAGGATTTCCTTTTTACAAGACAAGGGTACAAGGGTAAAAAGAGCAGTGTTGAGCTTATAGTAAAATATTTTTTTTGGTATTGTTCTTATATGTCAAAGTAGCTGCAAGTATAGTCTGAGTAGTCACCATGGTGCCGCTGTTGCTTTCTGTTCTAAAATTTATGTATGAAGAAAAAAGGTTTTCCTTTGCCCTCATTACACATTAGTTGAGACTGATGTGTTTTAAAATGCATCTCAGGTTCTCAAGTTGTCACATTTTGAGGCCAAACTTTCATACCATGAAATTAAAAGTAAACGATGGAGATGAAAGAACACCGATAATGTCAGTAAATAAGATTTTTTTTTGGGTGGGGGGTACCCACAGATGTCACTCAGTTGTTTTTTTTAGTGTATAAACACTGGATAAATTTTCCTTTTTTATTTTATTAATTCTCTTCCTCTCTCCTTTCCTCTTACATCTTTCTTGTTTCCTTTCTCAGGAGGAGTGTCAGCCATGTCTCCCTGGTTACTACTGTGATGCTGAGGCACTGTTGGCACCTACAGCACAATGCTGGGAAGGTTTCTTCTGTCTGCAGGGCGCGGATCGCCCTGACCCTCCTTTGAGAGACAGCCGAGGTGGACCATGTCCAGAAGGTGATCAGATGCTGCGACGGACAACTGTGCCTGAAAGCAGCTTGGAACATAGGTTTAGATAACCACAGCCTGATAATCTTGCAAGAAACACAATAAAAAATCGACCATTTAAACTTCCCAATGAAGCTTAAGTTGCCCATTAGCCTGGCTGGATAAACGGGTCCTTGGAGTTAATGGGGCTAAACACAAGCAGCTGCTCTGTTGAGTTAAACAATTCAACCCGTCCTTGTGGAGGACCAGTGTGTGTGCTTCACTTTCACAATTCTTTGTCTTTACATAACTAGACTATTACTGTCCTGAGGGCTCTGGAGCTCCTCAGCTATGCCCCTTGGGAACCATCAACATAGAAGAAGGCCAAGCCAACTGCAGCAGCTGTCCCCAGGGGTAAACTATCAGCCACACTCAGTTTAATATAAAAAAAACACCAACTGTAATAACAGCAGTAGAACCTATCTGTGCACTACATGTGTTTCCTGATGACCACATGTGTTATTCATGCCTCATTGGCACCACCATCAGCTTTGGCCCTAATTATTCCCATTTTATCTGCATAGTTTCTACTGTCCAAGCAGATTTAATGGTTCTCATGCCAGAAGTTATGAGTGTCCGGTAGGTCATTACTGCCTGCCAGGGACCTGGTCCAAACATCAGTATCCGTGTCCAGCTGGAACCATAAATCCAAACTCTCGGATGACAAAGCCTCAGGACTGTCTGCCCTGCCCTCCAGGTCACCTGCTATTTACTGCTAACTATTATGAGTTGCCTTCAGCTCAACTAGTTGAACGGATGTTTAGGATGACCTTGAAGTGGATGCAGCAGAATGGATGACTTTATAGTGCAGCTGTTTGGATCATTACAGCATATTAAACCATCATTCTGCATTTGAGGCTTTGCTTGGAAAACCTACATGATGTTTGCCAATGCTCCAGGTTTCTTCTGTGCATCTACTGGAAAAGCTGTTCCTTCAGGCCAGTGTAGTGGGGGGTACTACTGCACCTCTGGGGCTCACTCACCCACGCCAGAGGACGGAGGGGCATCAGGAGGTTCATGCCCCGAAGGTCATTACTGTCCCCAGGGATCGTCAGCGCCACTGCCCTGTCCCACGGGATACTACAACAACAAAAACAGAAGCAGTCGTCTCTCTGATTGTCTGACTTGTCCTGCAGGTATCGACTCATTTCCTCTTTGTTTATTTATGTATTTACATGCATTCTTGAGAGTTTATGCACATAGTAATCTCATGAGGTGCACAACTATATCGCATCTGTCCTGGGTTCCAAAACATTCCACAAAAGATACCATTACATTTTGGGTATGTAAGAGCTTGCATACACAAAAAAGGATTTATATCGGAAGACAGGCTTTTATAACCAGCAGTTTAAGCTTGACTATGTAAATATTGTGTTGTTGTTTTGGTATTTATGGATCAAATGTGTTGTCCAAAGTCCTATTTGGGTTGATGTGCTGGATTTTGTTTTGCAGGTTTCCTGTGCATCACCAGGGGGCTCTCTCTCCCTTCTCATGTTTGTCCAGCGGGTTCTTACTGTCCTGGCGGCACGAACAGCAGCCAGCAGGTCTCTGTACTCTGCTCACCTGGGAACATGTGTCCACCTGGGTCTGACAGACAAGTGCCGTGCTCCCCGGGGACCTACCAGGATTTATCTGGACAGGTGCAGAAAAAGGATAAATAGACCCTTCTAATGTTGAAAAGGATAGTGGAAACAATTTCCCACCCATCTGAGGCGATAAAGAAGATATAGCACCTCTCAGTTACCACAACACACAAACATAAAAAACAACATATGCACAATGACACATTTAGCTTTTCTTTATATTAGCTGTCATACATGACTATTTTCACATAGTTATGTATCTCTAGAGAAGCAGCTATAGCTACATTTCAACATATGTGGCTATTGTATATGTTATAGTTGCGGGGGTGGGGGGGGGGGGGGGGGGGGCATTTGCAGGATACTCTGAATTCAAAAACAACCTTTAAATCTGTGCATCCTGTGTATCCTTCTGTAGGCTGACTGCATTACATGTCCACCAGGATTTTACTGCGCTGGATCGATGGATGCTGATACTGGGCTTGTTGGTGGGACTCGCGCTCCCTTGCTGTGTCCTAAAGGACACTATTGCCCTCCAGGTATGAGACAATATACATCAATACTGACATAATTTCCATGTTACAATTTCACCAGATCATGTTATGTTGTGTGTATGAGATGCCTGTGATACTGCAGCCTTTGTCAAAATGTAAATATAGTTAACAATTCAAAATTTGCTAACACTTGAAATGTTACTGAATTGCCTGGACTGAGGAATTAATGTTTATCCTGCAAATGTGGCTGTAACAGAAAATGCTTTTTTTAATCGAACAAATGGGCATTCAAGAACGTAATCAAGATAAAGATCACTGCGCAGCGTTCACTTCTGGACCATCTGTAGATGTTTTGGACTACTTATCCATAGGAACGCAGTCTGGTGTAGCATTCCCATGTCCAGCTGGTGCCTTCAACAGGCAGATGGGCTTGTCCAATCATTCAGGCTGCCAGCCCTGTCCTCCAGGGAGATACTGCAGTTCCTCTGGATTGGCAGCCCCCACTGGGATCTGCTCTCCTGGGTAAATACAGGCCATCCGAACAGCCCACTAATCGTATAGTTGCGACACGTAACAGCCTGTTTTCTGTTTATTATGTCTCCCTGGCCTGTGGTTGAACCTCCCTTATGCTCTTCTCCTGCTGTCATACTCCGTCAACACTGCTTCCCCTTTTCCATCATTGCTCTGCTCTTAGTTACCTTTGTATCCAAGGCTCTGTTACTGCTCAGCCAGAAGAGGAACCAATGGGACATCGTTGCTCTGCTGGATTTTATTGCCCCCCAGGAACCATCTATATGATTCCCTGCCCTGTTGGGACTTTCAACTCAGTTGACGGTGACGCAGAAACCAATGACTGATGTCATCAATTTAAAGTTTCACATCCTTAAAACAATAGGATGGAAATACAGCATTTTACTAAATACCAATTCAGTAAATCTTTTTATTTCTTTTCAACAAATGAGATGAGTTGATGGTGTTTTTCTTGCTGTAGGGGGGGTTTCCAAGGAGGTCTGTCAAGCTTGTTTGCCTGGACATTATTGTGCTGGAGTTGGCCTTTCTTCATCATCTGGGCCCTGCAACCCAGGATTTTACTGCACACAGGGGTCTACAACAGCGGCTCCTCGGGGTAATACTATAGGTAACTGGGGTATTCTTGCCTTTATGTGGTGTTGGGACATGCACAGCAGAGAAGATGAGGGTTCTACCTAAGTATAAGAGGTCTGCACAGTGCAGAACAGTTTTCGCTCTCCATTGTCTTGTTATTTTTTCTTTCTTTCTCGAGTTTTACAGAAAAATGGCTGTAGTTGAGATATTAGTGTGACAAATAACAGCCGACAATAAAAGTCTGTTCTTTTGGTTGCAGGAGTTACAGCATCTGACACCCCCACTTTCCATGGTGATGTGTGTCCTGCAGGTCACTATTGTCCAGAAGGCAGCTCGAAGCCGAGGCCGTGCCCGCCAGGTATACCTCCATCATGTTCAGACGGACTTCTGCCAAAACTGTAGAAGAGTTCCAGTAATGATCGTGAACAGGAAACAGGCTACAATGAAATGACGTTCACCTCCCTAAATGAGCTACCTGTCTGACCACCATTTTATTACAGTATTATAAAACTCTCAGCGGTACAGTGTAATTGGTTTATGTATTCACAACCGAGAGTAAGTTGTAAAATCCATTGGGAGCCCATTAACCTGTCATCCTTTTCAGATAGCCACTTAACCTATTAAATAATTGGTGGCTTGTATATTATGCCCATACAAGACATTAAAAAAACCTTGGTAATTCTCTGCATTTCATAAAAATACAAAGAGAACAACTAGACAAAAAGGAAAAATATAAATTGCTATTTACTTTCGTGATCATTTGACTTCCATACAGGCACATTTTTGACAAAGTCTGCAGCCGAGTCTGAAGCTGACTGTGAACCCTGTAACGAGGGGTCTTACTGTCCCTTGTGGGCGCAGACATCTGTCAACCTTCCCTGTCCCCCTGGGTGGTTCTGTCCACCAGGATCATCCCTAGCGCATCAGACAGGTACGGCACACATTTTCAGAGATTATCAGGGATTGAAGCACATACAGTCTTCTGCACGTCATCGCGTCACATTCACTCCAAAAAGAAAAGATGAACTGAATGTACTGACTGGAGAAGACGATGCTGTTCTCAGATGTAAAACTGAGTAATACTAATTAATGCTACACATCACTCACATTTAATGCTGCACCTTCTCATTAGAGAGAAGCAAAACTCTGTGAAGGGAAATTAATTGCACTCCCAGGTGATGCAAATTACAGGCATTGTAGCAAGATGCATGGGATTAAGAGGCAGTAGCTTAGCTTCTTGATTAACTTTGCTTAACTAATTAGTTCATCAAGACTGAAAAATGCCGTTACACGTCCATGGCAAGTTTTTGTCCCATCGAAGACTTTGCGACCAGCAAATTCAACAGTCATCTTCATCTAAGTGGGCACATTTTCCGTCATGTTGACGCGTAACTACAGTGTTTTTTGAATGCCATTACACCAGGAGCATGCGTTGCACTGATGGAGATAATGGGAGGTCTCGGATGAATATTATACCTCAGACTTTTTCCACCATTGATTGGAAAACCTTTCATTCATTCAAGCGTGAAACAGCCCAATAATCAGGCTGGTTGCTGCTTCTTTTCCAGCAAGTCTTCCATTTTAACTCAACAGGCATGTCCACTCCAGCAGTCATCCTTTCTTTTGTGTAAATATGCCACGATAATGATGCACTTAGGTGCTATCATACTTAATCCAATTTTGCCGTGGCTCGAGTTTCCACTGCTCAGGTGAGGGTGTGAAATTTATACAACTGTGTCACAGGTTCGGAATGCCCGCCTGGCCATGCCTGCCCAGCAGGTAGCGCCAAGCCAACCGTCTGCCTCTCTGGCACTTTTCAGTCTTTGTCCAGACAGTCCACATGTGACAGCTGCCCACGGGGTAATAAAGATAAAACAACTGTATAGTAATGTGCACAAATAACCATATGCTCTCTGTGTTGTATCTGTGAACTGTGTCACACTGCTGTGTCCAGGTTTCTACTGTGTGGAGGGCTCATCTGCACCATCTCCATGTCCGCTGGGCACCATCGGTCTGTCAGCTGGCAGGATGTCCTCAGCTGACTGCTCTCCGTGCCCCTCTGGTTTCTTCTGCAATGGCAGTGCACTGACAGAGCCAAATGGACCATGCAGTCCAGGTCTGATAGTCTGAGAGTACTAATACAGAGAAAAACAACTCCAGACACCTGAACCATGAAATTATATTTATCTGTTAAATCCGGCTCATGTTGTTTAATCCTTCGCAGCCACTGTGTTGTTTTAGTGAGATGTCTGATTGGTTTGCCGACCATAGGATATTTCTGCTCCCGGGGGTCCTCTGAACCGTCTCCTGTCTCCAGACCTTATGGAAACGTTTGCCCAATGGGTCACTTTTGTCCTGAGGGTAGTGGGTCACCTAGACCATGTCCTGTTGGCAGCTTCCTACCAGAACCTGGAGCATCTGCTCTATCACAGTGCCATCCCTGCCCCCCAGGGAAATACTGTCTCAGCCATGGAAGTCCACAACCTACAGGTGGGGGGTTCACATGATATTTCATTAATTAAAGCCCTCTATCATGCATACACGTTTTTGTCTTTTTGCCCCAGGGGGACTAGAGAAGTGAAACTAAAGGACTTTTCTTGTTAGGTCTGTGTTTTGCTGGCTTTTTCTGCTCAGGGGGTGCTGACACCCCCACACCCCGAGTCAACTCCTCTTTATTCGGCTGTATTTGTGAGACACTGGAAGTTTACACAGTGGAGATCATCGCCGCTTTCCGGATGCACAATCTGGACTGCTTCAGTAATTCCTCTGGTAATAATGCTTTCTTGACAACTGAATACACACAAAGGCATGAGTGTGTGATAAAAATAAAGGCCAGATCCTTAACTCCCCCCCTTTACCTGTGATGCAAATGATCACTGTGTTACATTTTTAAGGAATCTTTTTTCATCCTCCTGGCACCCGAAAAGTGGTTTGCTGTCTCCAAATCTCAGACACCTTCATGCCTTTTCTGTCGTGATCTGTTTCAGTGAGAGAGGCCTGGATCGATGTGGTAGAGCCACGGGCAAACTCAGACCCCAATGTGACTCACCAGCAAGCACGTCTCAGGAGCCGACATTATACCTGCTCTTCCTACAAGGGAGATATTTGCCCGGAGGGTGGGTGACTCTGACACTGAACCCGTGCTCCCTCTGAGAAGCTTTGATCATTTCTTCAGGCAAACATTTAATTCTTCTTGCTTCATGACATGAGTCCCACTTACTGTAATTGCTGTGGCTGCTTCTCTTTGTGAACCTGCCTTATTAATGCCGGCCCAAAATTCAGAAATGCTGGGATTTAATTTTTCGGAGGGAAAGCTGTCGACCGATGGGCATCACACCGTACCGGCTAATAGCAAACCAGCAAACCGTACATTTCATCCCCTGAAGCAGTAATTGCTTCCTGAGAAATTAGAATCTGAACTCCGAATGAAAAAAGTGAGAAACGGACTGCTGGGATAGAAACTTTGAGAAAGTGCCTTATCTAACCGGGGGAGCCGTACACAAAGGAACAGTAATAATCCTGATTGATTTTGTCTCTGAAGTTATTTTGTGGCTTTTTTTCAGGCTTTTATTGTCCGATGGGCTCTGCCTTACCTCAGCCCTGCGAGGCTGGTTTCTACTGTAATCGGACAGGTCTCAATGCCCCAGCCGGGCTTTGTGCTGCAGGATATTACTGTTCCCAAGGCTCTTCGGTCCCCAATGCAACCCCTTGCCCTGCAGGACACTACTGCCCCGATGGGACTATTTTCCCTTGGCCCTGCCCTCCTGGAACAATGAAAAGTGAGATATTACTCTTTCATTTACACATTCATAGCTGAGATATCTCCCAGGTAGAGGTGGAGCTGGTTATCGCAGGTATGCAAACTCACTATCCTCCTTTTGCTTTGGGATGAATTAATGAGAAAGGAGTTATCGGCATGTGCTGCTGAACTCAAACAACACTCACAATCTCTCTATTTTTGCACACAGCTCTAATTTTCTTGCGTCATTCTTTGAAATTCAGTGATGGATGAAAATTTGAAATAGTGTAATTGAAGCCTTTATCTTCCCTTTCAAGCATATTGTGGCTTATTTGCATAATTGTATTCTTGTCTTGTGGTGGAAAACAAGAATCATATTAGAATTCTCCGTCTTCTGAGTTTGTTTACGAATTATATTTATGTATCTGCTGTTGAGGTAACAAATTTTTAATGTTTTTATTATTGCTTTTGATCAAACCAGGTGTTAAAGAGCACACGGTGGATTTAAGGTTTAACTCTGAATAATATTGTGCCCGGTGTGTTCTGCAGATTATTTGGGCGGGTCTTCGGTTGAGGAGTGCCAGCTCTGTTCTCCAGGACACTACTGCCAGCAGAGGGGGGCGGTGGAGCCAAGCGGCCTGTGTGCGGAAGGCTTCTACTGTCCGGAAGGACAGATCTCTGATAGACCGCAGCAGCATGTGTGTTCAGAGGGACACTTTTGCCAGAGGGTAAACTCTATTAGTGTCCACAATTATGTCACGCTTAAGTCCTCAAAATTATATTATGTAGCTGCATGAGTTCTCATGAGTTTCAGCTCTAGTCCATACTGCCGTTATCGCTGTCTAAGTTGTTATTATTCCAATATGTTTATGAATCATGCAACTGTCCAGACAGAAAATATACTAAAATCAATGTAATTGTTGCTGGTTAATGTTCCAGGGTAGTGTCAGCCTGACAGCCTGCCATCCAGGAAGCTACCAGCCTACAAGAGGTCAAAGCAGCTGTGAGACCTGCCCTGCTGGTTTTTATTGTCCTGAGCAAGGTAAAATCTGAGGATAAATCACTGGTCAAGAGAGCTCAGAACAGCTGGGAGCACATATTCCACACTGTCTGTATTTTAGGAATGACACTTCCAGTGGAATGTAAGAGAGGGTTTTATTGCCCCAGTGCATCAGCAACTCAACATCCCTGTCCAGCGGGGACTTATGGGAACGCATCACGCCTGACTGAAAAATGGCAGTGCTCACTGTGTGACCCCGGGATGTACTGTAAAGGAACAGGTAGAATGTAGCCAGTCAATCAATCAATTTTCTTTTATTCTGTTCTCTTTGAGGCTAAAAACACCTTTGTATGGGTTATTTAAATCGGTTTTAATATTTTTTTATGTGAAGGGCAGACATTTCCCAGTGGGACATGTGCTCCAGGGTTTGTCTGTGTGGGGGGAGCATCTGAACCTGCACCACTAGACAGTCCGGGTGGATTTCCCTGTCCTTCTGGCTTCTTCTGTTCTGCAGGAACCTTTGTACCAAAACCATGTCCAAAAGGAACATTCAGGTACATATCATGCTGCTTCTTTATTATGCAAAAATGTTTTTAGTACGTAAATTCTTCTTCTAAAAAATCTTGCACCCTCCTTATAAGAATACAACATTCTTCTAGGTACTAAACAAACAATTGAAAATGAACATTCAGCCAAATGTTTGAAATGCTAAATACATTTTAAGTATTTTCCTATGAATTGGATTCTATTTATTACAAATATGTCAATAATATGTCTAATCAGTGAGCAGAAAGGACTGGTAGATGAGTCTCAGTGTAGTAGTTGTCATCCTGGCTTCTACTGCTCAGAGCCCGGCCTCTCGACTGTGTCTGGACCCTGCCTGCCAGGTCAGAACTGAGGCCTGAGTTAATTTCCAATGCACTCTAATTGTGTTTATCTTTGCAAATGCTTGATATAAAGTGCTTTTCCCAGGTTTCTACTGCCTGGAAGGATCACAATCTTCCACTCCAGGATCAAGTATGTTTGGAGGCATCTGTCCTGTGGGTCATTACTGTGCTGAAGGAAGTAGCGTACCCTCACCCTGTCCAGCCGGCTCTTACCAAAACGAGACTGGAGGCAAAGGCATACATGACTGTAAACCATGTCTTCGTGGTATGCAAATGTTATAAAAGGAATAACATTGCACATATTATCCTCTCGGGAATATCATCAATGCTTGAATGTCTGCCCCAGGCTGGTTCCAGGAGTTTTTAGCACAGGCAGAATGCAAACCCTGTCCTCCGGGCTTCCACTGCCAGGCGCTGACTTCCAGCCCTCGGGCCTGCCCTGCTGGCTACATTTGTCCTGGAAATGATCATCCGCTGCCCTGCCCCAGAGGCACCTATAGTCCAACACAGGGTCTGACCTCCATGGGTAAAAATGAGAAAGACTGAAACTTGCAGTAGTGAACAAGCATCCATGGATGAGTGATCTCACCCGACAGGTTGCTTGTTTTTCTGTCTGGACTGAGGTCAGTGCTGACCACCTTTGTTTGCAGGTGAGTGTCTAACGTGTCCTGCTGGTCAGTTCTGTGCATCCGAGGGTCTAGTTAAGCCTTCAGGCCCGTGTGCAGCAGGGTTTCTTTGTCTGATGGGAGCTACGGCTCCAAACCCCACTGACAACCGGACAGGAGCCCTGTGTCCTCCCGGTAGTTTCTGTCAACAGGGACAGCGAGCAGGTAGGAAGTCAACTTAATACTTAGATGGATTTCAATTACCCTCAACTTGTTTTTTCCCCATTAGGCATTTGCTGGGCAGGGTTTTATTGTGACTGGGGAGCCAGCAGACCAGATGGAACTTTGTGCCCTACTGGGTTCTTTTGCCCCAGTGGAACACCAGACCCCGTCCCTTGTCCTGCAGGAATGTTTAGTTCTGATGCTGGGAACACACATAAAGACAACTGCACTATTTGCCCTCCGGGGCATTATTGTGAAGGTAGGCAAAAACTGGCACAGCACATACTGCAACCCTAATGCATCATGCTAACAGCTGCCATGTAAAAGCAGCTCAAATTAAAGGGCAGATTCTAATCAAGGTTTTTATAGACCCATATGTTCAGCTTTTAATGAAAAAAGAAAGTCAAAGCAGTTCTCTGGAAGTCTTTTAAAGTTAATTTGGGAATTGAATTCAAAGTGAAAATTTAAAGTGAAATCCTTCCCTAACAAATAGTTTTTAACTTTCCAAATAATAAAAAGCTGTCTCAGTATTTGAAAGGGTTGAAATTGTTCTCTACACATTAATCATTTTTCACCTTTCAGAGGTGTTGATGGAATTGCTTTTTCCTCCACAGTTTCAAAGATTTTGTATTTATATGCAGAACAACAGGGCCATTTTTGAAGAACACTGTGAAACTGATGTCACTGTTGAGACAATTGAAACAAAAATTTGTAATGAATTATTTAGGTCAAAGGCATTTCTAAGATAGAAACTAAGGGAGATGATTTAAAGTGGTTTCATGCTGAGAGTTGTATATTAATGTATCCCTTTCTGGCTCAGTTGAAGCAACAGTGAAACCCGCTCTGTGTCCCAGCGGATACTACTGTCCCCCTGGCCTGACTCGAGGATGGGAGTTTCCATGTCCCACTGGCACCATCCAGAGCCAGGCCGGAGTCTCAACTCCTGAGAGCTGCCTTCCCTGTCCTGCTGGTAAGGAAGGCTGTAGAATAGACACATTTTAGTGAAATGTGTTTCTTTTGTTGTAATTTTTTGGTGTGTCACGCAGGCTCGTTTTGCTCAAGACCTGGTTTGTCTGAGCCGACAGGACTCTGTGAAGCAGGATATTACTGTCTTGCCGGAACAGCCAGTCCCAACAGCACAGATCAGGTGTTGTTCTTTTTTTGCATATAATGTCGATAAATCGCAGCAGGAGATCTTTGTTCAGGGAAGATGTTGAGAATACCAAAATATTTAAAAGTTCTACTTGAATTAAATTTAACATTAAGCACTAAATGTGAGAGGAATGTCATGTAGTTCCCCCTTACTCTGGTTTCACTTTGAAGATGTCTGCTGCATACACCACATATGCATTAAAGAGCAATATTTGCAATATTCCTGAGGATGTTGCTGTGTTAAATGTTCTGATAAAATATTCATATAAAGCTGACTTGGGAATGAGCTTTCAAGCCAAAGGCTTGACCCAAAATGGGGGAGACAGAAGAAGAACCACGTGTTTAAGCCCTTAAAAGTGAGCTCATTAAAATCTCAACAAGTTAAGTCCACAGGCAAAAACCCTACAATAAAAAAAGAAACAAACAGTGTTGGAAACTTAAGGGGTGAAGGGAAACCTCAAAGTACCTGAAAAAAGAGAAGACACTGGAGACAAGCTCTACAATCATCCTAACAAAAAAACGCAAGACAAAAACCAGGAGGTGTCAGAGTCATGCTGGCAGACATAGGAATTATTTGGCACTGGGTGGGAGCTAGGGCAGCCTTTAAAGAGAGCCGATTGGTGACTGGCTGCAGCTGGTTCAGGTGCTCCCATCAGTCTCCTCCAAGGGGATAGTGATTTTGAAATGTGCATTAGGTACATTAATGTACATTTTAAAGTACATTAGGTTTAGTCTTTTTGCCAACTTTTTTAGGGGAATTCTACTGGAAGCCATATTTGTCCTTCTGGCCACTACTGCCCTCCTGGTGCTGCGTCTCCTCTCCCCTGCCCCCCAGGGTCTCTTTCTGTGTCCCAGGGCCTGAAGAGAGAAGACGAATGTCGGCCTTGCCCTCCTGGAGTGTTCTGTGACAGGCCCGCAATAGCGGCTCTCTCGGATGCTCTTCCCTGTCATGCTGGGTAAACACTTTTGCTTATGTGCTTGTAAGAAAATTTGGTTGTTTTAATTTATTGGTTGAGCTGAAGGAGAAATGTGAAAATTAGTTATTTTGCCTCAAGACATTTAATTTAAATATTAAAAATTCTTCTATTTCTTTTATCTTCCCCCTGAAGTCCAGGGCAAAGTTTGAGTGATTTTGTGTTTAAATGTAAATTAATGGAGTATTTCTGGATGTTTATAGGAGATTGGAAATGGAAAAGTCATTTGAAGCTGGTGTTTGTTTCCACTCACTGAATAGAAGTAAATCTGCTCTTTCTGCAAGTAGTTTAAGGTTTATTTACTTTTTTTAAACTCAATTTCTTTGAGATAACCCTCATTTGGAAGGTGAAGTGACTTTAACCATCATCAAGGCAATGTGCTGTCTGACAAACAGCGCCTTTTTTCCTTTCTGAGTTATTGTTTATCATCTTTAACGTGGCAGTCATCGTGAGTTGAATTTTGATGTCCTAATTCGTGCCTGCAGATATGTGTGTTTGGGTGGCAGTTCCAGTCCCACTCCTTCTGATGGGCCCCATGGCTATCTGTGTCCGAAGGGACATAGCTGTCCAGTTGGGTCTATAGTAGAAGTGCCCTGTGAGCCTGGCACTTACAGTCCTGCCCCAGGAGCAGCGTTCTGCATAACATGCCCCAAAGGCACCATGTGTGCCTCCACAGCCACTCAAGAACCTTCTATCTGCCCAGCTGGTGAGGATAGTGGAAATATACATTGGCCTGCGGTCTAAAGGACCCAAAGAGAACTTATAAATAATAAGCACTGTTTTCCAAGGTCATTTGTGTCCAGCTGGGACGATGCTGCCGCAACCATGTCCTTTGGGAACTTTTAGCAATCAGACAGGAGCCCACTCTGTCTCTGTCTGCATGCCCTGTCCTTCTGGAAGGTTTTGTAGCTCACTGGGATCCTCAATACCGCAAGGTGAGCAGGTGCTAAACTAATATTTTAGTAACTACAACACTTGAACAGATCATCTCATTTGGTGTCAATGTGCCTTTGTCAAGGTTCGTGTCTCCAGGGTTTTTACTGCCAAGGTGGCGCTACAGCTCCAACACCGTCGAGCTCAAACAGCTCTCCAGAGAATGGCCCCTGCCCTTTGGGCCATTACTGTCCAGCAGGGTGCCTCTCCCCAGTTCCGTGTCCACTTGGCAGTATACGGAACACAACAGGTAGTCGTTGATGTAGACTTGCCATATACTGTTGGCCTAAGTTAGTTATTGCATTGTTATCCTGCTGTCTCAGGGGGGGAGTCCATGGAGAGCTGCTCTTCCTGTCCTGCAGGCCAGTACTGTTCCGCTGAGGGTCTGGCCAGACCCAGTGGCCCCTGTGCTGCTGGTTTCTACTGCCCCTTTGACTTTTCTTCAACCACTCCATATACATTCCTCTGCCCCAAAGTAAGTCAAATTTGGTTTCTCTTTCTAGTCCTTGTCACTTCAATGCCATTATTCTTTTTGCTTGTTCTAAGTGCCATGACTCAATTTTGGCTTTGGTATTGCATTGTCTCATAGGGCCACTACTGTCCTGAAGGCTCTGCCCTGGCCCTACCATGTCCCACAGGCGAATACCAGCCAAACCCAGGCTCAGATAGCTGCATCCCATGTCGGCCTGGATTTTACTGTGAAGAAGCCATAGTTGGAGAACCCACGCTGTGTCCAGCACACTCATTCTGCCCTGCAGGTGCTACTGTATGAGATCCCAAAAAGTGCAATTCATCCTTTACCCTTGCTCTTCGCAACTGCGCCATATAACTATGGAAATGCCCATGTGGGCTACTATGCTGTTATTTGTGGGCTGCAAAAAGATTCAAGTTGTACTAATAATATCGAACTTTCTGCTTGGTTTTCCAGGTACGATGGTTCCTCAGCCCTGCCCTAATGGGACGTACACACAGGCCAACCAAGGAGGCCTACAAGAAGAGAGGGAGTGTTTGCCATGCCCCCCAGGGAAGTTCTGCAGGTGAATACACCACTGCCCCTTGAAGTCTTAGATATGTATATCTCTTCAGTGGTGGCCCATGCATTTGGTACCTGGGGACTATCTTCAGTGTCGCTGAATGAATTCTCCTTGTAATAACACTACTATCATGTTGCAGTTATAAAGCAAGAATATTATATAAAAAGACAATATAACAAGGTGTGGCATTACAGAGAGGCATTTCACTCACTGAGGATGAATACCACTTTTACTAAAGCAAGAAACCCAGTTAAAACAATCGGCCATGAACTTGTACATACTACAAATGATAGCAATATAATAAACACAGAAAATAACCTCAAACATAACCCAGAATCTACCTAAGTACATGGCAGAAATCAAACAATACATTCCCCAAAATAAAGTCATCAACATCCGCTATAAACCATGTTCCATCACCTATTATGGAAATTTGAGTGGACAAAAATACTTAACATCCACATTGGCGTACTGAACACAGTGCAGCCAAGAAAAAATGCTGATAAAAGAAGAAAAAAGACTTTTGGGAAAAAAAATATGGAAATAAAGTATTAAAACTTTAGTTGTAAATGTACATCACTGCTTCTGATAGTGTTTAGTCCAGCCCAACAGCCCACCACTGGATCTATGTGTACATTTAAAAAAATATACACAGATGTTTAGACAAGTGTTCATATCTAGCAGAAAGGCAGGATCATGTGGGAGTGATCAGAAGTCATGCAGAGAGAGATGGAAAATATTAGGAAATGGTTTAGGGACTGTCAGCATCTTCTGCATGTAAAAATAAAATCAGTTTATTTTGCTCAGGGGTGGTAGGATCCAGGGTGTGTGCGCTGCAGGCTACCTTTGTGTCTCTGGGAGTGCAGATTTCACCCCCCGTGGACCACTGTCTGGCTTGACCCAATGCCATTGGGGCGTGCAGTGTGCTGGACCATGTCCAACAGGTACTGTACATCAATTTAAAAAGAAACCATGATGTGTTCTTTAGCTCCATTATGTGTCTGGTTAACGTTTGCATCTGTAGCTGCATTTACTTACTTTTATTGGTTGATATTCATAAGTGATTGTTGCAGGTTTTTATTGTCCTGCTGGGACGGGGTCGCCTGAATTATGTCCAGAAAACACTTTCCGCAGCTCCCCGGGAGGTGCCAGCTTACGTGACTGCTTGCACTGCCCACCTCAGCATTGGTGTAAACCAGGTAGGATCTAACAATGGGTGGAAAATGTCATGCTTTAGAAGCGTTAGAAGAATTAAGTGTGTGGAAAGGAAACTTTTTAATCAAAACCCTGATGTGGCTAAAAATGGAAAAATTGTGTGATGTTTATTTAGGGAGGCCAATGGTTTTTGAAGAGGGGGTGGCCTTCCCACAAATACATACAGAGTAATATAGTGTGTGATCATACAGAGCACCCAAGCTTTGATTTAGCTTGTACAGACTTTTATATTTGCACTTGGATCAGTTCTTGGGTAGTGTAAAGTAAGCAGGCACAATGTGTCAGTGTTCTGTACCACCTGAACACAGGCTTTGGTATTTCAGACACTATTTTGTATTCTGTAGAGAAGCACAGTACAATAATTACTTCCTGTGGGCTCATGAAAGTTTAACCACATATTCCTGAGTCAAATGTGCCCGTGTTTAAAATGAATTCCTCAATTTAAACACTTTTCTCTTAAATTTTTGAATTCTATGTGTGCAGGAGATCCAGTCCTCCACTTGTGTCCTGCTGGTTATTACTGTGATGGTATTCCTGGCAGTGACTTCACTAGGGGGGCAGGGCCGAGACCGTGTCCTCTGTACACATATCGAGCCTCCCCGGGAGCAGGTAGCAAGGGTGACTGCGTGCCTTGTCCTCCTGGTTCTCACTGCAACAGCACAGGTCTGAAACACGGCATCTCACACAGCAGCTGTAAAAGCCCTTTGCATTCCATTCCAAGTGAACGTACATCAAACTCTTCTACAAAAATGATCATTCTCTGGCATCTGTGTTTTACACATCTTACGTCATTTCACCTGCCTACACACACTTCCAGATGGATGCTTGTGGGATGGCTCCATTGTGCTTCCATACCATTAAAACCTTTACTGTTTGCTATACAAAGTCTGTCTTTATCCAAACATATTCCATTTTAATATCTGTTTTTATCTGCCTTTTTTCTTTGTCTGGTCACAAATAAATGGCTACCAGTTGTTTTGGGGCTAATTTAAGTGTCTAATATAACTAATAATGTATTTTATCATTTAATTATCATATAATTCATTTTTAGGTCTCAAGGGCTATACAGAAAGCCTCTGTCCGCCTGGTTTCTGGTGCACAGGGTCCGGACCTCCCATTCATTGTCCTGCAGGAACTAAGAGGCTTCTTCCTGGAGCAGCTAAACCCAGCCAGTGTGAACCATGTGCAGGGGGAACCTTCTGCCCAGATCCACGTATTACAGGAAGGCCTAACGTAGAGGGGGTCCCCTGTAGAGCCTCTTACCAATGTCCAGTCGGTAGGTCCCTGATTTGGTTAAGTCTTGTATGGCACTAACTACCACAGTGATGGGCTGCAGCAGAGATGTGTTGCCAATCGCTACAGGTGCAGTGTCAGAGAGGCTGTGCAGAGCTGGCTCATACTGTGGACCTCAAACTTCTGAACCTCGGGTTTGTCCGGAGGGTTATATTTGTCCTGAAGGATCCCATTCCTTCAACTCCTCCAAACAGCTGTAAGATGATGACAGATCAAAGATGATAAGAGTGGCATATCAAACAGGCCCTTCATGCATTTGGATGGACTCTATAAATACCCCTCTAACTCTGCCCACAGCTGTCCATTTCCCTACTATTGTCCAGCCAACAGCTCTTTTATGGTATCATGTGGAGGGGGTTCCATGCCTGTCAACACCAGTGGGGTCAGGGGATCCAAAAAGAGCTGCTGTAGAGTGTGTGAGGGGGGCACCTATCGTCCATATCTGTCCCACTTCTTAAAATGCCTCCCATGTCCAATGGGTTACTTTTGCCCCCCAGGTACCACAAATCCTCCCACAAGATGTGCTGAGTATTATTCTTTAATAATCTCTATATATTACTCAGGTACAGAACGTTACAATGCTTATCCATGCCCTCTGGGACATGTATGTCCCTTGGGATCATCCCAGCCTGTACCTTGCCCTCCTGGCTTCTTTGGCAACCTCACTCATGCTGGGACAAATGGTGACTGTCACCCATGTCCAGCCGGGACGTTCAACCACCTGCAAGCTCAGGAGGCATGTTTGCCCTGTGGCAGCTCCTCCACCTCACCAGCAGGTCAGACTGTACTAAATAAATAACATCCAGTAGCAAAAGTGTAGTAATTCTACAAATAGAAAAAGCCCTCAGGTCACCCCTGTCTTCTCAGGCTCACCGTCTTGTACCTGTATTGGTAAAAATCGAGCGTTTCAGCACTCGGACGGGTCTTGTTTGTGCAGAACTGGGTTCATTTTCTACAATGAACTGGATTTCAAAAGCTCCACCTCAGACAGTGTGTTTGACTGCCAGCCTGAGGTCAGTAGAAGTTCCCCTCAATGTCACATGTTGACAAGGATAAAAAAGGACAGTACAGGGGGAGAAACAGTGTGACTTGGGTCTGACCTGCGTCTATGACTCTCCTTCAGGTCTATAGACGGTGTGATACGGGACAGATCCGTCTGGCAGCTTCCAGAGAATGTGTCTCACCATCACTCTATTCATGTAACGTCACCTGTGGTCCACATGGAGGGACGCTGGATGTGGAGATGGGCATGTAACAGTCAATTTAAAATTACCTTACTGAGCGACATCATATCGTTGTTTCTGTGTTTTGTTAAAAAAAAATCACTGATTTTGTGCATCTTTCTGTCTGATCTTGACGCCCAAGATGCCAGTGTGAGCGCTACATCTCAGCTGAAGAGCTTTGCAACACAACCTGCCTTTCCAGGCTGCCCCGAATCCTCGGCCGTTTCTCCCAAGATGGACGGTTACTGCTCAGCCTCAGTGAGAGAAACAGTGCGATCTGGGTAAGAGATAAGTGACACTTTTATGGATTTATCTTATTACAACTCCACTCAATATCTGCTCAAGGAGGGATTTGGGAAAGCTGGAACTAACAGATAAAAAATAAGCACAAATCTATCATTAGTACGATAGAGATGCTGCCAAAATGCCTTTTCCCTCTGTAGGCTCTTCGCAAGCTTGGTTATTTTTTGAAAGCTCGCCATTTATTGGGTTGTCTGATCACAGTTTGAACAAAATACCAGAAAATTTGCTGCAGTTCTCCCAGTTTTATTTGTGAGTCCTTTTGAGTAATTGTTTCGCAATATCAGTAGTTTGGATTCAACGGTACTTTACGGTTCTCTGTTTATTTGTATTTAGTATACAGGTCTGATGAAAAAGAATGGACTGAAATCTGACAGTATCAGAATTAGTTATTGATCTTTTTTTTCTGTCCTCTTCTATGATGCTGCAGCTGGATAATTTGCACTATGTGTTTCTGTTACAGACTGTGACAAATGTTTTAGGACCAGAGCTCCATGCAAAGAGAATTGGTAAAATCCATTTAGTTCAGTTTGCCTCAGAAGGAGTGTTTGGTTGGATTCCCACACACGGACAGATCATCAGTCAGTTTCTGTCAGGTGACTAAAATGAATTGTGTTCATTCTTTTGATTTTTATAGTAGAAAGATTTAATTTCTGCATCCAGTATAATTTTAATGGCCCATGTTTTAATTATCACTATTTACTAGAACCAGATCATGCCACTGGTGCCCACACCAGAGTGAGAAGAGACACAGGGGATCATCCTGTCCTTCCACGCGTGTCCAACCCAATCGTCTGCCTGTCCACTGGTGACATGCTCATTTTTGCTCTGGCCATCAACCACACCGGTACTACGAATTTGCTCTAGTGCCATGCGGACGTATTATCCCAGTTTCCTGACATGAGTTTGTATCCTCAAGCCCGCCAGTTCAGCCACTTCCCAGTATATCAGAAAGACCACTTATTTAACAGTAACCCCGGCTGGGACTTTGGAGCATTCAGACGTCTGCAAATACTTGTGAAGCAGACTAATTTCAATTCCACAAGGTGCTCGTGGGCCAGTAAAGCACAAAATTCCCAAATCTGGATTTTTGTTTTCTAATCTCAGTGTCCTTCTCCTTTCCCCAGGTTTGCCCATGTGTTCTCAGAAAGAGGGAAGTATGTATTTGTAGACAGTGCTGTGTCAGAGTGGAGTATGGTCGTGGTCGTCAGCGAAGAAGGCACCGATTGCGATCCCCGGTCCTTGTCCTTCCAGCCAATGACCCCGGCGCAGCTCGTCAGACATGGGATTGTCAAGCAGCACCGACTCAACTTCCTACCAGATTGGGGAGTGATAGTAGGTGTGTATCACCACTGTCAAAGGGACATTTTTGTCTTACAGCCACTTGGAATCTAAGACTGTGAAAAATGTTTTGCAGGTGTCCTGAGTCTGCTGCTGCTTGCAGTCACAGTGGTGACCATCACGGTGTTGGTTTTGCAACCCTGCAATGCCAAACTTGTCTCCCAGTTGAGGACAAAGCCAAAGTGGCGCAGTCTTGGGGAGCCTTTCTGTCCAGTGGATTGTTCGTGCAGCAGAGATGGGTATATCAGAACCGAGGCTGTCCTTTATGCCATTTATCTTGATGGTTTTTATGTGAATAATACAAATATAGCTGGAAGTAATGAGGGTTATTCTGAACAATAAACATACATTTAAGTTGGTGAATATAACTAAACAGTTCTACTCTATTATCTCCTTTATATTTACTTCCACTCATTTCTCATTTGGAAAAAGCTAACCAGTATAGCTTTGGCTTAGCATTTGTGCTGAATTTACATTGAAATCCAAATTACTCATCAGAGAAATGGAACCTTTGTTGTTGCTCTGTTTGTCATAGAACACTATAAACTCATTGCTTTATTTTGGTGTTTCATTGTGGCCATGTCAAGCATGGGAGGCTTCTTGGGCAGGCGTGGCGTCGGCGAGGGAGCAGAATCTGAAGAGCTGACTGTTTCAAAAGGAGGTAATGTCATTCTGTCAGCCAAATATGCTGTGGTACAGCCTAACATGAGCGCCTATGTCTTTTCATAGACATGTTTCTCACAAATGTATAGGAATTTTTTAAATAGATAAAGACCCAGCAGTGGCACTTGCAGCTGTGTGATGCTGCACAGCTGTGTTTTTCTAATGTGGCGTATCTAAAATTACACAGCACGTGGGATTTCATGACAAAAGCGCACAAAAACAGCCTCGAGTCTGTTTACTGCAGCTTAATACAGGCATACCCAGCAAATAAAAGCACTGTTTTTCAAATGTTTTGCTATATTCATTCAAGTTACACCATTACAACTTTCAATAAAGTTTGAGATGACCGTGAAACTAGATTGGATTCTCATTTTAGACGTCCAGAAGCAGATTCATTATCAAAGCAGGATAAGCGACTGCATAACACTGAACAGGTGATTCATTCTTCTGACTGAAGATAAAAAAAACAATAATGGATAGTATCACATTTTAATGACTGCTGCAGCTACGGTACAGTGTCTCAAGGTCTCAAGCTACGCTGCGCATTTTAATTCACACCCTTATCATCCACCCCGTGCAGTATCGACAACAATCTAAAAAGCCAGAGAAACTGTAACTGAATTTTTAGTAGGTTAAAAATAAATAAATAACAGCTTTGAATTTCAAGGAGCAGCAGTTCAAAAGAATTCCTATCTAATTCCTCAGGTTGACACCGTGGCGTGTTTCTTTAAGTACCGTGTGTGATCCTGACATACCTGCCTTCCATTTAGCAGGTTTGTCGGCCTTGTGTGATTTAGAGGAGTTCAATGTGAAGACTCTCTATGACAAGTTGGAAGATCAGAACCTCCACATAGCGTCACAGCTGGCTCGACATCGTAGAGACGTGCAGGAATTTCATAGAAGCATTTGTCAACACGCTGAATCGCTGAAGGTCAGTTGTACTGTGATAGGTTGAACCAGATAGTTCAACACACATGTGCCACATATAAACAATCCATCCTTTCTTCTTAGAACGTGTTTGAGACCATGGATGTGAAAAAGCTGAGTCTTTTCAGGGACTTGCTGCTCACCAAGTCGGTTGCAGACAACAAAACAGATTCTCAAGGTAAAAGTGATTGAAGAAAAACCTTTTCAGAGTCTACGTTTGATTTTATCCCTGAAGCTGCTACAAATGGCTTAGTTTACAAAAGATGCTAGATGTAAACAGTGTAAAGTAAACATCCAGCAGACCTTTTATAATTAAATCCTTAAAGGATCCTATTTGTCTGGGCCCACACAAAACTTTGGACTATCTATCACACTGATAAACTCCATATTATAGTTTACACATAATCTACTACTGAAAAAAGAGCTAAATATGTGCATTCATTCATCAGTTTTCGTTGTGCGCGCAGCATTAATAAATAAATACGAGAACAAATGAAACACAAGCTCAGATGTTTTCCCTGCTTCACAGTGGCCCATTAGCGCTGCAGATTTGTGGTATTTTGTATTGAATTCTTTTCCCTCTTGTCTCCTCCCTCAGCTGAGGCTTTTGCTGCCTCGCTGAGTGACGTTCTCAGGTTGGCAGAGGCCATTCTATGTCGGCTGACGGGAGACACCTGGCAGAACCAGAGTTTACTCGGCCCGTGTGATGGCAGGGAACGTGAGCAGCACTCTGGGTTCATCCACGGCGACGTCAACATGTCCAGCACTCAGGTACAGCCGTGCAACGTTCCCAAATGTGTTGGAATCAAAAGTTAGATATAAAACGTCTTTTTGAACTATCAACAGTTCTCATCAGTGACTGTGACTAAACCAGAAGGTCTTTCCCTCGAACCCGGTAAGGAAGACACTTTTCCAAAGTCCATCCAAAGTTCGCTGCTTGTCGGAAGCAGGTAAAAATGTTTTGCTCTCTCATGCGGCTGGTGATCGTGGTGGTCGGGGATGTTTTCCGCAGACCATTTGCAGGGTGCAGCTCCTTGTATAAGTGACCCTGACCTGTTCAAGCTGGTCAGCATCTCTCCACTGTTTAAGACCCTGCAGGAGATTTGCCAGTGTTTACACTACTCCACCAATTCTGGGTCTTCCCAGCATCTCCACAATGGTGCGGAAACACAATCAACACAAGTGAAATACAGTTCAGGCCTAAAATATATCATCTGTCCATGCAGAAGCTGAACATTCCGTGCAGGACAGCAACAATGGCTCACTTATCCCGACTCCACTGGACAGGCTCTCACCTCAGCACTCTGCCGTCTTCCTGTTTGGCTGCCAGATGATGCAGCTGCTTGCAACCTGTCCCCTGTTCCCCTCCGTGCTTCTGCTGCCGGCCAAGTCGCTCCCCGTTTCATCAAACCTCTGCGACGGGGCTCTGCTGGCCTCTTGTTCGGGAGATTTTCATTTTGATGCCATCAATCAAATCCTTTATCTGTCAGAGGCACAGCTTGGCCACGTGGGACATTTTCTTGCGACTATCCTGCAATCCATGGCCTACATAACGTCAGGTAATCAGACAGGCAGCAACAAGGGTCTGGTGACACAGTTACGCAACCGTGGTGCAGCATTGAATAATGAATCAGGCAGTCATCTTTAAACGGACAGAGTACGTAATCTACTTTCAAAGCATTATATCTGTTTCTTTCATAATGCAGGATCTGAGCCACAGCGGTTTGTGCACGCTCTCCGTGAGGCTATCTCTGTGGTAGCGCTTCAGCTGTTCAACCTTTCGTTTAAACGGAGCGGGGCAGAGGTGTGCTCAGACTTTTTAGCGAGTCGCTCGTCATACTTCCCCCATAAGTGCAAACACACCTGACCTTAACTTTCTCTTTCCGGTCAAAGTGTGATATATCGCAGGGGCAGCACGGCTCATTAGTGAAGGAATTTCTCAACATTAAAGCTCCCACAGAAGAGCAGTTCACTGACTGCCTATTAGCGAGCAGGTCAGTAAGAAATTTGAAGCCTATGGCATGGCCGACGTTGCTTTCTTGCACTTCTTTGTCCTTGTCCTCTGCTATTTAGGCTTCAGAAGTATAACTGCTTCCAATTGGAACAACTCATCACAGACCTCAAACAACAGTTGCCTGAGGACTCAGACAGAGGTAGGAGGCTTTTCCTGGTTAGATGTTACATGAGGAATGGTGTGTGAAAACAATATCAACATTTGTTGTAACCAATGATGGTTATAATTACAATTTTCAGTCCTGCAGCCAATGATTTATGACAGCACAATGAATCACAAGATGTTCTAATATTCTAGGAAGGCTCCTGTATAAAGTGGCTAACACATATAATTGATACAAAGATTAAATGTTTTGCCATCAGTGAGAAGAAAAAAATTGGATTTTTACCCTTTCATCAGCTAAACGGCTTATTTTCCTTCCGCAAACACACAGTTTAAATGGAAATTACATTTCAATAAGCGCCGAAGCTGTTCCGAGAGAATTTGATTTACAGACAGGTCTGTTTGAATAATGACACATCACAATCACTTTTACACTCTCTGCCTCTGCAACTGTGGGAATAAATCACTCAATGTTGAACTGAAGTATGGACCATTTTAACGTGAAGCGCTGATATGAATTATCATATAGACCAAGAAAAATGCATGTTAAATTGACTGGAGACTCTAAATTGTGTGTGTGGGTGTGTGTGTGTGTGTGTGTGTGTGGTGTGTGTGTGTGTGTGTGTGAGTGTGTGTCCTCTGATGACGATTATTTCTGCCTCTCACCCAGTGACTGCTGGGGTGGACTGGGCAGGGATCCTTTGAATAAGCTGCAGCTTAGAGAAAGGGGATGTATGGATGGATGACTGACAACCTCCCAGGATGGATGGATGGATGACTGGCAACCTCCCAGGATGGATGCATGGATGGATGGATGACTGGCAACCTCCCAGGATGGATGGATGGATGGATGACTGGCAACCTCCCAGGATGGATGGATGGATGGATGGATAACTGACAACCTCCCAGGATGGATGGATGGATGGATGACTGGCAACCTCCCAGGATGGATGGATGACTGACTGACTGACAACCTCCCAGGATGGATGGATGGATGGATGACTGGCAACATCCCAGGATGGATGGATGGATGGATAACTGACAACCTCCATGGATGGATGGATGGATGAATGACTGACAACCTCCCAGGATGGATGGATGGATGGATGGATGACTGGCAACATCCCAGGATGGATGGATGAATAACTGACAACCTCCATGGATGGATGGATGGATGGATGGATGGATGGATGGATGACTGACAACCTCCATTGATGGATGGATGGATGGATGGATGGATGGATGGATGATGGATGGATGGATGGATGACTGACAACCTCCATTGATGGATGGATGGATGGATGGATGGATGGATGGATGGATGGATGACATATGGTCTACTCAGGACCCTTTTTAAGATGGTTTCTCACTGCCCCTCCTTTGTTCTTCAATGCTGCCAAATATTAACACGCTGTAACTCAGTGTCACTTCTTTATATGATTTAAAGGGCTCCCACCTCGAGGGACACCGATGCAGGTATCTTTCCTTATTTATAAGGCACTTTGGTGTAAAAGCTGACCTCTACTCACCATTCCATTGCCTCCCTCTTTATAGGTGACCATTGTAGAGGAAGAAATCGACCGCTTAAATGAGTCTTTCTTGCAGTTGAGCATGCAGCTTCAGCGGAAGCTTCACATGCTGACAGAAACCAGTGCTGGCAGCAGTTTTGTGGTAATTAGCCGGAAGTGAATTTATCCAGTAATTGATTATATATAAGATAGAATTGTCTAGCACCTTAAAAAATGACACATCACCTGATCACATAAAGATGACTATGAATTGCATCTCTGTGTTGTTACTAACGGCGCCCGAATGAGTTCTCTGGCCACAACTCATCAGCAGTTTATTGACTGTGATCCTATCACTTTAAAACAGACAACCCTGACGAGCGTGCCAGTCCCGAGTCATAATGGAACAACCCTGCTGGAACTGAAGAGACGCCATGTAGCGCAGCGCCTCAACGAGCTCCAAATCAGATTAGGCCAGATAAAACAGTGCCAGCAGTCAAAAGACGGGACAAGAGGCCGTAGTCAGAGAGACAGCAGTTTTACTCTCCAGGGGGCGGGGCAGCAGCCTCCTGAAAGAGATGGCTGCAGTCCCACTGGCGGCCTTTGGCAGGATGGGAGTCCAGGCCGCCGAAGCCCCGGCCAAAAAACTCTAACGAGCCTCAGAGAGAGTCACATTTCAGGCCCACGGAGCTGCAGCAGTGGCACAAGGTCAGACTGCCTGGCTGGCCAGAATCAGCGGGGTGTTGACGGATCGGGCCAGTGGGAGTCACACAGTCAGGTCACTATAGAAAACACTGGACATTCAGACATGGATGAACTGTCCAGAGCCGATAAGACAATTATCTGAACATAAATACGTGATTTTGAAGTGACTTTTATTATTTCTGTGCTTGGCTTTGGTCCAGGAATGATCCAGGAATGGTTCAGGAATGAAATGATGAGTAATGATAATGGAGAATTCCACTATCATGACCAGCAATCAGCCAGAGCGGATCATTTCTGGAAACAACCTAAATGGTTTTTCCACTCAATACTTGTTGAAAGACAGCTTATGTTCATTACCACCTTTTAATTGAGACAATAAACTTCAGTTACAGGCATAAAAGGCTCCTCTGTGTTTGTTCCTGTGTTTCTGTTAGCGGTGATGACCCCCTAAGTCTTCATGAATATTTGATATTCAAGCCCAATTTCACAATTTCAGAAGCACCCCCCTCGGCTCTCTCCTTTCCCAGCTCGCCAAAGTGAAAGAAATTTGACATTGTCTCGCCCAAAATGTGATGTAACAGCAGCCGCGCCTCTTCTGGGTCAGTGATTTATCCTCCATGCAGGCTTCTGGCGCCTGTAGGAGAAAGTGAGTATTTCTGCAGCGGGTTGAGAGCCAAATCAGAAGGTCAGATGGAGCAAGTCTTCACTTACTATCAGTGTTAACATGGAAGCATGTGCCAAGTCCCCTGAATCTGAATGCGACGTGTACATTTGTGGTCTGGTGACCCAGCTCCAGGATTTTATGCTTTATCAATTAGATTAGCAGCAAAGTGCCACCGATGTGTGTCTACCTCAGTGGGACGTGGCAACATAGATTACGCTTCCATGCTGAGCCACTCTGGAGCTCCCTACTTGATCTTCTGTGAGTTATTGCAACATTATTCTTGCTCCGGTGCCTCGATTTATAACTAAAATGGCTACAAGAAGGAATATGAATGATAGCTTAAAGGGATTTTTTCACATTTGCCAAATTGTAGCATTAAGAGTTTTGGAGTTTTTTTAAAGCTGCCCATGAGCTTCACATTTCAGCTCCCAACATGTTTCATCCCAGGCTGCTGGCTGTAATCATGTTATAATCTTGAAATCCTGCCAAAGCCCCAGAAATCTGCCTGTGACACTGTTTTCTCGAGGAATCCTGTGCACACATACAGACAACAAACGCGCACGCGTTCGCATTTCTCTGGCAGAATCCTTTATATCAAATCCATCACACTTGCTCTCCAGCTTCAGTGTGGATGGTTGCTTTTGTGATCAGGAGATCTGGCAAAGCTGGCAGGGGGAAAAAAATTACAGGTTTAAAAACATTTTATTCCTCTTTGTTTTGTTGTAGAGAGCAGGCTTCCCGATGTCCTAATGAGTGTGTGGGATGTCGCTAAGCAGGCCTCCTCTGTGGTCACCATGGCACTGCATTGCCGTTGCTATGGTTTCCTTATCTGCAGGATGTGGTTCAACCAGGCCTGCCATATTTTATTCTGGTCCCTGAGCGCTGGCCTGCTTCTGATGGTGACAACAACATGAGATAGCACGATAAAATCTTACATAGAAATCTGCATTTGTATAAGTTAAACAAAATAAAAATGTGTTCTCCTCGAGAGTAATCTTCCTGCTACCCCAAATACAATAGCTCAAGATTAAATGGTTTGATGTCAGAAGGAGCTTAACTTTTTTTTCCAAGCTCATTTTAAATTGTTTTCTTTCCTTCTGTCACTCTGTTTCATAAACATAGGTAAAACTATAATGATAGTGATGGATTGCAGTCGGGAATAGCTAGAAGCCAGCCAAGAGAATAGTTTAATTCATCGAGCCATTATGCTCTAAAACAGAATAACAAAACAAAAGAAATATCATTACATTGTCCAGCAGTCATGTCAGTCTTATGGAGGGTTCAATCTGATTCTCTCAGTCACAATATCCATAGCTTCCTTCACCTTATTCTTATCATCCAAAAGTTGGAGAATTTAAAGAGAGAAGAACACCAGGAACCCCAGAGGGCTTTGTACCCCAAAACTTTAAACTGATGATAGATCATCGGTTCATTGGGGCTATGTTTATGTGTCCTGCACTGTTACTGGCGCTGCTGTGTGCGTACGTGCGTGACAAATACTGATCCACTCGCCCACAAATCGATGTCTACGTTTTGAATGACACGTTGTTTACTGCTGAGAAACTTTGGGCCCTAAAGCTTTGAAAGTCCAAAATCTTAAATAACAGATCAAGACAATAAGAAACGACAGGCATCTTCTGCCTCGTTTTTTTAATCGCTGTGGAAAAACAAAAACATTTTTCTATACATACATGATGTTATGCGATGCTTCGTTAAGCTGCATGATGAGCAGATCACAAACAATAATGTGGAAGGCTTTGGCTGCGCAGGGAGTGACTCGCGCATGCGCATTCGGGCGTTTGCTTAAGTGACTGGAAAATAAAGGCAGTGAGACGCGACTAGAAAACGTCAACAATCTATTGGAGGAAATAGACTGTAAAACCATCAATATTCATATTAAGCGAGGTGTGAAACGCCAAGATTGTGCCGCCGTTGTTTGCCGTCGCGTCTCGGGGACGTTCTACGGTGCGCAGCAGCGATTGTGACTCCACAGGTCGCTTCTCTCCCCGCGAAGCTCCGGACACATTTGCGCAGATTGAACGTAGCAGGCTCGCTTGTTTACGTCAGGGACGGGACGGAATAATGAGGTTAGTTCTTTTATAAAAAATCCCTCCACGATGACTGACGTATCCACGAAGCGAATTGGAAAAGTGGAGTTCACAGAGGGACGTCTAAAGACTCCATAGCCTCATTTAAAGCGCGTGTTTTGTTCGTGTAAAAGTCTTGCGGGTTTGTTTATTTTTAGCCGAGTTTCAGGTATTTCTTTCACTCGCGAGAGGAAAGTTAGCCGCTCGCGCGCGCGCGTCCGGTGGGCAGAGGCGCTGTCCTCGGTCCTGAACGCATCTCAACAACTCCGGGCCTCCTGTTCAGAAGACTCAAAGGGCGCTTCAGGAAGCAGCACTTCAGAAGAAACACTGTCGAGCAGCGGCTCCGCAACCAGTTTAATATGGTAACTCAACCCGGCGTTCAGCTGCACATGTTGGTTCTATTGTTTTCTGTCGGTAAGTACGAGCGCGCATAGACGTTTGAAGTGTCTGGTTGTCTGTGAACGTTGCACGTCTCTCTGCAGCTGGAGCCATGACTGGCAAACAATGCTGTTTGGACCGGGAAAAGCTCGTACATCCATGTCTAAGGTGTCAGAGAAAAATGCACCCCCACCACAGGACCTCGGTGAAAAGCCCCTCCCTTTACTTCCCTCTTTCTTAGTTTCTCCCTTCTGTCTCCGCCTGCTCCTCAGCCGCCTTGTTATTGTACAAGACCCCAGTATGAATAGTGACATAGAATCAATGTTGTCACTTTCTGCCTGGGGGGTGGGGGGTTATATAAGAGCGACACACATACAAAACGTCCATTTGGTGAGGTCACTGACAGTTGAGTCTCCACTCACTTTCTGTGCTGTTAATCTCCACAAGGAATACCTTTATCCGTCTCCCTTTATCTTATCTCCCTCTGTCTATACTTCCTCCCTCTTTCTTGTGTCATTTCCCTGCATTACTTATATCCCTCCCCTATTTACGCCGAGGCCTTCATTAGTGCTTCCTGGCCTAGAAGATCTTGGCTTATCTCTCAGTCCTGCGACTATCTCCAGGGCTTAGTAATGATTTAAGAACTCAAGTAGAAAGACTCAACCGTAATTATAATTATAAGTAAGTCCAGCTTGCATTGTGTCGTTAAAAGCACCGTCAGGCTTTATAAAACACTTTCCAGAAATCTGGCTTCGTTAGCTTGAGATGATCAAAAAGCTGCGTCGTCAGCAGTTGATCAACCCAGTGTTTCTGTCCCAGAGTGCAGAGGAAATTGCTTTGCGTTACTGCTCAGCTAAAGTTCCCCAGGAAGCTGCACAGAGGTTTCAGGGAAATTCAATCAGTAGCTTGGGATGAACTCTTTAGCTGCCATGGCTTCAAACCCTCTTGTAACCCCAGTTCTCCCTGTATTACTCCCAAGGCGGTCAGTGTCAGTGGATCTTAAGCACAGCACCAAATTATCTTTTATTGGTTGTGTGACAACTGAGACACAAGTGTGATCTACCTCCATTATATCACAGACTACTGTTCCTTTCAGTGGAAAATGATGTACTCTGTCAAAAACACAACTGTGGCAGATAAATAACAGTGGAGAAAATGACAGCCAAATTGTATGGTCCTTCTAATGTTGTGCTTTAAATATTGATGATAACCTGTCTCTGCTTTGTTGGTGTTTTCAGAGTTGTTGTTTGGAATTTAGAGAAATGAAACTACTGCCTCAAATGTCCTTTTCAGTCGATATGAGCCAGCCCGTGTGTGTGGACGTGCCGTCGGCAACAGAAGCGGTCCTCGGCGAACCCATGAAGCTGACCTGCATCGCCTGTTTGAAGAGGGAGGAAATCAAAGCGAGGACGCGGGTTGATTGGTACTACATGCCCACAAAGGAAAAAAATGTCCCACCCAACAAGACTCACGTAGGTCCAGCTATGTAATAGTATGTGATGTGACGCACCTGGGCTTTCTACTCTTAGGGTTTCACGCACGCCGTCTCTGACTTTCAGATATACAGGTTTGAGGATTACAACCTTATTGAGATGGATGGACCGTTTAAAGGCCGTCTATTCTGGAATGGGACCCAGGACCTGCAGGACCTGTCCATTCGGATCGACAAAGTCAAGTACGATGACAGCGGGGTCTACGAGTGCCACGTTTTTCGCAGATTTGAGTTCAACTTGTTTGCGCCCACAGTTTTGATCACCAAGGACATCAAGTTGAGAGTGAAGGAGAAAGGTGCGACTTAAATGCTGCTCAGCCTTTTCTGTTCCCCAGTGTTTACCACATCGGCGTGGCTGTGATTTTATGCTGCGCTGAGGCTGTTTATGATCTTTCTTTTTCATGGGCTTTTTCAAGCACTTGCACACATCAGTAAGGTTAGTAAAAAAAAACAAAAAAAAGCATCTGCAGAGATGTGCAAATCTGACAGTTTGTTCGCTGTGTAGCTTCCAACGCGCCGAACGGTTCCATTTATATAAACCCAAAACGTTGTTGTTGAGACATAAAGGACGTGAAAGGCGTCACGAGCTATAAACCTCGGCAACATTAGACGTCAACAGTTTCCCTGTTCCATTCAGCGCCATCGAGCAGCGACAGAGCGTAAAGCCTCTTTGTCTTCATGCATTCTGCACATCTGGCTGTTTATATTTACCCAGCCTGTCCACACTGCTGATCTACTGTTGCAGCAGCCTTCCTACTATTAGGCCTCACTACAAATACCTTAAAAGACACCAACAATATCGCCAAAATAAAGTAGCTGCAAAGAAATCGAGAAGTACCAACAGGCTGCACAGCACATGCCGTTCAGCCTCTTTTTTTCCCGTGCGGCAAGTTCAGTTAGCCTTCTTTCCCGCTGTAGCTTTTCTACCAGGTTGATCACCTGCCAGTCCCACTTACAGCTGCTGCAGTTGACCTTCCACTTTGACTGCACCCTGTTCAACAGTCTTCCCATTGTGTTTTTGATGTGTTTTGTTGTGTGGGTATTCAATCATGTGGTTTCACCCTTTTATGTATGAAGCCTTTGGTTTTAACGGGAGAGATGTGAGGACGAATGGCTGCATTTTCTCCTCTACCTTGGTTGTGACTGCACTATAGAGAAATGATGCTGTACTGTGTTTTGTCTGCTTTTATTGTTCGTCAAAGCTTTCTTCTGTGCAATGAAGAGGTTTGTTCAAAGCAGCTACTTTGCTACCTAACATGAGGGGTAAAGTATTCTCCATATGCTTGGCTTGCTCAACGTCTCATTTTCCACCCAGACTAAACATACACGAGCTAATGTATGTAACTGTTGCCAATAATATACAATAGTATAAAACAAAACAGCATACCTGCTTGCACATGGTTCACCATCAGAGGCATTTGATAGACATCTTCTCTTCTTCACATTCCGTTCGTGCGGGATCAAATTTCACAAAGCCAACAGCCAGCATGCTGTAAATTACAGCTTAAGCATCATGTTACTTGAATGATGTCCATATGTCAAGAATGGATTAGCTGGCTGCAAACGTATGTGCGCGCTCCCCATCTGGTGTCACGTTACACTAACAGGCTCTATTTGCGGAGTTTGCAGATCCGGCGTGTAAGCTGCTCATGGTCTGGTCAACAGGCTCCGTGGAATTTGGCGCACGAACACAGCAGCACAGTGGTTCACAGCGGCACCATTTTGATCACAAATCCCGCCCCAGTGTGATCATCTGGCTAGTAAAAGAAAACTAGTTTCTTCTGAATTTTGAGGACATAAAACACTGTTGTTTTGTGTAAATGCAAAAACAAAGTGGAAATGAATTTAAATCTGTGCCCTGAGAGCTACTGACCTCATCCATCACATATAAAGAAACCTTGTGGAGTTTTCCTTTTTTTTTTTTTTGGACCAGTTATTAGTGATAATGGAACAATGGACCAAGTTGGGCAGTAAGCAGAAAAAACTACACGGGACCTTTACAGTTATTGTCTCTAGTGTCATCAAACATGATCATAACATGCAGGATTAATTTCTTTAAAAATCAAAAGTATCCATAACCAAAGCATGACTGTGCCTAAAATCAAACGTGCTGCTGAAGTCTCTGCTGCTCTTCTCTGCAGGCGCAGGAAGAGATCCCTCTGAATGAAACACTTTTCCTGCTGTTTTTTGATCTGCAGCCAGCCAAGACACCGCGGCGCTCTACTCTGAGATCACCATGTACGTCCTGCTGGTGTTCCTGACCTCCTGGCTGCTGGTGGAGATGGTCTACTGCTACAGGAAGATCTCCAGGTCAGATGAGCAGACGCAAGACGCTGCGTAAGTGTTTGAGAAAGTGTTTTATCTCTCACATCGGGGGGGCCAGGAGCGGTGGAAGAGTTTCAGCTTCAAACACAGCTTCGGTGTTTCAGGTTCCCAATATTAGATGCTTTTAAAGCTTTTTAGGCAGGGATCCAGCGGAGGGGATCAAGAGATCAGGAGGCGAAAGGCTGGAAAAGACAGACTGACAGACAGGAAGTTAATTGGTGTGTAACCCTCCTGCAACAGACCACCGTCTCTTACTTTGACTGCCTGTCAGGTGTTGATCATTCTAAATTCTGCTGACTGTTCTTTTTTCCTCTCCAACCCAAAACAACCATTTTTAACATCGACTTTTCCTGACACCTTGTCAGCACCGACAACAACCCAAGTGCACCTGTGCAGTCAGCAGTAGATTAAAACCAGCAAGGGGGTGGGGATTTACACCCTGTAGACAAAAATAAATAAATAACCAACACGACACAAAACACAGTGTGTTTGTGTTTGAGCCGATTCGTGAATGAGATTTAACCCGAATTGTTTCTTAATCAGGGAGTGATGAGCACAGAACATTCACTTAAAAACGAGTAAAATTATTCACAGTGGTGCACAACACATAGCAGAAACACCTTAAAATATTTCATTTAATTAATCCAAAAAAAGACAATGCACCTCTCTCATGACCAAATAATAAGCTTGGATTGGGAAGTTTTTAATGAATGTTTGATGAATGAAGTTTTAAAAGTTTGCAGGCAACAATTAAAAGTAGAAATGGGTTAAATATAATTTACTTCATCCGTCTGCCTGCCCCCGCTGCTGCAGCACAGTTCATTGGTCCATGAGTGAACATTCAAGTTAATCTTCTTAAGCAGAAGTGGCCTAATGACCATCTTTCATGTGCATTACTGACTTTAAAAAGCAAAAGCAGCAAAAGGAAGATTTGCACACACCGCCGTGATATTGCAGTGGATTTTTGGTACTTCTGCTTCGACACAGTTTCTGCAGTGTCTCGGGACGGCAGAGGTGTTCACAAGTGGAAGAAGTGGAGGTTTTAACCTTTAAGTCAGCACTTCTTGCATTTTTTATTGACTCCCCATTCCCTAAATAGCATTAACGTGTGATTTTGATCCGTCAGTGGGTCTGGAGCTTCCTGCTCCCCTAGCTCTCAGACACTCTTTTCTGCACGTCTGCCTGCAGGACAAGCTACCTCGCCATCCCCTCTGAGCAGAAAGTGACACCAGATGCTCCTGTTACCCAATAAAGTGCTATCTCACTGACACGGTACTTTGTACACGGCCCCCCTCCACGCGGTCTGACTCATCCATGCCCTCCTCTTTCTCACTGGTTGTTTGTTGCGTACAGTCGCTGTGGCTCTCAGTAGTGATGTCCTGTTGCTTGAGCACGCCCCCCCCCCCCCCGCCTCTATTTTGATCACATCAAACGCATTTTCATTCTTAGAAATTCTCGCATAATCACACGTTCTTCATCTGTCTCCATTCTCTTGTGGAGCGTGACATTATTAGTTCAGAACAAGTTCAGAACAAGCGCTCGCACTCAGAGGCGGGCGTGGATTTTTCCGAGGCTCGCCTCTTTATTTGAAGACGGCGCATTAAAGCCGGCTCCAATACTCTTCCATTTGCATGTATATGAAGTCTATCTCCTGTGTTATGATTATCTCCACGCGGTTGTGAAGCCTCTGAATTCTAAGTGACATTTGTATGATTAGTATTCCTGATATATCTCTACCTATTTAACGCTGGTGTCTAAGACGGAACATGTTCTCCCTCCTTTCCAGGTATTAAACACTCGCAGTCGGGGCCAAGGGTTGTTTGATGGGACTCCTTATCTCCCTCACTATAAAAGTCATCATTTTGACCAGACAGCCATAAATCCTGCCGGCCATCTTCTTCGGTGTGTGTCTCATGGGGAAGTGCTGACTTTATCTGCTGCTGCCCTTCTCATTTATTTAACCATATACCATACACACACACCCCACCCCCCCAAAAAAAGAAAATAACAAATAAAATAAAGTCCACCTTTTTAAATGAGGCGGGTGGAATGGCAGAAAGCAACGTCAGAACTCGGCCATGCTTCGTTTGCAGCCGCCAGCATGGAGACATATTTCGGTGCCACTGTGATTTATAACCTGTCAAAAATCAGCAGGAAAGATGCCGTCCCACTGCCGCAACCTTTTCAGTGACTCTGCACTAGTGTCAGTTTGCTTTGTTGCGATTGTGTGCACCCCAATTCAGTTTTGCAACTATTTTGTAGTCATGTAGGGAAAAACTGGGCTTTTCTACTGTGTGAATGTGCATTTCTTCATCTGAAACCGCAATGTAACACAAATATAATGTAACAGCTGTATTTGTTAGCTGCTGTGACCTTTATAGCCATCCTTAATCTATATCTTTGCTGGAATCCTGCAGTGGCTTTGCTAACTGAACACATTTAACAGTTTCTGTCTGATTCACTGGAATCTTGTCTGTATTGTCTCTCAGTCAGACTTTGTTCTCCTTCTCACATATCAGCTGTGCAAACGAGCTGCTTTTTGTGCATTAAAAGCGACATATTTGACAGCCTGTGTTGAAGCCTTTCTCTCTCTCTCTTTTGTGCAAAGTCCTTGTCTTCTGCCAGCTTTTGAAGGGAAGACAGGTCCACTTACAGACCCCGTAGGGGTGCTAAGAAAAAACAAACAAGAAGAAAGAACAGCTCATCATCTATTTTGTAAAGAAAAGAACAATGGTGGGTGTATGTTTCAGACCAAGTACCAAACGTGGAATCCTCATCCTTCTTGTTAACACTGCAATATAAAGAAGCTCTGAGTTCAGATATCGAATTCAATAAGAAAGGCAACACTCAAAGTGTGCACGTGCTTAAAGACGGGTCAAATGGCGGCACTGGCTGTTAGCGGGAGATGTGATGTAGATCGCTCTTTTAGCTGGTCGTGACCTGTAGCATTGAGAGATACAGCAGCAGCTGTTGTTATAGCAACCCCGGGCCTGCCCGCAGCAGGGCAGAAGTCTTACTCCTGCAATGGCTGACACACTTGTCTATTGTTGGCCCTAAAAGTAATATAGTGGTTTATTGGCTGAAGAAAAAACCACAAAAAAACCCCACAAAAAAACATAAGGAGCTGTTGCCCGAAGACCCAGAACAGGAAGAACTCTCTTCCTAAATAGAACAGGCTCCCACAAGTCACACAAGGTCAGCCCGAAGGTATAAATGGAAAGCAGGTGAAGTAACAAGTGCACCTTTTATCCCTCCATCAGGTTCCTATAAATTGGTTATTGATTGTGAGACACATCCAATAAACTTTGCTACAATATTGCATTATGGCTCCGAACCCTCCTGTGAAAGTGTAATTCTCTGACCCTCCCCCTCTCCTGCTCTTTCCTCCCTCCATCTCCTGCTTCTTCCTTCCCTTTCCTATTGTTACAATGTCGCTCCCTCAGGATACAACCCAGTAATATGGCCCACATTCTACATACAGTATAGATGTTTCAATTAAACCGTGAAGCCTCAGCGAAGCAGCTATGACTACAAACGCTCCGCTTCAAAGAAGGGAAATGGCCTATCAGATTATTTTTAACAAAAAAAAAAAGATCCCTAGTGACAAAAATTGATCGAGCGTTTTGCAGCCTGCATATTGTTTATTTTTAAACCGCATGAGCCAGCCGCCCTGACTGATGGCGTCCACGTCGTCCCCTGGAACGCCTGGAATAATTGCAGCCATTTTTCATCCCAGCATCATAAAACATGGGCTTCAATTATTTTCCAAGTGGTCCATGATGCCTGTCCATCTATGGAGGGTCTTTGTCTCCCCCTAGTGTAGCACACACTCGGCCATCACGTGCTGACATGCAGCCAACACACATGGATGTCAAGGTCCCTCTTCACCAAAAGAGACAAACGAACTTGGGTTTGCATAATAGCCAGACAGGTGGACCGAATGGTCCCGTAAATGCGTCTTTGGATAATAGGGGATTTGATCTTGTCGCTCCTGTGTGTGCAGCAGGAATCAGAACCAATCTGAGCCTTTAGATTGACAGATGTAATCCTGGGAAACAGGTCATCGATTACATTCCAAGAGCTTCAGCGGCAGGGTGTGTGTGTGTCTGTGTGTGTGTGTGTTTGTGTGTGTGTGCTGCGGCTCAGTTAATCCTTGGTTCCATGTTAACTGTATTCCTCACCCACCCCTCATGAAGTCTGTTCAGGGAATTTTTCTTTTCTCTTCAAACCTCTAAAGGGCACAGTGTTGCTCTAAGTGGGGAAATCTGATGGAAATCAGAAAGGCTAAGGAATTAAACCACTTTAATTCCTTAGCCTTTCTGATTTCCATTTCTATAAGCGCCTGAAAATGAGCACGCGCATTTCACATTGAGTCCTTGTCTTCAGGGAGACCCCTCGGAGATAACCGCGCTCGTTGGAAATTATAAATCTCTACACACTCCAGGTGTTGCAGCAGGAGGGTGCTGACTCTTTCAATGCATAAACCAGCACGTCCCCATGGATGGTTGTGGGTTTCCAGCTATGGGAGGAGGAAAAGGGACCTTTTGTGACCTCCGCTGAGGCTGATAAACAGAAAATCCTGAGCCCAGAGAGCGGATCGGGCAGATAATGAAAAGTCAATTAATGGAAAACATTATCACTTGTATTCTTACAGACGCACCCCATTGAAACATCAGTAAGGAGTTTAGGTGATGAGAATAAATCCTGAAGTCTGAGTAGTTTATTTGGAATTAACAGTAGTTATCACAGCTTTTAAACGTCTTGTGTTCGTGTTGCATTTGCTTATCCAGTCGGATATCCGGCGACTACCTGCACATATCCAGTGTATGAAGTTTAATATGTTAAGACCTTGAGAGATGATCCATATTAAGATGTACTTTATTCATCCCTGTGGGGAAATTGAATATAATAATATTATTATTATTATCAATATTCAAGGATTTTAGCTACTTGGACTCATAAACAAAAGTTGCACTGAGGTCAGAACGCTATGAACGTGTCACCAGACTGATTTTATTCAGGGCCAAACAAACTGGCGGTCTTTTCTTTTCACAGAAATTAAAACTTATCTGATTGTGGATTCAAGCACATTTTTCTCATTTTTGTGCAGGGAACATGGTCAATAATGCCACGGGCCGCGCTCCCCAGGGGCTGCGGTATGAATCAATATACATTACAATTAATTTGACCTCTTACCTCTCGCAGTTCAAAGTCAGTGGTTAAAGGAAATTGAACCCTTTGCTGGAGTGTTTGGAGAGTCTTTGTCAGCAGGTCCGGCGTACCTGCCGGATTTGGCCTGACTCACCGTCGTCATCTACGAGACGCGACATTACAGGCGAATGCAGGTGAAAAGTCCTCGAATCTGTCGTGACCGTTCGAAACTGACACATGAGACCCAGGAGATTTTTCCTTTTTCTTTATAAAGCACAAATCTCTTTAAATTTACTTGGCCGTTGTCTATTTTTCCAACTGTAAAAACCTGTGATCTTTAGAGCTGCAGAGGACACGCTAGTGTTGCTGTTTTCAAAATGGAACCATCAATTCTGTATTGTCATGGAAGTGGATTTGACTCAAGGACGTCACGAGTCCTAGACAAGTCCTTTCTAACGTCACTAACAACACAGGAAAACAAACACCTCCCTCCATAAATTCAGCCTTTGAACGCAGCGCCTGGTTCAGCAGAGAGCTCCTTCGCACCCGCCTGCATCAACTGTTTGCTCAGACGATTGTGAAAACTGGAGCCGGGCTGCAGAGCTCAAAACAAACCCTCCATTTAGGACGCCTCCTTTTTTTCTCTGTCAGTTGCAGCCTCGCGCCTAATCAGTGTCATTCCTGCCGTAAACATCAGTTCAGGGACGATCGGAAAGGTCCGCTCGTCTATTTGGAGACATTCCAGGGAGGCTCCTGGAAGCATCCCAAGCAGATATATCATAACAATCCAGAGCCTCACACAATGATTATGATTATTCCATTTGGATTGGAGACCTGCCTCTAGCATCGTGACCGCTGGGACACAGTCCTCAGAGAATGAATGAATGAATGAATGAATGAATGAATGAATGAATGAATGAATGAATGAATGAATGAATGAATGAATGAATGAATGAATGACATCTCTAATGCTACATTGGTATGTTTGATACTCCTAATCCACCAGCACATCTGAGCAGGAGGATGCGATACTGGAAGTGGGTGGGGCCTATCTAACTATAGAAAACACTGATGAACCCAGACCCATATGATGGCGGCTACACCACAGACTAGAGGACCCACTTACGCCACATTTCTTTTCCATTGCACATTTATATCAATTTCATCGAGATATATCATCAGAACAGATTCACCGTTTAAACTGTGAATATTTTTAACAATAAAAACCCTCATCATGACGCAAAGAAAAGGAATTAATTCCTCCTTGTGAGCAGTAGTGTCTAAACCGTAACTATCATTTTTTATCGTGGATCATTATGTATTTTAATAGGACATAAACTTAATATGATATCACCGGACGGGAACTGGAGGGCTATAAACCCTTTCTACCTACTAGGAGCTCTAGTTGTCCTTCACAACAGGAGCACAGGTATCATTATTTCATGCGCGTGGATCAAACCCCTTCATACCTCTGCTTCCCTACTGTCTGTTTTACTCCACACAGTTATTGTACGTGCCTTTGTCAACAGTTTTTCTCCAATCCCACAGCCCCAGTGGAATACTTCCTTTATTTACCATCTCTGTTCACCCACAAAGCCAATTGAACCGGACCCTCATCAACTCGCACACCTGTCACTGAGCGCTGATGCTGAGGGATGCTGAATGAGAAGAGTTCCATCGGTTCGAAACTTTCAAAAACAGTAGAAAGCCATGAATTAAACAAGAACCCGTTTCTGCCCCTTAGCATCCATTTCAGCCATCCATCAGCGCGTCCTCTGCTTCATTCACCTGAATTTCAAACAAGAGGCATCTCTGATTTGCAAGACAAAGGAGGGGTCCTTAAATAAAAAGACCATTTACAAGTCAGGCCCAGGAGCGAGACAGTGACTGAACCCCGCTGTCTAGATTGTGCCGTGACGTCCCTGCACTATTGTTAGTTAAATGAACACCTGGCTGCCATAAAAGTGCTAAATCACAGCTCACTGTGTGTTGCACCTGAGGCTGCCCACAAAAAACACAAAATGGAACGTCACACCTGACGCAGGCCGAATTCAGCCTTGAGTCTCAGAGATTGGGTTTTTAATTCACCCACCAGCACCAGGTAGGTCCATCCAGCAGTATCGTTGCCAGAAAAAGGCCCAAAACTCCCAAAACTAAAGAAGTGAATATGGATGTAGGAAGGTGGGGTGCTACTATTATTATGCTAAATAATCCAGCAGAGTAAGGAACACAGTCCCAGACCTTTGATCATTTACCCTGGAGAACATGCTGAGGGGGCCTCCATATCTGATGAATTTGTTTAGCCCAAGGTCAGACACATAACTACGCTCCTCACCCAAGCATGCTCGCCTGAGGACGACCAACTTTTCAATGGTGCCAAATTAACCAAAGTCCTCAATCCTCTCAAATACGAGAAGAGTCAATCTGAGTTATAGATGGGCTCTATAAAAAAAGCTCCTCTTTGCCACTGCAGGATCACTCAATGTTCTTTTTCATTCCGACAATGAAACCCTGCAGATGCCAGGGAAGACTTTGAATCAAAACTCTTTTCTACAAATCCTCTGGGGTCAATTAACGCAGAACACAATAAATGATGTAGGGGTCTCTCCAAAACACTACAGGATTTCAAGTATTAGTTAGCCTTATTACGCAGTCGTAGCACCATAAAACATGATTAAGCGCTACAGCCTGGCAGAAGATGAATGTGACAATTCCTCTGCGACTTCACTAATAATTTAAATCAGCAACTAATGAACACTTTGGATCAATAGCTGAACCACGCAGCATAGGCGGATTTACTGAAGAAACACATCGCTGCTGCGGCCAAGGACCTGTGGGAGCAGCTATTGTCATTTATCTTGACTCTGTCAAATGCTCAAGAAGAAGAAGCGAAGCCGTATAGCGAGATGCAGGGAGCACCCTTGGACGGATGAAAGAGAGGGTGATGGAATGCTCACTTTCCATCAGGGAAGTGTGAACAAAGGGGCGGAATCACCCAGAGATGATGCTGGGTGTGAGCTTCTATGTGTGAGGCATCGTTTATTAGCAGAAATGAAGGTATTCATTGAAATAGTCGCAGAACAAGTCTCTTCAAAGCGCAGCATTTGCAATGAAACGTTCTTGCCTTTGTCTCGATCCGGTCCGCCCTTCACATATCTCTGCGATCGCTCGTTTGATTGATCGGAAGCTGCTCCTTGGGCGATCCCTGAAAGACATTACTGGCATGGCAGGTCACATTATCCTGCTCGTGTACGGTGGCGTCACCACAGGTGGGTGTGCACGGCCCAGAAGCCGTCGTTATGTGGGCGCTGCACTAAAAATCAGCATCCACGCAACTGTCAGGACCTAAAGATTTCCAGGAGAACGTTGCACCTGAATGAGATTATTAAGCCAGTGTTGTCATGGTCACGCTGCTCTGATGCTGATGGGTGCATACGAGCACATAGTGTGAAAATATGTGAAAAATCTAAAATCTTAGCAAGTACCGGTAATTTCTTTTTGGAAGAGACAATGGGGAGAAAATTGTTAATGATCTCCAAAATTCTGGAGCTACGCAACACCTGTGTCAAAATTGAAATCCAGGAGAGAAAAAAAAAGGATTTCATTAAAAATTCATTGAAAATATCAGGCTGAAAGATTAAAGCTCAGCTGAGGAGTGAAAAAGCAGAATAAAACACGCATGTGACACTCAATATTCCAATTCAGTAAAGGACAAAGAAAGAATAGATACAGACTCTTAATTCAAGGCCTTTTTCCTCCCTAAGTTGCAGCGCTTGAACGCATCAGAGTTCAAATGTAGTTCCTCATTTGTAGCCTACGGTGAAAATAAAGGAGCTAATAAATAAATACACTGAGCGCATTTGATCCCTGACAAATTGGATCATGTCCTGTGACGTGAAACTGAGGAAACCACCGAAAAGGTGTGATTGAGTGGACCTTGACTGAGACGAGGCTTTTCCGATAGTTGGAGACAAATTGCTTCTCCGAAGCCTTCCTGAACCAATTAACCTTTGTGCACACGCAAATATAAATTTTACACCTTGACAGGAGACCGGGGGATGAAAAAGAAGGCAAATCACGCTGTTGTCACGATTTCCCAAAGAGAACAAAAACAGCAGAGTCGCAGACTTCGGAAACATCTGTCTTGTTAACGCAGCACCCGCTAAGTGTAAGATCGGGGTGCAAAAGGTTGAATCTGACACATGAGAACAGCCGTTGTTCCTTCCTCGCAACTGTTGTGAAAAATACGACCTTATCATAGCGACAAATGCCCGCCATTGTCATAAGGGGCTGCGTGGTGAAGGGGGAACCAGAGCCATTATCGAGGCAACTTTGACTGAGAGTCGTACCCTCTTGAGGGCAATTAATTTCCTCAAAGCCTCCAAATGGTGCTGATATCACTAAGAGAACCAAAGGTCTTGAAACACTGCCATTCACCTGGCATCCTTCTATCTAGCTTTATTCTAATACTAATGATTCATTTAAGCTCTCGTACTTTCTGTTCACGTCAACCCTTAAAAGCTCGCCGTCAAGGACCAACCGCCCGATCAACAGGATGGGGTTCAGCTAAATCTGCTTTATCAATCAGAGCGTCCCACACTCGTACGGTTTTAAATCCACCCTCGACATATTAAAGACCTATTTGTGTCATGTTCTGTGCAATATTTACGAGTGCCATTGTGCTATTTTCCCGTATGCCAACATAAAAGTGGTGGACTGCTCTGTCAAGGTTATACAGTAAGAATAAAAATAAAACAGTTGCTGAGTCCCTGTTGCAAATAATAGGCTGTTGTGCACCAATGTGACAGCCACTTAAACTTGAAAATGTTTCGCCGACTAATTTTTTTTTTTTGAATTGTAGAGTAATGAAAGTCTAATCTTTGACGTCATTGTGTTGGAGGAAAAAAAATCAGTACAGTTATATAACTTTCACAAATGCCGAAGATCTGTTGTCTTCTGTTGAAAATCGATGCATTCATGCAAGTCACACTCATATAATCCTTGCACAACTATAAATTATTCTTTTTCATATAGAAGTCTCTGCAAGGGTGGACGGTGAAGATACTCAAGGCAGTTTCAGCAGATTAAAGTCATTTTATGATTTTAGGCCTTTTTGTTCGGTTGTTGAAAGATTCTTAGAAATCTCCTCGGGATTAAAATGAATGGTTTTATTTACTTAGTTTGAGAAATGATAATGAGCAAAAAATCTCATTAAAAATCTGGAAATATGTGTGGGATTAAGATCTACAGAGCTCAGGCTTCCACTATGCAAACAGGAGAAGCCCACAGATAGCATGGTTGGCTGGACAAGTTCTTATTAGGCTGACAGTTCAGTGGGGGCTGGTGGCCCTGATGCTGGAGAACAAGCCACGAGATGAGCTGCGCCTGGGTTCGAAGCCGCTGAGGCTTGAGAGACAGTGTGTGTGTGAGGGGTGATGCTTGTCGTTTGTCTGTCACCAAGCAACAAATGTCCAGGTGTTCACCAGCAAGAACATCTCCAGCTGCTTAAGTGGAACCATTCAATATCCTGACGTGATGCTAGCCACCGTCAGGAGGCTTTCAGAAATTACCAACGCATGGACAGTCCTTTTTAGAGAGGCATTGTGGTCTTTGTGAAGGGAGTGATGTCCAAATGTTGTTTTTTTTATACTTAGTGAACGACTGACATGCTAGGCAGTTAGCAGTCATTGCATTGTATGCTAATTCTTGCTCCCTGGTGACAAAAAAAAAATCAACTTTATTCCAACATTAAGTGAAATTGGGACATTTTAGCTATAAATGATGGTGGACTTTAGAAGAGTGCATTCCGGCATTTCAGGAGAACAATGCTCACATCGGGTTCGTGGCAACAAACATGATTTTGCCCGGTTTGCATTATTCACAGTATTATTCAATATTATGAAGCAGAACACTGACCACTGCTGTTTCTCCAGTAAAACCATATGAGATTTACTTTTGCTGTTTGCACCAAGGTCAAAGATGGCTCTCAAAGACGCAAGAATTGAACTGTTATCACTTAAGAGTTATTGCGATGCAGTTAACCTTGTCACTGAGTCCATGCGGCAAAGTCCTGACGTCACTTTAAACTCACTTATAGGACTGTAAAGGACATCAATGACGTGAAAAGATTTAAGTCTAATTAATTTCTGGTGTAACCTTCACACGCAACCTTTGAACCTGGAAAATCCTGGGACTATTTTTTAAGTTTCTGCAGCGTTCTCACACGTCTCCGTACTCAGGTTCCTGCCTGCGCCCTTGATATCCACCTATACACAGATGCATTAATCGGTTGTGACACTTATGAAGGTCCCGCTGAGCGGCTGTCTATAACGCTGTAACACCAAAGTCCTCTGTCTGTCACCGTGGTTGGACACATGCAAACGCAGCCACGCACACGCACGAGGAACAGAAAGCACGCGCCGTGCCACAAACTAACCTAAATGTGCACGACTCAGCGCTGCCGAACATCCCCCTTTAAAGCCTCCAACACTAAATATTTCAAGGGCACACTAAGTGAAGCCAGTGGAGGAAAAAAAAAAAAGTTGTTTACTCAAATTAGAGTTCAAGGCATGGCCACTTGTGGTGAAACATCAGCACGGAGTGTGTGGCACTTGTAACTGAATTAATTTCTAAACAAAAAGTCCAAAGCTGCTGCGATCCCCGTGGCGCCCCGGAGACCGTGGGCGACTTTTGATGTTTCTTTTGTAGCATCTGATCGTATAATTCATGACTGCCGCACAGCCTCCATATGGGTGACTTCTGTGCCGCCTCATCTCCAGCTATTTCCCTGCACTTTGAAAGGACTCAGCACTTGTGCTCTCACGCGCTATTATGGCCCAGTAATCATTTCCAGTGAAGAAAATGTCAAACGCAATTACAGATTCTCCAACACAACTGGCCGACTCTTGTTCAGCACAACATCAAGGGAAAGTTAGGCCTTTACTTAAACCTTTACTTTCTAATCAGATTAATCAAAGGGCCTCTGTGGATTTAATTGGATTAATCATGATTATTACTCATGAATTATTAAATGTTTCACTTAAAAAAGACTCAGAAGCCCTTCTAGGGTGTAAAAGAGCCCTCTGCCCCCCTCACCTGTTTGAAATCTAGCAGCTGCAGAACCCCAGGCCTGCCCTCTGATTGGTTGGACCCCTTGGTTTGGGGAGCAGGTAGCTTCACAATAGTTTTGTTATTTTTCTGGGAGCTTTTATGGACAGTAGGCCAGAGACAAGCTGCTAACAGTTTGTGAGGAAATCTCTCCTGCAAGGGAGCAATTGTGTTTTTTCCAAAAGACCTTGAACTGTCCAGGTATCAAAACATAATCTTGCACCTTGGGATTCGACTTCCTAAACCTTCTGACCGAGTCCTTTACAGAATTAGTGGCTTTGCCATTGTTATTTGGCATTCTACTTGGGAATTTGCCAGACTTAAACTTTGGGATTCCTCTGTTGGCTCGAACTGTCACGGTCGGGTTGATTAGGACCCGAACGCAAGCCAGGACACAGTGGTAAAATGGTCAAACAAGCTTTATTTACAGGGGGGAGGGGGCACACAAAGAACACGAGGAACACGGAGCACACGAGGGACATGAGGGCAGCCCTCCAGGACTGCGGAGGGTGCAGGGAACAGGGGCGGCCCTCCAGGAGACACGAAGCTGGAGCGGCCCTCCAGGAGACACGAAGTTGGAGTGGCCCTCCAGGAGACACGAAGCTGAGGCGGCCCTCCAGGAGACACAAAGCTGGAGCGGCCCTCCAGGGCACAGGGAACAGGGACCCGGCCACATGGTCGACCTTTCTGGGCTGGGTCGAGTGTGCCCACAACTCCCTGATCAGTTCGGCGACGGGAATGTCGCCGTTCCAGTGTGTTTTTGGATATCAACCCCCTCTGTTCCCGGCACAAGCAGGCGAAGCGTCTTGTCCCTCAAGGCGGCGGCCAACCGGTAGGACAACGCGTGTGGCTATCTACGCGGGACCTGCCTCTTCGGGGTGAATCCAGGAAAATGGCCCCGCGGTTTGTGGGACCATTTCCCATCGTCAGAGTCATCAGCCCGGCAGCAGTCAGACTCCAGCTTCCCCGGTCAATGCGCGTGCACCCCACCTTCCACGTTTCTCGGATTAAGCCTGCCCAGGAGAGCCCCTAGGTCCCTGATCGCCTGGCCCCACCTCCCCCGCTGCTAGTGGATGGGGGTCCGGCATACACCGTCAGTCGGCTCCTGCACTCCAGACCCCGCGGCAGGGGTCTCCAGTACCTGGTCGACTGGGAGGGTTATGGACCTGAGGAGAGGTCCTGCGTACCGGCACATCACATCCTGGACAAGGAGCTAATTCGTGACTTCCACGCCAGACACCCGGATCAGCCTTCACGACCCAGGAGAGTGGGTTGTGGACCAGACGTGGAGGCGGAGGACGAGGACCGTGGGTTGGAGTCGTCAGGCTGGTTGGGGCTCTGTCACAGCTGCGGGCAATCATGCACACCTGCTCTCTGCCAGATCGTTATTCTTTCCCGATGACTTTCCAGCGTATTCCTGTTTGCCTGTCTGCCCGGTTCCGACCTTGCCTGTTCCTGACCATTCTGTTTAGCCTGCTCCCCTGTAAACTCTGTCTGCCTTCTGCCCGATCTCGACCTTGCCTGTCCCCGACTATTCTGTTCTGCCCGCTCCCCGGAGAATCCTGTCTGTTGTCTGTGTCCGACAATAAAGCGGTGTTCAGCCAAACTCGTGTGTCGCATTTGGGTTCTTATCTGGTCCCTGACACGAACAGAACCACCCTCATGAGACAGTCTGGTTTTTGCTTCTCGCTGAGGTGGTATTTTAGGCTGAGGGCAAAACAAACAGCTACTTCACCTTGGTCGATTCTTCCAGTCTTTGGTACTTCCCATCGACAGCGCCCATGTGCTGCCCAAATTTTTAATCAAATTAACCACGCGAACAAATTAATCTGGGTTAGCACCTTAATTGTGCCACCAAAAGTGAGAAATCAGTCACACATCTGAAAGCAGGGGAGAAACAGCAAGGCGCAATGTTTTTTTATACGGATGACAGACTCGATGGACACACAGGTGGCCCGCGGATGCGTTTCAGGAGTCAAAGGAGACGACACTCGAGCACACACACACACGCACGCGCGTACACACACCCTGGGCAAGGGGAGCTCTTGCCTTATGTAAATGCAGATCACAGCTTCTCAGTTGTTTCAGGACCGGAGGGGGAGTAAAGCTGGAGCTATGAAACTGTGTTAGCGTGGTGACTTCTTGCTGCTGAGAATAAGGTGGCTGACAGGCCGGACTAGGGCCAAGCAATGCTGTAATGTAAGCACGTAAGTCTAAACCGGAGCATGTAGCCATTACCCTGACATGAAAATCAATGCGTGGCCTTTGACTCGTCCTGTGCACGCTTCAGTTACACTCCGTGTAATTTCTGCTAGAAATGTGTGGAGCGACCTGTTTATAAGGGACCCGTTTTGCTCATTTTCCTGTCATCCACACATCTGTAGTTTGCTGACACGCTCCCAGGAGTCTCTGGAGTTTTGTCACCAGCTTTTTTTGTTGTTGTTTTTATTGCCAAGAAACACAAAATGGAAATTATGTTGCTCACCACGTTGCTTGGCTTTCATAATTGCGGGCATAAATTAAAATATTTTCTTTAATAATGTGCCAGGTGAACCATGGTAACCCTGGCTATCTTTTAGCTTAAGTGGCAGATTCACTTCTGATTAATTAGAGGTAGTCAAGTGGGGGTCTGAGTCTATGAGTCTGCCCTGGTAAAGGGCACAACACCTTTGTGTGGGAGACTGATGCCACAGTTATAGAGCTATAGTTAGGTGCTTTGTCTTCTTCTTTTTCTGTTTTTTTCCCTGAACCATATTATTATTCCCTCAAACGGTCCTTTCCTGCTCGTATGCATCGACCAACACTTTCGACCAACACAAGAACTGTTAGATTTGCCAGTAGAAATGCTTTTTAGTCCCAAATTACACATACTGGTGATGCATTGAGTAGAAAGTAGTGTTTGCTGAAAGAATACCAGCAGCTTACTGTTTGGAGTAAATGTTCAGTTGGGTTATATTTACATCACTAACATTTTTTTTGTGTAAAATTGCTTCTGGAGTGTTTGCGCTGAAAATGTAAAGAAAGAAATGTTTTCTGTAATGGCTGGTAGCTTTGATTATCTCTGTGAGATACAGCACGTCACAGGTGAAATACATGCGCCATTTTCTCAGGTCTATGCAGCAATGTGGTGGTTAGAACGGTCGCCTCACAGCAAGAAGGGTTGATTGTGGCTTTTATAAGGAGCTTGGATGATTTCTCTGCCCCTGCTGGATGTCTGGCTCACAGACCAACAACATGCACGTTAGGCCGACCGGAGACCTGAGGCATCAGTGTGTGAGGGAATATATGTTGATTGAATTTTGACTGATTTGGCATGACGATGAAAGATGACGTACAAAAATTAGGCAACTTAATTCCTGCATGCTGCAGAGCAGTGACCAGAAAGTGGAGGCTCAACTCCAACCCAATTAGAGCAGAGGCATATTAATGTTCTTGAGCCTACCACTAGGGGTCAGCAGGGGTGCCCAACACCAATGTAACTGAGCACTAGGTATCAAAGGTGGATTAGAACTAGTGGACTGTGTGGCATCATTCTTAATTGGGGCAAAGCAGTTTAGAAAATGAATGAATCCATTCATTTACTTTACTTCCTATGCTCATTGCTTGATGAATGATTGATGAAAAATGGGATATAGAGATGAGCTGGCCCAAGTAAGAAGGCACAAACCTCCCACTGCCATTGTTTTTTTCACCATATTCAGTGTGTTTATCTGGTCTGTCCATCATTGCAGTTCCAACGAAGGCAACTGTGATTGCTGTGGGGCTTTGCAGCATCTGTATTTTTACCTGGTTACAGTTCTTTCACTCTTCTAGACTAACAAACATGACGTGAGTGGCCAAAGGTTGTTCAATCTCGTCTCAGTATTGCAGCCGTTGCTGCTCATCCAGCGTTGTTGGCACGTGGGCAGAAGCGCATCCCTTTTATCTGCGCTCATCAATTTTATCCACTATCCATCTGCAGCCACCACCATCCTGAGTTCAGGTGTAGCGGAGATACACCAATGGCCCCATTTCTCACGTTGCAATGCAATCCAGCATGAGCGGCGCCACATGCTCCCTGCAGGTCTTCCTGACATAGACGAATGGTTATGGTCTGTCGTTCCTCTTCAAAGCTGAGTGGATGAGGTGTCAGAACACATCCTGCATCAGATTATTCTTGGATATCTCGCTCCTCTGTCGGGTTGGACAATTATCTGCCTTTTCTCCCATCTCTGTATCCGCGCCCATGTGAATTTTTGGCAAAAATATAAATATCTGGGGGGAAAAAAGAGAATCTTTTCATCTTTGCCGTACTTGTGCTCTCATTCCAGCCTGTTGTCCTTCTTCTTCCCGCTCTGCTCTCTCAGTCAAGGGGAATCATCCACACTTGGACTAATGATCACATCATAGACTCACTTCTCCTCTCATGGGCACCCAATTACAGTTGAGAGTTGACCTCTTTAAAATAAAGATCCTATCCTCCTTTGACTCTGGCCTCCTTTATTACCTGGAGTTCGCTCCTTTCCCCTGTGTATTTCAGCACTTCCAGCCCATCAGTTCCTTCCCCATAAACTCTCCGAATACCCTCCCTTCTTCTGACACTTGTTTTGTTCTGTTGCGGTTTGTTCAAAGCTAACTCCTTTCCTTGGACATCGAGCGAACGGAACTCAGCCTGATTTGTTTTTTATTATAATTGTGTGTTAGCGAATTGCATATATTTGGACATCATGATGTGACTTGCTCGTGTGAAACGTGGCCACAGCTGGAAGTGCAGAACTGCAGAAGTTTGCCCCCTTTTTTCCCCCACTTCAAATTTTCACTTCAAAAAGTGCAAATAGTTCCCCACAGCTCTTGAGCCGCGCAGCGAAGTGAGCTAACGTTAAAAATAATGAATCAATCTGGGCATCAGCGCAGGGAAGCGGCTGAGGCAGCAAAGCAGCATCATGCCAGGGTTAGCTGCTCTCAGATAAAACATTCAGGAGATACGTCGCCGCACGTCAACGCAGCTTCCACCTGCAAAATGTCACAACTTATTGAAAACTCTATTTGAGTTGATAATCACACAAATTCATTGATCGCCGCCCACCCACCTTTCGTGCGTCATCGTCTCAAAGACCTCAGCAGCGTCTGCAAACGTATATCTGGGGCCTTGTGATTAAGGTTTCAGCTCAGCTAGCTTCCATTTGACATTTGGCGAAGGCCACAGAGATGGAACGGAATGGTTTCTGAAGGAAAAAAAATACAATTAAGCATTCGGATCCTCTACTTTCTCTTTTTACTGTGGCTTTGGGGGTTTTCTTGCATTTTGATGAGCATGTTCAGGGGCAGTCTATCATTTGATATGAATTGAATTTTATTACTATAAAGTAATAACTGCATGAAATTCCTGTCGAAATTGAGCTTTTTTCTAAACTGTTGATCCCTCGTGATGCACAGTCTCCCACAGACTGAACGGCTGAATAGACCTCAAATGTTGTCATTGGCTTTGAACATCAGTATTTAAAGGACTGTAGTGGCTGTCTTTCAATCCCCTGAATTGTGACAAGATAACAAAGTGTAAAAATCATCTATGCCGCATTTAGAAACACTGGCGGAAATCAAAAGGATGACATTTGTTTTAATTAGAAAACACAAGATACTCGAAAACATCAAAACAGTGTAATTATTGGGAGTTATTCAAGTGTAACTAATTTTGTTCATCTTGTCCACTTGTTGGACTCGACTGTCTTTTAATCTGCAAATCAAGGCTTTGTTTTCCTCAAATGTCCTCTCGGCACTGATGAAGACACTCTTTCTTTGACCATCTTCACAGCGAAAGAACAAGTGGCCTCACTATGAACTTATAGAAGAACTGCTAATATTTATTTTAAATCACTCTGTATTTTGTCCTCTTCTGCCTCCTTCTCCTCTTTCGCATTGCTTCCTCCTCCTATGTGTCTCCCTATATATCGCTCTTCTGTTACACTCTCACTCTCCCGAAGCTTTCAGGACTTTTCTGTTTGATATAACTGAAGAGTAAACAATGAAGCAATCTAACATTGGCATAACTCATGTAAAGCTCCCCGCTGCAGTGGGTGCAACTGTATCTTTCACAGGACATGGTAATTAAACAAGGCTATTGAATAAACTTTAAACCTGGCTGCAAGGAGAACCCTCTTCCTTTGCTCAGACTGCCTGCATCTTTTCACCATAGTTTCCAGTATGATTAATCTGCCTGAGAGTATAAATCAAATTTGTATCTGGTAAAAAAAAAAGGTTAAGCATGCACCAGGTTATCCAAGTGATGTATGCATACTTTTTAAACATTTAAACCCAACCAGTATCAGTGCACGATAGCCAGTTTGTTATGCTTTGAAATTTCGATTACTTGTGGTTTTCTGGGTGGGTCGTCCAATAAACCAACAGACAAAGTGAGAAGAAAAACAGAAAAAATGCGTAGAAAACACCGTGATTTTAATGTGTTCCACAAAGAACATACATTTGCATGTTAGCCTCCTCGCTGAGGCTGTTTCATGTCTCCGGCCCCCCTGTGGTGCTCCATAACAAGGGGGGTGCTAGCATAAAATTACTCCAGCCATATCTTCATTTTCAGTAAACCTGGAGGGATTGGGATGTAATCACATTCTGCGTACTTGGATCTGCCACCAAGTGATGTTGTTTTGGATCCATAAATAATAGGTGTTGTATATTTGTGTGTGTGAACGCTGCACCAAATAAAATCCAGCGTAATGAGACTCTGACTGCTCCGAAAACTTCCCCTGAATCACTCGGCTCCTCTGCGCACTCCTCAGCCTGTTCATTCATGTTTAATATGGTGCATGCTGCTAACTTGACATCATCCACTGAGCGCCTATGCTCTCTTATGTCACGGGGCGTAGCAGGAGCTAATGTTGCAGTTCTGCCCAGACCCACTTTGCAGGTAAAAGTGACGAAACCCAAGAACCCAGGTGGTGTCAAAACAGAACTCAGCTGGCTCTAGATCACACAGGTTCTCAGCGGATACCTTGCGAGCTCCCCGCTGCACCGTTGCTTTTGCTGTTGCCTCTGATTCTGTGTGCAAACAAGCGATTTTTGGGGTTATCCCCCTGTGGATGCATGTCATCGCATGGGGATGAGAGAGAAGTTCACAGTTTATCCCTAAATTTTACAGTTACTATATTAAATTCCACACTTCCTTTCCTCACCATGCTGTTTTTTTCTTCTCTTTTCCATCAATTCCCCACATCTGCTAACTGTATATGCAGCTCTGCGCAAAACACATTAACACTATTATAGTTGCTGTGGATGTTTTGTGTCTATTCTCAAAAGAACAGCGTTTTCTGATGTATCTTCAGCACACAGCTTCCTTGTGGGTTAGTTTTAGGTATGGTAGGTACTGGCCTCTGTTGTTCTCTGTATAAAAATTTAAATGAGCTACTCTTGTGTATGAAGGACAAACAGGCTACTATACGTGTTGTTGAGAGTCAATACCCAAACAATGGAGAAAATTTGTCTTGGGCAGAAAGGAAAAAGCAAAGGGAAATTCAGCTCCTTTACAGGTAGCTGAGATCATGGCTTGCCCTTGGTGTCTACGACTGCTGGAGTGGAAGTAATAAGTTGCTGTAATTAGGCCGTGATTTGTTTACTTGTACTTGCAGGCTGGCTCCCCTCCCCCATATGTTCAGACTGCTGAGGTGTTGTCTCCAGGAAACAATTTTTCTCTCTTTCCTGTCTTGCTCACACACACAAAACCCCAGAGGTCATGCCTAAAGGCCACCCACCAAAAGAATTAGTTAATCCACAGCTGAAAGTCAACTTTCCACAGTGCATTTTAGGAAATATTAGCTTCCTTTGAATTAATAAACAAGAAATGTTCCACCCGCTCTTACGACACCTTTTCATTACAAATTTTGAATGCACACTGCACGGACTACTTTGACCTACAATTTTAAGAGGTTACAACAAAATATGCATATAGCAGACTGCGTTAGCAATATTTACATCAAGCATTAATGCAGGTGGAGTAAGGGAGAACTAAGGTCAACGCATCTAAAGACCTTCATCTGCAACAATTAGATGATGTCAATACTCCTCCAGCGAAGGAATATTTGGGAAGGCTAAAACTTGCGTGGATTTTTGTTGATTTTTCCACCATCTGGTCAGTCTTACACACACTCGTCATTGTTCTTATTGCAGCTGATGGAGTTGAAGAACAAAAAATCAGGAAATATGCTTTCTGTATTCAACTGCTGACCTTAAATTTTTGCAATCCCTTTCATCCTGAGAGGACTGTTGTTCTAATCCCTCCTTTATTGGTTTGTTATCTTAGTTCTGTCTCTCAAAATTCCCCATATGTCTTGCCTCAAAGCCAGGCAGCAGCTCTGATTTATTTTGTATCCCTCAAAGGTCCGGTCATCAAGTACACTTAATGGAATCCATATCAGATAGTGCCAGGCTTCAGTGTTGCCTCATGGCAGTGAGCATTTAGACAGCTTTGTGGCTCCTACAAGCCTGTGCGTGCATGTGTGTGCTGCACGGGTGTATGCTTCTGAGAAGGTGAGAAAGAAAGGATCTAAACACAGCTTTAGATTCCCGCATGAGAAATGTCCCCACAAGAGCACCAAAGTGAGAAAAGCCATTCCGCGTAGATGGCTGCTTTGCGCTGAAGAAAATATCAGCCTGACTTGGCATTAAGCTGTGATATTGCAACTCCAGTGAAGATTTTTAGTGTCATAAAATGTGTTATGTCCTGAGTCGGGGGTTTACCTTCAAGAACCCGATGCACACCCTTAAATTTCTGTAAAATGTACTCAAAGCAGGCTGATGATGCATCGGGAAGGTGAAGAGTGGTCGGACTGTTGTGGTCCATCAACCGCTTAAAATCTCATTGATGTTTCCTCTGATTTTCCTCAAACTTGGTTCATTTCAAATCAAATCTATTCCAAAGCTGTTGTCGTTCCTCCACGTCTGATAGCTTCCCCTATCTTGTCCCATTTTCCAAATATTCTAATTGGGAATTTGTTTAAGGGATATTTTCAATGGCGACGCACCAAATCAAAATCCAGGGTAACTGATAAAAGTTCTATAAAGAGGTGGGAAAGGGAAGTTCTGTATGTGTTCAGAAAGTATATTGTTCTTTTAAAATTAGAAAATAATGTTAAATAAGAAAAATCAAAATTCAGATGATGTTAGAAAAACCTTAGCAGCATTACCCAGTATTAAACTTTATTATGTGTACAGTGTTGAAAAGTCTTTTTGACTTAGAATGCCAAATTTTATTTTCAGCATAAAAAAAAACAGCCCTCACTCGCTGTTTTTCTCACCGCAATATGTGGCGAGCCTGGCACGAGAACTGTTCTGGAACGGACACACAGTAGACTACTTCATGAAAAAATAAATCAGATTTCTTTACTTGCCACTGATCACATCGTTTCCCGCCTGCTCTTTCCTGACTGCTTTACTTAAGTTCTGTGTCACCCGCGGGCCATTATTCGGGCCATTACTCTATTATCAAAGCGCATTTATCCCAGTTTGGTGTCAATTGCCATTTATTCCATTCTTAGATTTTCTCACAAACTCCTACATGGAGTGAGGAGATGGGAGGGAGTGTTGATTCTCCCACTTGCTTTGCTCAATGTTTTATGAGACTTTAGAAGCTACGCTGACAGCCCGAATGTTGAGTTGCAAGAAAGAGCTTCCCGGCCAGTTCAACACTGTCCCGAGTCCCTGCAATGTTCCCCTGAGGTATGGCACATGCCAGGCGCTGCAGGACTGCAGTGATGAGGAGCCAATTCTGGAACTGGAGGAATGGAGCCTCATCCCTGACCCACACTGGGTGCTCCGCTCTCCCTGAGAGATTGATGCAAATCCCCCAAAACTTCCCACCATGCTCTGGTCATCTCCCATCAAGGCATTCATCACCAGGATGGAATGGAGGCTGCTTTTGGGAAGGAGAGATACACGGGGAGTGACAGCCATCTGGTAAAGTCCTGGGAGACTAGATTGCCAGGGAGAGGGGTGGACAGAGAGACTGGACCTGTACACTCATCCAGTACCTCCTGAAGAGGCACCAGGATGAAAAGGGCAGTTAGAGGCTTAGCAGAGGGAACTTCTGCCTCTGGCTCCGCATGAAAGGAGGCAAAAGATTTCATGGACAGCTGCAGAGGGATGTCACATGGAGACATTCCTAAGACCAGTCTGAAATGACCCGGATTAAGGGAATCAGACAAGACCGGATTTTCACCAGATGACCCTCCATGTGTCAGGAAGGCAACATCAGGCAAGGACACCCTGCAGGTAGCATTAGCAGCTGTGCTAATATAATGAGACTAATTGATAGAAGAGTCCATTCCAAATCACACAAGACATAATGGGTGCAAACCCCTTGTGCACCTAATATATTCCTTCCACAGGAATAAATCAATCAATATCCAGACAGCCATGTCAACATGTTGGGGCATAAAACCAAGCAGGCAGCATGACCTTAAAAACACAACCAACGGAGTTACAACAGACAGAAGAAAAGCACTGCCTAAAACGATGATTTCTGCCAGACGTGAGACTTTGATATGAGATTCTGGTGGCGGCTCCAACGTGATGGTTTGTTTTTTGATGGAGTGGACCCACAGGCAGCGAGGCGGTTCATCAAAGCACATCTGAGCTGTCTGATTGCCATTACGACGAGGAGCCTGTTCAGCCTTGGCAGAAATTTCTTTCAGTGCGATTTAGAGCCATTGATTTACTTGTTTAACAGGCTACTTGTTTTAATATTTTGCAAACTCTTGTCTGGAGGGAGTTGGCACCAGCGTAAGCGCGACAGGCCTCACTTTTAATGGGGCTTTATTTGTGATAATGTAATGAGGCTTCTCTTAAACCTGTAGCTTTATTTCCTTGCTTAAAACTGCATTAACTGATAACAATAAGCTCAGAAAAGCAAGCTATTTACAGCCTGTGGTTGTTCTGGAGATGTGTGATCCTCCTGCAGGCTTCACACTTCCAAGCTAAAACATGAGATATGATTTTATCTCAGAGGACCAAAAGTGAGACTCTAGCATAAAGTATATGAATGCATATGAGACACACCATTTCAATATAATGAGTCTGGCTTTTTAACTTGTCAGCCTATTATGCGCCCATGTAATGTTTCTCCTCTGAACTCTCTGAAGTCTGTTCATCTGTGAAACTTCCAGATTGTTATATGGTTTTCTGTTGAGAAATGATATGAAATTCGTTTCAGAGAGCGTGTCAACGCGTGTCCCTGTTAAATAAACAGGTTTTCTCCACTGATCCAGCAATGTTTATTGCATTCACAGCACATCCCAAGTGTAAACTGGTTTCTAATCTCATGGCAGGGATGAATTCCAACAGATCTCGGTGGACATATTTCTAAGGGGGGGGAGATTTAGTCCTGGCCGCAATACAGATTTCAGAGATTGCGAGGAGGAAATAAATGTGGACATCTACTCCATCGTAATGTCCCCGTTTCGATTACGCGTGACCATCATTTTTTTCCACATCATAGATCCTGTTGGTTTGAGACAGATCTTGTGAATTTTTCACATTTCTAATTAGTCCACAAGACACAGGCTGTGACGCAGACTGGAGCGCAGGGTGGAAAATGTGGGGATAAATAAGGTAATCTAGGGTTTCACGCGTGGCGGGGGACGGTGAATGAACACACATCCCTGTCGATTAACCCCGCCTTGATTTTTCCATAGTTCTTCACAGTCCGCGCATCTCCTGCCTCTCTCACTACCGAAGGGAAGTCCGTGCGTAAAGCTTACAGAAGCGGACGCTCTGACAAGCTTTACCTCCAAACTGAAGAAAAAGGTTTATGAAGAATGAAAGGATGACAGTTTGTTGTTTAGAAGAGTTCTGATATATCCTTTTTAGCTGAAGGTCCTCTCTCTTTGGCTCCCTTTGGCGCAGTTTATCCTGACACCATCTACGAAATGCCGCGCACCGGAGTCGCTGCGCCGACTCGGTTTATCCACGGAGAGTAAACAATGTACACGGAAAAACAAGACCACGGGGAGCTAACGGTGGATGTTCTTGGAATTAACAGTCGGTGCCCATAAAAACAAAGATTCAGTCAAACTTATGGCGTGAAGGTAAGAGAATAATTTCCCCCCTCATAATGAAGAACCCAGTAAAACAAAAGCATTTTTATGGTTCGTGGGTTCTAAATATAGCTCGAAACAGATTCCACAAACAGATTTCACTACGCAGGTAGTGTTCGTTATGATCACCTACTTAAAATCAAGGTGATGCAGTTTATTAGATGGCAGACGTCGGTGTAACTTTGATGCTGAATTGATTCATGCCAGACTATTCGCTTCTTCGAAACGCGCGTTTGTAAACGCACGCTTTCAGAACGCGTGTCGGAAGTAGCAAAGGCGACTGTTTACATTATTGATCAGCTGATGCTTATTGGTGTAAAAGTGTCAGCGTGCAAATATCCGGTTTGGTTCGCAGTAATCGGCGCAGCAAACATGGCTCTAAGATTTCAGTTTGGGCGGAATATGGTGTTTGTGTCATTCAGGTGTGAATTCTGCTGAGTTGTCTGTCCACGGGCAGCGCTCCGTGCGCGACCCATCCCGTTTCCTATCAGTACCGAGCGACTTTAGCAAGTTCGCGACAGCTGATGGAACATCCGTGAGAAGTGTCGTGATGTGGATGTGGCAGTTTCCCGTCAGAAAATGTGACAGTGACCTTGTCGGGATTTGAACTTCAGCCCGGCGTCGCTTTTCTCTTAGCTGGAATGGCTCCAGGCCCTGGAACTTTAATGTTTATTTCCTCTCCGGATGTTAACGTTTACTTTCTACTTAACTGTTCATTTGGAAATAACAGCTGTTACGAAGAAACAAAAAAAATCCAAGTGAGCAGCTGTTCGGTAAGCAGGGATGGCTATATGTGCAGTCATGAAATAAAGAGGAAAAGCAATACCAGGTTGTTCATGTCAAGCAAAATATGCAGGAAGAAGAATGATCGGCTCGTTCGGAGACGAAGTGTGGAACACTGGATGCTTCAGTGACATTTTGCGCGTCCTTTGGCTGCATCTGCATACATCTCTGCTCCACCCTGAGGAAAACAGCCTTTCCACGGCTGCCCCATCAAGTGTGACTCTTTGACAGCTTTACTGAATCAACAGCCACGCATTCCGTAGACGCCTTGTGTGCGCAAACACGCGGATCCATTAGAAAAACGCACACATGTGGCCATTGATTGATTTGTGGGGGATTATGCGGGGTTTTAAGCAGGAAAGGAAGATTATTATCGCCTGTAGTGACATTTATATTCAACGCACCGCTCCCGAGAGAGAGAAAAAGAGAGAGAGCATGGATTTACCAAAGTACAAAATCACGGCCTGAATTCAATTACAAACCCAAACAAGTGTTTGTTAATGCAGATATGTGTCTTACTTTCACTTTGTTGATAATTCAAGGTCAGGACTTCAATTTGTGTTGGGCTGAGACCAGTGAAAAGCAGATCAGTTTAGGACCCAATCTACACAATATACCAAAACCAAACAGTCATTTTAGTAAACACGTTTATATTTAGGTGTAAGGTGTTTCATCTTTGAGGGGAAAAAATGATAAAACACTGTAAATAAAAGGCTTTTACAGTTGATTGTCATCTGCCCTGCATTTGCCAACACGTGTAATTTAAGATGCTCCTGAAAAATTCACGAGGATTTGCGCAGTCTTGTGCACACGCAGCGGTGTGAAAGTCGAAGAAACAGCCCATACTAAATGAAAAACTGATCATTGCAGAGCTCAGCTGAGCTTTACATGGATGAATATTATGTGGAGGAAAGGAGGAATGCTTCTATGTTTTCCATGCAAGATTCAAAATTGGACATGCAGTCAAAATTGCACATGAGGTATAAAGGACACGAGTGTCCCCAACACTCCTCTGCTCCTCCTGTAAATGTACATCAAAGGCAGCTCTCCTGTTTCGACGACCAAATCATTTAACTGTATCGGCTTCCTACAAATGTATTGGACTGACCTACATTCTCTCCATCCCTAAACCCGTCCCTGATTGAAACACATCAACACACCGGGGACCGGAGGGCATCCACTGTGATCACTGAAAGTGAGTGGAGAAGCCAATTAGATCCAGCAGCCAATACCAAAGCCTTCAGGATCCGGTTATCCTCCATGTTGCAGCTACACGTGCTAAGAAAGACATGTTAGCCAGTCGCTCCCTCTGTCATTCCCAGTGCTTCTGTGCTACCTATTGATCTCCATTGTTCATATTTAAACATGATGGTGCATTATGTATGGCTAGTAAGCAATACCCTGAACGTCATCAGTAGCTTTCTCTTGCTGTATTGTACAGATTGTTTAAGTGGCAATTATGCTCACACACTTTTATTGTGAGTGCCAGAAATGAAGTGTTACCATATGTGTTCAGCTAAGTGCTGTTACTATACATTTACCAGCTGCTTGCTCGGGCATGTTACAATATGTACAAACCAGGTGACATATTGAGTTTTTTCCTCTCAAAGCAGCCAACATCCAAGATGAGAAGCACTACAGTTTGTGTAGCCAAAACAGATAAATCAGCATTTTCCCAAATCAGCAATTAAAAAAAGACAAACTCTTTTTAATGTGATGCATTGTGAGATTTTGCATTGTGAGCATTTGAGATGGAGACCGTGTGGCTTTCAAATACAGCCGCATGCAAATATACAAAGTGGTTCTGGGCGTTAAAAGCCAGAAGAGACAGGCAGCTCTGCAGCTCTGCCTGGCAATAAATACATGCAAAATGATTGATTTGAAAACACATGCACACACACACACATACATGCACACACTTGAGGTGTGAAATCGTTTTACCTGCAGTTAGACTTCAGTGTCAGAGGACATCAGCCCTGTCTGTGTCTATGTATCTGTGTGTGTGTGTGTGTGTGTGTGTGTGTGTGTGTTTGTATTTGTTACATATTGAGTACAACATTACTCTTTCTACTAGCAAAGTGAGGACAAGTGGGGCCATCTTGGCTGGTCCCCACAACATCAAAGGACTGTTTTAGGGTTCAGATTTGGTTTTAAGGTTGAGGTTAGATGTGGGTTTGGATCAGGGTTAGAGGGTTAGTTGGGATTGGTTAGAGCGTAAGAAGCTGGTTACTGTATTATGTCTATGGAAGACAGAAATATGAGTGTGTGTGTGTGTGTGTGTGTGTGTGTGTGTGTGTGTGTGTGTGTGTGTTTCTCATAGGAGATTTTAATTAGCCATTGCTGTTCACAGCTTTTTATAAATCAACCGTTGTGTCTCAGAAACCGTCTTCCGAATCCACACAGGGTGAACCGAGCCGCGTGGATGAACCCGCCACAGCAGGCATATGATGAACCTAGGGAACAAGAAAGAACAAAGATCATTGGCTAAAGGAAAAACAGACTGGATGAATTGGATCTCTTCCCAGTTGTCTTGCCATGCAGCGCCTTTGGCCTGAAGAATGAAAAATCAACATGGGCACTCCGTTCCGGAATGACTCTATAAATGATTGGGGCAGGTAGGAGGAATTCCAAGCACCTGAAGGAAAACAAATCCACAGCGCTACAGGAAGAGCTTCTCTCTGTTTACAATTCTCAATTTTTCAAAGGCCAAAATCTGAAAGGTCGTTGGGAGATGAAGTGAGTTGACTCGTGAGTCATGTTGGACACCTTTTTTTTCCAACTTCTGTTGACCGCCAAATTAAAGTCAAGGTTTTCCTAAAGAGACATTCAGTGTTTTCCCTGACATTTTCCTCAAGTCTGAGACTCTTTTGTTTGCTGAACAAAGTGAACATGGAGCCTCTCATCAGTATAACCTTTGGTACCAGCGTTGATGAATTGTTGCCCATGGTCAGGCTTTCTTCGCCAATGGTTATCTCTAAATGAACACAGCTTTAAAATAATTAGTGGTGGAGTCTTTACAAATCAAAAGAATGTGAGTTTTCTATGCTTTTAGACAAAATTCTGAGGAGATTCCATTACCCAATACTCCCACAGTGCAGATTAAACCTGCACCATCAGCCACAGGTTAAGGTATCATAAAATAGCAAGGTTGCTCCCATTATTCTGAAGAAAGACATTTATTTAGTTTTTAAAGTGTAGCTTTTAAATTTGATTAAATTTCTCCAAACGTTTCTGCCCCTTTGTTCAAATGTAAGCTTTGCTAAATCATATTATAAACGGGATCGATCGCATCGTTTTGGAAAACTGAGTCCAATTTCAGTGGCTGGATCATCTGAATGAAGAAATCATTTAGATAGAAGCATTCAGCCAAAGAGAAGGAGTCTGCAATATCCCAGAAAGTATCAGCTCTATCAGTCTAGAAAGGGGTACACAATCATTTCTGAGGCTCCGGGAGTCCAGTGAACCACAGAGAGAATGATTATCCGCAAATGGAGGAAACTTGGAACGGTGACGGACGGCCTCAAGAGCGGCTTCCCATCATAATGGCATCAAGAGCTCTTCAGCAACTGGTCCCAGATGACAAAAAGGAACCCAGAACCACATGTAAAGAACAGCAGGTTTCGCCTGAGAAATACTGAAGTGAACCTCCATGACAGTAATAGGTCCATCATGGTGGTGGTGGTGGTGGTGGTGGTGTGGGGCTTCAGGACCTGGATCACCTGCTTTGATAGATAAATAAATGAGGCTCTCTAGCAGAAGATCAGAATAAGGCCTCTAGCGGGTGCACTCAGGGTCTGCAGGAGGACAATGGGCCAAAACCCCGAGTCTGTGGCTGCTCATATGCAAGGCTCGCTGCCAGCTATCCCAGACGCTCCACGGCAACCATTGCCTTCAGTTAACGTAATGATCACTTAAAGGCTGCATTTTAGGCTCACTCATGTATATAGCAGCACAAAGTCCAGCCATGTGAATCACTTTGACATATTCTGTTCAGCCTCTTTACTGGGAGAAGAATATCTCTTAGACTAGTCCTGCTGTCCTTTTGAAAAATTCTGAAGATAAAAGTCTTTTGAGAATTCTGCTGGCTGCCTCCAAGATAAGTCGCCTTTAAAGTTCCCCAAAGTCAACCGGCTAAAAACTGTCTGTTGGAGTTTTATTTTGTTCACTTTTTCTATTCAATTTAAAAGCAAACCCCGACTGTTTGATTGCTTACAGCACTTCCTGATCTGAACCATAATAGCCAGGACTGTATCTCCATGCCAGGCAACCATGGCAACCCAAACTCTGACAGTCAAGAATGAAGAATCATTAAAGTAGTTACAGTTGTTACCCTCTAATAACTGGTGACGTGTCAGAAAACTTTGTGGTCCAGCCTGTGCTGCTGCTTGTTGTGACTGTTCCTGTCCATTGCCATGACTACAGGAGAAAAACCCAACATCATGTACATAGAACAACCAAGTTAGGCAAGAAATATTCACAGGCGATGATAATTATTGTGGAGTTGTTACAATGTAGATGTTATAACTGCTGGAAATGAAGGCAGCTGTGCATCTTTTAGGTTTTCTTATTTGTCTCCGCTCTTAATTTATGTGATGGAAGCAGCAGACGGTGGTTTATGAATGAATCAGGATGGAGGGACATGCAGCAGCAGCAGGTGTATCAATATGGGCTCAGATGGTGTCACAAGTTGTGTGTGTGTGTGCGTGTGTGTGTGCACGTGCACCTCTGCATCTATTCCTTTGTGTGTGTTTACATACGTACGCATATGTGTGTGTTTGTGCATGTGCACCGCTGCATCTATTCCTTTGTGTGTGTTCAAGCGCGCGTGTGTGTGTGTGAGTGTGTGTGTGTGTGTGTGCACGTGCACCTCTGCATCTATTCCTTTGCGTGTGTTCACGTGTGTGTGTTTACATACGTACGCATATGTGTGTGTGTTTGTGCATGTGCACCGCTGCATCTATTCCTTTGTGAGTGTTCATGCGTGTGTTTGCGTGCGTACGTGTGTGTGTGTGTGTGTGTGTGTGTGTGTGTGTGTGCACGTGCACCTCTGCATCTATTCCTTTGTGTGTGTTCACGTGTGTGTGTTTACCTACGTACGCATATGTGTGTGTGTTTGTGCATGTGCACCGCTGCATCTATTCCTTTGTGAGTGTTCATGCGTGTGTTTGCGTGCGTACGTGTGTGTGTGTGTGTGTGTGTGTGTGTGTTTGCGCGATGCCTAATGGTGAATCAGCCAGTGTGCAGCATGCTGCCTCACTAGAGACACGACTGGTTGTTAGGCTTGAGCTTACCTGCAACCTAATGAGAGCGTTAAAGGGCTGGATCCACCAAACTCCTCCTCCTCCTCCTCATCCTCCTCATCCTCCTCATCCTCCCCCAACTCTTTCAGCCGGTTGCAGCTCTACCATTGCTTTCCCCTGACAGCTTGATTTGAGTACAGATAATGCCTGCGATTCCCTGTCTAATAAACTTTGCTTCCCACTATTAATAACGCAGGTGCATTGGGAAAAGGCCTTTTGCATTATGGGTGTCACTTCTCCTCAGTCATTGCTTTGTGACCCCACCCCCACCCCCCCAGTCTTGTCTTGAGGTTGCCTTGATGTTTGGCTTTCTCCTCGTCTTTTGACAGTAATCCCTCGATGAGCAGCTCCCCGTCAGTGGAAGCTCCGACCTCTAAAGTGTTGCAATTTATTGCACGTGCCAATCAAATGAATGACCCCCCCCACACACACACACACACACACACACACACACACGCCTTCCTCCTCCATTGTGCAAACTTTTGCTTCTGCTTCCCAGTTCCAGCAGCATGAACAGATCCTGGCTCCCTTTCATCTGCCACATTGAGCCAATATTTCCACATCTCACTGCAGTAAACTGAGTCTACCTCTAATCACACAGATGTGACGTCAGTGTGCTGTGTTGAAGTCATAGCTGCACACACCCTCTGCAGGATGTGACGGCATACTACTGCCGTGGGGGGGTGGGCAGCCATCGACTTTAACAGCACGGGTGATTTTTAGCATGGCAACTAAGAGGGCCGGCAGATAGAAAACTCATTAGGATGAAGACAAAGATCAGATGGCCAAATCAAACACTCTAATAGTATTGACAGAGAGCCATCAGCTTAAGGTTCACTTCCTCTCCAGCTTAGAGGAAGATTTTACGCCGCAAGAAAAGAATGACACACCAAATGTGTCTCTCCAGCCTTTATTAGCACACACTAATAACTCATTTTGCGTTTGCGCCTGGGTGCGATTAGCATGCCGAAACTAGCAAAAGGCTGAAACATCCGTCAAAATCTCGAAATGCGCACAGGGGAGGGTTAGGAATGGAAGTGACACTTGCAAGGAATTCCTTTTTCAGTTATATTCTAACAGTGTTTCTAAAGCACATCTGCAATAAATGGTAAAATACAGTTGCATGAGGCTCACGAGTGTCAACATTTTCTTGAAAGAGAAACCCGTCTTGCGCCTGACTCCAATTCAAACATCCTCACTTGTGTAGCTTATCTGTTTTTTGGGGGTGGACTCGAGGGAGCCAGGCAGTCTGCAGCAAAAAGCCTTGTCACTAGTGTGGAAATCCAGGGGAGCTAGATAATGCCTGTCGCTTTTAGAGATCACTGCCGGGGTCACCTGGGAATAAGAGTTTGTGGTTAGACATAAGACTGAGAGATTGTGGGTAGAGAGAGAGGTTGTGCTATTTAAGGTTTATATCCAGGATAGGTCAAATGCTCACAATTCACCAGTATACGTTGTTGGCTCTTACATTGCCTAACTGGAGAACCGATGAGAGCTAAATCTCCAGCTGCTGGTGTTTGTGATCCGCTGACATGAACCACGGCGCATCACTTACATGCTACATCGACAGCTTTTTCCAAATTGCAGTGTTTATGGACTACTATTTGATTAACAACTGTAGCAAAATGATGCTAAACCTGAGTGACCCTAATCCTCTTTCTAACAGAGGGGGGAACGCTGTATAAAAAGTAACTTTAAAAATGCAGCAGTTCTTCTTAATGGTTAAATGCTTCCATTCTCAAAGATTATATTTCTTGATATTTTTGGATTGATGTGTCTTTCCAGCTCCATTTTCATCGCTAGCTTTGTGCAGCTTATACTATATCAACGAACTATGTCACACTTTCAGGATTTTATCATATCCACCGGAAGAATTTGCACAATTATATATAGAAAGAAGAGTATTAGTCATCAGAAAATGATAATGTGGAAAGGGGGTTTAAAGAGTCCTAATCAGCACCTCCCAGGGCCAACATCATGCTTCACCAAAAAATGCATAATCCAAAGCAGAAAGGAGCCAAAATGAAGGGTTTGAGGAAAGATTAGGAAACCACCTCTGTCCAAGTGGAACAAACATGATGGATTAAGGCCTCAACTAACAGCCACCTTGAAAATATATAAATATGTAACACATTCTGACCCTTACTCCGGCAGCTCTTTGTGTGATGGGGGTGAGGATTGTCTCCAAGGTAACAAATGCTGGGACTTCCAGCCACTAGCTTTTGCATGACAGGAACCTAATTGAAATCTAGCCGCGGTTCACTCTTAAACTATTGTCTTAAAGTTGTTATATTTGCCAAAAGCATGCACTATTGTTTCCTAGCAATACAAAATATCTGAATTGCCAGAGCCAAAATAAATGACACACATTCCCTCTTTATTAGTCGAGTAAACGGTGCCGCGGGGGCAGCAGATTTTTTGTATAATTTTAGCATTGCTTTGTCTCCGGTACATCTGTCTAAACAAATCGCGAGTGCCCTCCGGGTTGATTCGCATTCTGGTTGTGATTGTAAACTCTGCTTTGAAGCTAAAGTTCCAGTTGTGTGCTGGGCGACTGTGTCGGTGCGTAGGAACGCACAACTTCTGAGATAAGAGAACGATAAATGTGATCGTTTGTCTGCAATCGCACTTTCAAAAAAAACTGTTTTGCACAAGAATAGAAATTTGGCAGCTAACTGCTGTGAAGCTCATTTTGTTTAATGTCTACGTTAGTTATCTTTCTCTTCATACTCCAACGTTAGTTATCTTTCTCTTCATACTCCAACGTAAGCTGAAACAATGGCTCCTAATGGCCCACTAACAGCTCTGTGAAGAGACAATCTTTATCTTCTGCATTTGTACAGTACAGGTTTCTCTGAATTAAAGTTTTATACTTCACTTTTCTTGCCTCATTAATAGTTTTATGGCTCAAATTGACACGTAATATTGTCCACCTGCGTACAGCGTGTCCTCTCACCCCAGGTGGGGTCACAGGTACAGCTGCAGGATGATAAAAACGTGTCAAATCTGTCGCTGTGGCTCAAAGATAGAGGCCCAGCTTTGGAGCAGCTGAGAGGCTCGGTGATTTGCAGCGTCAGGGTTTAGTTATCTCCATGTCAAATGTAGCTCATCTCACCTCGCATCCTTAAACCAAACACTTCTGACTGTTTTTTAGGCACAGTAAGCAGCTCAAAGTCAATCATTTGGTGTCACGGCTACCTGAAATCCCTCTGTTTCAGCTTGTGTTTGTTTTTTCTCTGTCAAATCAACCCAGCGCTTGCTCAGGTATGTTTCTTTAACTTTATTGACCTTATGTCTTGCCGCTGACTGTTTTACCTGTGACTTAATCGCTTTGTGGACTCAGTCTCGCCACTTTGAACCAAGGCGAAGTGGCTCGATCTCTGTAGCTTTTCAACCCTTGATGATGCAAGAGTGTATCGATCCACAAATGAAATCAAATGCTGCTGAGGCTCCTGCACAGTACGACATTTTAGATCCAACTACCTCTGTGCCTGCAAGCTGCATGCATTCCACCCTAACTACCCACAATTTAAAGAAACATACATCTCTAATGAGTAAGAAACGGTTCAGTTGCTTCTTGTTCTATTGTGCATTATTAAGTCATTTGCAATATTTTGGATTGAGGAGCACACCCTACAGGAAGGTTCAACAAAGCTGCCTCACCCTGTAGAGTATTTCATTGGAGTACAATCCAAAATTACCCACAATGCAGCTTCCAGTCTTCTTGGCTGTGAAGCTTTGCATACCTAGAGGTAGGGAAGTTCTGCCCTTCTCCTCTGTCGACCCTCTGATGTTTGGATGTTGGTGGACAGACATTCTAAGATTTGTTTGGGCTCAGGTCAAAGATCTGGCTGGAACACTCAGACATCCACAGAGCTGTTGCTAAACCGGTCCTTTGTGGTCCAGGCTATTTGTTCAGGCTGTTGTTGGGAAGTTTAATATTCAGGCCAGTCTGAACTCCTGACTGCTTTGCATCATGTTTGCAAATAGTTCATTGAAAAACCAATTTTTCTTTACTTCACATTTACTGGAACTCTCCCATTCCCATCAGTCATGCATTACTAATCCAGGAAACTTTTCATTTCTTCAAATAAACTGTAGCTTCTTGGCTTTATTAGTGAAGCAGTGGGTTTTCTCTCTTGCACAGCAGGAGAAGGAGCACCTCAAAGAACAACCAGCTAGATAAGTTTTTGACTAATGGCAGCATGTCCACAAAGTTATACAGTTGTGCACGGAGATGAGAAAGTGGGTTAGATCTGAGCTAACAGAGAGTTGGTTTGATTTGTCTGTCCTTTTTTCCTCAAGATATTCTATTGATTTATTGCATTGGAGGGATTCCTTTGGGGGAAGAACTGAACTTTAAAGAATGAGCAATTCTGGCAGAGGGTTCACATGGGGGCAGCTTTTAAACGGTTCATGTTTTTTCTAATTTGTTTATCCTCCGGACTCAGAAACAGCGTTGAGAGGCCCAACAAATACACAAAGACAGTGGAAATTCTAATTACCAAAACATCATTATCAGCCTGACAACATGTCTTTAACGGCCATGCATGCGTTTCATAGAACCGCTTTTGTTCATTTGAGCAACAAAGAGAATCCACAAAGATTAGACAAAACACCAAAAGCAAATCTATTTTGCATTCTGTCTCTAAGTGATGGTTTTCATGGCCATTTTCAAACATCAAAAAGCATTTTCAGATATCTACTCAGTACGATCCTGCGCTGCACCCCCACAGTGGAGGAAAAGGCTTTATTAAAGTCAGGTTTTGTCTTTAAAGAACAGCAAAAGAATTAGATGCACCAGCGGGTCAACTTCTTCCAGCAGTATGAGATACAGTAAAGGGGAAACAGAGTGGGCAAATAAATGGGATTAGACAGCATAGGGCATCTACGGGGCGAACAGGGAGCGTTCTGCCTCAGAGCACTGCTTGTATCTTTACAGGAACAATCATCCTCCTTGTCTTCTCTCCCCTCCTGCTGGTTCCTCTATATCCCTTCTGTGTGAGCGGAGGCTTTCTTCTGCCCTCCTCTGGTAACTTTTGTCATCAATTAAACCGTTAAGCCTGTCGACTGTCCCTGACAAACTCTGTGAGCTAAAGTCGCTCAATGGTGCACGTAAAGTACATGGTCTTTGACTGCGGCTGTGCTTTGTGTCCCGTAATAGTATCTCTATTTAGCTTTATTTAACCCTGAATCACACACAACTGACCTGACAGCAAAATCTGAGCCAAAACAGGCAGGATATTATAAAAGCCATAATTGAATCGGTGCCGCAGGAGATAATTTCTTGGGTAGCAAAAGACAATGTCAAGAATTTAGCTCTGTGCATCACCTGAGTATTTGAGAATACTTCAAGACCAGCTTTAAGACCAGCGGCTACTACGGAAGAAAGGGAGACAAAAGAAGCGAGGGTGCTTGCCAGGACTCGCCTTTTAAAAGAAAACCAGTTAAGTGCCCTTTATGTACAGTGTGCTGAGCAGAAGGAGCACAGATGGCCTCGCGTTGCTCAAGCATCATCACTTTAACCTCAGGACAAAGATTCGCTGTTTCGCCCGTCTGGGGTCGTCTAATGTAGCAGAATATTACTGGTCAGTGTAGACAGTGACCTTTGCAGCAAATAAAGGGTTTCAAAGTCTGTTCATTGTTGAGAATAGCTCCTATTGCTCTTATCATTAGTTATTATTTACTTTTTAGAAAAAATATCTATTTTTTTTCTTTTTTGTTGTTAAATGCTTTTGTCATCACTTCCAAAAATGTTTGATGGTAACATTGTAGAATCTATACATTTCTTGATGGTGATCAGGTTGAAATATCACCAGAGCTGAAATCTGTTGTGCAGATTTTAGCTCTGGTGAACGTTCTTTGATACTTTTGATACTGAGCAACTGACAGCATGTTTGTTTGATTTTTAGGGAAAATGTAGGGGCAGGACTTTCATTGATGGCAGATTATAGTTTTTCTCAACACAACATTTCTACCCTAATATTAATTAGCAACAAGTATTCGTTTTTCAAGTATATTTACTTGTATTTTTTGGTCATAAATCCTCCATCACAGTCACCAGATTGCTCCCTGGCTCTTTTTTTCTGCTATCACTGATGCACAAAAGACACATCAAGTCTGTTCTGATAGGCTGCTTCATTTTATCCTGCACAATGCTGCTAATTAAGGGCCTGTCTGTCAGGAAAGGACGGCTCCTCCGTTTTCCTTGACGGTAATGAAACTGCCGGGTTGAGTAGTCAAAAACTGTTTTGGTATGCTTTCTCTATACCCACCCACTCCTCCAGCACCTGGATGTGCATCTGCTAAGGAAGTGCGGTTGGGTAGCACCTGCTGATCCGCTTGCAGCTTTAACATCAAAGATCTCTGTGGGTGAAAAATGGAAGACTCTGATGTGTAGGGAAGTTGCATGTATCGTAGCGTATATACAAAGACTATCGAAATAAACCCCTTGAAACAGAACTCAGTTAAGTTTTCAAAATGTAATAAATCTGAGCATAACTGGGAATAATGATTATTCGATAGACTGGCAACATAATGTCATCATGCTGGCAGTAGTGCACGAGTGGGTGTGATGAGATGATGAGTAGATATAGTTCATGTCATCCCAGTCATGTGTGATTTAGCCTCACTGCAAGATAGTGTGGGGTGATTGTCAACACATGTAGCATACTGCCCGTTCCTGTTGATCTGGCTGATGCGGTGACATCCTGCGGCACACGTGCACAGAGGCGGAATCCTTTCATGCCTTGACGGTGCTCCAGCGTTCCATCCGTAACGATCGCCTCAGCAAGACGATAAAACAACGATACACTCTTCCTGTTATCGAGCAGCAGAGCAAATGAAATACCCAAGTACCCAAGTATGATTGTTATATATGAAAAGCATCCAAACATCCACGGTACATTGAACCCGGCTTTGGCCCCGTGTTGTGTTCTGCAGGGCCCGTTCTTGGCCGTCATCACTCACAGCTAATGGATGTCTTTACCCAGTATGCCTACAATGACAGCATCTTCGATAACGGGACGTGGAGCGCCAATGAGACGACTAAAGACGAGACCCACCCTTACAACTACTATGCCATGCTGCTCACCCTGCTCATCTTCGTCATTGTCTTCGGCAACGTGCTGGTGTGCATGGCCGTATCCAGGGAGAAGGCCCTGCAGACCACCACCAACTACCTGATAGTCAGCCTGGCTGTCGCCGACCTCCTGGTGGCCACGCTGGTCATGCCCTGGGTCGTCTATTTGGAGGTAATGTGCGCACATACACACACACACACATTAACGCATTTGCTCTTTGTTCATACTAGAAAAGAACGAACACAAAGCAGCTGATGAGCTGTGGAGCTGATGCTATTCCTGAGCATGTGCCTATTTTCTCTCTCTTCATTCCTTAGAAGAGAATAAAAGGAAAGAAAAATAATGGCGCTATAAGACGACGAAGGAGTATGTGGAGTTATGTGTATTACTCTCTCCACTTCAAAAAGAGCATAAGTTTTTGTTGCATTTAGAGGGGAAAATTGTAAAACACCACACAGCACAGTGTCGAAAGACAGACATCAGTATTTCCAGTGCACTCTTCATCAGCCTTGACGTGTTCATTTCTATGGTGTCAGGTGATACGAGTCAATAGCACAAACATGTAAGACGCAAATCCGATAGCTTCACGCGTGCGTTGGGCTCTTGGTGGAAAATCAGGTCTGTCAGGAAGAAAACTCTTTTTACATATTTCTGTTGAGCCCACGTTGTTCTGATGAATTTGTTGTAGAGTTCAAAACTTGTACAACTTGACAAGGAAGAGTTTCTAATCCACCGGCTCAATAACAGGCAGGAAGTCTTCATCCCCTGGCTCCTGTTCGTTCCTTCAGTCAGTCTGCTCATTTATTCCCAACAACTCTTAAGGTCAGGCAGCAATCTCCGTCTATGGGCGCACTAATGCCCCCATGTCCCGGTGAATTATGATGATTATCCCTCCGATCGGATTACAGTGTGTACATCCATCGTTGCTACGCTGCACTGGGAGGTGATTTGTCACCCCTGAACTGCAACTTTATTAGTTTAAGAGGACTTGCTTTCTTTCCTGCCACATCTGTGGTAGATTCCTGTATTTATTACTATTACACGCACCAGCAAAGTGCAGAGCAGCTGATGAATTGACACATGACAGTTGTAGTCAGTGATACAGGACCTTTACTGGCCGACGGTTGCAGGAATTTCTATATGGAACAGGAATATAGTTAAGCCCCGCTGATCAGTAGCTGCAGCTGCTAATGCTGCGGATGCAGTGCCATGACAACGGGTCAATTTTATTATCCGCAAAGCAAAAGTACAGCTTACGCTGTGCGGAAGTTTCTGTGGCTCAGACAGCGCAGACCGGCGCTCACATCTATGTGGTCATTTTGTCCAATCAGTACATAATATTGGGCTTCTGAAAAGTAAATAAATTCCCCTAAGAATGGGAATGACTGGGGTTTCCAGCAATGTGAGAAGTATAATATGGATTTCGCGTAATTATAGACGTTTGCCTGCTTATTTTAGAAAAGCTTGAATTTTCTCATTAACAAAATGACTCGGCTATTGTTTCGCTAAGATCCTTGGAATTGATTATGAGACGAGACGAGGTTTCCATGTGAAAGAAACAGACTGCAACATCTGTCAGGAAATGACTGCTACCTGAAGAGGAACATGTTTAAAATAAACTTTACACCATTAATCTCCACATTTAGATTCATTAAAATCGATTAAGAATTGATTCATCTCAAAAGAATTGTTTTGTTTTGTTTTTTGCTGTGACGCAACGACAGGACAATGTTGCCCTTTAGCATTAAATCCTGAATTAAGATGAAATACCGCACCTTCCTGTCAGACATGACTGATCTTTACAGCAACAATATGATAAAAACGAGGAACTCCTGGTACCAACAATCCGAGATAAAGAGCGTACCGAGGGCAGCGTGGGAATATTATCTGTATCATAGTCACGTCTGTCTCTGTAGGTGTTGAACAGATAATGATAATCGATGATAACGTGTTTTTTCACTCAGGTTTCATCGTGGATTAAGTGCAGATGAAATATAGCTGAAAACCAAACACGACATAGATTATTATAATTTTAACCTTTTCCTGCATCAGTTGGGGTTCTGCTGCTCCTGCTTCAGAGGTTAATGGCTAAAAATGTCTTCTCAATGTTACTCAGTAGACCATCAATCATTAGCTCTTGACGATATCTTTAATTTGAGATTGTTGTCTGTGCAAATGTCCACTGTATTGGTCCATTTGCAACCGTGGCAACAAAAGCAGAAAATGGCCTTCAAATGGTGTCACTATATGGAGAATTAGCAGTAACAGTAATAATGGTGGTGGAAGCATATCGGATTCAATTTTTACCCATTTTAAGGGAATTATGTACTTTAAATCACCTCTGCAAATGGAATCAGAATTTAATCTTGAGTTGCACAAGAGCTGTGATACAAAATTGACACCTGAAATTGGGGAAATAGAGAGAATATAGGAGAGGGAAGTGTGAAACTCTCACTGGGAGCATAGTTCTGCTGTTAAAGGCAATTTACTCTGAATAAAAAGCGTTTCGGCCCCGACGTGAACGGACCAGTGCAGCGTTGCACCATCCCCCAACAGACCCTGGCGACATAAAGGAATCTCTTACCCTTTCCTGTGTGACGGGGAGTGAAGGGGGGGACAGATGCAGTGTCAGACAGGGTGGGCGGGAGTGGACGTGTCAGAGCATCACTGATGATCTTTCTTGGTGGGGTCTGACAAGATGAGACGGAAACAGAGGAAGACGAATACATCTGAATCACGACTTCAGCTGAAGGCTGCAGACTCGAGAGCACGCTGACAGCGTTTGGTGTTAATCAGCTGTGTTCACACGCGCACTCGTGTCAGTGACGTCACAAAAGGTGCTGAGCCACTCCATCTACATGTAATGTGAGTTTGCATTTCCACTGAAATACATGTAATACATACATGCATACTGTGTATAATGGCGGGGTTTAAAGCCATATTTATATTTAAAAAGATTTTATTGTTAAAAAATATAAACAGCAAACAAATTTGAATTTTGTTGGATATTAAACATGAAGTAGAGGTTTCTTCATCTGCTAAAAGCTGATTAAAATGTTAAATAATCTATTAAATCTTATTTAAATAATAAAAAGAAACCTTTAATTATCGCAAGGCCTCATCCGTCATCATGGCTCCTAGTTCTTCTTCCACTGTTACCTTCTTTCATCCATCTATGCAACATCTACCACTTTAGCTCTTAGCGGGATCACAGGGAGGCTTTGAGCCTATCTCAGCTGCCTTTGGGCGAGGGGTGGGGTACATCCTGTTTTGGTATTAGTTTCCAGCTTCCGATAGTTCCAATCCAGTCCTAGTTGATCCATCATCCAGCTGGGTTAAATGCCCTACCAAGTAGAAAACCAGGAACTAGATCCCAGGTGAGAGCTGTTGCTGACCTGGTAGGAAGGAAAACCTGGCAGGGCTTACCGCTGGTAGGACTGGGTTAATGAGCCCCATCTTGTCCCTTTTGATGTTACATTAGTATTCAAATTGTAGTGGTTTTACTGTGTGTGTTTTTTTCCCAACTATTCTTCCATTTCTTTTTTCTTCTAATCTCTGTGATTTCCTATGTAGATGTATTATAAGCAGCCAGTTCCTATAGCAGGAATATATATAATAATTCTGCTTTATCTTGCGAAAGGACATCAAGTGCTGTGTTGACTGTCACTATAAGCTGCCATTTGATGGAGTTTTTCTCTCGTAGGTGGTGGGAGAGTGGCGCTTTAGCAAGATCCACTGTGACATCTTTGTCACTCTGGATGTGATGATGTGTACTGCCAGCATCCTCAATCTCTGTGCCATCAGCATTGATCGGTGAGTTCACAGGTTGTTTGTCCTCCCTGTCATGCTTCCTGCATGGATTTTTTAATGGAAGTCTTTATCTTCTGAATAACAGAAGTAACCTGCTACCCTTAAATTGCAGCACGGTCGAGGCATTGCACGAGGCATGCACGCACAAACCCTGAACACACCCTTTTTCTGCATGACTAGCTACATTTTCAGTGTTTTCTTTGTTTCCCTCCATTCGTTTTCTAACATTAATATTATACAATAACCCTTTTTTTTAAAAATATCTTGTTGTGTTTTCAATCCTGAGTGATGAATCTTTTCCAGCTAAAGCCGTAAATCAATCAAAGCAAGAATGCAGCCGGACAAATCAATTTGCTGAAATGCTAATATGTCGTGTAGCCTTTTGAACCAATTTATCAGGTCTAGGGTGAAAAAAAAAATCTCACTCTGAATCTCAATTTCAGAATGACTTCTGCCACACAGATTGAAAAGGGAATCTGTGGGCATTTCATGTAAATAACTCATTTAAAATATCACTTCTTGGTCCTTGTGCAATGAATTTTAATGTTATCTCTGGTCAGTGTTAGTTATTCAGCAGATGTACTATAAAGAGGAAAAAGCAGCTTTAAACTTCAAGGAAAGTGCCATAAACGCTGCATATGTGGCAGAAATACATAAATTACACAGCTATTTAAGGAAGCAAACCCCTGGATTTTTACACAGGACTTTCTTGTCCCGGTTTCATCACCATATCCAAAAATAATTACAGGAATGATTAATGGCAGCATCTCGGTAAACTTATGCCCGGGTAATGGTGGAACGGTACCGGTCTGAAGGGCCCGAAAGCTCAACCTTTCAGCAGAAAGTAGATGGAATTAATGCTACAAGCTATGACTGTGGAGAAGCTGTGTGGAAGAAATTTCTCATATTTCCACCTTGATTTCATTGCACTTGATTTTCCGCTTGACTGCATTTTCCATTTTACATCCACACACGACATAAATATTCACCGCGGTCACAGTTTACCTGGTGCCCAAGCGATTGAATCAGGATGCAAATGTCTCTCACATGTGGCGAAAACAACCTTATTGGTGAGTGTTGGTGTGTCTTCCATAAAGCAATAAGCGACAAATGTAATATTTACATGTTATTTATGGACCTGCTTGTGCGCATAGCCTGTGAAAAGTGGGTCAGGACCACGTTGTCTGTGCCGCCGATGCTGATTTAGAAAAGTTCTAAGCTGAAAAGCTCCGTTCTGTTTTTGTTCCTATTCAACACCAAGTGATGATTAAAAAGACCAGCCTTAACAGCTGCTCACGTTCTTTTTATAGAAGAAGCACATAAAGCAAAGACAGCGTGACTTTTGTGTGGGAGGTGATGTGAGTGTACACTTGCCAAATGCAGTTTAACAGAACTCCAATTATGTTGCCAAAAGCAGATTGTTTTGAGTGGACCCAGAGGACACTTCCCCATTAAGCTTTCACTCACAACAGGTCGTAGAATATTTCAGAGGACAGTGATGACAGTGCAAGCAGGTTGACACATTTGGACAAATGCTACTTTTAGCTTTAGCTTTATTACATGAAGACCAGTTTGATAACGAGAGGAAATTTGCTCTTCAGCAAACTATTGCTGCAGCTCACAGAGATCCATTCAGCTCTAAACAACTCTCATTTCAGCAGTGTCAATTACAGAGAAAAGCTCCTCCAACCCCACAAAAATGGGGAAGTTTTAATGAATTTTTATCCATTCACCCGTTTCTAAGTGCGCCGTTATCACAATGAGGCCATTAGTGGCGCTGACCTCTACTTTGACCTTTTTAAATGTAATGGCAAAGTGTTTTTTTCAGCGTCAACAAGTCCTCTTGACCTGTTTCATGCAAGGCAAAGGTTTGTTGGTTGGCTATCAGCTGAAGCTCTCATCGCTGTTGTTCAATGTGAAAAACATGCCGGAAATGTTGGATTTTTTATTTTTTCCTTGCTCACTGCGAGGGCGTCGGTGCCAGGTTATGTGTGGAAAAACACAGACGCACTTTTAATAAAATGCTGTCGTTAATGAATCCTCAAGCAAAAACATGCACAAACACGTGGCGCTATCATACGCATGAATTGGGCCGCAGCCAGATTTAGGTTTGTGAGGATCATCCATGAAATCTCTGAAACGTGTGAAAAAGTTAATATTTATACCTTTATAAAGGCTATAAACGCGACCCACATTTATTCAAAAGGGCAAATTTGCTGGATGGAACCTCGTCAGCCTTGATTTTCACACAGGTGATTAAGGTCTTTGGAGCAGAAAATGACAAATGGGTGTCTGAACATTTCATCGTCTGTCAGGCTCCTCGGGGTCGTGTCCCATTATCACTTCTTTAATACTATTATCTTAATCTGCCCTCCCAATGACAATACAGTCAGCTCTGACTTTGTGGTAACCAGATGTGACAAAAGGCAGAGACGCTTGTTGCGTTCAGGCGCGAACCCTCCACCTGCTCTCCCACGTAAAGCCAGGAGGTCGTAAATCTTGACACCATGACCAATAATAACTGCTCTGCTCCGCTGCAAAGATATTTTGGCCAATGAAATGCCAACCAGAGCTCTTCCACCTTTATTAAATGTCAAAGCTCAATGTGTAGTGGGCACTTACTGATCATTTTAATGGCTTTGTCAATGACTCTCTGCAAACATTTTGAGTAAAATGTTGTAGAACTCTCGCTATCAAGGCTATAACAACAAAATATTAAAACTGTACAATAGGCTGCATGGACAGCTGTAATCTGAGGAACTGCATGTTTGTTTCAAAGCCAAATCACTAAATATCAAACAGTACATTCAAATTATGCTGGTTTTAATAATAATATAACCTTTGTTTGCTTTGAATGACCAAACAAAGGATGTTGGTCATTTGACCTTAGTCTTCTCTTCAATGGTATCATCACTAGCTGAAGTCATGAAAAAAACATAAGACAGCCAATTTTCTACTTCCCCATAACACTGTGTTTTCATCTCCCCGTTGTGTCTCATCTAGCCTTAAATTCAAGCGTGCAGCCTCTGTGCAGCCAAGTGCACATCCAGCCCCCCAATTGGACTGGATGTGCACTTGGTTGTACATCCACAGCATGTGGACCCAAATGCAAACATTCGGCGAAAGATCATTTTTTCTTGTCCTTAACTTAGTGCAGTGGGTTCTATTCTCAGCCAGCCAAAGGCAGCTTTGTTCTATTCTCACACTTACAAAGGAAGCAGGATGGATGTGCGGGCCATTGTGAGCAGCGTTGCATTTGCTGATGTTCATGATCAGCTAATCAGGTTAACGAACGCAGCAAGGTTAAATGATTAGATCATACCCGTAAGAGAAGAGCAACATTCCCCTCCTTTAATCCTTTAGCCATCTTTTAGGGCCGGTCCACCGCAGGACAGGGTCTGATCGGGGACGACAATTCCTGGTTTGGATCACTCATTAACTCGTTTGATTCTGGATCATTGAGGCCGGCTGTATTTTTCCTATGTCGTTATTTATTTTTGTTTGTTTGTGACGACCCCTCTTCCCTCTTTACAGTTACACAGCGGTTGCCATGCCGATGCTGTACAACACACGCTACAGCTCCAGGAGACGGGTCACCGTCATGATCTCGGTGGTGTGGGTGCTGTCCTTCGCCATATCATGTCCTCTGTTGTTTGGCCTCAATAACACAGGTGAGACGGCAATGAGAGACACGTCTGCTGTTTTTGTTTAGTGATGCACTCACGGTACGCTCGGGTGTATAAACAGCCCTGTAAACACATGTCTATACTTAAAATTACTCGAATGTGCCCATTTTTATGTTCATGGGGTTTACCAATCTGCTTTGCACTTGCAGAAATTGATTAGCAGTTGCCAAATCACCAATAAACTTTAGGACCAACTGTTATGTTTGATGTTTAAGAGAGCCCTGATCCTTTTGTGTTTATTTCACAAAGCCACTGCTCACTGAACAGAGGATTAGAGCTGAATGCTGGCGAGATTCTCAGATTAATGGATCGAGGTTTTTGTCAGACTCATTGATGACCGGCTGGTGTGGCTCACCTCCTGTCACGTTTGGGCTCAACCTTTAGCGCTGATTCAAAAGGGACCCAAGTCTTTGGTTTCAAGATCTTCTCAAAGACTTTAGAACGAACACTTCTGCACCAACAGTGTGTTGTTAAATGCAACGATAGGTTCAGGAACCATCAAAAAGTTGGAATAGAAGTATTTTGCGAACATGATAAAGACGGTCAAAAAATGATTAAATATGAATAACTGCTTATACGTTTGTAAAGAAAGTCAAACTTTTTATTGAAATTTTACATAGTGATGGAAGAAAAAGTGCAGTTGGAAATATTCACGCGCTATCTGCTCGTCTTCACAGCAACTCGTGACCAGTCCCTCTGTTTCATCGCCAATCCAGCCTTTGTGGTGTACTCCTCCATCGTGTCCTTCTATGTTCCTTTCATCGTCACCCTGCTGGTGTACGTACAGATTTACGTGGTCCTGAGGAAGCGCAGGAAACGCGTCAACACCAAACCCAAACAGCGGCTCTGTCAGGCCGCTGATCCTGATATCCCCACTTCGCTGAAGGTCAGTCTCTGCCGTGTTTGTTGAGCCCACATTGCACAAAGAAAATGTTCCTCAAGATTCTGCTTTTTTCCACTCGTCGGGGTCGGATTAGTGAAGCTCAGCACACCCTCACACAGAAAACTTCGCCTCCAACTGGATTTAAATACCTAAATCCCATCAGCGCGTGGCGTTAGCCTTGTTCGCCACAGAGAAACCTGCAGACTCAGTTTTATTTCTTTACGAACCTTTAATCAATGACGTTCTCGAACCAATTGGAGGGCTTTTGAACGGGTATTATGTTACGTAGCACCCTACTGTAAAGAGCCAAACGCAGACAGGAAGGTAATTGATTTTCACTGAAAAACACAATGAGCGCACAATAGATTAAAGGTCAACACTCTGCTGAACATGAAGCAATCTTTGCATTCCTGCTCCTATTATCTAAACTGCCGTCATAAATGCCTTCACTTAGAAGACCAATTTTAATCTTCATCTCGGGTCTGCCGGCACGTTGCAGTAAGATGCTTCCAGTCTTTAGTTACGTTGGCCTGTGAACGACCTTCCTGCTTTTGTGCTTATTGACTTTACTGCAACAATATGTAACGCTATGGGCGCACACAGGAACCCGAGTAGAACGCTCCCGAGACAGCGTCATGAATTACTCATGTTCATGCATGTACGGGCTTTGTACATGGCTATAAATTTAGGTCCAAGGAAGGACAGCATCGACAAGAGCCCATAAAAACCTAATGGGGCAGAATGTAAACAGAGGCGTTGTTCAATAAAAAAAAGGTAATTAAGTCAAAAGGTGTTGGTTTATCAGATTTACCTGAACATGTCTTCACCAGAATAATCCTGACAGATTATTTGCACGAATTTACGGACTGAAGCAAACAGATGAGGGTTGAAAGAGAAAGGAGTGATAAGGTTGAATAAAAGAGAGCATCAAAATTTGATGTGGAGCGGCATCGTGACTCATGAGTCTGGATTCCAGAAAATTAAAAAAAGGAGAACAGACAAAGGACGGTTAGTGTCGTATTTTTGTGTTTTAGGCAAGATGTCTGTGTAGATTCTTTTAGGCAGTTTTCCACAGTTTAAAATGGGGGGGGTCTAACTGTAATTTCCCCAAGGTGACACAAGTTTTCTACAATGAATGATAGACAGTCTCGCCATGTTAGCTCACTGCGGCGGTAGATGCTAAACAGCCTCCTGTGCTGGCGCCTGACAAAGCCTCAATTGACCCCGTAGGACAGCGGGGACCTTAGTGTAGAGAGCCTGTTCATCATCTGTGCTTTGACTTTGGAACCTGCCCTTGCTGACGACACTTTTTGTTTTTTAAATGTCAGGATAAGTGCACTCATCCAGAGGATGTGAGGTTGTGCACCATGATTGTGAAGTCTAATGGGAGTTTTCCTGTCAACAAAAAGAAAGTGGTGAGTGCTCTTATTTTTTTTCTGCCGCCTTTTAAAAATCGTCTTCACTCGTGCTGGTCGTCTGTCGATTGTGTCAAATGTGAACATTTTTCGGGCATGTTTATTTATTTGGTTTGGAGAATCAAAAATAAAATACTGACAGTAGATTTCCAACTATGTTTAATAACTTACTTTTGAAGGACTTTGTTAGTTCACTGAGGAATGGCAATCATTGTTGTTGTGGATGCTTCCATGTTCTGTTTGTGGAACAACCGATTGGAAGCTCTGGCACCATTTCCCAGGCAGCACCAGTAGGCAATGATGGAACCCAGGAGGATGAGGCTGAAGGTGGCTGTGGTGAGGACTCCAGAAGTAGAGTTGTTAACCATCAGCAAGCCACAATGGCAAACACACAGAGTGGTTTTTAACTGCTTCCTCGCCTACAAGGGTGAGAACTGGAATGAGTTATGGGTGCCGAGGCCCATGCTGACATCCAGGCTGATACGTTTCCTGCTTAGATTCACAGAGCACGCCGCAGGTGTGAGCAGTGACATTACATGGATGTTTCATCAGGTACAGTTTCTGCCTGAAGATGAAGCGCTACTTTTTCTGGGGAGACCTGACTAGAGGAGCAACACGCAGCATTTATTAATGGCAAGGGCTCTGGCTTAGAAGCAAGTGCAGCCCTCGCTATGCTACATTCATGCTGCAGAAGCACAGATTAAATCTCAGCCAGCCAGAGGAGGACTCCTGCGTGGTTTTGGATCATTGTTGTTGTGCCGGCAGCACCTATATAAAAGGCAGTTGGACAACAAACTGATTGCTTCCTAATGTTTAGGTGGGGTTTAGCTCACAGGGGACTACGAATGTGCCTGAAGTATTCAGCCCATCTCACAAAGGCGTTGTGGTCAGATAATGGTTAAGTTGCATTCTTTTGCAAGAATGCTATTCATGTCCCTCGCAGGATGAGCACCGAGCTGTCAGCAGCCTCAGTATTTGCTGTGCTGCGTCAGAGAGAGTGAAGTTTATTTGTATGCCAGGAAAGGCAGAGGTAGGCTTCATGACAGCACATTCACCACTGGACAAGCCCTTGTGTGTCACAATGGGGATCCACAGATGTTAACTGGTGGCCAGTGATATCACTGCTGGTGTGCGTGGAGCCACGTACGAATCTCGGGTAAGCTCTAGAGCCACATTTTCCAACAAGTCCCTGCAGATCCAGAATGAGTGCCAGATAGAGACAGCTGCACTGCATCCAGGTGCCGTCGCCATGGTTGTGGAGCCACGGCTCCCAGGAGCACCGTTGCCTCATTAGCATCACCACCAACCAAAGTCAAGTCAGGACAGGAAATCTGAGGGTGAACAACTAACGTTTCACCTGCTCGTGCTGTTCCAGCTGATCCAGAGAGTATATCAGACAATTAGGCCGGGCAAATTTGGGAGCAGCTGTGGTGAAGGACTGGGTGTTTGTCGCGTCAGCTTTAGCGGACACTAGTAGTGTTTCTACCAGTCTTGATGGAACACAAACTATCTCAGATGAATTTTCCAATTTGCATCCAATTCTTATTCCTTAATAAGTGTGTTGCGTGTGCACACATGTGTGCTCAGAAACATGTAAATTGATGTTATATTTGTTCGGTTAATCTATGCACAGAATTGAAGCAGTAGTAAAGAGTCACAGACTCTTGCATGTTTGTAATCGCAGGCCATAATGTAATGTTGATACATTATAGTCACGTACTGTAGCTGATCACACATATTTACACCTGATTACATATTAAAAAATGTACGGTTGCTCCACATTAGCCACAAATTCCCACCCTGCTGAAGAAATGCGTTGTTAAGATAGCTATTTCGAGGCATGCTCATTCAATTCTACTCCAATTCGACCCTAAGGAAACAACTAGAGTATCAAGAAAATATATTTATTACTCTGAGGATAGTGTCCAACAAAAATGAGATTAATCTAAATTCTCTTCTCTCTCTAAAGAACATTCTTTATTGTCCAGTAAACCCATGGGAAATAACTTCAAATGGGAAATTCATTAAAATAAATTAACTGAAATCAAATTTACAATGGTTGCAGATATTCATTAAAGACAGCGTGAACGAAGTAGAAGGTCTGGAGCTGGACGAACTGAACTACAGTGGCGGCAGCCACAAGCAGCCACCACCACAGCAACAGCCGCGCGCCCTCGGAGACACACCGGCCACCAGCCACCAGCTCCTGATGTCCACAAAAGCCAATGCCAGCCCCACATCCACGCCCCCCACGCCCCCTGAGGAGGGCCAGAGAACAGAGAAAAATGGAGATCCGACCAAGGAGGCCCAGGGAAATCCAGCTCCTGTTGTGGCCCTGCGGAACGGCAAGACTCAGACCTCCCTGAAGACCTTGAGTAAGAGGAAGATCTCCCAGCAGAAGGAGAAGAAGGCCACTCAGATGTTAGCTATCGTCCTCGGTAAGGCTGTTCCCTTCCTCTCCCTCGTTTATAAAAACAGATTTGTCACCACCTCTGAGGGTGAACAGTAATTTTATTACCAAAAAAACCCCAATCTGAATATGCAAATTAGGCAAGACAAATCAGTGGGGGAAATTTAAATGTTGTTTTATGACTCACGAGTCGCCTTTTTGGGCAGCCATCTTGGGTCCTCTTTAGTCTGCCTGTGTTTATGTTTTAATCATGATGACAAGTCTCAAAACAGGGTTTGGAAACCAGGCAGGCACTGATGCGACAACGGGAAATAATCGTTTTGTGCCTGTTGCATTTTAGTGGTGCATTTAGATCGGTTTTAATTCATGGAAACATTGACGATAAACAACATTTAATGCACCAAAAAACATTTAATTATTTTTTTAAAAAGCATTCTTAATGGGACCCCGTTGGACAAGAACTACTTTCTAGCCTGTGAAATGAATTTTGCTACATTATTGAAGAGCAAAGACAAGCATAAAGAACTACAGGGATTTGATTTAATGTCAGTGCTCACAACTCCACAAAAGAAACACAAAACCTGTGTCAAGATGTTCCATAGGGCAAAGAGTCAAGAGAAGAGCTCATCAAAAGACGCAAGGCATAAAAATAATTCAAAATATGGTTTAAAAAAATCATTAAAGCAACAAAGAAAGTGGTTTAGAGAGGCAGAAGATGGAGAAAACTATCCTAGGAAGAGCAGCACAGACAGATTTACAAGCTCAATTTAAGCTAACTGCATCTGGTGCTCAGAGTGCAGGTTCTTTACATGAGCGAGGTGGAGACAGCAGGTGAGAGAACAGGTGGCAACAACCAGAACAATCAGGAAAGAAGAAGAGACGAAGCCAAGACAAGCAAATATAACATCCTCCGGAAGGCTCAGGGAGCTTGACTGAATCGATGGAACAGTGAATCTTCACATCAGCTCGCTCTAATATTTGAACGAAACGGATGACCTTTGATTTTAATTTGACTAATCAACAATCTTAGCAGAAATAATGTGTTTTCACGGCCCGTCTTTCTTCTGAAATCCTTTGCTTCTCTTCCTCTCTCCCCCTCAGGTGTCTTCATCATATGCTGGCTGCCATTTTTCATTACCCATATCTTGAACACCCACTGCACAAGATGTAAGGTTCCTGCTGAGATGTATAACGCCTTCACTTGGCTGGGCTACGTGAATAGTGCCGTGAATCCCATCATTTACACCACCTTCAACGTGGAGTTCAGGAAGGCGTTCATTAAGATTTTGCACTGCTGAAATGCGGCAGGGCTCGTCCGAGTGAGACCTCGCTTCTGGCAAATACCTCATCCTGTTAAGGAAAATGCACCACACGGCAAAAAGATGCTTTCCTGAAGAGGCGGCGGCGAGTGGCGGCGAGATGTCCTTTTTCTTTGGAAGCTATGCTGGCTGTCGATGTGAATTTCATTTTTCTTTGGTGGGGTTCATATCAGTGAATGTAAAACAAGAGAAGTCTGTACTGATGCCCCATTTCACAGAGAAAAGTCCAACATTGTTCTCTGAAAAAATTGTGCTAGCCACATACGGAGCCATCTGTGTAAATGACACATGCAAACGGCTATTTATTGTGTGTGTACCTTTACGTTTCGATGATGATAATATCTTTCAGATGGTAGATATCGAGTCAGTGTTTATTGCAGTGTTAAAACAACTATATGAGCTCTTATTCTTAAAACTTATCAAAGCTAAAACGATCGGTGTGCGTGTGTGTGCGCGTGTGTATGTGTTGAAAACGAAAGGCTTTAATTGCTGTATAGTGTCGCTATATCAATACACATATTTTCAATTTTATAAAAAAGAATAATATAATATTGATCTTATTGCTATTTGCTGTACATAGGTTTTCTTAATGCATTAATTGTGATCATATGCCTGCTATGGAAATGTGGTGCATGCCTCACTCTCCCTCCCTTCGATGTCTCATAAAATGTATGTTTAAGAATCAATAATAAACTGTGTTATGAGACGCTGCCAGGTGCCAGATGTACTGTATATCAGTATTAGTCTTGTGTGCACACAGACACCTCAGGAAAAAGAAAAAGTTGCATTCAGTCTCGCAGACCAGCTCTGGAAACAGCTCCCGGGGGTCTTTACTGAGTAACAATGAGGCAAACTAGCCACAAAAGAAATAATTACAGTCCAGTCATACAGTGAAGTATGGGGTTATTTATAGCCAACATTACAGCGAGGATATCTTCAGCTTCTGCCATGATGACATTATCATCAGCAATAGTACACCACTACCTGGAAGCATAAAAAGGAAATAATAGACATTTTAAACCCCGATAAGCTTAATTAATTCACTCAGTACATTGAAACTGATAGCAATTGCTGCTAATATAAGTGCCAGCTCCTATCTTGGATGAACTGATTTTCTTTATTTTGGCAGGTTCTTTTTTCCTATTCAGGCATCGGTATTAGTTTACGGGGTAGCTAAAAAGCCACAGCAAAGATGACCTGACAGTAAATCACCATCTGAGGAAGTCCACTTTAATTCAATTATCTTTTACTCTGGAAATAATGTAATGGAACCAAAAGGCAGGAGACCAAAGAGCCATGTGTTTAAGGGTGTAAAAATTAGTTGACTAAAAACTTGGCAGCATGTTGAGTCCAAAGCCAAAGCTCTGGCACCTCCAGTGATGAAGGAAAACCCACAAAGCATCTGCAGGGGATAGTAACTGGCGCTCTCAGGAAGGAAATGGAAAGAGATCTGATTGGTGACTGGCTGCAGCTGGTTCAGGAGCGCCCATCAGTCTCCTGCCCAGTTGTGTCTGATGAGGGAGATGGAGGAAAGGAGGGAAGAAAAACACGGCACCGGATCCACAGGAAACCAGGACCGTGACAAACACATGCTAAAATGGTTCAGCGACACCTCGACTGATCCTTTTTCCACATTATCGGAATCTTTTGATATTAGTAAATGTATTTTGGGGTGTTTGTCTGGTTATTCTTATACATTTAAAAGGGGGAATTATGTTGTAGCTAATTACAGCAGATGCAGCGCTCTTCTGATTAGGATCTTATGAGAGATTGGGGATGATAATTTAGTCTTTTGGACACAGCTACCTTTTCTGTAAAGTTGATGTCATTTTTTTGCGTCAGGGAATGAACAAAAGTCACAAAATGTGGTCCTACACGTGAGCTCCAACACACCTTAGACAGCAAAACACTGATGTTAACACTTTAGATACAGAATAAGCATCAATAAATAATCAAAGAAAGAGCAGCGGAAGGCCAGGACAAGGCTGGTGTTACATGACCACTGTTTCTTGTCCCAGTTAGAAGGCAACATGCTGCCTTTTGCACTAATTAAACCGATCTGATCTACTCCCACATCCAGGGAATTACATCCAGCCAATGTGACGAGATCAAAACATGAATAAGTCCCTCAAAATCTTTAGCTGTGCCAAGAGTCACAACTGGGAAAAAAAAAACAACTGACATGTGCCCAGAGTGTGTCGGTAGTAATAATCTCTTATTTTGATGAAGGTATAAGTAGCATGAGTCCGTCAAAGATGTTATAAAATTGAATCGAGTCTCGAAGCTACAGCTGAATATCCTCAACATGTTAGTGGAAGGAAACATTATCTTACCGGTCTCAAGGGCAGTGTAATGAAAACGAATGGGCTCCAAAATAAAACCTTGGTGAATGACAGCACAGTTTTCCAGGACAGATATGATGCTTGGTGGTTTGACTAATCAAAGGAAGGTCTGATAGATGTATTTTATTAAGCGTGTACAGATTCCAGGAAGAAGGAATAGGGCTTTTGAGGGATGACTGGTTTTATGGGACATTTGGCTTTTTTGGACCTTTAGGAATTTGGTGCATGCAGGAGTTTTTCCATGTAAACTTTGAAGTTGACAACATAAAAGTTTTAAAGCAGGGAGAGCTGCTGAGAGGGAGGGGTGAGTCAGTGTTGACAGAAATAAATTTGTCGAATTCGTTGCAATTTGTCTGGAAGTTTGGTCTATTGATTCAAGTGACCTTGTAAAGATTTGAGCAGTGCGGCAGGTTTTCAAATCTGGTTTTTGCTGAGATAGAGTCGATGTTGCCTGCAAGTAATGATAAGACCAAAACTAGAGTTGCCAAACTATTAAACACATTTTCATCCATCACTTCGTGCGGAACAAGACGTTTGACAGAATGAAATGGAATTCCATTGCGAATTTCACTGAAGGCTGTTTTCACTACCAACAAGTGACATCCTTTCAGGCCACGCAACAAAAATCTATCTGAGGTCGAAAGTGGTCGAAAGTTACAAAGCCACTGTGGCACCACAAAATGCTGTTTATTAACCTTCATCTTAACACATTTTTGCTGTCTTGATTCATAAGTTGCTAATTTGTTGAAGGCCTCTGATTAAATTGTGGCATTCACATCCAAATAGCAGCCATTTACTTTTTATTTTGGAGTGTCCGTCCATCTGCCCGTCCACTGTCTGATAACTGCTTGTTCCTTATCAGGTCCACATGGATTATTGGAGATGATCCCAGGAGCGGAATGAACCCTGGGCAGGTCACCGCGTCCATCACTGCACATTTCAGAAGTGATCGGACCAGATTGTGATAATTGCAACATGGTTCCCCAGATGTTGAACTATGGCTTGGTCAGCAAACATGACCTTTTTATCACTTAATAAGACTTTAGAGGCATTAATCACTCAGATGACAACAGATGCTAAGCGCTACAGCCCATGCTAGAAGTCCTAGAAACTGAGTTTTTAAGACATATAAAGAAATAGTTTGTCTCCAATCAGGAACTTACCTGCTCTTTACAGCGGCAAACTTTGAAATTCCTTTAAATTCCCTTTGTATGCACTAAAACGCTGATTGCTTGTAGAAAGTACTTTTTCAGTGCGAAGGAGTCGCTCCTGGCGTCAGCTGACTGATGCAATGCACGCGGTTACACGACTTAATGGACTTCCACTATTACACAGGACATTCGGATTCCATTTCCCCCCTAGCAAACACAATCAGAGTAAACCAACAACAGTCAAGGCAAAACTGCGGTTCTGAAATAAAACAGGGGAAAAGTCCAACACCACCCCCAATGAAATCTGATGGCGTCTCGTTTCACTACAGGCGTTTCTCCTTGATCACCAGCAGCTATGAAACCTACTTAAATATTTGTATGGGACAGCGTTTCATTTTATACTTTCATTTGCAGGCAATCATCTCTGCATCATTTACTGGATTCATTTGCGCGTAGCCTATAGCCGCCCCACTATATATGGATTTGCCATTGTCCTACGGGTCACACACATGTATAATTGTATTTCCGTAATAAATCCCTTGGGAAAAAATCCCACTCCCCTGCTGGAAAGTCTCTGTCATAAGAGCTACTGAATCATTTTAATTAGCAGCCTCAACAGTTAGGCAACCGGGTCGCACGTCCATATGTGACTGAAACATATGGTCCCTGTTAAGTTTATAAAGTCGTCATTTTTGCACGCCCTCACGGCTTTACGTTCATATTTGCGGTGTCCTGATGAAGTGGGTCATTATTGTGACAGTCTGGGAATTCTGCTTGATGAATCAAAGCTATAACATTGGGTGCAATTTCAGAGCGTAGCATAGAGACACAATGAGGGAAGTTACTGGTGCGTGTCCTCAGGTCTCAACAGGAAGTCTGGCTCAGGGTTTGGGCAGATGTTGCTTCTGGGAATATGTTCACAAATGTTTAATAGATAGGTCGTAACGAATAGTCCGTTTCACAAACACTTCTTGTGCGTCTTCATTGAAAAAGAAAACTCAAATAGATTTACATTTGATTCCTCTTTAAGCTCAAAATGATCGCATTAAAAGGATCCTTTACACCTCAAAGTGAGAAAGTTAAACAAACACAACTCTTAATTCTAGCTTTCATATTTGGATGTGCAAATACTCAATAAGTCATGAAAAGTGAGCTGCCATACACCTCCAGCAGGAGCAAATGTCAACTCTGAATAGTTTCTGATGGAAATGACTGCTTTTAACCTACCCTGACTACGTGCATGAATATACATTCACATACAAGTTGGACCGCTGCTAGCATTTCTGTGAAAAGCACTTAGCTTGACTTGTGCATCTGCGTCTTAAATTCATCCTTTCAGGACATCGTCAGGCATTAAATGCCTTCATTCAACTGAGTGATGGTGGAAATCAGCAAGGTTGGTGTGAGAACTGCGGGTCATAATGGATATTTATCCCTAAAGCTGGATACAATCATCATCCTCCCCATCTTCTTGTGTTGATGCAGCTCTGATTTGGTTCCTGTTTGTAATCATCTGGCACTTCTTTTAGTGGGCTTCTGTGAAGACGAGTAATTTGAGTAATTTGCAATTATTTATGCGTCTATAGGCTGAATATCAATCTAAATCTTAGCGCAATCTATCAAAGGAGAAGCCAGTGATTGGTATGCAAGCGGCGGGGGTGCTGTTAATTGTGCAGGGAGCGAGAGTGAGAGGCTGGAGAACCCTCCCGCTGCAGATTTCATAATCACTTTCTCCGCGTGATGAGGCCTTTCCATTGTCTTCTCTGGGTTTTCAATTTTATTCCATTCCATTCCATTTATGTCCTGCGACTTCTGCCATTCGTATAGACACATATGGGAGATGCTCTGCAGAGCTGCACCTGCTTTGTGAGGAGAAATGGCCTTTCGTGGTCTCAAGTTTGATTAAAAAAAATCCTGCTTACTTTGAATCTGAAATTGTTCATTCAACCATCAACTAATTATTCCTCTGCCTACCCCTCAGTGGGAGGTTCTTGCTACATTTATACCTGGAAAAACAGGAAAGTGAGGGAATTTTTTCCATTGTTAATATGGCAGGATGGTGGCGGCAGATCATTTCTGTTCACCTTCCATGCGTCCTCAGCTCAATTGGCCACATATGAAATCAAAATCCCATGATTACATTATTAGATCTCCCAAACTCTTGTAAAATTGAACTCACTTAACCCCCAACAGCTCACCTTGTGGCAATTCTCTGCCCCAGCAGGGTTCTAGATGATGATGATGTGTGTGATTGTGCTTGTGCCAGGCACATCTGGCATATATAAGCATTGATTGCTAAGCCTCCAGTCACACATTCATATGTTGCTACATTTCCAAAAACATAATAGTAGTTTGGTCAATAAAGGGTTTGAATCAAAGCAGAAATGTAGGTAGAAGACACAAGAGTGTTGGACGTGTAAGTCAAGACAAATGTTCTCCATTTGTTGTATTTATTGTTTTTCTGCAATACTGGAAGCACAAAGGCAGGAAGTGAAGACAAGGGAAAATGAAACAGATGCATATCTGAGAGTTCTTGGCTGTCCTTCAAGTATTTTGTCCAAGGTAAAAAGTATGGTGCTGGAATTCCAAAGTATCCATCAGTAAATAAATAAATAAATAATTGAAGCACCTCAGCAAATGTTTTGAATCGAACAAAGAAAAGTAATAAAACTACTGGACTTTTTTTTTTAACTGAAGCGTACTTAAATTACAGATCTTTCATTAGTACTTCTATATGAGCCATTATGACCAGACGCTGTTGAGGTTCCAGCAATGGGACTTAGGATTCTGTTCCATTCAAGTCCGAGTCAAGGTGCTGCTTTGTATTTGCTTCACTGATCGTGATTTTTGCGAAAACGGTCCTTTGTGGAGCACAGATGGAATAATTTCATGGCCTGTTTCCTGAGTTGTCACACTGATGTTTAAATCAACGGTTTAAATGGTCAGAACCTGCCTGGCGAGGACCGTTTGCATTTGGGAATCATCAAAAAGTAAGCAAGGTGTTGATGATCCAGACCTCATCGCTGTGATATGCAGAGACGGCAGTGATCAGAGGTTTGATTATGAAATACATTTTAATTCAATCACAACAGTGTGGAGCAGGGCATGATTAAACAAAAATAATTACAGGCAATCCGTCTCATGCATAATACATCTTTAGCCCTAAAAGCTTTGGACAGGAAATCCATCTCCTGAAATGGTCTGAGTACATTTTTGTTCATCCAAACATGCTTTTCTGCCCCCAGGAACAGGAATCTTGCATAATTAATCAGCTTCAAAGTCATCTGGTTGCCCAGACAGGTTATTCAATTCAGAACAGAGACTCTTATCCTTGTCAGCAATGTTTTTATCTTTGGTTAATCAATGAAGTTGATGATGGTAACCACAATGTAACACCAGCCAAATTTCTTTCCATATTCTCCTAGTTTGGTCTGTTTGTGTTCTCTGTTTTCCTTTGGTCTTGTCTGTTGTCACTTCCTGTCCTTGTTTCCCTCTGTGATTACTCGCCCCTTGATTGTTTACACCTCTGTCTCTTTGTGTTTAAGCTCCCGTCTTTGTCTTGGTCATTGTGTGCTCGTTTCCCTGTCCCCGCTTTGTCTCTTTGCCTAATCTCAAGTGGTTATTCTTATTACTTTGACTGTGAGTTTACCTATCTTCAATTGGCTGCCAATGTTCCAGTGTACCGACCTGTTTTTGCCTGATTACACCCCTTTTAGATCTTGACTGTTGTTGTGCATTTGAGTTTTTCCTGAGCCTGGTCCTGCTCCAGGTTTCTTCCTGTTAAAGGGGAGTTTTTCCTTGCCACTGTTGCTTGTTTGGGGTCAGGCCCTGGGATTCTGCAAAGCGCCTAGAAACAATTTTGATTGTAAAAGACGCTATATAAATAAAGATTGATTGATTAACTAGATTGTGATTATAACTCAATAAACATGGAGGAAGAAAGTTGATCATGGAAGATAACCTTGAACTTAAAGAAAGCAATGATGAGCATAGTGAACGAGCACAGACAAAAAAACAGAAGATAACGGCCGATGTTTTCATCGGAGCCGTGCTACAGGTAAAGATGAGTGTTCTTGTGCTGGCTGGTGAGTGCAGGGCCTTGCCTCTGTTTGACCTGAATGGAGAAGAACTTCCATTGTTATTGATGGAAATGCAGTTTATTAGCATGATGGCTTCTGTGGGAAGTAAATGATGACAATATGATTTGTTAAACAAGTTTTCAGTTTTAGTCAAGCTTCTAAAAACAGAATTCAGAACAGCAGAAAAAACTGTTGGTATAAGAAGCACGAATGAACAAAGATTTGCACGAGCCATACACAGAAAGAGCCTATGTAAATGTAGGATAATACTCCTTTTGTAAAAAAAAATAAATTATAATTTGCGTTGACGGTCTTGCGTTGACGTTTCTGTCAAGCAGAGAAAACTAATTAGCTGCTGTTTCAGCTAAAGCTAGTTTGTCACAACAGAGCGAGAAAAATGTGTCTTGATGAACTGACAAAACTGGCATAGCGCCCTTCCCTTCCAAAAATGTGTCTCTGCAGACAGACAGACACTGTCTTGTAGGAGAGCCCACTGCACGATCTAAAATATGCTGCATTCAAATAATATAATGAAACAAAGTGCTGTAGAATTTCCATGCTGTTCTTGGAAGATAATGCCGAGAGCCACCATTAATCATTCCCCAAGAACATGACAACACCGAGAAGAAGGAACTGATGGGATACTGGGCGCACTTTGGTGAAAACAAGGCCACTCGATTGGAATAGTTTAATGGCTTTGAGGAAAATTCTATATAGGAATAAATTTTCTTTTTTTCTTTTTTTTCAAAAAATCCTCTATAAAAGCCATCATGTATTGATGTTATGCAGGGTTGTTTAAACTTACACAGTGTCTTTGAATATATTCACTTAAGAGGGGAAAAAACAGCCACTTTGGTTAATAAAGCAGCCATCTTGGGGATTTAAGGACTGAACTCTGCAGAGTGCATCTCGGAGATGACGGTAAATCATGTTATTTTTTTTTTTTTTAAAAGGATAAGTCTTGAGGGGAAGCAATGGGCCTCTCAATCACGGAGGAAAAACACACATCCAACACGCCCGCATGGCGCGTCACATCTGCATTGAGATGCACAGCTGCAACGGCCTGATGGAAGCTGCTTAACGCCACAGGGGCGCGGATCACTCGTGAGCTTAACCCTGCCAGTTAAGGCTCTGCAGAAAGTGTGTAATGGCCCTCCCCTGAGACGCTAAATATATCATAAGTAGGCAGATTACGTCTTGTCATTAATGTGACGGCTGGGGATCACAGACAGACTTTTGAGTGCAATTAAATAACATCTATACGGAGACAAATATCTGTGTAATTGCCCTGAAACTAGAGGGGCTCGGAATAAATCAGATAAAGGGATTACACAGCTCATCCATAACAATCAGGCAGACTGTTCCTAACATCAAATGTTAAGTGCCAATAGGTGTGTTTCCACTACGGGAGTTCCTGTTAAATACCTGGGGCAGGAACCTTACAGGAACTTGGCCCTCTTAAAGGTTGGGCAGCATCCTTGGCAGCGTCCCAAATTGCGATTGCCGCATAATCGTCACCTGACTGTTCTGAAACTGACATCACCCGGGAAAACCGTCAAAAGCAATGACCTTAACAAGGAAATCAGCAATGAGGAAGGAGGTAAATATGAAGGACCTGCGGCATTGTAGTATTCCAAGAGAAAATGATTACCTACGGCTTTGTGATGTGTGCAGTTACGGAGTGACACATTGTGATACTTATAAAATACAAATCAAGACAGGCAGTTGCCATGTTTCTGGTTTGTGTATTCGTGTACACGGTTTTGGCTAATGCTCCTTATCTGCTGGGTTCTACAACATGTCATTCTCAGGGTTTTGCCAAGTAATCTCATTATTTACCCTAAAGCAGGGACTCTGTTAGACCCTGCCACCTCCATTTTTCTTCTCCAATTACAGGATTACCCCAAAGTTCCTGCAGTGTAAATTTGCTCGTTTCTGCCCCATTTTTGGTATTATCACAGTGCAGGCAATATAAGGCTAATAAAGAGAATAGAAGGATGGAAAATCTTTCACATCTAAATCCAATTAAAAGTTCCTGGGAAGAATTTACATTTTTCAAGCTGGTTCAACAATGGAACACTGTTTTGACTGAACACGTTCCATAGGACAAAGACAATGTTTGGGGCAATAACGACACTGCAGGTGTTTGAAATTAAATCTGGTCAACCTCCACAAATGTTTGGTGATTTAAAATAAAGGCTCGCACGTGTGCATATGTTGTTTGTTTTTAATTGGAGGCAAATCGTAAATGGGCGTTCTGGCACAGAATCAAGCAGCCTAATCTGAAATGCATGAACCTCCCCTCCCCCCAGAGCCACTGCCCCCATGGACCTCACTCCACCAAAGACAGTCCCCTCCTCCTCCCCCCCTCCACTCACCATCACTCACCATCAGTCCCCCCCGCCCCCATCACTTACCACCAGTTCCCCCCTCCTCCCCCCCTTCATTCACCATCAGTGAACAGGATGTATGCAGGCAGTTTGCCAGGTTGAACCTGCGCAAGGCCCCTGGTCCGGACGGCGTGTCTCCTTCCACCCTGAGGCACTGCGCAGAGGAGCTGACTCCTGTCTTCACAGACATCTTCAACTCCTCCCTGGAGTCGTGCCAGGTGCCAGCCTGCCTCAAAACCTCAACCATCGTCCCTGTCCCCAAGAAGCCACGGATCACTGGGCTTAACGACTACAGACCTGTGGCGCTCACCTCTGTAGTCATGAAGTCCTTAGAGCGCCTGATCCTGCCACACCTCAAGTCCATCACCACCCCCCTCCTGGATCCACTGCAGTTCGCCTACAGAGCTAACAGATCTGTGGACGATGCGGTCAACCTGGCCCTTCACTCCATCCTGCAGCATCTGGACTCCCCGGGAACCTACGCGAGGATCCTGTTCGTGGACTTCAGCTCTGCATTCAACACCATCCGCCCCACTCTGCTACAGGACAAGCTGTCCCAGCTTAGTGTGCCTGACTCCCTCTGCAGGTGGATCACTCACTTCCTGACAGATCGGAGGCAGTATGTGCCGCTGGGGAAGACTGTCTCGGACTACGTCACCATCAGCACTGGATCACCCCAGGGCTGTGTACTTTCCCCCCTCCTCTTCTCCCTGTATACAAACTGCTGCACCTCAAGCCACCAGTCTGTCAAGCTGATCAAGTTTGCGGATGACACCACCCTCATCGGGCTCATCTCCAATGGCGATGAGACTGCCTACAGGAGGGAGGTGGCTCGACTGGTGTCCTGGTGCGAACACAACAACCTGCAGCTGAATGCTCAGAAGACAGTGGAGATGATTGTGGACTTCAGGAAAGTCACAGCCCCTTTGCCCCCCCTTGCCCTCATGGACTCCCCCATCACCATCGCGGACTCCTTCCGCTTCCTGGGCACCACCATCACCCGGGACCTTAAGTGGGAGCCAACCATCAGCTCCCTCATCAAGAAGGCCCAGCAAAGGATGTTCTTCTTACGGAAGCTGAGGAAGCTCAAACTGCCTCCCAGGATGTTGGCGCAGTTTTATACGGCCATCATCGAGTCCATCCTCACCTCCTCCATCACCGTGTGGTATGCTGGCGCCACTGTCAGGGACAGACTAAGGCTGCAGCGCGTCGTGCGCGCTGCCGAGAAGGTGATCGGCTGCAGGCTTCCATCCATCCAGGACCTGTATATCTCCAGGACCCGGAGGTGTGCAGGTCGGATCACGGCCGACCCTTCCCACCCTGGTCACGGACTGTTTTCCCCCCTCCCCTCAGGCAGGAGACTACGGTCCATTCGGACCAAAACCTCCCGCTACACGAACAGCTTCTTCCCCTCTGCCATCAGGCTGCTGAACACCAAGTGACTTATCACTTAAGCACCATGAACAGCAGCCAGTCGGACTCACGAACAATACATCACATTACTCCTGCATTGACCTGCACTATTTCTTACTATTTATGTATATGCTGTATATATGTCTTATTTTATTTTATTTATCTTATTCTAGTGTGGTCTTCTTTATGTTGAATGTCGCAGCGTCACACCATGACAAATTCCTAGTTTGTGTAATACTGTGTATTACATGAACAATGGCAATAAATCTGCTTCTGATTCTGATTCTGATTCTGACCTCTTCTTTGCCCCTCTGTCATAAAACTTTAGCTGTGTTTAAAACAATTGCACAGCCTTGAGGTCATACCTAGGCCACAAATCACAAGAACTCATACAATTATAAGAGCGCCAGAGATGGATGAGGGCTGCATGCACTCACTTTCACAAACTGAATCAAATCTGAATCAAAATCTATAAACAAATGTCTTGAAGTGGTTAAGCAGAAAGAGGGACTGAGGGGGGACATACGGGTATGTGCTCTTTCCTATAACTAGAGCCTGTAAAGGAAAACTATGGGAACACTGTGTTAAAATGATTAAAATATTAGGAGATGCAGAATTGAGGTAGCACATAAACTTGCAGATTTGAGGATCTTTTCACACCGGGATAGTCAGAGAGATTTGGTTTGATCGAGGAACAAAACAAGACCAGTACCAGAAGAAATGCATCCCCATCCACTGGCTTGTTCAACACAGGAGTACAGCAACAAAGACCATTTGCATTCACGCTGTAAGCGAACGTCAACAAAGTTCACTTGGAAGTTCAGATGAGCTCTCACACCTCCCAAAGTGAAGCCAAATATGGGAGGGAACAAACTCTGGTCCATTTAAAGTGGGCTGAAGACTCGTGTGAGTGCGCTCACAGTGTCAATGATAAATTCATGTTGTGTAATGTTGGGTGTATGTGTTGCCTGTTTGCCATTTCAGTTCAGCATTTCCTGTGTTTCCTCACATTACTTTCTTTTACATTACTTTTCTGTCAAGTTGTATGCCCCACCCTAACATGTTGCACCTGTGTCCCTTTGTCTTCCCTCTCTTAGCACATTTAGTTTGTGTGGTATTTGTTCTTGGTGCAAGTTTGAATTGTGAAGAGTACCAGCCTTCATCCTGTCTGTTTATAAAAGACTACCTAATCTTTTGGAAAGAAACCTTGAGTCAGAACTGAGCATATTGGTCTATTCCTGGTGTCTCAGCATCCTCAAAACAAGACAAATGTACTTCCGACAAGTGAATTTCTGTGAACAATCATGCCACATACATAAACAAAACCCTTCTGTTTTTGTCTTAACCACCTGAAGTTTGGAGAGGATGGGAAATTCCTCACCGATGCAAAAATCTAATTCTTTAGATTTTGCAGCACTTGCAGCAGGTGACCATATATGGTAACATACAGTCTACATGTCAAAAAAGGCTCTCCGTTAACTCTGATCAACAGAACCACAAGATTTGTCCCAGCCAATCACAAAATACAAAGCTATGCCCAGATACAAACCAAAACATCCGACTAATCAGCAGAGGCTAGAATCTCTCAAAATTCAGAAAATTGTTTTTAAAAAAAAGTAAGAGTGGAACAAAGTTTCTTGATAGCCTCCTGCAGGGTAGGTTCAGGGTAGGAGAATTATTTCATTGAGTGCCCTGTGGAGGGTTTAAGCAGTTCATTAACAAATCTAATCTAGCTCAGTACAATCAGAAAATTAGTGTCTGGCGACTCGAGACAACCCCGTGGTTCAAATAAGCTCCTGAATTCACCCGTTTTAATCCAGTGTAATAAAGGCTGGCACAGTAAATGAGAGCGACATCTGCAGAGTTTCTTTTGGTATGCAAGCAATGACAACCTGAGTTAATTTGACCACTCAAAGCAGTCTGAAATATAATTACAAGAGATCTCAGACGAATATAAATGAGGCCATTGACAAATAAATACCTTTGTTGATAGTTACAGCTGAAGAAAAATTTAATCTAAGCTTGATATAACTTTTGACAGTAAAAGTTGAGGACAGGTGTATCTTTATAATAGCAGCTCCTGTTTTTAAACTGTATTTTTCATCCATTTACACAAATGTTTTCACATTATATGAATAATTTATTCCATGTAACCATTTTACAGGTAATCTTAAGGCAAGATAACATCTGGAATAAAAAATACAGATTTCAAATGCACATGTTTCCTTTCTTTTATGCTAAAATACCTCTCAGAAATTGTGATAAGAGACTTTATATAAATACCATCTTTGGCAGTTATTAAAAAAAATAAAAAACTTAAAAATACAAATTGTATTGTTGATAATAAAAGAGAACAGGAGATACAATTTTGAAGCCACACAATACATAATGGTACTTATTGCTATTCAAATGTGTCTGACTGTTGGTAAAAAAAATCTTTTGAAACCCAAACGTACAACTCCAGTTGTATCTCCAAGATGAATGGGGCTAGATTTTCTCCTAATTACGGCCAATTACCAAAATTAATCACCCGATATTTATTCGGGTTAAGATTGGAGCCTCCCTTGATGTGGGCGTATTATCAGCTCATTCTGCCGTGATGGATCACTAGCTTCTGAATCACAATTCCTATTAAAATGTTGACAATGAGGGGGAGGGGTGCTCCACGGTCAGTGGTTATTGTGTCAGAGGAACATCGTTTCGGGCTTCTTCTGATAGGTCATCTGGAAAGCTAGATTAGTCGGGGCTTTTTTTTTTGTTAACTCTCCAGTAGTTGCACTATTTCGAGTTTTTCACACCTCTTGGCCACATCCAGGGTGCTGGACCCAGACGAGTCCAGCAGAGATTTGTCCGCTCCGTTCAGCAGCAGAGTCTTCACGATTGGCACGCACCCGTGCTGAATGGCCACGTGCAAAGGCGCCGCCTTTCCAAAGCTCAGTGCATTGACATCCGCGTGATGCGCTATCAGGTGTAGCACGCACTGGAAACTGACACTGTTACACGCAAAGTGCAGAGGGGACCAGCCCTTGCTGGCCTCTGTCGCGTTTGGGTCGGCTGCGGCCTCCAGGAGCACCGACGTGACTTCCGGCTCGCTCTGGTGGCAGGCAAGGTGAAGAGGCGTCCATCCATTCTCACTCTTGGCGTTTGTGCTTCCGCCATTACACACCAACTGCACCACAATAGCTTCGTTCCCCTTGAGGGCAGCCAGGTGCATGGGTGTCCAGGCTTGGAGGGTCGTGCAGTTTGGGTTGGCCCCATTGGATAACAGCTGCCTGCATATACCTGTGTGCCCCTTCAAGGCTGCCAAGTGAAGCGGGTTGTACCCCTGGCTGTTTGCACTGTCTGTTGCCACTCCGCTCTTCAGCAACTGTCTGACAACTCTGTTGTGACCTTCCTCGGCCGACAGGTGAAGAGGTGTGGACAGAGACCCGTCAGTTGCGTTTGGGTCGGCTCCCTGAGACAGGAGAAGTTTGGCGATGCTCAAATGCCCGTAGGCGGATGCCAGGTGCAGCGGAGTCCTCCCGTGTCCCTCACGCTCTCCAACAGCTTCCTCTGACATCCTTGAGAGGAGCAGACGCACCACTGGTTCATGGCCATTCTGGCAGGCCAGGTGGAGAGGCATCCATCCGGCTCTCTCCCGAGCGTCCACCACAGCCCCTTTGTCCAACAGGAGCCTGACGGTCCTGTCGTCGCCATTCTGGGCTGCGAAGTGGAGCGCGGTCCATTGATCCTCGTCGCCATGGCCGACAACCGCGCCATGTTCCAGCAACAAAGAGATTATGTCATGAAGCCTGTTGAAAAGAGGCTTCATTCAAATGTTAATCTCAATGTGCTGAGACTCAAAATCAGCATGAGGTTGGTGGGCAACCAGAAGAGACTCCAGGCTGCCAGGTAACCCATGACAACTATCGTCTAGGGTCTTTTGTGCATTAATTAATTCATACATTATACAAATGTGGAGTGGTATCAAGCCATTAGAAATCTCTGTAAAAAAGTGAATAAGCATACAATTTTTCCCATATCCTCAACCTGCCCGTTAAAGAAAAGACGGCGCTAATACCTGTGTAAAACGGCGACAATGAGCGGTGTGTAACCTTGAGCGGTGGTGGCGTTGATGTCAGCGCCCAGGTTTAGGACGTGCTCCACGCTGGCCGCATCCTTGCTGGTTACAGTGTAGTGGAGGAGGCTGTTTTTACCGGTGTACACCGTGTGGACGTGCTCTTGTTTCAGAGACTGTCGGAAACTACCAAAGTCTTTCCTGGACAGGAAAGAGAGAATATTGTCCTTTTCCAGCTTTTCATCTGCGGAGTGAAGTGGAAATGCAGAAATAAGTTTAAAACTGACTTTGCACATGATTCAATTAAATTTTGATTCAAATTTCACTCATTTATCAGCCATTTTCCTCAGTGTGTCAGAGAATATGGAAGTGTATAATTAATTTGTTTGAGATTTCTTTAAGATGAGAACAATAGAATGAGATTACCAGAGAGTGGGTCCAGTATCTCTGACAAAGAGATCTACAACATAACAAAACATAAACAACATCAGATTAATTCTCACACAAAGCATGAAGAAGAATGTCCCAAATCCCCAAGATTGCATGTAGATTTTGTAGTTAGCACATTTTTCTGCTTATTACTATTGAGCTAAATTGCAATGGTGACATTTGAGACTGCAAAGGTTAATGGTTGCCTTCGCTGTGATATTCTAATGATGTGACCGAGAGCTCTCTTTCTCTGTTCTGAACACACTTGCTATTTGTAACTCAGAAATGATCTGATTTTATAAACAATGAGATGAGGGGGCGTCTTTTTTCTTTTCTTTTAGCATATGGGCTCGATTACCCCGAGTCTCCTCTTAGATTTACTCAGTCCAAACTTCTAGATACATTTTGCAGTGCAAAATTCTCTGTTTTCCCCATGCACCTTTTATAGCACAGTTCTTCATAACAGCCCATAATCTGAACTCGATTGAACTGCATACGGCGGGCATAAAGAATGTATGCTTTTAATCAGAACTAACCTGGTTTATCGGGGAATCTAGCCGGGGGTAATTTGATCTCTGTCTCTCCTCACCAGACATGTGGCACTGGATCGATCCTGGGATTTTCAGGACTTCACACAAAGACTCTGTTGTCTTCACAATGTCTGCCAATAAAGTGCATATCAGAGGTAGCAATGAGATCAAATAAATCTTGCATAGGGATTATTTTTTTTACATTGATCCAATTACAGATTGTGTTTATATCAGTATGGTTCCTTTCTGATCATCTTTACTATTCAAAGTCCTTACAGTACCCATCAGTAGTTAAGGAATTATTTGCCTTTTGCATGGTTAGCACCATTTTCCAACCCATTTTCTGAGCCTTTTCCTTATCTGCACCTGAGAATTGGGGCCTCTTCCTGGGCTCCTGGTCCCAGCATTGCTTCATCATGCAGATAATCCGATCACACTCATTGGGTCTCCATTCAGGTATGATTTCCAAACATGGCCGCCTCCCCTGTGACACCTGCAGCAGCACTGTGGTCATGCTCCACCCTGGAATGGTGTCACGACACCGTGTTATAAAAAATTAATTGAATGTTAGTGGTGCAAACAGTAAAAAAAATGTTCAACCCTTTAAAACCTGAGCTTGTTAGCATGAGTATGCTAATATCCTGGTGCAGATATTGTGTAGGTAACCTGGAATACCAAATGCCTCATTGCTGGTCAAAAACAATTACAGTAAACAACCGCAGTGCATTTTCACCAGCAGCAGACGGACCTAGGAGATAGCATCATGGCTAATCTCCTCCAGCTCTAGCCGAGCCGGCGACTCTCAGCCAAAACGGGGGAGAGAATGAACTTCAGGGCAATCATAAGATGAAAAGAGATGTTTGATATTAAAACACAGCATATTGCATTCAGTCTGTGTGAAGCAGACACATTTGGTTTTATATTGTTTTATGTTGTTTGCCAGTTTTATTGCTTTTTTTTCACGTGTGCTGAAGCTTTTCTTTGGCTACAATATATGTCTTTTCTTAGTTGCATAGTACTTGAAGGTCAGACCACTGCGTGTAAGACTGTGCTGGATCTTATATGTTCACAACAAGGTGGATTATCTGAGCAAGAGGAAGAAAAACACAGATTAGGAAAAGAGCTAGTGTTTTCCTTCTGTGATTGGTCACTGGGCGGCTTCTGTAACCTGCTCACCATCCTAGACTCCTAATCAGCCGGCTACAGGTGACTAACTCTCAGTTGTTTTTATTTTAATCACAAACAGCTGGATCCGTTCATAATATAATTTAAGGTACAGCTAAGAGCCAGCAGGTATTAAAAATTTGACAATTTTTACCAATCAAACATTCCAATCAGCCATTTTTAATGCACGGTGTCCAATTTTTTTTAATGCAACTCAGTACAAGTGGGATTTGTAAAAAAAAACCATTATCACTGTTTGGACTAAATGTATTATAGGTATAACCAATACAATAAAAATAAATCATAAAGTAATTTCTGCTTTTGCTTTTATTCCTGAATTGCTTGGTCCCATGTCCCGACTTTCTATCTGCTTTCATTCACTTTACATTATTTTGATATGGTTTATTGAAATATTTGCACAGCCCCCTGCAAATCAAAATGAAAGACTCACCTGCGTAGGGCTTCTGTTGCGTTAGAATCTCCCAAATTATGATTCCGAAGCTGTAAGAGATAAACGCTGAGGCATTTCTATGTCTGTTAAATTCATTTTCTTCACTTTTATGTGCAGGCTGTCATTAAAATATATGTTTGTGCATGAAAGTGAGGCAGTTTCGTAAGCAAAGGTCCCTGACATTTCACCTGTAAACATCAGAGGCAGTTCCTGGAGGATCAGAGCTCTGCGTAAAGGTCTCCGGAGGAATATAACTTATGTTTCCCCGAGCTGTCAGGCTCTCCATGAATAATGTGTTGCTCATGCCCTCCTCCCAGTGGATCAGAGCGAAATCTGAAATCTTAGTTCAAAGCCAAGGAGACCATTCGTCAAACACCTCTTTGGACGGTCAAAGCAGCTTCGGCTCGGTTCCCCCTCACCTTTGCGTGGAGATGGTCGTCCAAGAGGATGTTGGATGTCTTGAGGTTGAGGTGCAGGATCGGGGGGTTCATGCTGTGGAGGAAGTTCACGCCCATCGAGATCTCGTGAACCATCTGGAACTTTTTTGGCCACATCAGCGTGTGGCTGGCCAGGAGGTTGTTCAGCGATCCATTGCTCATATGCTCCATCACCACGGCGGTGGCCTCACTGCACACTCCATAGATAGCCACAATGTACTTAAATTTGACTTTGGCTATTTTGGACACTTCATTAATTATTTTCCTGGGTGGGAGAAAGGTATTTTAAACTTTAAGAACATGAAATAATACAGAAATTTAGCATAAACATCAAATAGCAGTATTGCCCCAACCTGTAAGAGCTTTTGGAGCACACAGGCGGGTGAAAGCATTTGAGGACACATTTTTCCTGCCAGGCTTTGAGCTTGACCTCGTACACCTGACTAAACCTGCATTCAGCCATCTTCGTCCAATCCGCCTCGAATTCATCCTTGGCGAAGTTCCCGAAATGCCCGGGAAAGCCGTCTGTAAAATCCATATGTACACACGGCTCCGCTTTGGCCCGCACGTAGGGCCTAATCCCGCGGATACACAAGGGGGGTTATCCTCCCGGTCCGCATTGATCAGTAGACTCTCAAGATCTTGTTTCTCATAAAGAAGTGTAGGAAGTGGTGGAGTAGGGATCGTATTGGAAGGAGTCGCGCTCCGCGCTGATCTGTGGGAGGAGAAGAGGTGCAGAACTTGTTTGCACTAACAATGTTGCAAAGCCGGTTTAAGACACACACTCGTGCTCTGAGACAACACTTGGTTCAGCTCCAGTAATCTTCCAGTAACAATGAAATGCTTCTAGAATATCACCTGCATGCGAAACACCTGAGAAAATAGACTTTGTTTGTCTCAAAGACATGATTTAGTTTTATAATGTTTATGAAAATGGTGGTTCTAAGCACATCAAATATCAGATGAGGTGAACTCTGAGTTCTGATTTTGGTGTTAGTTTAGCTGATATTAAGAGTTGCTGAGGGAAATAAGGTCACATTTCTACTGTTTAGTACAACCTTTTCCATTTTTCCATCCGTTCACTGTCATTTCAACAGTTATTTGCGCTCTAATGACCCCTGACCTTTTTTCCCATTCCTTTATTTTCTCTTTTCCTGTTTTTCTTTTGCTTTCACATGTGCTGGTACATGCAAAACATTCACAGTTGGGGCTGTGGAACATTTCATCTCAATGTTGAGTCTCTTCTAAATTTGCGACTAGGAGCGTAGCAGAGCCCTGACATTCTCAATGGTTTATATTTTCTATTATCTTTCTTAACAACTATTGATTTCTAATACTGAGAGGTGCTCTATCAGCCATCCATCCAGCCTTCCATTTTTCACATGGTAAATGTGACAATTACTTCTCTTCCTGGTGATGTGATGTTTGAATTACATCTTTTGCTTCCACAGATGGCCCGTGACAGGAAATTAGCCCAATAAGCTCATGCAAGAGAATAGGTTTCTAAAGTTATTCTCCTCACCGCCTCTTCCTCCCTCTGGTATTCTGTTTCCAGCCCAGCACCCCTCCTAACATACATACCTTACATACATATACAGTGAGCACCTACGTTTGGGTTCCTGCAGTCAGCACACGCATTTGCACCACAAAGTCTGGTGGATCTCCACACTCACAGCTGCGGGTCTCTTATTAAGCCCTTCTCACTGTACCCAGATGTAAATTCCAGTCAGTGCAAGTTTTCAACGCGCCTCTCCTGAGACGTTCTTTTCTTCTCCTCCCTGCAGTCCTTCACTGAAAAGAGACAATTAATCGTTCAGTCAATTACCCGCTTCAGACCTTAAACACCATTAAACTGCAGCTCTGGTTAAATGGAAAATGTTTCCAAACACCCCATAATCAAATCTGAGCTTTATAAGTTTGCAGCATTTTCATAAGCCATGGATCAATTATCCTGCCATGCAAACGTAGTCCCCCTTTTTTTTTTTTTTTTTTTTTACAGCATTCTCCCATATGACAGCCCCCATTTAAACCTCGGCCTGCCTGTGCGGGGGCTGGTAATAAATGGATTTATTTTACTTACAGCTATAGTTTCATGCATCGCTAAATCAGATTCTTGGATTGATGTACTGGCGAAAATCAACCGCTCGTGATCAGATTCCCAATAGTCCACCTGAGGGGGAGAAGTCTGTCTTCATTTAGGGAGCCCCGTCTTGTGGCTAAACCCAGCACATTAGCAAGCTCCACCACGCTGAATAAGCTGACTGGTTGGAGCCGATTGCTTTTCCATTGCCCCTCATGTCCTCTAATAACTAACAAGCTTAACTCTGCTGTCTCGGATCCATATTCTGGGAGCACTGAGAGCCACAAATCAAACCGGGTACAAAGTCAGAGGGGCGATCTTATTTTCTGTAGGAGCTGCAGGAGGATGGAAGCTGTGGGACTCTAATTGGCTCCCGTGTATTTCTCAAGAGCTTCAATTGTTTTATATTCTATGAGATGTTCTTGGCATTATAATGTAATATTCTTTGTTGTCACTTTATTTCACCTGGATGCATTTTTATCCAGCATCGTTCCTAGGAAGTTCTGTTCATTTATTAAATTGAGAAATTATCTTCTCCTCCGTGAACCATCACCTTATCGTGGTGGAGGAGTTTGTGTACCCTAATGAGCCTAGGAGCTATGCTGTCCGGGGCAGTTTGCCCCGGGTAGGGTCTCCCAAGGCAGATTGGTCCTAGGTGAAGGGTCAGACAAAGAATGGTTCAAAACCCATCTTGTCTGGGGTTAGGCCCTGGGATTCTGGAAAGCGCCTTGAAACAATTTTGATTGTATAAGACGCTATATAAATAAAGATTGATTTGATTTGATTTGATTTGAACGCTTTCGCTCGACTGCGAGAACCCCAACGTTGAACTAGAGAGTCTGGGGGCAAGCAAAAAGCCCACCCCCGCTCTCCGTCTCTCACCCTGAGCAACTCCAGCGTAGAAGAGTGTCCAACCCACCTCAAAGACTTGGGTTCCTGAGCCAACGCTATGTGTGGAGGTGAGGCCGACCATATCTAGTCGGTAACGCTCAACCTCCCCCACAAGCTCCAGCTCTTTCCCCGCCAGTGAGGTGACATTCCATGTTCCAAAAGCCAATTTCAATAAAAAAGGCCCCCGCCTTGGTCCGCCGCCCAATGTGGCGGGTGGTGGGTCCACTGGAGACGGGAGTGTCCACATAGCTGGTTCGGGTTGGGCCCGGCCGGGCCCCGTGGACGTAGGCCCAGCCACCAGGCGCTCGCCATCGAGCCCCAGGCCTGGCTCCAGGGTGGGGCCCCGGTAACCCTCCGGGCCTAGTTCAACGTTCTCGCAGTCGAGCGAAAGCGTTCAAATCAAATCAAATCAAATCAATCTTTATTTATATAGCGTCTTATACGATCAAAATTGTTTCAAGGCGCTTTCCAGAATCCCAGGGCCTAACAGCAGACAAGCAACAGTGGCAAGGAAAAACATCAGGGGCAGTGCCCTTCGACTGGCAGACCGGGGTGGTGGTCCCTATTTTTAAGAGTGGGGACCAGAGGGTGTGTTCCAACTATAGGGGGATCACACTCCTCAGCCTCCCTGGGAAAGTCTATGCCAGGGTGCTGGAAAAGAGGATTAGACTGATAGTCGAACCTCTGATCGAGGAGGAACAATGCGGGTTTCGCCCCGGTCATAGAACCACGGATCACCTCTTTACCCTTGCTGGGGTGCTTGAGGGGAGTTATGAGTTTGCCCAACCAGTCCACATGTGTTTTGTGGACTTGGAAAAGGCTTATGACCAGGTCCCCAGGAGCATCCTGTGAGGGGTGCTCCGGGAGTATGGGGTGGAAGGTCCCTTGATAAGGGCCGTCCAGTCCCTGTACCAAAGTAGCAGGAGTTTGGTCCGGATAGCCGGTTGTAAGTCGGACTCGTTCGAAGTGAGGGTTGGACTCCGCCAGGGCTGCCCTTTGTCACCGGTTCTGTTCATAACTTTTATAGACAGAATTTCTAGGCGCAGCCGGGGAGTGGAGGGTGTCGAGTTCGGTGGGCAGAAGATCTCGTCGCTGCTTTTTGCGGATGACGTAGTTCTTCTGGCGCCATCGAACAGGGACCTTCAACAAATGCTGGGACGGTTCACGACCGAGTGTGAAGCGGCAGGGATGCGGATCAGCACCTCCAAGTCAGAGTCCATGGTCCTCGCTCGGAAAAAGGTAGAGTGCCTTCTCTGGGTTGGGGAGGAGGTCCTGCCCCAGGTGGAGGAGTTCAAGTATCTCGGGATCTTGTTCACGAGTGAGGGTAGGATGGAACGGGAGATCGACAGGCGGATCGGAGCGGCGTCAGCAGTGATGCAGGCGCTTAACTGATCCGTTGTGGTGAAGAAGGAGCTGAGCCGGAAGGCAAAGCTCTCGATTTACCGGTCGATCTACGTCCCAGTCCTCACTTATGGCAATCAATGCTGGGTGATGACCGAAAGAACGAGATCGCGGATACAAGCGGCTGAAATGAGTTTCCTCCGCAGGGTGGCCGGGGCTCAGCCTTAGAGATAGGGTGAGAAGCTCGGACATCCGGGAGGGGCTCGGAGTAGAGCTGCTGCTCCTCCACATCGAGAGGGATCAGTTAGGGTGGCTCTGGCATCTGGCTAGGATGCCTTCCGGACGCCTCTCTTCAGAGGTGCTCCGGACATGTCCCACTGGGAGGCGGCCTTGTGGCCGGCCCAGGACTAGGTGGAGAGATTACATCTCTCGCCGTGCTTGGGATCGGCTGGGGGTTCCCCCGGAAGAGCTGATAGAAGTGGCCGGGGAGAGGGCTGTCTGGGCATCCCTCCTGAAGCTGCTGCCCTTGCGACCCGGATCCGGATTAGCGGCAGAAAACGAAACGAAACGAGAAATTATCTTGTGGTTGAAGCTCAAGGTAAATCACTTCTGTGGGGTTTTTTTCCCAACACATTTCTCTGCAAGCAAATTGGTGAAAACATCCGACTGTTGCCTTTCAGGCTTGGAGTTGTATGCAGCCGCTTAAAAAATCAAAAATATAAAGACTGTTTTTCAGAAACAGAAAAAATTTAATTGTAGCAGAATCCAGCAAATCAGAATTATGGACAATGGGAAATTCAGTTTAGAACACAACAGCATAAATTCTTAGTTAGATTACAAATAGAAATTAGCAAAGCAGACGTAAGAGACTGGTCCAGGTCAGTGGATGCAGCTCGTAGCTGCAAACTTGGCAGTTAACTAACATCAATCAGTCTCCTCTGTGTGTAATAAAAGTTCAGAAAAAATGGCATTAATCAGTCAAAGAAAGGCCACCAGAAAGGTCAGTCAGAAATAGCACCTGATCGCCATGTGGAGGGGTTCTAAGAGAAGAGCCGAGGGATCTGGACAGGCGGTGGTTCTCTGAAGATCACTCCACTCTCCAATATTTCATGTTCATTGAGTGGCAGCCTGTCATCTTTAAATGACTACCGGCACTCGTGGCAGCTGTAAAACTTTTTGAGCATCTGGTTTCATCTCACCTTAAACCTGATGGGGTTCAATACCAGCCCATCAGCTCCATCTGGTTATGAAGCGATGGAATCAGCACGACCTGCCTGCAACAACTTTTTTCTGCATTACAGCCAATTTCAATGCCGGTTTACCGTCTTGATCAATTCCAAATGTCCACACAAACAGAATCGATTTGCCTTCAGCCCAAAAAATTGATCAGAGCAAAATTTGGTTGATGTGCGGCCGAGGATAACGGCCCGCTCGTGCTTAAGTGCGAGATCGGACCATGACAGCTGTGTCACCTGTGAACGGAGGTGCGAATTGGATTGCTCGTCATTGTCTTGTCTGGCAGCGGCCACCTCTGCTCCGTTGATAATACGATTGACTGCTCCCCTGTCTGTCCGCTAATGTAATTGTCTGCAGCTATTTTGGTGAGGATGTGATCAACATAATTGGCAGAGGTTCCTCCCTGGTCACGCCAGAATCAAGTCACCTCCTGGGTCCATCTCCTCCTCCTCCTCCTCCTTACAGCTAAGCGCTTGTCCAGCCACAGTAAATAACCAGAGGGATGAAAACAAACCATGGCTGATTTTAATGGGTCCTAATATCTCAAAATGTGAGATGACCCAGAGGCCAGACTCTGGGCTCACCGATCTCATGTTGTGATCTTGTGTTTCAAAATGTATTTTAAAAGCCAGGTACAGTTTAAATGAATTATGCCCCATATCTGTGCTCAAAGAGCCATTTCCATGCAGCGTAACGCCATATGGTCATCTCTCATTTCCTGTCCCGTGCACTGTTATCTCAGATTGATCATTTTTGTTTTACGGCCCAGAAAATAATTACCTGCCTCTGTCGGGAAAAGCGACCACAGGGTGCGCGGCTCCCAAGACGGGCAGCGACGGCATCAGCATCCTCTGAGGATACAAAGGGGTTCCTCTTCTGCAGGCCGATAAAATGCGCCGCTACATGGCAGGCGCGTGTGACAAATGGGCACAGGACATAGCAGGTAATTTAATTTTTTAAAAGAAGAAATGTGTTTATCATCGCTGTAGGAACAACACACAGGAATAGTATCTGGAATCACTGTAGCCTGCTGATAAATGTGTTCAGAGACAGTTGTTCAGCGGCAACAGTCACAGTTTTTAACTGGAGAAGCTAGAAACGATGAGGACGTATTTGGGAACTGGAGTCATTTTTGTTTGGAATGTTTTGAGGATTGAGACTTGTTTTGGAGGTTAAGGTTAGCCCTTTAACGACTGAAGGTTCCAATTAGGGTTAAACAGGGTTAAATAACTGTGGGGAACTTGTCTTTCTCTTAAACAGGAGTGTTTTCTGAACCTTCTGAAAAATTGTTGAGTTTTGATTTGTAGACGTTTTGCAATATTTTTGCGTCTTTATTGCTTCGTTTGTTCAATTTAAAACACAGTGGTATAAATTAGAATGTAGCGCTCCCAAGTGCTCATGTATTAAATACGCCCATAAATTTTAAATAAAATATTATTTATTTCCTATGTTGAAATTATTCTTGATAAATAAAGCGTATACCTTCAAAAAACAAATCTGGTCTTAGTGGAATGTGGCTTTTACACCTACAACATACCTCACCCCTTCACTCCTTCATCCAGGCACTTGCTCACATGACTGATTTTCATTCTCAACTGCCGTATTCCTTTGTTGGATGTTTTCTTATGGTTTAGACAATAACTAGTTAAACCGGACAGCGTGTGTGTCTCTTTTGTTGTGGACTTCACAAGTGGGCCATCACAATGTGTCAGTCATTGAGCATCTAAACAGAAAGTGTCTGGGGCAGCCACCATGTTAAAGGTCTGTCAAAGTAGCTACAGCTTTTAATTTAGGACCAGAAGCTAAAGATTTAGCAGAGACAATGAATTGGAATGCACAAAGACATCAGGAGAGTTTACATCTTATAAAAAAAATGAACACCCACACCGTCATTCTCATGCTGAGAAGCACTTCCCCACATACTGTATAAGCCCCCTTTCCACTCATGTTTCCAAGGAACTTTTAGTCCCAGGAATTTATAAACCTGAAAAAATCAAATCAGATAGCAATAGCAAAGTGAGGATTTTCTTGCAAAGTGTGGCCATTTTGACTGATCCCCATAACTTTAAGAGACCGGTTGAGGGTTAGGACTTGGTTTTAGGTCTGGGTTAGGGTCAGAGGGTTCGTTGGGATGGTCTGGGTATCACCTGGAGCTGGTTATTGTATTATGTCGATGAAAGTCCCCACAAAAATAGAAAATTGAGGATGTGTGTGTGTGCACGAGTGCGTATTTGGGATGCAATGCACCAATTATCATTTAAGGAGATAGAAAAAGAGAAAATCAGACGTGTGTGAGATATGTGGCAGTGCCTTAATGGAGCCGTACATATCAAACAAACTCCCGTGACACTGAAGAAGCAGCAGCACAGCTTTTGTTTCTCTTTCATCCTTGTCCTCTGTTGTGCGTTTGTCAGCCTCATTCCCACCACAGCAGGAAGCAGCGGTCGGCTCCCGTCCCTTTGATCACCCCATGAATGTTATTCACAAAAAGTACATTCAGGAAAGACGAAACAAACGCATAGCGCCTCCACCTGACCTTTGCGAAGCGGCCTGACGTGGCAGATATCTCCGGCTGGGTCTCTGCTGCCTCCATCTCTCTGTTGCTCTCAGGCAGTGTCATCACTGTGGAAGTTTATTTTAATCACAAACCTCTTATCTCTGAACGCCCCAACCCACCAACCCCCTCGGAGTTTTATCAACCAGACACTCATTCATTCTCTCAATCACCTCATCCTCAGTTCATCACTCACCTTCATCCCCCAAGCCTCTTTACACGGCTCCGCTGGCTGCTCATCGCTCTGTGTTTCCACCGTGTCACAGCCTGTGTCACTAAATTTAAATCCCTCACTTGCTCACTCTGGCTTTCATTGCACCCTCCGCCACCTCTGCCTCTCACAGCCAGAGCTGACTCCTCAGTCTGGGACTCTGGTAAGTACACCGCTGAGTAATTAATCATTTGGAAGAGACTGATGGGGAGGCAGGCTCTGGATGACAGAGCGATGGGCAGCATGATGCCCGCTGCTAGCCTGAGATTCACAGAGGAACCTCTGCAGAATCGCTACAAAGCAAAAAAAACTCTGTTAGCAAAAACAGCAGTCAGGAGTCATCGAATTCACACTAATCACTGCAAATAAGGTCAAACCAGGCGGGAAACCAGCTGCAGCTATCAATAATGTGAGTTAAATCCAGCTAAAAAGAGAAAATATCCCAGATAAAGTTCAATTTTTGATGTCAGGTTTTTTTTTTTTGCTTTGTCACTCAAGGGTGAATTCTGCCATTTTCCCAGGAAAAATGCTGTTTAACTGGTTTATGCGACATCTGTGTCTGGCACAGTTTCCGCTCTTCTTGCCTTGAAGGAATACAGCACCTTCTTAGAAGTGTAATCACTCAGTCAACACCCAGCCTATTTATACGTTGACAGGGTTTTGATGTGCCGCCATCTGCCGTGTCACCGCGGCGATAAAGAGCTCAAGGAGTTAAAAAGCTCGACAAAATTTCCCAGATCCCAATTGAATCAGACGTGCTGAAACGGGTTCAGTTCATAGAAGGCCGCACCTCCCAGCACCCGGGACTCTGAGGAGCCACCGCCGGCGTGATGAGGCCTCCGCGGTTGGTGTTTTTTTTTTTTTTCCGTGGCACATGCACAGATGATCAAACAAAACTGGATCTGGGGAATTTTAGGGACCCGGCTCTTGTGATCTAGCGGAAAATATTCTCCATCGGGTAAAGATTTCTACCTGATCAGGGTAGAATCTGTTTGACTGTCGCTGAAAACGCAGAGCTCAAGAGAGGAAAGACGGCGGGAACTTTAGCAACAATGTCTGCAAAATTAGAACAATAGCAACTGTTTTATAATGTTGTCTGTTGTTTTATATGCCAGGGACATAAGGAGGAAGAGGTAGAGGATGATGGGGGGGGGGTTGCTGTTTTTATACCTTTACATAAAATTATGAACATTGAGGGAGGGGTGTTGGTAAACTGCCCTCAACTGACTCTCCGAGCATTTAGGAGTTTAGTGCCTTGCTCGAGAACACTTCTGAACCGGGACTTGAACAAGAAACCCAGCCCAGTTTTGGGTACACACCCATGCTCCACACAGCTAATGTCAGGTTTCAGCTCACCATGCTCACCTGCAAGGTATTTATCATATATGATCATAAAAATAAAAAAAAAATCAAATTCAGGGAGCTCGTGTGCACGTCTAACATGTCATTTCAAATGTCATATCTTAACCCTCAAACAGTCCAGCAAAAATGGCCCCACTCTGTATACATGTCCTCACTTTACTAGTGGAATGAGTATTTCAATACTATGTGGCAAATACAAGGACACACACACACACACACACACACATTATATAGATGCACAGATAAAAAACAATGTGAATCCTCTGGTTCACTGATGTCAGCTTGATATCAAGTGAAAACCTTGAGGGGGAAGGTCAAACCGCCTCGGTTATCTCACACACTCACTGATTTCCTTTGGCATCACTAACACAAATGGCTGCTTTCATAACAGCCATATTTAGCGCAGTAGTCTTTTTGATGTGAGAGGCCTCCACGAACACTGGATGTAATCCCTACAAATGGCGCGACACGTACTGTTGCCCACTCGTGCGCACTTATGGACAGGGAGATTTAGCAGGTTGTTATGTATGATGTGCACAATCCAAGGACAAGGATCACGTTGGCAATATAGCCAGAAAATGTGGCGTATATACGCATGTATCTGGATGGATAGACGTTCCCACTTGGCAATTCCGCATGGGGCACTACACAGTTGTTGCAATCCCAGCAGAGGTCAGGAGGGTTTACACCGGAGGTGAATGAAGTGTCTCCTTCTGCGTCAAGGATACATGATGGAAATGATTATTCAACAGCGACGTGTGCCATCCTGGAAATGAGACGAGGCAAGGTGACATGATGAAGGTGACATCATGAAACGTACCTAACGATACCCAGGTCCTGCTTTTTTTTCTTTTTTTTTTCGCTGCTACCCCGCACAGAGTACACGTAGCCATCTCCATTTGTCCCAGCTGTGTACTTCCAAAAGGCCATGCAACTCATCTATAATAGTGATTATACTTTGTGAAATGAAACAAAAAGAAGGGTTAGGTTCCACCAACATTATCTATTCATGCACTACGCATGGTTCAAGCCACTCTAATGAAATGACTGCCAAATGATTTTTCTATACTTTAAAATAAAGTTTGCAATAATAAATCCATCACACAACAGTGAGTCTGTCCTCCAAAGAACCTCCAGCGGCACTTAGAATTAGGCGCCACCTAGCGGCCATGCGCCTCATGACATTTCTAGACTGATAACAGCTCCACGTTTGGAAAGCAGCAGTTAGCAATTAAGGTGCACATCTGTACCTGCAATAACTCTAACTGTGACCAGTAGAGGTTGGTGAGATGTCTCTGCTCTCTTCTCCTGGGTGTATTGGGCAATTGTGGATAAAAATCAATAAAAATGTCCATCTGTGAACCATCCCAGTGTGAAAGGCTGATAGAAAACATGACCTTTAACCCACCTTTGGCTTTAGAGTAGGTTCAAGTAATTCACAATGAAATGTAATGTCCTTAACAACGTATCAGTTAAGGAATTAAAAAGCTAAAAGAACGTAACAATAACCTGGAGATGACTGCTCAGTTATAATCTGTTATTTTGAGAAGAGTCCAGCTGCTACAGTAGCTGGAACCCCCCCCCCCCCCCCCCTTCCCTTCCCCAACATCTCCTCGTGCTCTCGGTTCCAGAGGGTGGAGAACGGAGGTGGTCTGAGGCGTTGACAGTCGGTTCTCTATCAGGACTGTCTGTCACCTTAAACATTTTAATGAATTTGTGTTGTTTTGTGGTGGGGGGGTGGAATCAATTTCACCTGATCTATTTTTTTTTTAGCTGTCTGGCCTGATTCACTGTGGCCCAATCCATTACTGCTCGCCATTGGCCTGTTCCCTGTGTGCTACGGAACACACGCTGAACACACCGCTGCTCTCAGGATCATTTGACTCAAGTCTTTTTTAGGTTGGGACCGTGTCTTGTGTTTGCGGGTCACTGCCTCTTGATGTGCCAAGCGCCTGTTTTTGTGTGTTATTTTGATAACTTTCAATGATAAAAGCGGCTCCATCACGGAAGACGGAGTGAGACATTTCTGTAAGTATTCTAAATGCGGTATCGGCGATCAGAAAATCAGACGTGGAGCTCGTTATCAGGTGCACGAGCAGCAAGTGAAGCTGCTCCATAAGCGAGTTTTTGCAGGTCAACGCTGTGCTTCAGAGACACCAGGCCTTCTTGACGGGTCCTTTTTTCAGCTATTCTTGTTTTGTTGCAAGCTGCACAGTCACACATGAGGAATCATCGTGCGCTGCATACAGTCGTTCACAGCATCTGCAGGTTTTAACCACAATATCCTCATAATCCTCATTACTTGGCTGGTGGGCGGGTGGTCCTAGCCTAGGCGTCATTCTAGCCTTCCTTTTCTGAGAGATTATCAGCTAGGGCGAACGCCTCCTGTGGTAATTGCGCGTTCAGCATCGGAACCTACACATCCTGCGTTCTCTCAAAGACTGATCTCGTTATCCTCGTGAGGCTGCAGTTGTGATGTAGCCTGTCATTCCAAATGGCACAAGATTTAGCGCCGACGACGTGCAGAGGGAAAATTGATTGTTTTTTTTCTTTTTCTTTCTTTTTTTTTCTGCTTTAGGGCTCATTGATGCCATTAGAGTCTTTACAGATCTCATCTTATTACCATCAAAAGGCGCACGCCGAGCATCTGTCGTCTCTGACAGATTAAATGAGCGTGGCTGGACCTGAAGCCATGTCAGTGGGGGGAGGACTGGATGAGCTGAGGGGTAGAACGGCCTTGGTGAGGCAACAAGAGCCCCTGGCGGACTAGCCCGCTGATGGCCTTTAAAGTCATTGTACGTTTGCTGCAGTAGTGAAAGGTCCTTAAAAATCTGAGTCAAATGTCTCTACTGACTGACTTCGACAGGAAGAGCAGCATTTACGGCTCTGATCTGGAGCGCTTTGAATTATTGAAACGCTCTGAATAAAGCTCGCAGGCGTCCAGCTGTGCACGCCAACAGCAGAACCATGTGACAATACGCCCCTAAGCCAGTTCTGTGCTGATTCAGCTGCTGCATGGACACGTTTTGGGATTTGGTTCGCTAAGCTAGCATCCACGGTTCAACAGACTTGACCCGACCGTTGTTGGTAGGTCTGTTTCAGTGGACGGATGTGTTTTGGGGGGAAAGATGTGGTTTTTGATAGCCGAGCAAGCTCAGATTACAGCGTAGTGCTCGGTGGGAACAGGCTGCTGTGTTTTTTAATCTCACTCAATAACCGTGTTTACATGGACACCGACACTTGAAATAAAGGGCTGATTAGAATAAAAATGTGTCATGTAGATGGGTCCGTTGGAAGATTCTGATCTGATTCGGCTCAATCAGAAAGAAATTGTTCCCTGAGAGGGATCAACAAAGACCAACAGTTCAGATGAAACGTGGGAGGATGCGGAATTCATCGAACCATCAGCCAAATTAAAACTTGCTGGAAAAGCTTGAAGGCTAGCTACTACAAAGCAAAAAAATAAACAGAACAGAACATGAAAAACATCTCCATTCTGTCCGTTTTGCACTTCCGTGATGGATTATTGGCAGCACAGATGAGAGTATAAGTCTTCATTTGTGGTTGTTTTAGGGGAATTAAACAACTCTGCACATGTCAAAATATTGCTATTCTCAATAAAGTAGAGAATAATCCAATAATAATCCAGTCCACATTAGGATTGGATTATTTGATTATTCGATCTATGTAAACACTGGATTCCGGTTTTCCAGTCCCTTGTTTTTCATCTGATTAAGAAAATTCACGCAAGTAAACTACTGACCCCCGACTACTGCAGCAGGACGAGTCTGTCACTCTAACACGACCTTGGCATCCATACCTAATTTTATGGTATTTGCAGTCGGTCCGAGGGGAACAGTTGTCGTCTTCCTGCTCCTGCGTCTTTTGCTCTGTTGTGCTTTGAGTCGCAGCTTTCTCAAAGACTGTTCCTGCTTTTGGGCTTCCTTGTTCTTCCCTCTGACCTCTATATCTATCTATCTATCTATCTATCTATCTATCTATCTATCTATCTATCTATCTATCTATCTATATCTATCTATCTATCTATCTATCTATCTATCTATCTATCTATCTATCTATCTATCTCTATCTATCTATCTATCTATATCTATCTATCTATCTGTCTATCTATCTGTCTGTCTGTCTGTCTGTCTGTCTGTCTGTCTGTCTGTCTGTCTGTCTGTCTGTCTGTCTGTCCGTCTGTCCGTCCATCCGTCCGTCCGTCTGTCCGTTAACCCTAGTGTGGTGTCTGAGGGACCCAGCTTGTGTTTTGCACCTGAATGGGTTAAATTTCAAGTTAAAATAAAAGTCAGTAGTTTTGAAAAACCTTGCTTCACTTGTAAATTTGTTCCCACTCATATCTTGATTTTCTTTATTATGTTTTAAATAATAAGTTATAAATGTGACCTAACAAAGGTAAAGGGCAAGTATTAACCATATATATTGTTTATACTGCTTGTAATTGGGATAAGCTAAGCATCTGTTCATTATTTTAACATAAAAGTGTTTGATTGTGCGGCATTAAAAGCCACAAAATGCAACGGGTCCATCAGACCCACAAACACTGGCGGAGTAACAACAATATGAACATTATGAACATTACAATATGAACGCAAGGGTTAACTTTAACTCCCCACTCTTGCTGTTTCCATGTTATTTCCTTCACTCTACACTTTCCCCCCTATTTTTATCTTCAATTCCTCTTTCTGTCTATGAGCCATCAGGAGATTTTCAATTACTGACTCTTATAATGAAGTTTTTGCTTTAATAACATTGCTTTGTGCCTCCTCTGGATGGATTTTTTTATTGACAACCCAACAGGCTGCTCATCGTCACCCTGAGAGTAAGCCAGCACACAGTGGCCCCATCAAATTGAATTTGAGTCTGAAGAAAACAACAGCACGGAGAACAAGTTCACTTGTGGGATTTCGTGTTGTTCTTAACTGGTTTACCTGCTGCCCTCAGGGATCAACAGACTGCTGACAGTGCTGAGCGTCTCCAGAGTGGATCGGAGCATTTACAGATGCTGAAGTGGATGAGGAACATTGGGCAAGAGTCAATTTGGCTGTTTGGAGTTTTGGGTTTGTTGACATTTGAGCAAGACTGGGGGTGTTTTAAATGCAGGCGTGGTTGTAAGTTACAACATCCCACTCACACACTCAAAGGCTGTTTGGAATAAATAGCCTATTTGGTAAGAAGCTGTGGGAGGCCTATTTTTCTGTACTGGATAAATCATTTCATAGTATATTTTCTACTGTTGTTCATGTGAAACTTCTACAGTTTTACCTTGGTCTGATTTATATATATACTGACCGTGTTTTCTCTCCGTGCTATTTTTCTTCACATCATGTATTTTTGATTAAACATTTATCCCTTATCCACAATTCCACGAACTTTTATTAAAAGGAATTTATTTACCTGGCTAAATTATTTCTAGTAATCTGTTTTCTGAGAACTTTGTTCAAATCAGATGGATTGGGAGTGGTCCAGTGGTGACTAGCTTATTAGCTATTTCTCTCAATAAATACGCTTAAAAGTCCTAGGAACTCAGGTGTGAGCCGCAGGTGTGAGCCGCAGGTGTGAGCGCTGGTCAATACTCAGCTCCGCCTCTTGGGAATTCCAGGAAATATGAAAAATCCTACATCCTTCCAAGGTACTTTTGTCAGGGAGGGAAAGGAAAGTTTTAATTGCCTGCAGCTCCTGGGGTGAAACAGAGGACTGCAGAGGATGCATTTTGTATATTCTGGGCAGAGTGGAAGTGTTCTGCTCAGGACTGTCCGTTCCTGCTCCTTTCTTACGTTGGTGGAATATCAACATAGCATCAACTAGCTAGGAAGTTGGAAAAGGGCTGAGATTTAAAGCAGGAGGCAGGCCTCTGTACCGGCACGGCCTGATTAAACGTAATTTGACAGCACAGCGGCAGCACAGATGTCTCTGTGGACTCTGGTCTTCGATTTTTTCACAGCCCAGTCAAACACAAGTTTGTCACGCTCTTCTGACGCATCATTTTGGAAGATGGATTACATCTGGCAGAGATCACACTGAGCTCTTCCTCGGCTTGACTTTTAGAGTTTCTTCCTCACTTTTTATTGCACTTACACATCGAGGAAAGATATTAATCACTCGAGCAGATGTTTGGAACACCCCCCCATCAGCCGGATACAAGTATCCATGTCTCTAATGCTTTCCTGTGATGAAATCAGGGGTGATCAGCACGCTTTCCTGCTAGGATCACTGGGATTTCTGATTTACTAAGAGTCCTCGGCTCAGAAGGGTCATCATCACAGTTTGCTACGGAGCCTTTCGACCATTTTCAGGGAACCAATCGCTCTCTATCTGCTGTGTTGTTTTGTAGGGAGCCGCTGATGTGGTGTCAGGGAAGGAAAGGCGTGTCGCAGTCAATTATCTGCAGGTATTGCAACAAAGCCGTGGCCAATTCTGTTTCCCTTTTTTCAAAGCAGACCTTTAGTGACAGTTGTGCCTTTTGATTGTCTGTGTTGTAACCTTGAGAATGTTCTTTTTTCTCCCCTCGACTGCAGTTGCTACACAGGCCAAAACTGCCACTCAAATCCCTTTATGACTAAAAAAAATGTATCACAAATCAGCACGCCTTCATTTACTGTGGTATTTTTAAATTTTCTTTAATACATTAAAAGCTATCTATCTATCTATCTATCTATCTATCTATCTATCTATCTATCTATCTATCTATCTATCTATCTATCTATCTATCTATCTATCTATCTAAACAAGGAAAAAGGCAATTCTAAAATATCTTGAGACTGTCTGAAAGCAGATGTCATCCTTCAGAGCGGAGCACTGCACTTCAGTTTTACATAAATTAAATGTCACACTGACTATTTCTGGCTCCACAGGTCAGCAACACAAGATCAAAAGAGTTCTGAACAGTTGTTTTGGTGGATGTCAGACAAATTTCCGACAGATGATTCAATGTAAAGTGAGCGTATAATCATCCCAGCAGGTTGCCAACGCGATGATGTTCATCCATCAACTGCTTAAATTAGTAGTGCTGAGGCAAGTCTGAGGCACACACCCACACAAGTTAGTAACTTGCCAGGAATTCTCGAAAACTTGGGAAGGGAAAAATGGACAAAGAACAGAGTTATAAATGTCTTAAGGGGAGAAGGCTGTGTCCTTGACATGAAGGCCGCAGTGTCTCAGTGAAGGCATCGCTGTCTGAGCTAGCCTGGTAAACATCATGTGACCGGAGGTCAGATGACCTTTCATGACAGTTTCATAGATTCCAGAAAGTTCTCTCTGAAAGCAACTTTGAACATCTTTTCACTGTGGATCAACGCCTGACAGACGATCCTCTCAGCCACGATGCGCCATGGGTGGCAGCCTGGACTCTGTCCAATGAGAGCGCAAGGTCGGCGTCGACTAATTGGGCGGGAAATGCATCTGATGAGAGACAAAAACACAACACAAGAGCAGTCGTGTTCAATAAATGAATTTGTGAAGCTTCTATTTTCGCTCAAAATGAGGCCTGTGAGAGACACGCAGACCCGGCACGCGAGGAAAGTTCACGGTTAATTTCAGGCAAGGACCCTGCTCAGTGTGGAGCAGCCATTACGCAGCACTGGTGCAGCCAGCAGCAGTTAGCTGTAATAACAGCCCTGTCAGCCATTCACCCACAGCAAGGCCTTGTTCACATTACAATGTAATAACATAATGAAATAAAAGTGTGATGGCGTGTGAAACTGTCGTGCGACACCCTCCCTCGCAAAAACTAGGAAAATTGCAAAATTGCTCCTCAGCCACAATCATTGATCCATCATCATCCAGACATGAACTTTGTCACATAATAGGAGATCTGTGCTGTTCCACAGCGCTAATCTTGGCCTTGGAAAATTCACTCAAATGATCCAACTCTTAGTCGTGTGGATGATTCACGCTCTTTTTCGTGACGATTCACTCTTACTTTTAACCACCTCTCTGCACTGAGGGCTGTGAGATTGAGACACAGGTGATACAAAATGAAATTTCACGTTGGACACATTGCGTCAAACTCACTGTCCTTATTCAAGGTAGTTTTCTTTGTCAACTGGACTGGGTTTCTTCTCTTGAAGATGTTTCGCCTTCTATCCAGAAGGCTTCTTCAGTTCTGAAATCGCTGGGGAGAGAGCTTGAAAATATAGCCCCTGTGGACCATCTGGATGCTAATGATCTAGGTGGCCCTGCTAACGACTCTCAGGTGACCACCCAGATCATTAGCAACCCAGTCCAGTTGACATAGAACACTACCTTGGATACAATAACCTGGATGATTGAGAATCTACTCAGACACACTGTCTTTATTGTCCACGCTTCTCGGGCGCTTCTGTGGACGAGATGAGCTTCATACAGGAGTGGAGGATCTGCAGGCCGTTCATCTCTCTGAGCTTGTCCGCGTGCCTGGAAAGCATTAAAACAGCATTAAACTACTGTAAACACAATATATCTGAAATCCTGGGCGAATCCATTCTTGAGGATATTAAAAGTGTAGATGCAATCAGCGGAGCGAGGTAAGCGAGGCACCTGGGCTCAGAGCGGCACAGCTTCCCAAGAGCAATGGCCGCATTTTTCTGCACGTCTGTGTTGGTAGCGTCCGCTGCTGCGTGCCGGAGTAGCAGCAGCACAATATCAGTGCCCAGCAGGTTGCTGGCAATTCCCTCTAATTCGAGGCAGTGGGCAAAGCACAGGGCTGCATTTCCCGACACCGTCTCGTCGCAGCTGGAGCCCAGCAAGTGACGTAAATCAGACAGTTCTGTACGACAACAAAGCGTCAAAATTTATCAGAGGGAAGTCCCATGAAGCACACCAGTCGTTCATCCATCTGCTGTGTGAAGCCTATAAACACATCATTTGCATTTAGGTCAAATGCTCACACATTCAAAGATCAGGGGAGTGTCAATCATTCCTTACTTTTATCAGACCTCAGCAGCTCCTCCCGTGCCTGGCGACTGGCGGCAGTGCACACCGCCAGAGTCTGAATGGCGTACTTAGTAATCCTGGGCTCGTTTCTCTGGACAGACAGATGCGGAATAACAACGCGTTTAGATTAAACAGCGATGGCAAATACTGAAAATCTGTTTAATCACGTCAATATTTGACGATTGCGGGGGGGGTGAAAAAAAACAATGTTGAGTAGGATGCAAACATTTTGCCTGTGTGTACATACCTTCAGCAGCCGGTGCATTATACCCACCACGTTCTGCTGAAGAGCGCGGTGAACAGCCTCGGAGGACTGAGGGAGCACCGTGCTCAGCACCCCCGCGGCTCTCTAGGAGACAAACCAGCAAACTGGCATTAGAATAAGAAAATAGGACCGTTGTTACCACCTGCTGTTTACACCAATGTCTGTCCAAACTCATTAAATATATATAACTGATGGAGACTTTGGGGAAGGGACAGCTCTGCCTCATCTGTAAACAAGTAAGCAGACTGTTTACTGTAAACAGCTATCCAAATGAAAGTGCATAACTTTGTTTTGCAGTTTTCCGGCTCCCTGGTGGCAACAAAGTGATTAATGCCAATTTTATCCTGAGCTCCACCCCCTTGTGATTACCTCCAATGATTACCCCCATATGCTTTGTCTGTTTTGTTCATTTTCATCTGCCCCAAAAATATTTTATTTTGTCCCCAGACTCTCTACACGGTGCTTGTTTTTGTTTTGGTTCGCTGTTATTAATTGTTTTGGGTATTTTTAAAATAAAAGCCTCAATTCGATGCAAAATTATTTTATATGTACTTGGGAGTCAAAGTTGGACCTTAAATTAGTTCTCTTGAGCGCAATGTGGTCAGAGAGAAGGGATCACACGGTGGGGGTGCCGATCGTTATGATCATTTATGTAATATAACCCATAAATATGAAAAGGAAAGGGGTCAGAGGGATCAGAGCAGCAATAGGGCAAGAAAAGTCTCAAACGTGAGGGTGAGCTTTGAATGTGAGGGACAGATGGTCGGAAATTTGGGCCTCTGTTGGCAGTCGCAGAAGCACAGAAGGGCTGCAAGAGTCATTATAGAGGCAGAAGCACCTGGAACTGGAGCTTTAATCAAATCTAATGACAATTAACAGATTCCTCTGAAGACTTGGGACTAGCCGAGGCCTTAGAAGAGTCCTGTTATTCATGACAAATGTCTACTATAGTGGATTTATTGGATCCATACAAAGGGAAAAAACAAAGTAAACCATGACTGGGAATTAGAAAATAGAGCTCCATAAGATATTTTTAAATGGACACTGCTAAAGTGCTAAATGAAGGTTCACCCACAGTCACAATGTCCCCATTATTATCCTTCAGTAGGTCCACACAGCAAATACACAGGGCAGCAGCATGCTCCTGAAACAGACAAGGACAAGTGTTCACCTTACTATCTGCGACATTTAGTTCTCCATCAGCTTTTAATATGTCTTCTATGCTGCATACTGTGTGTTTATTTGGATAACTGACTCTTCGCTGGGCAAGTAAAACACTGTTATCTTACCTGGATCGCTGGAGAAGCGACTGCTGACAAATTCATGATAAAACCGAGCAAAGCATAAAGGACCTCTTTGTATTCGCAGGCTCTGCAGTTGCTCTGGAATGACAGTCGATTCAGCCGTAAATGAAACACAAAAACAGCTAAACCTTCAACAACAGCTACGCTCCAGTCTCACTGACAACAACGTCCACCAAGGCCATCCAGCAGTCTGCATTGTGAGCGAAGCTGCAGCGGATGACGTCGTCTCGGGTTAGACAACCGACGGCCGACATGAGCGAGACGAGAACGTGCTGATCGTACTTGCTGACAGTTCTCTGAAAGGAATAAGAGGAAATGTGCACATCTGTCACGACACAGGCAGAATGGCAGCAAACAAATGAAACGTCCGGCATGTATTTACCAGTATTGATGTAAATGGAACAATGACGGCATCTGCCAACACGTCCCTCAGCTGAATGAAAAACCTGTCAGAAATGTTAAACATTTAGGAAAGAAAATCCCCAAAAGTTGCTGTGTGATTTGAGATTTGTGGCCTTGGACATGGATCCATTATGTCTGTGAAAAAAGATCCCCGTATTTGTCCTTTAGACGAAGAAAATCGATCTCCCTGTTTCCCTGCTTGATACCTCTTTCCAGCCGAGTTGGAGAGTCTGTGTTGCCTTTTCATGCCTGTTTTCATGAGGCATCAAGGAGGGAGACCAGTGGAGAGCCTTTTTCCCTTCAAGGGACACTAACACTTGGATGGCGCACATGAATAATTGAAGATATCACATTCGTGTTTTTCAGTGGAGTCCATCTGATATGATGGCAGATTGTTAAAAACCTTCAACAGTAATATATTAATAATGATTTGAGGCTGGTGTTCTGTTAAGCTCCTTGTTTTACTTGTTTTCTGCAGCAAAGTTCTCCAAAACGGTGACTGCTGCTTCCTCCCGCTGCTGCTGCTGCATTGTGATGGACCACATGAGGTTCTTTGTTAAGCTTCACAGCCAATTCAAGGAAAAGACAGAAAGAGAGAGAGAGAGCGAGAGAGAGGATTAAAGGACAGAAACTCAAAAAAAAAAATTGCTGCAACAATTTTAACGATAACTTTGCAGCAATATGTTGAATATTCATCAAGCAGATGTTATTAGAGAGCTTCTAATTCCATTTTAATTGGAAATATTTTGACTCAAGCACATTCTTTTTGTTTCATCAATAGAGTAAAAGTGCTCACATGTGCACATTTAGGTTGTCGGTGGCCAGTCGTCTTCCATATGGCGTCTGTGTGTACAAACACAACAGCGCCAGGCATCCTTGCTGCACTGCAGGATTGTCTGATGTTAGCAGCTCAACAATAGACCGCTTGCTGACCGGGCTTTCCATCAAAATCTTCAGGTTTTCAGCTGAAATCAAATGGAAACAAACAGATGCGCGAAGAATGAGCTAGAAGGACACAGCGTCCTGCTGTTCCCAAGGACTGAGAAACGACCGAGTATGGATTCGGTTCGGTGGAATGTATGTACAGTATTCAAATGGGAAAAGTGCTAGACATTATCTAATCACAGGTAATCTTACTCTCAACCTCCTCATTTATTATTAGATTGCATTGTGCCTGACAGGATCCTTTTCATTTCAAAGTTTTGATCTTCCTGCTCAGCTGCATATGTAAAACTTTATCTGAGTCAAGGATGGTGCCGTTAAAACATTAGTCAGAGTTTTCTTCCTGTATTACTTGATTTTGAAAAGGAACCAAATATCTGACTATGACTCTACCTGTTAAAATGACACAAAAAGAGAAGATTACCAAGCCCACTGTTGTCAATCTCTCATCAAAATAATGATGATGTAAAAAATAAAACTTTTACCGTTTCCACGACAAGCCACTTTCCATAATTTCAGGACAGACAAACATAGTTCTTGGCTGTCTGGGGCTTTTGTTTTCGGCAAGAGGCATCTGTAAAAAGAACCCAATGCAGCACCTTCAGCGAATGCATTGAAACACTCAGATCATCGAGCTGAATCAAATTCATTTAAACTTTAAATAACCTGCCACAAAAAGCAATCATGTCCCGCCATCTTTTACTTCACTATCAGCTTATAGTTGCTGATTAGAATAATTCATCCTTGCTGTAAAATGTTACTTATCTCAGTTATTTGCACTTTTCTGTGTTGCATGTGGTAATACAATTGATGCTGGTCTCACTGTTCTGATTCTTATTATTTACACCTTACCTAAGGCAAAAAATAGAACCTTAGCCCTATTGTTCGTTCGAGCTATCAGAGAGAGGAAGAGCGGAAAGCAGAGCATGATCTCAGCACTTTGGCCTATTATTGTCTGCATGGCCCTCTCTCTCGGTTCATCTGTCAAAGCCCTGCAGAGTGCCGACAGCTACCACTCCCTCTGGTATCCTTACCTCCTCACCACGTCATTGCTGATGATGATACCAAAACCATTGTTCAGCCTGAAAAGGGTCTGGCTGGTACCTGTTAGCAGGGAAGAGAAAGAAGATTCGACATCACCACCGGGTTCCAGAGAGACGCTCCACCTCTGTCTTTCACTTTGGCATTCATTATTCACCCGCTTACAGTCAAGGGCAAAAGAAGAAAGGATAAATAATATATGGTGGATTGGTGGTTGAGGTGCCGTGAGAAGGGGCCCATTATTAGTGTACTTGGAGATATCGAAAGAGTAGCTTTGGACTCGTAATGTCCTGCTGAGATGCTTTCAATTGTGAGTTATGTAATGTTTGCCCTTTTCAGCTGAATGGTGCAGCAAGATCGGCCTTCTGTCATTTGCCCTTAAAGTGTTATTCAACTGAATAAAGATAAAAAAGGGATTAAACTCTTCAGATTTTTTTGGTGCCAATGTTGCAATGAATACGGGGGAAAAGAAAAACGGATCATAACACAAGGATTGGGGTCTTTTTAACAGTGGATGCCCTGAGCCTGTGATTCATCTGACATCTAGTTAGGGCCATTGACCTTGATTACTAAAGTTACTAAAGCTCCTATCAAAGGGGAAAAAAAACACCTTTTCTTTGTGAATTTGTTAAAAACAGTCAGTAGTTTCAAAGTCACTCTGTGGGTCAGAAACATTCAGGGTACCACCCGCTGGTTCCCCCTTCTCTGTATCTGTGAATAATGATTTAACCAAAGCTCATTTTTGCAGAAATATTGGTATTCTTGACAGACCCCACCCATGGCTCACATTTGCCCTGAAATATATATAAGCATCACTAACTCCTGTCACGTTCCAGAACCTCCACCTGCAGGAACTTGGGAACAGATGTCATAAATCTACAAAACCGATGGACAGATTCTGTTATTCACTCCTCTAAATGTGATGTTTCGAGCTCACTGGGAGGTGTTTGAGCCTGTGGAATGAACACTTGGTATCTCTGGCGGTTTAATAAACTGTACCTGAGACACCCCTTGAAGGCTTAATAGCGTCTGATGTCACCACCGGCATCGCCTCGACAACTGTCCGCTCTACATACCGCTAAACTAATTTGTATTATTGAGTGTTTACTACTCAGCTGAGAATGCAGGTGCACAATAGTCCACTCAGCAGTTCGGCGCCCGGCTTCCATCTCCTGACAGATGTTTGTGATTAAATCCTAACGGGATCAGAGGATTTACTCCGCCTCAGATTTGCTATGATGGCAGATAACTTGCTCGATTTGATCTGATGAAATGACTCCGCGCTGCAGGAGACACAGGACCTGTCTATGGGGAGGTTCCTCGTGTACGAATGGGCTCCATGCACATTGGCTTAAGAGGACACTTAAAAGTGGCCCTAGGTGTGAGTGTGAGGGAATGGTGTGTGTTCTGCCTAGAGTGAACTCCAACTGGGACAGACTCCTGCAGCCCCCTGTGATCCTGATGGTAATAAACAGTATTTAGCAGTGAAATTGATGGATGGCTCGTTCTTCAGTAATAGATTAAATTGAAAAGACTCCTCGGCTGGAGCTCCAGTGGGCCTCTTCACTTCATCTTGATGGACTATATTTGGAAATTGTTTATTGCGTCATTATATGAGGCATATAAAAAAAAATCAATGATGGATGGCAAAACATCTTCCCCCGCTTTCACTGAACAAAAAGAGAAATGTTTAGCGCTCGCATCCCTAAGAGAGTCAGTCAGACCGAGGCAGAGACACCATACAAGATAACAGCCTAATGGAAAACTGTAGTAGGAGCTGTAAAAATACCCCACTAGTTTTGTGGCATTCTCCTGGCAAATGACAAACTGTCTTTTGTTTTTCTTTGCTAGGAGTTTTTGTTGTTATTCCTGAAATCACAGATGTCTTCAGAGTCTCACTAAAGCCAGTCAGGCTTTCTGGGGTGAGGCTCCCCTGGCTCTGATTCGGTGTTCAATTTAAGAGTTGATTTTTGTGAATGGCATGAATGTCATGGATGGAACAGTGAATTGAATCGGGGTGGGGGGGGATTAGAGCAGTCCAACAGACACAGAAGGAGACTCACTGTTTGTAACGGCTTCAGCCAGAATTGTAAATCCTCCACAGTAATAAAAGGGCTCCTGGCCAGGCGCTGACAGCTTGTCCAGCAGCAGAGGGATCCTCGTGGCTTCGGCAGCTCCTCTGGACAACTCCTGCACCGCACTCAGCTCTTGATTCTGTCTTTCCTCCAAATCTACCTGGTTCAGGTGTTCTGGGACAGTGGAGAGTAAAGAGGGGGGATCAGACACATTCTGGTCTATGAAAAAATGGATTATATGTGGACGGATTAAAAGATGACAAGTGAGGATTAAAGATATTGGCTGGTCTTTAAAAAAACAGTGAATCATCACAAATAAATCAACTATATCACAAGAACAAAAAAAGTCTTCTACCTTTTATCAAGTTCTCTTTCCCAGGTTTAATTTGCAGAATCTTTTCGAAGCACATCCTGGACTGAAAAAATAAAACATCGACTCTTTCCCCGTCAGGTTATCTGAGCTATAATGCTCCCTATAACGTTTTCCAAGCTATTCATGGACAAAATGTCTGTCGGTCAAGGGTGACTTATATGTAAGATGCCCGCACATCATAATTGAACCCCACGTTACTGTAGTGTAAACACCAAGAACAGCTACTAATTTAAAAGAGCAATTTGTGAATACAGCGTGACTGCATGTAATAGGAGGTAATTATACTCACCTCATTATATTTCTTCAGAGCCAAATATGCTTTTCCCATGTGTAGGTATGCCTTAATACAGCCTTCATTACACTGAGGGACAGAAAATAATGCTGCGATAATTCAACATTTTATTCTTTCGGCAATGACAGCACGGCAGTAGCGAAATGTGCCGTGTAAAAAGAGACACACTCCAGTCCAGAACCGCTGTTCTGCTTCTAAAACAGCCCTGACCCATGCAGGCGCGGTCCTCTCCAGGCCCCTGAAGCTGTGCTGTGGTATCCGACACTGAGATGTCTGCAGCACAGCCTTTAAGACCAGCGAGTCACAAGGAGAAGCCTCCGAGGATCAGACCTGTTTGTCCAGCAAATCCCGCAGATGCTTGTTTGGACTGAGATCTGGGGGAATTTGGAGGCCATATCAACAACTAAAACTTGTTTTTGTGCTCCTCGAAACATTCCGGGACCATTTGTGCTTTATGGAAGGACTCATTATCCTGCTGTAAGAAGTCACAGCCATCAAGAGCTAAACAGGGTCTGCAACAGGGCTGAGGTACATGTCAAACTATCATCCATGCTGGTGGCAGGACCCAAGGCTTCCCAGCAGAATGTTGCCCCAAGCGTTACACCACCACCCTCAGTCACCCATAACCCTGCTGCCAGTTCACTACGTTCTTTGGACCTTTTTTGATAGATACAAAGTCCTGTAGACCCACAAGACCAGCATCTTGGGGATGTTCTGACCCAGTCATCAAACTCATTCAAATCCTCCCGCGTCAGCGGTAATTCAGTAAAGCCTGAGCAGTGTAGGTGCAGCGCCGTCATCTATATACAGATTTAGCCTTGTACATTGTCAATATGTGGTAATCTAATGATCACAACGGGATGAATTCCTCTGCACATGAACACTCGTTTCTGTCCTCTGTACATGTGATGGATCAATTTAGCCAATAATGAACTTTTTTTCTTAGCGTTTTTCCGTTAAACTAGTTGAGCCGACAGACAATTGACAAAATAGTAAAAGTAGCTGTAAATGAAGGTAGCTGTGGCTTACCTCCAGGGCCCATTCACAGTCCCTGATGGCCTCCTGGTACTTTCCCAGCTTGATGAAAGCCTAATTAGATAAGAACATTAGACAGCTGATTATTGGAAATCAAAACAGTGCAAACAACTAATGTGGCCTCAAGTTCAATAACGCCACAAGTGGCAAGGTGACAGGTTTTTTATAAATATGCAATAGAATACAAGATGCCAATTAGTCAGATGCTGTTATTTCACATCTTCTTTATCATAATTAAGTTTTAATTTCAGGCTGTAATCAACCGTTTCTTTATCAAAGCCTATACACACGAACAGTATATATAAGGATTCATAGCAGTTTAACGCTTGATTAGGGAATTTAGTTTGATTTGTTTTTTAATGAAATGTTTAAAAAAAGAAAATTCACTTGTGCCCGATTGGTGTACAAGGGCTGCATGTCCCTCAGTTCAGTTAAACCGTCTGTGTAATACTTCACCGCAGTTTCATAGTCTTCTTTTGCATAAGCTTCATTCCCCCTGTCTTTCAGGGCTGCAGTGAAACAAACAGAACGCGATGTTGAAAGAATGGAAAACATGCTGTAATCATGCATCAGAAACAGAAACAGAAAATCACAAACCAGTTGCCTTTTTCTCCTGTTCAAGCCTCCTTACTCGCCTGATTTCAGCATCTTTTTCCATAACCTTAAAGAAATCAGCTGGAAAAAAAACACCTTTTTCGTGAGTGATTGACAGATGGGCTCTGATAGCACCCATTACAAGGAGTACGTGTGTTTTCAGGCAGTGCTGGAGCCAAAATCTAGTTTTAAATCATGCCATGAAATAATTCTGCTTTTATGCAGATGTAGTTCTGTTTCCAGATTAATTGTGTTGTCTCAGCAGAAGCTGCTATTTCCATGTGTACCAGTCTTAACTTAAGTTCTCAAGCCCCATATCATCAACTAAAGGCACAAGCTTTTTTCCATATTAGTAAGAAATGATCTCCTTTATTTTCAAATTCTAACGGTTCTCAGACAAAAATCCAGCAATTAAATTTTTCATGTTAACATTTTATGCTGCTTGATCATCTTCTGATCAGCCTCCAGGGTTTATCTGGGAAGTGTTTTCGAGCTGTGAAATTAGTAAGGCCTAAGTTACATGCAAAGTCCTTCCGTTAATTAAATTATTATGTATTTTTTTCACTCTCATGGCTTTGATTGTTTTTTTTAATCCATTTTTTTGTTGAGGTATGATTAGTAGTTGTGGTTTGACAGAAGTCTGAGCAAGAATTGGATAACAACAGCACTAATGTTCTCTGATGAGTAATTTTTCTCCGACACTTTCATCTGTGAAAAATCAAGAAGCAAGTTAAAATTCACACCAGCTGTTAAGACACTAACTGATTTTGTAAATGAACAAATACACCATTTATTAGACAAATGTGATGGGAAGATTTATGATAATACACCATTTTCTTAAACGAAAAACCCGTCGTTATGATTAGCTTTGTGTTTGTATGTCAGCTCAGAGATGCTGTGCAATGAGCACAATCAATATTTCTGCTTTTAACAATGTTTAAATTCGGTGTAAATAAGTTTACATGGGCTACTCACCGGGATTATCACTCTGCAGAGTCTGTGAATGTAAATAAAGAGGGTGAACCTTCCATGGCAAGAATACCATTACAGCACATGAATTTGTTGGTGGGGTGAGACAGGTGGGAGGCAGACATACAGAAACAAGACATACAGAAACATGGATTTGTGTTGCACAGGGTGACTTTGTGCGCAGGTATTTACCTGACAAGCAGAGGCCGGTGGGTTTGTGTTGATTCTGGTCGTGTCGACTTTTGTCTCGCAGTGTTCATCCGATACAGCAATGTAGCCATTAGCTGCCTTTAATGCACTTTGCTGAGTAACTTCATCGGAGGAATTTAGATCTTTAATGAGCTCACCTGAATAGAAACAGCAAGACACGGAAATGGTAGTAAGGTTAGCTTGTTGCATCATAAATGCTGTATGTATTACAGTTCGTGTATATTAAGAGATATGTTTATATATTTTATATTTATTGTAGATTGTATGGATTTGATATCCATACAATGTGAATTTACGTTTCCTTCCCATTGCTAGATATTTTAACTTGTAGCTTACTAGCTTTTCCTACAACTAGCTAACTAGCTTATTACCGATCCATACATTGTTCCCAGGTATTACTCACTTATTTTGTCAACCTTGTCCAAAAACTCATCAAAGTCTTCAAGATTCGCCATCGCGCTGTCACTCTTTTAAGCCTGGGTTGATTATTTATTAAGATAATAAGTTATTTTTGAACTTTTTGCATACAGTAAGTTTTTTTTATCCTCGGGTCTCGGCGTTCAGTTACTATGGTTACGGTGGTGCCGCGAGTCCGTGATGCCTTCATGACCGCAGGGGAAAAAATCGGTAAATTCCCACTGTTTTGCTAACAGTGGTGCATCCACTAACCATGACCCTAGCTTGACTTTATTTATATTTATATTTATCCCATTTTAAAGACAACATTTTTAAATTAATCTTGCATCCATGTATCATTTTGTTGTCCTCAAAGCGCCATGAAATTAGATTTTTGCTCTTTACAAAAACAATCTGTTGAGATAAATGCAGATTAGCTATAATTAAATTAAAACTTCTTTTATAATTTAATATCGTCTACAATAGCTCAATACTGCCACCTAGTGCTTCAAAACTCTTTGGCGACCTAACTATAAAATGATCAGATAACTTTTCGTTTCAGAAAATTCATAAACCTCCAACGGTGTGGCACGTTAAGGAAAGTAAAGCAGAAAAATAATTTCACTCCTTAAGGTTCCTTTTTGTTTCGTGTTATAGCTAAAAATTTGAAAATGATATTCCACTTGAATTAAAATTGGGAATTTCACATTTGTACATTCAGAGTGGCTCATTCATTTTGATTCCATCTCAAGAAACATGAGTTGATCTGACTGAGAGCCATCAGCTGATGGTGGAGTTGTTTCTAAACGCAACTAAATAAATAATAATAAATCACAGTAATCATTATCGTTAAAATTGAATGTTTACTTCACTTTGGTAACTATGTTTTAATAACCACCTAAATGAAAGCAGGAGGGATTCTTCAATAGTGGATGTTCTTCCGGATTCCTGAAGATCTCTATAGTGCACCTCTGGTAAAGCTTCCCACAGTCGTCTATACGGTGCCCTTACATTATTCCCCTCGCTCCTGACTTAGTTGCATGAATCAGATGATCAGAGTTCTTGGCTTGTGTGGAAATGCATGCAGTTTGACTGGTTACGGACCATTTGGTAGCAGAACCATGCCACCAGGACCACTATCGCCATCTTGGTTCAATGTACACAAAATAGACAAGCATATTTTCCATTGGCCGCCTTCCCTCTCCTCCGGCCTTGGAGAGAGAAGATTGTATTCCTCCTACAAATGTTATGGTAACAGATTGTGTAGGTCAGCCATACCTTACATACAAAATGACAATCAGTAGATTTAATTAACACAACATGAAATGATCTTTAATGTTACACCAAGAACAAACTAGCTTCTAAAAGCATATGAACAAAGTCTGTCTTATTTCCCAGGAACAGATGGTCAGAATTTGAACAGGTGTGTTTTAATCATCCAATTAAGTTTCACAAAATGATCAAAAATACAGACAAACGACCTGCAAAATAATGACACGGAAATAAGTGGCCCGCCATCACCCAGCAGCTGTTGTCTGTATCATTTGATGACGTTCAAAAATCTGGAGGTGGTGAACCAAGTTTTTAAACGCCACTAGAGGGCACTACATTTTAAATATGCACAATGCAAACAGGAATCTGAATCTGGTGTATTTAGAGTAAAACAAACCCCAGCAGGGGCAAACAGTCTCACAACTGCATTAAGATAATAATGCAGAGGTACACTGCATGGAGTCGAACAACACAGTGCTGAAGTATCTCTAATTGAATTATTGTGCTCCTAATGGTTGGACACCATGAGTCACTGGGAGAGTCCTTAAAATATTCACTATTTGCTGCACACATTTTGCAACACTAAAGACAAAAACAGAGGTTTGAATGTGAGTCTGGGGCATCCAGGAATGTAAACAGCTCTATGAGACACAGCAACACATGCTGATTGCTGCCCTTAATGTTAACAATCTGGAGTTCTCTGACACTCGGGAGGAGGTGGGACTCCAACAAACACCAATAGATCTTCTCTTTCTGGCTCTCTCTCCTTCTGGCTTTTCTTTCTGTACGGAAAATCACACAGTTGTTGCATTAGCAGGGAATTATTTAAGTCGTGGAGGAGGAAAAGGATGTAAAAGCAGATGGCAATTTGGGCGTCTCCACTAGCTGAAACCATAACTTGGGAAAGAGCAGGAAAAAGGGCTGAACTAGTGGCTCCAGAGCTTCACAGCTCACAGATGGCAGCGATCGGAGACAGTGAGACTCTATCCTCATTTGTTCAAAGTAAATCAGGATTAAAACATTCCAGGGATAATAGCGTATACGCCCCCACCCTTCAGCCCGTGCTCACTTTCTCCTCCTCAACGTGCGTTCGAGCTTCACTTTTGGAACTTTTATCTGTGTTTATCTCACACATTCCTCAGTGACAGGCTTCAAGAAAAAACCTTAAAATAGCAAGAGGGGAACCACTAGAGGTCAAGAGATCACGGGTGTGCACAAGAGGGAAATACCTGATGAAGCGGCTGAAAAGCTTTCAAAGGCAAAGATAACTGGAGTGGTTGTGTATGGACAGCAGGAGTTACCCTGGTATGTGCTTTTTCACAACCAAAGCAAGCGCATTCTAATGTCTATATAAAAGTAATTAGCGCGGGGGAGGGGGGGGGTGGTTTATGGAAAACAGGTGTGGAGACAGCAGCACACATTTGCTCCCGCTCATTGTCACGCGATGCCGTATTCAGGCATGTCAAACTCAGTCCTCGAGGGCCACGATCCAGCCGGGTTTTCCATCCCACTGAATGCCTTTTCAATCTGGTAGGACAGAAAACCCGGCTTGATCGTGGCCCTCGAGGACTGAGTTTGACATGTGTGCATATTGTTATGCCTCCCCAAAACAAAACTGGGGTGGTACAAATGTTTTCTAATTGTCCTGGGCCGTACTTCGTCCTTATTGCAGAACAATGTGGCGCTGACTTCCTCCTCTTTCCTAACCTCAGATCCAGTTCTGGAAAAGAATGATTTCTGGCCACAAACATCAGCCTACTTCCGTTTTTAATTGGGTTTCACTTCAAAGAGAAGTTCTAGATAAACCACACAATGAAAATGAAAGACATCAGCTCCACTTTGTCCTGGTGATTAGGACGAAGGACGGCCCAGGGCCTCCTGCATCATGAAACCAACCTTCCTGTCAGCCATTGCTGCCATTATACGTGTCAAATCACACACTTGTGCAACCAGTTGTGCAAGTTATTTTGCTTATTGTCATCACGTGAATATTAATTTGAAATGTAAGTTAAGGTTTTTAAGTCAGAGTTTTAAAATAAGGATGTTTCCGACTAACACGGTTTTGCTCTGTTATGTCATTAGATTGTTACAATAGTGACAGGTAATTTAACAGAACTGAGGCGGCTCAAAACTGAAATGACAACACTGCAATTTTTAGTTACTCGTTTATCAGGTGGACTCACTGAATGAATACATTTTTTTCCTTGTACAGTTTATTTTTTTAATTTGAAAAAGCAATCAGCGCATCGTTATACTCCTCATGTTTACAAGGAAGAGCAGCAGGCTGAGGGAACGACCTATCGGCAATTAAAACCGAGCTGCCTCGACTAATCAAAAGATGATGAGATAATCATCCTACTTATGGTGCATAAATGGATCAGCGTAGGATGATGAATATAGGAGAGGGCCAGAGCACATTCCAGTGGAGTCACTTACCCTCAAAGAAGTGTGTAACTGTCAGGATTTTGTCATTTTCAGGGGAAAGAAATGGGTAGATTTGGTTAAAATGTATATTAAAGTTAGTTTAGCACTGCCAGACCAAAAGAGGGCAAATAAAGTTTGATTCTGGTGAAAAAGAAACCAGAACTTTGCTTCTTCCACTTGAGTTTTTTTGCTTCTTCCTCGGTAGTTTTCCTTATACAACAGCTTTAAACCACACCCCTGCAGATTAAAAGGGTGTGGGTTGGGACCCCGCCATCCACTGCACCCAGACTTTGGCCAGGAGACGAACTCTCTCATTCACTTGGATTCTAACCCAGAGGAACAATGGAAGGTCAGAACCGTGCTGTGGCTCCCACCTACTTAGGATGGTCCATCTTTAACACTCTGTGCTGCTGCCTGCCGCTGGGGATCGCCGCTATCGTCTACTCCTGCAGGGTAGGTGCTATTTCATCTTTCTTTTTTTTCATCTTTCACCTCTACAACACTTGGCAATACACTCCAGCACGCTCATTTGGACATTTGCCCTCTTTTAAGGTTCAAAATGCCAACGCGGTTGGAGACAACACGGTAGCCACGGATGCTTCAAGGACGGCCAAGATGCTAAACATCATCGCGCTGGTGTGTGGGATCATTTTGCTGATCATCTTCATTGCCCTCAAAGCCACACAGCAGTAAGCGCGCCTGCAATGTGAAGTTCTGGAATTTCAACCAAACTCCTGCAACAACACCCTCCCCCTCCCCAACTGCCGGGACCATTAAATAGAAACAGACACCCGTGTTTTTTGCATGCATGTGTGTAATAAACACAGAGGTTCTGCACCTCTTATGCAAGCAGCCAGATTCCCGGGATCCCTTTGTAATGCATTTATGGTTGGTACATCTTAGCCAAATTTGTTTTTTTTAATCTATAGTTAAATGTGTATTTTCATCGCTTTGATTTGTAAAAAATTTTTTTTTTTTTAAATGATAAAAACTACAAAATGGATTTCTGGAAGGTGATTAGAATAAAGAGACGGACAAATTATTTTTACTTGTTTTAAAAGCCAGCAACTGAAAAAAAATGTCGGGAAAAGAGCTGTAAATTGAAGCTGCACCGAATCATTTTCTGTTAAAAAGGACAAGTTTTGACTCAAGTGACTGCTGGAATCAGCGTTTCAAGACACTCGGCTGTCTTGCTTGACATGAAGTTGTGAACTTAATAAAGTCAAATATGTCAAAACATGCTGAAAGTTCAGAGTTTTTGTAGATCCGCTTGGGTGAGCTTTATTTACACATTCTCTATCACTATACAGTAGATAAGGTTTCCAGCAGGGTTTTGGGTATTTGTACCAGTATAATTCCAGGAATTCCAGGAAACACCTATATGGACCTCTTTTATAAGGAGCCATGAAAGTATTTACCCAATCTGGTCCCCGCCTTCTTCTGCCCCTCCGGAGCGCCTCTGTCTCAAAAATCTTCCATGGATGAAAAACATTGATGCTTCACTGCCCTTCCTCCAGAGTTCTTCAACATCCTGTCTTCGTAATCACAAACCAGAGACATGCAAGCCGCCTCTTACAGCCAAAAGCTTGCACAAGAGGAAAATTCAATAACGACAAATCACGCAACAATGGGAAGCTGAGATGACCTGTTGGAGCCGAAAAGTCAGAGAGGAAATACTTTTGTTTCTCACGTGTTGTGGCAGTGGTCCTTGCCCAAGCTTGTATGGCCGAGAGTCACCATGAGCCACTGGTGGACCTCCCTGTAAGTCCCCAGCAGAGGCCTTTAGGTCCCATGCATAAACCAACGTCCCTATGAGAGGTGCAACTGTCCAGGCCCGCCCGGACCAAAACCCCGAGACATTCCTGCATGACCTTGCATATGAACAGATGTTACATTACAAGGGCAGCCCCGCTTCCTCCAGCAGTGACTGATTAATGCACGCTGGGTGTGTGTACCTTGAAGAAAAGCCTCTGGAATGCAGGGCTGGAGTCAGAGGTCAGGTCTTTGACCTGGACGTGGGAGAGACAGTGAAGCAGCAGCAGGGTGAAGCCACCGACCGACCGGAGCCTCTGGCGACGGACAAAAAGTGTCTCCTCCGCCTCCTGTCGACAGAGCCACAACCAGCGGGGTTCACTGACACGCTCTGGGAAAGTTACACCCACCAACTGTTTCCATGTGTGCAGGCATGTAAATGCCTGCACACATGGAAACAAAAGAAGGTTTCAGAGCAAAAAAATGATCATGATCATAAGTTGGGGAATGTTTTTCTTTAAAATGAATAAGCAAAATCAGTTTTTTTAACATGCACACCCATCTATTTGAAGCTCATCTCTACAAACTGGACTTTCTCTTTTCTTTGAGATAGGCGTTGGATCGTGTAAGCAGTGAAAATTGACCCACCGTCCTCCCCAGATGCCAAATTTACTACTCTCTACACACAGGAAACGCTGCGCTGCAGTCCTCACAGCACTTTTGGTCTGTCTGGCACTCACTGACAGAGAGGGTTGAACAGATTCTTTTGTTTGCTCAGGTCGGGAGTGGGGGTGGGGAGGCGTGCAGTAACATAAAAGCCCCACAGTGGTCCGAGTGTTTACTGGCTTTCCCCCTCCCCCAAAAGATGCGGTTGGAAAAAGATGTTGTTCTGTGCGCTGTTGTTTCCTGGAGTTAAAACAGAATTAAAACCACAGAAGTGAAGCTGCTTTGCAGACCAACAACTGCACGCAGCTGGCTTGCACTGTCCCATTCTTCTACCCCAACATGATTTTCCTCTTTCGAGAGCCTAAAATTGCTCAAAGGCAGTGGTAGCAGTAAAGCAGTGGTAGAATGTTGATGATATTGATAAGCTACAAAGAACTCGTCCAAAGTCTTTGGCCAGATTGTCTTTATATGTGAACACAGGGCAGTGCTCAATTATGCAGCTTTAGCTGTCATCCAACAGTCTGACCACGGTCTGATCTGGGCTGGATGTGACCGCACACCCACAAGACAAAGGTCAAAGTGAAAGGCAATAAATCTACTGGTTATCATGATGCAGACAGGATATGTGTCAATCTCAGTTACTTTAGACCAGAGATTGTAAATCTAAATGAGCTACTTACCCCATACAGAACCAAACCCATTTATCCTTAAAAGAAAATTATGGGGTTTCTATTATAGAACAAACATAGAACATTTTACTATTGTTATTCGTTTAAAATATCTCACAATTGTCTGCATTGTTACATATACACTAGACTGGGTTTTAGTGCTAAATAGATTCATTATGTCAAAATAAGGATACAATTTCTCCTGCAAATTTGCCTTATTTTATTAGCTTGATATTATTTTAATCTGGAAATATGATCAGAATAAGTTAAATGTAACAGAGGACATGTTAAGTGGAGTTTTTAATGGGTTTAAATAGGGAAGTCTTTTTGGGTGCAGGTAATACCACCATTTCAGAGGAATCGGATCATGTTTCAGTCACATGATCATCACCAGATCAGCACACCAGAAGGTTTGGTTTATGTGTATCCAAATTAAGATTTCAGCGGGCAAAACATCTTCAAGGAAAAAACAGTCCAATTGACTAAATCAAGCATCAACTAGACAAGGTCATGTCTAGGCTGGTTAAGGTGTTGAGTTCTAAATAGACTGGTTATGGTGGGACAGAGGAGCAGAACAAACTGGTTACAACACAACAGAGAGGACAAATGGACAGCTCATACTAGGACACAGATGTTATCACAATGGTACAGAAATCAACTGGCTTTAATGGGATAGAAAAGCTAAATAGAATGATTCGAATGGAAATGGGGCCACAGAGGTTAAACAGACGGATATGATGGAACAGCGAGATTAAATAAATTATCAAATGAGCCAAACTGTAACTTTTGAAGGAAGATTTGAGGGAAGAAAAACCGTGGATTGAACTATCCAATTTTTCTAAGCTCCGCCCTGCCCTTATCTGCGGATGTCACTATCCAAATGTTTGTGCGATATAGAGAAAATGCTCTGTGTAGGCTTCCCTGAACAAACTTGCTGCCGCTGGCAGAGCAGAAAAGGAAGGAGACATTACCTGATAAAAAAAGGAATTCCTGAAAGCATTACTGACGTAGTTGTTTTTTGGGAGGCTCGCTGCAATCTGAAGTGAAACGACTGGAGTCTGTTGAATACAAGGAAATGACTGTAGTTATTATTAGGACACACCTTAAATGATTGCACACAATTGAATGTTTTCTTTAAAATTTCCATTTTCCCAACATGGTGAATCGGTTTTCTCTGAAGAATTCCTGATAGGTCAAAGGAAAACTGCCAAACTATACACAAAGTATGCGTTGGCACCGACCAAGTTGAGATCGCTCATGGTGGTAATCAGGGAACGGCCATGCTCGTAGACGAGTAACTCCTGGGAGTGAAGGACCGATGGATCCAAAGGAATCAGCTCTCCCTCACATTCCCACTGAGCATCAAGCGCATCTATGAATCTGCTGCTTCGACCTGGATAAGTAGGATAAGTAGGCCCTTATTTTCACAGATCAACAAAATGTTGGGCAATAGTGATTTTCTACATGCTGTTGATGTCAGCTTCCCTCCTCCAAGGAGCGCTGTCCCGCCGCCTTCCAGCTGCAGCTGCAGCTCTTTCAACGTCTGGAACAAAGGAGACAGGTCCAGCAGCTTGCTCCACTCCTCCTCTAAAAAACAGTGGAAGGGGGACAAAACGCTGAACATATGACACAGGCCTCCTGTTATGTTATGAAACCCGAGAATATATAAGATGTTACCTGAAATGTCTGGGATGGACAAATGGGAATGCTGTGCTGAATCCTTTGTGGGCGGGACCTCGACTTGAAAAGAAAAGTTTGAACTATGGTGAAGGAAAATACACTTCAGAGTATAAACATCTAAATTTTCTCGAGCACAGGTGATTCTTGGGTTCATGGACTAATAACAAACTTATTATCACCATGATTCCTAATTCATGGGGGTACTCCTGAGAAGTTGCCACCATGCTGCACACATGCAAATGCCTTTGAAAGTAATTAAAGTAAAGTTTCCCATCAGTTATCGTTATCGAGTGTTCAGCCACATGTGCGTCCATTAAATAATGAGGGGACTCGTGTATCGCTGCTAGCTGGATCTCCCTGTAGGCAGAGGGGAGGTTAGACGCCCCCAGAATGCAAAGCGCCCCTTTATGCAGCAGGTTTTCAACTGCACTGAAGTGTGTTTGGCAGGAGATAGATGTTTTTAGTGAAAAATTAAGGTCGAAACATGCAGTCAAACCAATATTTCACTATAGTACTTATTTTTAAAAACACTCAGAATGTAAAAAATGGTTTGTTTGAGAGGAGACACTTGCTAAAGATCATCACTGGTGCCAAGTAAGGATGATAAATAGATGTTCCCCAAACACACACACACACACACACACACACTCAAAAAACAAGCAAACATAAATCCAAATGGATGAACCAAAGATTTTTTTGTCATTCAATAACACCCAGACAGACAGGAAACAAGTCAGTTGTAAATGATTTCCTTGAATATGTTGCATAATAAATAAATATTTTTATGTTGTATCTATAAAAAAAATTCAAACAAGATCCCACACTACAGGTTAATTTGCAGTTTGAGAAATAGGAAGAAGAAAAAACTCAAAGGAGAAGTTGTGGTTTCCTGTACGTTACTTTGCAAGGCAGTTTCTCAGACAGATGTAGTGATCGACAGGAAACTTTGATTCTTTCAAAAAGCGTGTATTTTGAAACTTCAAAATTCTCCTAACAGGGATTTTCTAGAATTGCATAATCTAGCAATTGTGTGTATGAGCTCCGCGTGAACTAGGACTTATTTGTTTTTCAGCTCCTACCCTGGGAACGAGCGCCAGAGGATGTGGTGCATGTGTCTGCTGGGGCCGAGCTCGCGTCCTGTATTTGAGATGCTGGCTCTCCCGGTGACTGGGGGGAGATTCCTGCAGTAAAAACCACCTCTGGTTTAATTATGTGGAGGAAAACTTCTGCTCGAGCAATGCATAGAACACACATCGCAGCGTTTCTATGTGCACGTTATTAGCTCATACCTTTCACTGCGGGTACTGAAGCTGTCCAGACCCTGGAGTTTGTCTCCAGGTCACATGCCTGCTTTGTTGACAAACCTAAAGCAAGGCAAAGTCTCATTTTAATCCAATCAATTAGAAATGAGAGACAATCAGTCGTGAGATTGGTGTGCAGCCGCTAATCTGAGTTCCAATGATTTCACCTAAAAAATTAATTATCTGGACCGTACAGAAGGTGTAAATGTGTCAACACGCTGCTCTACATTCTGTTTCCTGCCACAGACAGGAAAAAGTGTGACGTCATTTCAAAGGTTGCACTTCAGAAAGATTTCAAAAACCAGGTCGATGCAACAGAAATATCAGAAGTCCCAAGGCAATGAATTACAGTGAAGGAGTTTCTGGTGGTTCTCCAGAATAACACATACCGCTTATCTATAGAGCAGAATTGTGGAGGAACCAGTAGCTCCTCTATCTATGATGATTAGCTACCTGAGGCCGTCTGGTTGCCAGGGTTGGGGGAGAAGCTGGCAGGCACTTTGTCTTCCAGGAGCTGGTTGAGCCTTTCCAGCAGAGGCAAAGCAATCTGCTGGAGTGAGCCCATGACCTCCACACTGTGTCTGCGCACACAGGGCTGGAGTAACCCGTACTCTCTGTAGCAAAAGTTCCCCCGCAGCACTGCCTGGACAAAGAACAAGGACCCTCAGAACCATAGAACAAAGGGGGATTGCACCAATTACATGTGTTCTGCTCTGGTTTAAAGGCACCAACTCAGTACTTTGTTAAAATTGCATAATGGAGCCATTGACCTCCTCTGGTTGGTGGTGGGATATGTAATGAGCGGTGTTTGTGTTTGTCAGTGTGCTATAACCAGAGCGGTGTGGGTGCAGAGCTGGGAAAATTGTCTGACACAGCGCAGCACATTGAGCGTAGCCTCCAAGTCTACTCGTCTGGAACGGGACCATTCCCACAACTCTTTCTGTCTCATCTCTCTATCCTAGAGTACAAATAAAGACAGGAATTGGTAGGGAGAAGGCACAATTTACATTTAGATGGCAACATTATGGAGTGTATATCACTGTATAGCGCTGGATAAAAGTCACTTTATGGTCTTATTGGAAAGCTCTATAGCAGGGTGGATTATATCCATCTTGACAGTGGCTTGAAACAGAAGTGAGCATGTGTCTTTGCTGTGTCATTCACCAAAAATGAAAGACAATAAAGCCATTATTCAGACCGCAGCTTGGAGTGTTGTTGGCCAGTCGTCGCCTTGCATGATCCATTTTTCTTGTTCTTGCTGCAGCTGCTCCACAGACACATCTAACTTGTCGAGGCTTGACAACAGTGCAGAATTCCAGGAACACTGCTGATGCCACTCCTCCTCATCGCCTGCACAAAAAATGCACATTGAATTTATAATAACGACTTCACGGCGGACGGGGCGTCTCTCCCAGGTTATGAGAGTATTGCCCTCTAATGCCCCTCCATCTTGCCTGCCAGCCAATTTACCCAGCATGAGGACGCGCAGCACAGGAGGAGGCAAAACGAGAGCCAAGCGGCTGCGCCCAGTTGCTCTTCTCTGGGCCTCAGTCTGAGCCAGATCCTGCTGCTCCAGGGCCGCTTCCCTCAGCTGCCTTCCTGACCACTGCAAGGCCAGAGAAGATGCTAAAGTTTGGAATATGCAGAACAAAGGCAATTTTCAAAGGCCACATGCAAATGGAGCAAAGGACAAGGGCACAATGCATAAATATTGAAGGACAGTAAAAATGGGCTCGCTTGTGGTTCATGCAGTCATCCATTCATCAAGTACCTGATAAGGGTTTGATTCTGTAACTCTGAAGAGACTTTGGGCTACAGCAGAGTCCAGATCAGAGAGGAAATCATCCTCGCGCTTTCTTTGCTGCTGCCAGTAAGTGTTCCGTGCACACGCCTCCCTCTGGAGTGCATCCACCTGGCAAATAAACAAACATTGTCTTGTCGTGTTTACTCTTATGAGAAGTTCCCTGTCAGTAGTTTAAGTGTTGTCTTAACTCTCCCACATGAACACTCTCAGGTTGGTCCGACACGGCTTGCCAGTAGGACACTGTGACGGGTATGACTGTTCGTCTGGCTGCATCCAGTCGGGCTCCAACCACTCTGGCTAGCGCTCCTGTCACTGGGTCGATTGTTTGAGAGCCGTAGCGAATGGCTACTAATCCTACAACATGAATCACAATGTGTCAGTAGCAAACCTTGTGTATGAAGTAAATCCCTATCGAGGTAAATGTCTCATTTCACCTTTTCCACTGGGGTCCTCCATGGTCCCTGCTAAAGGTATCCCCGTCCCAAATAAGTCAGTCTGAAACCCCAGCACAGGCACACTAAGACCAGATCCCACAGGATCCGGATACTCCATCCCCAGGAGAGCTGGAACAGGCATGCCAGAATCTGGGAGAGGCATTTCTCCTGATTTGATGTCAGGAAACGAAATTAGAGGCACTTAGCTGTTTTTTTCCCATTAGCGTGTCCAAAAAACACAGAAGGTAATGGAGAACTATCCATGTGCTGCTGTGCGTGTTATCGTAGTGCCATGTAACAGCAGAACCAGAAGAAGTTGGAGTGGCTGAGCTGAGTGTTAGGAGGTTGGATAAGTAGCAGCTGAGAGCAGCTGCACTCCAGCTCGTGCGTTAACTTTTGCACACCATATTGTACTTTTATGCTATAAAGCACAGTGCATCAATGATCCAGTACTGAGGACATCTGAAATAACTACATTGTTTTGTATTAGTGGTTTAGCTTTCCTAATAATCCTGTCGTCCTGGTAATAACTGAGAGTCTGTAGGAAGAACGCGGTCTGAGACGATTATAAAGCGCATTTGCGCGCCAACAGTGGACGCGTTGTTTGCATGTGTGACACAGACTCCACCATGTGGTGAAAATTGGGTACTGAAGGTCGCTCATAAGTGGATTAAGGGAATGTTACGTGTATTTATAACTAAATACATTGTATATAAATGTGCTCTTTTCATACACCAAATTCATCAAAACATTCATACACCCTGCTATGTTCATATATGCTAGTAGATGTGACTGGGATGTGTTTGTGTTTTATCTGACAAATACAGTAAGTGACATCTAAATTATATCATACTTTTTAGGCTGTTGTGTTATCAATAGACATATGTCTCACTTTCTGCACATAATACAATAAATAAAATATGCTAAGTTATAGCGCAGAGCTTGGGGGAATTGAGGCAGCGCACGCAAATATGTTATAATGAGGAAGCAAGATGAGACAAAGCAGTCTTTCAACAGAGGCTGAAGGCAGCTCATAAAAGAAGAAAGAGGCCAATGCAGGGAGACAAAGTTTCATTATGACCCGGGACAAATCCATTTATCCGCTCAATGGCATTTCCTTACCCAGAATCCCTCCATCCTGCTGGAGACAAATAGCCCAGTCCAGCAGAAGCTCTAGCCGGGCCTGCAGTTGCAGCTGACAGTTCAGGCTCCTTCCCCAGGCCTCCCGGAGATCTTCGGCCGCAGCAACAAGTTCGTTTTCTCCACTGTTTCCTCCCTCAGTGCCTGGATGCTGTTGTGATGTTTGTTGTGATTCCCATCGAATGGTTTGTGACTTGAGGAGTGCCTGAATTTTGAACATGGAGGCGAGAACCTGTTGAAAGAATACAACAGGTTCATATCGTAAGAGGTTGCATTTAAGGACAAAAAACTAATCTGAAATTCGAGTCGTTTTTTTGTCCTTAAACGCAACAGCAGAATTTCTCCTTATATATCGCACTGCACCTTGCTTTCCAGGAGAGCTTGGTATCCACCTGCATTGGGAATCATCTGTCCTGCTCTCATGCTAGCACCTCCAATTCTCACCATCCTCCCACTCAGAGGCTCAATGAAAGACTCGGCCAGCATAACGCCTCCAACCGGCACCACAGCACCTGCACGATGGACACAAACACTCTGAGAGCATCTCACTTGCACCGCAGCATAGGTATAAAATCCTCCTGCTGTGCTAACCTGTGACTGGATCTAGACTGACTCCAACAGTCAGCACAAATTTGCCCGTCCTAGAGTCCAGCATCGGGAAACCGATTTGGATTGGTTGTGGCAAACTGGTGATAGGACAGATGTGCAGTCCCCCCAGTGGGTACACGAGGCCCGTCTGTGGGTGGATGGTTACGGCTAGAATAGGCACCGGGACGCCAGTGTCAGGGTCCAGCATGGGAACCCCCAGCTGCAGCCTTTGACCCGGCCTGAGGCCTCTGAGTCGAGTGTCGGACAGTGGCTGAGCTGAGTGTTGGGAGGTTGGATAAGGAATGAAAGGAATGAGGGGAATGTCCCACTTCCTGTTGTCTCCTAAATAGAAAATATAAATCACATACTCTAGAGTGGCATATAGATATTAGACAAGAAGCACAGCTGTGTGCTGTCAAACTGAAGCTGTTAAATTTATCTAAAGGTTGCACAGCTTCCGCTCGTGTTACCTGTACACGAGCCTCTTGTGAGCACCAAGCAGAGCTTGTAGGGTCATAAGCAACACTGCCAGCAATGGGCATAACTCTGCCAGTGTGTGGGTGGAGGAAGAAATCAGGCGGCACTGTCATGGTGTGTCCACTGCTCAGTAGCATGCGGCTGTGAGCTTTCGGTCTGATGAGGCCTGTCACCGGATCGCGGTGAACAGCTCGACAGGCTCGCAGGGACCCATCAGGATCTTGAATGACATGAAAAGAGAAGTGACGCAGGGCCTAAGTTTGATTCACTGTGTCATATTTGTGGGGAAAATGTACTAAATCTACTAAAATACACATTTCCTAAGGTGCGCATTAAATAATGATATACCCATTTTCAGCAACAGGGGGCGGTATTTCTTCAACTTTCAAAGAAGCAAAAAAAAAAAATACTATATGAACTAACTCACCAAAGAAGTGGTTTTTGGTTAAGACAGTTCCAGTGTCTGGACAGAGCAGCTTGGCTCCTACACCCTCACCCAGAAACTCCCAGGCCCCCTGACGCTGACACTCTGCTGAGATCTGCTCTCCCATCTCATTCACCATAGATGTCAGCTTCTGGCTCCAACTGAAGGGCCAAGATGATGGACAGCAAATATAAGAATCAGACCCATCTGCTGGGGAGATTGCACCATTTTTAAAATAAAAAAATGGAAGCGTTACATGTGTTGGTGCTGTCTACACGACGCTTTGTCACTGTGATATTCCTTGGCCTCTAGTCTTATGGATTCTGTGAGGTGGGCCATAAAAACACTGTGGACCCTCTGTTGGACACATTGTTCTCTTCTCAGAACCTGGGAAATCCAGCATAAACCTGTATAAATAACCAATCAATGGCCTTTAAAATACTTTGCTTCTTATAAGAGTGGGGGAAAAAAGTGACCTCCAACTGCCTGTCGAGCAGTAATTTCAGTTGTGATCCCAAATTTTTTCGGCGCACTGCCTCCTTCTCTACCTCCATCCTTATCCTCCTATCACCCTCCCCTAGTGTCCCCTGCATAACTAGGAAGGGGTAGAGTTGCTGCAGCTTCCCAAGCGCACCCTTGTAGAGCTCCCGCACCTGGAGATACACATGTGCAAACACAACAGGGAGGTGACACAAAGCATCTTCAAAAAGCTGTAATTGGATAACACGTTTGAACCCCGCCCAAATGCAACACCGGTGACACATGCACGCATATGGGGTGACAGGTGGGTGCGAGCTGTACCATCTCCTCTTACGTCTTCGTCGTCGCCACAGTCCTGAGGGCTTTAAGGACAGCTTCAGAAAACAACAGCCTCTTTCGTACAGAGTGAAAGGAAATGTGATGGTAAACAGGAAAGCAGATGTAGTAATAAATTTGGCACTTCCCAACAAGATGTGAAAAGACAAGAAGCCATAATGTAAAGAAAACATGCATTTTTTTGAAAAGGCATCACAGGTGCAACCGGAGTTGCTCTGTATTTGGGGTGTTTTTGTCTGGTTTTATTCTGGGCAGTGTTACTGACAGCTGTAGCCATCTAGTGGGTGTTGTTGACTTTACATCAACGGTGGCAACAATGGAAACTTCTCTGTTGCCATTGTTTTTCTTTTGCAATGAAAAAATTAAATTGAACTATAGACCTCGGCAGTGAGCCGTCCCAGCTGCACGGTGACGGACTGGCTCTGTTGGAGCAGGAGGCTGTAAAATGTGCTGCTGCTAAAAGCCTCCAGATCCACCTGGTGTTCATAATCCCAGAACTCATCCAGGGTGTCTGAACTGACTGGAAGAGAGAGACGGAGACAAAGAGAGCAAAATGCAAATTAAAAACAGATGCATTTTAGCTCAAGGATGACTTTTGATTGCCACCATAATATCCTGCCAGAGGAAAATCAATGAGCTTCAAACATGTTGGCTGCATAAATAGGCCTCTATCCACTCTGATGTCTACTTCTGGGGACATGTGAAGTGCATTCATATTCAAAGTTTTTTTAAAGACATAGAAATATTATTAGATGTTAAACCCAGACAGGATCAGACAGTCGGCGCAACGTGACAGGAGCAGGTGTTGACCAGGGTTCCACGTTCAATGGGATCCACTTCTGGTTCAAGATTTGATCCAAAGTGGGCTCGGCCAGTGAATGGCTCATTGACGGATTGTGCTGGTTCTATGATGGATTCCAGAATGTAGTGGGTTGATACTCACCAATTTCAGGTTCAATGGTTTCCCAACAGAACATGAAACTGGAGAAAGGTCAGTATGTATGAATCTTTAGTCTGATCATTGTATGTATATAATATAGAAAATATAGCCTGCGTAGACCTCACCACCACCAGATACTGCCCCTGGAGGCATTATTTCACAACCTGTGACATTTGAACTGCCGTCACTTTTGCTGTTCTTCGGTGCACGAGATACCAGGTTTACAGAAAGAGTCCTTTCAACAGTAATAGGTTCGGTGGGTGTGACTCCCAGGAGCCAGTATTACATAAGATATCACAGGGGTCTTCTTCGACCAACAAAGTATAAAGGAATTGAGCGTTTGTCAGGTGCCCTCACTGACTCCCAGAGGATTTTGCTTAAATACAAGTTATGTAATATACTGACCTTTATGCCAGCCAATCACTGAGCAGAGCAGTGTGTGTGTGTGTGTGTGTGGTGTGTGTGTGTGTGTGTGTGTGTGTGTGTGTAAGGGTCGGTGCGTTGCATCGTATACCTGGTTGATTGGAGTCCTCTGTCATTCTAGCCAGCTGATTTCTGTGCATCCTCTTCAGTGAAGTCAACCTTGATCCTTTTGATGAGAAGTCCTCCATGTGGAAGGCCGACTGCAGGAGGCGGTACCGCACTCGGATTGGCTTCTTTTCGGGCCATCCGTACTCAGTAAACAGAATCTACACACGCAAGAGGTTGATTAAATGTCAAACCCATGCGTGATTAGTGCGGTTTTGCCTTTTCATCCACTAACCAGGACCGAAACACATGTGCAGAGGATGAAGGCGGCTCCAAACAGCAGTCCTCCAGTCACCAGCCAGTCCGGCCTCAACAGCAGGTTGCTTCTCTTTTTGATTCCCAACCTGGTCATGTGACGAGGGACAGGGGGAAAGAATGGCCCTGGTTCAAAGCATCGGCCTCCTGCAGGCATCACCCTCACGTACTAGGTGAAAAGAAAACGCGAGACACTGAGACAGATGATGGTGTGTGTTCTGTAATAAATTTGACATCGTCATCACCACCCGAGGGACATGTGTTTGGATTGTAATTGTGATTGAACTTGAATAGCGTTGAAAGATGGCGCAGGGCTTGAAAATATGTCAGATTTATTTACCATGTGTCTGTGTGGATGACTGCTCAGTTTAAACACGTAAACTCCAGGCTGGGTCAGAACTACTGAGAAAAACCTGGGAGGAGTCCAGGACAGGCTCAGCTGTTCCTCCAGCTTTCTGAACGCTCCCCAGTCAAAGTCGCTGTTTGTGTTGTACAAGTTGTCTCTGAGGCAAACGGAGTAACGGTCAAAGACGAGCAGAGATAAGCGCCAATTTATGACGGTAGAGATACACCTGGCAGGTGACTTACAGATCATACAGAGGGTAGTGGCGCGTGTCAACAGTGAAGAGGATGACATCACTCAGATGGAAACAGGCCGCGGGGTTTAAAATTCCAGTCACGCTCATTTTCCTCTCTTTTTCCTTGTTTTTCTCCTGATCAACCCACCTGTAGTCTATTCCTTGGCTGACATTGTCAATGTCAGCAATCTCCAACAAGTCACCCGAATAAACATCTGAAAACCACCACAGCGTCATCATGAGTGAACAGTATCCACTATATAGAAACCATTTGTTTGTTTCTGAGGTGGTTCTAATAAATAAACAACAAATAAAACACTTCTACATCAGTCTAAAAGACTTGCAGGTGTTCTGTTGCGACACACCTGAGCTCCAGGCATGCGGCTGCACGGTGACTGAGAGCATTTCCCGAAGCACTTCCTGGGTGCCGTCGAGGAGGCCAAAGAACCCTGCCCCTGCAATAAAACACCGAAGGAAGACGCCAGCGGGGATCAGACATGCGCAGCACATCAACTCAGCTGGTGTGAACGCATGTCTGCACCTGTTGTCTGAACAATATAGACCAGATGTGAGGAGCTGATTTGGGTGCCGCACAGGAGGCTTCCCCGTGAGTCCCATTGTTGAAAGACTGTCTTCAACAGGCTGCCTGAGATAGGTGACACCTGCACACGCACATAATGCCATTACTCATCCTGAACAGTTCATATTTATCTCTCACTTCCGTCTGAACGTTTAGTGTAACATGGTCGATCTATTCATCACAGCGAGATGATTCAAGATGTGCGTGTATAAATAGCACGAGAGGTGAACACAATGCCCTTTTGTTCCCGTCTCACCCGGTTATTGTGGACCAGCTCAGTTACTCCGCCCGTTCTACACTGGAGCTCGACTTCTGCCGCCGGTCTTCTCCTGCACGAGCCGTCACACGGACTTCTTCCTGGAGGCTGTCTACAAACGCACAGGCCCAGCTCTCCGTCATAGCCCTGGTAGTCGTCTGCAGACTGACACACCTGCATACAAATAAAACCAAATTCAATTTAACTGTGCTTGCGTGCGTCACTTCTCCATCAACCCTCTCTCCCTGTCAGCTCTGGTTCGGTGTGGAACTGGGTGAAAGGTGACACAGACTGCTGTGGAGGTCAGTGACAAATCTATAGGCTGCAGGTCACGGTTCTGACAGTATCTATTGTCATGTTCATCTAAACTAACGACTGCAGTCAGGCCTATCAGTGTCTTTATTCATGCATGATCTGAACAGATGCATCTCCTTTTGATATGTAAATGATATGGATCCTGGTTACCTTTGCTCTACTTTGGTGCTGGCATCCGTGTGTGTGTGTGTGTGTGCATGTGTGTGTGTGTGTCATGTGATTGTACAAGGTCTAACCTGCTCCCTACAGTGGAGTAACCACTGATATCTGTCCAAACAGTCTCCATACTGTGTACGTGTTTTTCCGTCTCGGCAGACATCGTACACCTTATGTACACACACGTCTCCATTGTTGGTAGGTTGGTAACCCGTAGTGCAGCGGCACTGACCATCCATAGCCTGCAGGAGGAAGAGAAGCACTTTCAGAGAGAAATTCTCTTCAGATTCTGACTGGATTCTTTTATTTAGGTGGTCAAAAGTCTTCTCAAGCCAATGAGAAAAAGTCAAAAGCGGATCCTCCAGTGAGGGAAAGTTTTCTGATGAGCAACAGATTGCTCAGGTTAAAGTCAAAGATGAAAACAGCGAGAATCTAATCTTGTATTATTGTGAGTGGAAATCTTAAAGAGAACTTGAGAAATAGACAGAGCAGATTAAGCTGTCACCTGGAATTGCTGCCCCTGTCCGGGGCAGACGCAAGAATCCTGACCCGACAATGGCTGTTGAGCCACTGGGCCACAGAGCAGGGGAGAAAGCAGACCTGGTCTGGGACAGTAGTGGTGAGGAGGACATTTGAGACAGTTGTCTGTGGACTCCGCACCAGCAGTCGGGCCATACGTCCCTTTAGGACAGGGGACTGGAGTGACACTACCCAGGGGACAGTAGAAACCTGGTAAAATAGATGCATGTATGATTGCTAATTTTCCCCAATAAATTATGCATTTTAAATTGTTGATTCTCAATATTAGACATACTCCGCCAGGAATATATTTAATAGAGTAATAATCAATTATTTATGTTCTTCTGGAAGCAAGAAGAATGATAAATACAGTGAGAACTGAAAAGGAAAATGAATGCAATAGATAATAGCTTTAACTTTAATGGTGAATGTTTTGCTGTAAAAGATCAATGTTTAGAGCTCAGCCTACCTGGGATGCAGGGGGGCCTTTCCTGGAAGCTGCCTTCGTGAACCAGAGTAACAAACAGAGCGATAAGCCTCAACACACACCTGAACCGTCTGCACCTGGACCTCCTTAACATGGGCAGCATTTCCAATTGCCGAAGTCCACGAAAATGGTTCTAAAATAACCTTTTCCCCCCTTGAAATGTCAATTTGGTCAGAACAGAAGAACAAACCTCTTACGTCTCAGGTTCAGCAGCCACTACCTGATCAGTTTGCAAAAAGTTTACTTGGAATAACTTTCCCTGGCCCGCTGAATGATTTATGAGGCCTGGGAGGTAAAGTGACAGTGACAACGGAGAGGTAGAGACCTGTGGGGAAACCAGAGAGTTGATCTGCCTGGTTCCACCAGATCATGTTGCAGCATTTGTTCTTCACAACCCTCCAGTAAAACTGATTAATGACTTGGCCGCCAGCGTTGTGTAAGCACGGCTTTGCTTTAGGGGAACTTGAGCACGAACGCCATCGTCATCACTGTCATCATCACCCAACCAGAGCAAAATCCCAAAACCAGGCTTCCCACAATCACATGAAACCCCAGAAATGAGCATCAAAAGGCTCAAATTGAAGTGAAAATACATTTTTGATTTTCTCATTACTATGTGTAATGATGATAGACACAGAATTTAGAATTTAGTCATTTTCTGCTTCAGTCTTCAATTATTGTCTCAATCCCAAAAAATTGGATTAGTACTAAACCGATTTTAATTTTTAATCCTTACAGAAGCAACACGCAAGGGTGCACAAATGTTGTAGGCTTATTAGGCCAATAAAAAAAATTGTGAAAAACCTAATCTTGCTGTCTTTCTAATTTTTTTTAACGAATCCCTCATTGACATTTTAAAATGCTACTTATGATTATTAGTGTCTGCATAAGAAAAACACAAACCATATTTTCATGTGGAATTTGCTGATTATGAAATGTATAAATACATTTATTGTGGCTATGACATGATGGCAATGTTACCTCTCTGATGGTGCACTTCTTGCCCTAATCTGCAGAGCATTAGCATGTACCAAGCTAACCATTAGCCAACAGATATGATTGATAGTAAGATAAGTCCTAGTCAGTATGCTGTTATTGTATTAAAGTCAGTGTTGGACTTTGGAAAATTCAAGTAACCTACATATTTCATTACGCAGGATATGGACTATGATCCCACAGTGACATCTCAGAGTTTAAATAAATGAACGGGGTTCACCTTTCACCCACATAGTCACAAGAGCACAATTCATCCACGTTGGATTGATGAAAGTGCAAGTTCACCATTTGGAGGCATTGGGTAACGTCGGTGGTGAAATGGAGCTGCAAGCGTCACAGCATCGCAACTGATGGGCGCCACATGTGACCATGTTGATTTGTGCGCTGGAAAAAACAACACACACATACGCACACAGTTTATCATTATCAAGTGTGTTTAATGAGGCTGTCTTGTTGTAGCAAGCCACACAAACATTGCTCAAATAAACTTTCGGTCATAACAAGACTTGGGCATGGGGTGGAACTGAAGATTCATATAACGTCATTCAGGTTCCTGGAAAAACAAACATAAACTTGTGGAACCTCATTAAGAGAGGAGAACGTAGCAGCAGCTCTGCTGCATTTCTGTTAAATGACTCTTTGTCTCAGATTATGATGTTCACACTGTGTCATGTACCTTCCTTGAACAAGCGTCAACACAGGCAGAAATTATGAATGCGTGCATGTACGCGTGCGCCTGTGAATGTTGTATTCCGTCATCTTCATTGACCTTCCACGTGTTTACTGTTGACACAGGCAGAGTTTGTGCCGCCACTGATAACAGGGACCTTTATAAGTGTGCTGGGAGCAGAAGTCCTGATGCAGACCTCTGAACATCAGGTAAAGACCAGATATTGATTCCCTCGTGTTGTCGAGGGTTCTGACTGATAATCAGGGTTTCTCTATTTATCTTTAATGTGAGCTTCTCTTTATTGCCTATTGTTGAACAGAAAAATGAACACACCTTTAACAGTCGTGATCTTCACCCTGTCATTCATGACAATCTCAGGTATATTAACTCTATATTCATATATAATGCTAGTTATATGCGATCTATTTCCTTTTCTCATGTTTGTCTTCATGCCTGTTTAGCGTATCCACTTCAGCGTAAAAGCAGAGAGGCAGACTGGACCAACTCACAGGCCAACCGAGCTGATGACAAGACTGAATTAACAAAGAATGTGGAGTAAGTTGATTAAACTGCATCGCAAATGGGTTTTGCTCAGTGAAATATTGAAAAAGAGATACATTATAAATGGATTTCCCCTCCCTCTTTAGAAAAATCTACAAGAGCCACATCGATAGCAGCGACCTGTACAACCAGGAAGATTCTAATAAAAATCCAATTGCAGAAGAAATGCAGCGCAAACTTAACATGGAGTCAGAGCGTCTGCGTGTTCGTCTGCGCCAAGAGCTGGCGGAGCTGCGGGAGAGACTGTCCCAGTCTCCCGCCCACCTCGGCCAGGCCAGCATGAGGGAGCGTCTGGCTCCCCTTGCCCAGGAACTCCAGCGCTCCCTCAGCAGCAACACTCAGGATCTGTGCAGTCAGCTGAACCTCTATCTGCAGAGCCTGGAGGGGCCGCAGGCCCAGACGGAGGCGGTGGCGCCGCTCTACTGGGAAGCTTTCGAGTGGATGAGCCAAACTCTGGAGCGCAGCAGCTCCAAGGTGGCCCAGGTCATCAGCGACTTCCACACAAAATCCATAGAGGAGCTCCAACATCTGAAAGAGATCAGCAGCAGTGAGAAGGATGGAGCTGAGTCAGAGCTCTGGCGGGAAATGAGCTCCAGGTTGGAACAGGAAGTGAGCTCCCTCAAAGCGGAGGCCCGCGACAGGGTGGAAGCTCTGAAAGCAAAGCTTGCCGCTGCGCTGCAAACTGAGCGGCCCCAAAAGGCTGAACTGATAGCCAACATGGAGCAGTTCTGTCAGAGTTCAGTCCTGCAGGACCAGGCTTTTCAGGCCCGGCTGGAGAGGCTGTTTCAGGGGATCTGGGACTCATCCAACCCCTCACTTTCTTCATCGGGGGGCTCTTTGACTGATGACTTCACAGTCCAACTCTCTGATCTGATCCACGACATCCTACACTCAGTGTAGCGAAGCCAACATAAAACACTTTTCTAGTAAAGTAAGAAGCCTGTAAATATGTGTGACTGTATTAATTGTTCCATTTTCTATGTCAGTATAACTGAGAGAGAGAGAGAGAGAGAGAGACGGAGAGAGAGAGAGAGAGAGAGAGTGTGTGTGTGTGTGTGGTGTGTGTGTGTGTGTTATGTAAAAAGATGTTGCAATAACAGATATCTGACTCCAAACTTTATTTATATTCTGCTCAATACAAAAACAGGTCAATCATATCAAAATTCTGTACAAGATGGCAAAAACTATGTTAATAATGTGAAACATCTTTAACTGCACTTGTTGTTCTTCTTTGCTAAAATGCTGTTCAGCTTTTTTTCATCTCATTTCCTTCTGTCAATAAATGCAACACATTAGCGAGAAAAGGTTAGGAAATATTCCCCTGCGTATTTTTGGAGATATAATAAAAACACACATTGTAAGATTTTATATTCTCACAATAAACATTAAAAGGAAACATGAGGCAGAGGCCCTTTGGCTCCCGTGTCAGTTGAAAGCACGAGGGATGCCGCCCGCCCAATAAAACTTCTTCAGCACAAACCAGCCACCCAGGACCAATAAGACGGCCGCAGCCGAACCAAAGACCACACCCACCGCCACGCCAGTGACATTCACCTCGTCTTCCGACGCCACATCCTCACCTGATTAGTGGGAGGATTGCCACGGTTACATGTAATAATAAACCAACGTCAGTGAATTACTTGGATCAATACTCACTGTAGGGGGCTGCAAGCGGCTTTTCTGAGGGAGGGAGCGAGACAGAGTCAGCAAAAAGGCTTCAGTCATTCGGTGGGTTTGTTCATTTGTTGGGTCTAACCTTCGTTGGCCATGTAAAGCGGTCCAAGTGAGAGAGTGGCAGAATCTGTACTTTGTCTCCCAAAAGGAGTCAGAGCTCTTCTCCTCCTGTTTCCGCAGGCCTGAAAAGACAAAGCTGCTGAATTGATATTCAGATCATCTGATGGGTCTCGCCTTTCATTTCCCGTAATCTCCCAGATGACATCATGGCCAAAGACGAGCCTCTTTTTTAAACTCACAGAGAGCAGCTCTTGGCATTTGTTGGGCTCGCACAGCCTCAGTATGCAGTGCACGTAGATGCTGGACTTAGGCTGGTCGCGGTGCTGAACGAAGCGGAAGGCCTCAAAGTCAAAGCGTGCGACCGTGGAGAGGCCGTTGCTGGTCACGGATGTGCGTTGCTCCACTGAACATCTGTTGGACATTGGTTGGTTAACGCGTCTAAAGAGGCGACATCACTCGCTGCATGCTTCCGTACCCAGTGAAGAAGTTGTGCTGCTCTGTCTGCGACATGTTGTATGCAGTGGGTGTAGCAAAGCAGTGATCCAACAAGATGTAGAAACTGCACACAGGGCAGAGTTGTTAATTACTACATTTGTTTTAAGATTAAATTACAATAATCAGAAAAATTTTGCCTTACTTTCCGGTCAGATTGACAGCTTTCACCTCCACATAGACCCTACTTCGCAGTTCCAGGCCCGATGACGGTACCACTAACTGATAACTGTAGTTGGTGTCCTGAATAATCCGGGACATAAAATGTGTTTTCTTTATTTCCTGTCTCAAAAGAGCCCAATTATCGACCAAAACTCACATTGAAAACAGCCATTTTCAGCGTGTCGATAAAGGTGCCGTTACTGTCGCTGGTGGCTACGGAAACTGATGAGCTGAAGAGGGAAGAAACAGTTACGTTTGCACAACAGATCCATCGAAATTCTCTTTTTCAAAATTCTGAGAGACACTCACGCCACAATCTGAGTGTTATTGATCAGATACTCCAGCGGGTATCGGCAGGAGAAGTGGTAGTGGAGGTCCGTAGAGTAGCTGATGATTCCCTGGTCGGACCTGGGCGTGTCGATGTACCCGGTGATGATGACCGACTGGATAGTCAAGAAGCTGCTGAAAGGCCCGGCGGGGTCAGGCGCTTCATCCACAATCTGAATGCAAGAATAAATACAAAAATACAGATGTTTGTAACACTTGTTTGTCTTTGCTGTTGTGGTGTTTTGGTGTTTCACCTTGACCTTCTCTGACCTGCAGCGACTGGCGGCAGGAGTTGTCCTGGCTGTGGTTGACAGGAAGCTGGTAGCGGATCACCGGCGGGTCCACGCTGATGTCAACAGAGCCCAGGCAGTCAGAGATGTTATGGTTGCTATTCAGAGCCAGGTTGGAGGCGTTGAAACCGGCCCACTTGGCACTGCACAGGTTCACCTCCAGGGTGATCACAGTGGTGCCACAGTCCACAGTTAGGTCCGAATTGTCTAAGAAACACAAAGACGAAAACGGAAACTTTGAAATTCTATGGACTTGTTCATTGCAGTGGGCTGGTTGGTTGCACATACCTGGGATTCTGTCATACTCAGAAGAACAGTTATAAACGCACTGGGCTGGCTGTAGTAATATGACCAGTAGAGGGAGACAAAGGTAAAGGTCCATGTTTTCTGGAGGTGCAGACAGACGTTCAAGCCCTGCATAAATAAGGAGAAAAAAAATTGGAATTCCAGAGTGAACCAGTGAAGCTACAAACGGAGAAGGGTCTTACCTTAAGGAGTGCCTGAGTGGGTGCCACGGAGGTTCTCCCAGAACGTGGCTTTTATAGAGTTTGGCCACCTCGAGATACCCAAAACCACATAGGTGTGACTCTCAAACCCGCCCCTGGATTAGCGTCGACTCAAGACACATGCACCCACATGCACCCGTGCATGTTTGGCGTGTTTTTGTCAGATGGGCTTAAGTGGTTCGATTTAATATCGAAAAATCTAATGCAAACTAATTCAAAACAATCTTTAACACAGCAGATGGGATTTTCGATTTCTATTCAATCAAAAAATAATTGGCAAAGATTTGAGGTGAATTTAACACTAATCTACTGTCTGGTTGTGTACTTTTGTCCTGGATTTGGATGAGGCATCTTTAAAATGTCCAGTCCAAAAAATCAAACTAATGTTGTGAATCTTTGCCTTTTGCAGATTTGATCTGTTGTAAATACAGTAACGCGATCATCCACCCAACCTGCAGAAAACTTCCCCTCTATTGTCTGCATAGAGTCACACTGCAGGTGAAGTTGCTGAAGGCCACAGCCGTCAATGCTCAACTGAGAAGACCCAATTGTTCACCAGAAGCGGGCCTGAAAAGGATCGGTGCTTTTCTTATCATAGTGCCCATGGTGAGAGCTGGCATTTGTCACAGGATCTGCACACAATGAGTCACGATCTCACCTGAGTCACCCTGAAAAAAGATGGCAAAATTAGAGGTTTGAGGAGACGTGCTGTATTTGACAAGCACACACTTTAAGACAGATAATCACTGCAGTAGTGTCCCTTTGGCGTGGGAATATTGCACATCTCATAACATCCCACTGTTGTCTTCTAATGTTCAATAATTCAGTTTACTCCTGTTTTATTGGTAAGAGGATTTTGCTGGACATAGTGTCATTCAATTGTGAGGGATGCACTCAAAACATTTCTTCTCATCATTATTATACTATATGTTTTTATGAAGTTTAGAATAGAGTGTTTTTTGCCACCATTGGGCCACAAACATGATTTGTTTCATGCACAGATTTCCATATGACATCCCATAGTTTTGTAAAATCACAGGGAGCAGGTAACCCTACCTGCAATTCTAAGTTGTAATTCATTTCTACCTGTCGTAGCAGGTCTGAATTAATTTTAAAATGTTATTACAATACATTTATTGCTGCCCAAACAGAGACACAGAATAAAGTTTTGACTTTTAAATACCACGTTAGTTTTACTATATGTGTTATTAGCATTATTTGCCTTAAATATAGACAATATTGCAACTACCATTAATGAATCATAATGTCTCTTGTGGCATTAGTAGACCAAAACATTATGATGTGATGGAGGGTTCTAGAATAATCAGTCAACAGGAGAAATACACCAGCAGGGAGAAACTGGGAAGCCCATTTGTCCTCATCCTCATCCAGCTTCTGAAGATGTCAAACAACGGTCTTTTTGCAGCGACTTGTAGCTGCAGGATCCAATCGTTCAGGCTGATGTCAGGTCTGATAATATGATGACCGTGGCCCACAGATACGGGGGCACAGAGCTCTGTATAATTCACCTGACCGGAGCTGTAGAAATGTGGTCTCTGGGTCCAGATAGGATCCAACCAAATCTGGAGGCTTTGCAGCATCCTTTCCTCGATGACAGCATCCCAGCAAGTTTACTGTTCATCATCAGATGGAAAAACAATGGGAGTGAGATGTGTGAGGTCAGTCTGCAGACATCCTGGAACCAACCTCAGAGAGCCTTCCCACGACTGTAGCTTGAGATGAGAGCAGTCACCATCACAGCCCTCTTCCATCCACACACTCAGGAAGCCACTGGGACGATGGTTTGCAGTCCTGGGAGCAGCCAAGAGCCCAAGAGAACATCCTTCCAAACATCTCAGGTGAAAGACCTGAAGATAACAACGGTGGCGTGGAAACAGTTTTGAGAAAGACCAGTTAGCTCAGTGGTTTTTTGAAAATGTGTTGGACATGTCTTCCACCTCTCCCTTCCTCCCATCAGCGGTCGGGGGCCTTCGTCAAATCAACACAGTCTGCAATCAGCGAGGAAGACTTGAGTCAACCAGCCAGGGAGCAGGTGATGGAAGAGGCCTCCTGGCGTTTGGAGCCGAACATATCTGAGAATTTGATGTTTTCACTGTCGTTTTCACTGTCCCTTAATCTCTCGTAGAACACACACACAAACACACACACACACACACACACACACACACACACACACACACACACACACACACACCTATGATCTATTTAAAGAAATTGAACAATTTTAATAAAATGGGACGTCCTTCATATCATCATAAAAAATATTATCATAAATATAAGAATTGTGGGCACTCGTATTTATATACATGATAATATCATTCAAGCTGTGTTATTAATTCACTGTTTGCGAAGGGCGTCTGTGCACAGATCTGCTCTTCCCGTGCGCGTAATACGATTTCGCATATTTAGTGATCTTGGACCTAAAAGGACAAAAGGGAAAGAAGCGAAGCGTCTGCTGTGTTTCTTAAAGTCTGGGGCTGACTCCTGACTTTCCCCCCTCAGTCAGACGCCATCTACCCGCCTCCACATACTCGACTCACTTTGTTCTGGACGGATTCTGCTGGTTTCTTTCTCTTCCTAATCAATAACATGCGTTTACGGCAGCGGTTGATATTCAAAGGTTGATCCGATGTCTCGCCTTCGAGAGTAACCGACCAAAACATTCGGGGGAACATGTGGAGATGGATTTTATGAAGCTGTTTGGCACCGTCATCGCCGTTTTGTTCCACCCTGGATGCGCTTCTAGACTAAATGGTAAGTATGACAAGAAAGAAAACTCTGCAGATCAACAGTAGTTTGATTTAATTCCCCTTTATGTATCAATAAATCTGTTTTATTAACCTTTGTATACCGCTGATCACGCTTTAATGGAGTTTATATTTTACTTGCGCGCACTGGGTCCTATTTTTTTGTAAGTTTAACAGTTTTTCGGACGCCTGCTGGACTCAGATATGTGCGGAATTATGTTAACCAGGCTGCAGCTGCAGCGCATGATGCTGTGGAAGATCAGCACCAGCGTGTTTACCAGGCAGAACATTGATTTAAAGTCAGGAGGTCTCATTTAAAGCCACGTTATCCATAACTGGAGCCTGCGTGCGTCCAATTACCTCGAGTCAAATAGCGTGTGTCCTTAATGCCGTGGCCTTTAATGTAATTCTATAAAATCCACAGGGGGAGAAATTCCGATATGGACAGTAAATGAAGAGACGAAAGCGTCTGGAAATTGGTGCTCTCACAGCCAAAGTATAATGTAGGCAATGGAACAATATGGATCTAATGTATTTATTTTTCAGGGCCGGATTGGATTAGGTAATATAGCATGAAAAAATCTAAAGTATAAATGTACAAAGTAAATTTGATGACCTGTAATTATATACTGTGAGTAGGCCAGTGATAACAGATACATATAATTATTTTGGTAGTGGTGGAAGTATATTTTCTTTCCAAAAAATTGCAGCAAAGGGGAAACACACCATTCTCACACATGTAAGGGCACTTTGGAATCAATCCATTTAACCTTTTGGTCTGTGGGGAAAAACCTGCCGTCCTGGGTGTGGGTAACATCTGGCTGGAGCTGGAATTGAACCTGCTGAAGCTGCATCTTTATTGTGGATGAAACCAATCAGGAGCCTTTGTGAGATTTGTTGTGATGTTCATTGATTCATTTTGATTTCCCGTCTGCAGGTCAAAAGATCTGTCGGCGTGGGACAGAGCGCCCGTGCTACAAGGTGTCCTACATACAAGACAGCCGACGGAGGCTGACCTTTGAGGATGCCAGCCGGGCCTGCAGAATGGAAGGTGGCGAACTACTCAGCATCCAAACAGAAAGCGAGCAGCGGCTGATAGAGAGGTTCATCCATCAGCTGCAGGCTGGAGATGGAGACTTCTGGATTGGCCTCCGTCGCAGTCCAGAGCGCTCCTCATCTGGTGCGAGCCCAGTGTGCCCCTCCCAGTACTACTGGCTGGATGGAAGCAAGGCTAAGTACAGGTTTTTGTCACAGATTCAGCAGTTGTTCATCCATCTCACCTAAATGGGGACAGAAGTCTGAGAGTTTTTTGTATTCCCAATAGGAACTGGCACTGGGACGAGCCGTCATGTGGCGGAGAAATGTGCGTGGTTCTGTACTATCAGCCTTCGGCACCACCTGACGAAGACGGTCACTTCCTGTTCCAGTGGAATGACAACAACTGCAACTCCAAGAACAACTTTGTCTGCAAATATTCAGAGGGTGAGTTAGAGGTTTTGTGAGAGCGAGTTAGGAATGCGTCTCTTTGGGAATTCTTGGATTTATTTGATGCTAAACCACCTAACAGGCCCAATCACGAGCCCACTTTCTCTATGGACTTACCTTTATAGGTAGCAGGGTAACTGGCAGGCGTCGTTTCCAGAATGATGCATTCACTGTCATCAGGAACTCAACCATGTGCTCGGCTGTGAAAGAGAATGTACATTAGGCTGCTTTTGCATGCTCAGACATTAACAAATTTGCTTACAAATAGCTTTCTATGTAAATTTCACCTTTCTTTCGAAGATTTTTCTTTCCAGGACTTTTTTTCCTAGTCAGCAAAAAACGAGTTTCAACTTTTAACCTCATTTCTATTTGTTTACTGGCCCTAATCGCTCCACCATGCAAAGAGCTGCTCCCACGCAAAAAAAACAAGTCAAATACATCAACCTTGTAAATAAGAGCAATCGTCCACATGCTGCGACACATCACATGTTTCAGATGAGGACCTGAGAGGAAGCGGTTCAGACCGGTGGAGCCGGAAATGTGTGCATTTCTTATCAGCCCAAAAACGTACTTTCTGACTGATATCACAACACTGCGCTTACAGAAGGGTCAGGAGCCCGTGATGTAGTGCACTGACCACCGGTTGGCACGGAAATTGCAAAATAAATACATGATTAAACATACGTGTGGGCTGGACAGCCTCACCTTCACTTTAGTTTCTGCTTTTCTGCCAAATGGGATTTAGTGTTTCGTGTCTTTGCATTTCATCAACTGTCTCTATGACCTTTCGCGTTTCCTGTCGTCCACAGTAAAGACACCAGTATTTAGAGAGGAAGAGAGCAGAGGAGCCAATGCAGGTACATTTAGAAACTCTCCGCCTCGTGCGCATCGCCAAGTGCCTGTAGTTGTGCTTTTGTAGGCATAATGGATCACGTGGATCATTGTGCTTTATGGTTTTCCACAGTTCCGTCGCTCAGACCAGCCGTGGCGTCGACTACCACAGAAACAAATGAGAGAATAAAAATGGGACTAACTGAGACAGGTACAGCTGGCTCACTACTGTGTTTCTTTTCTTCATGTCTTTGTTCATAACTTTAGAAGGAGCTGAATTCATATCACTCTTATCCATCTTTATTAAATCAGGTTACGGTGTTTTGCTAAACCTTTTACTGTATTGATAGGTAGATATTTTTATTTTGCAGTGTCGGTCTCAGAAACGCTCCCGTACATTTCCTATGTCCTGTACGGAACCGTTCCGGCACTGTTGCTGCTCCTGATTGCAGCTGCAGGCTTCTTCTGCTACAAACATCACGCTAAGAGGTACAGACAGAGAAGGTGTTACACAAGTAGGCCTTTGGACACGAAAGACTCATTTATTCTCCAACATTCTCTGGGTCTCTTGGGTCTCCTCCAGGAGGAAGACACAGACCAACACCAGCAGATCTAAGCCTCAGATGGGGGGCGCAGTCTCACCATATGCCGTACAAGGACCTTATGCCTTTAGCGACATTACCAAACTGGACGGTGGCCCGCCTGCGGACGTGGTGACAAAGTACCCTGGCCTTCCTCCCCAGCAATCCCAGTGCAATGATTATGAGAATGTGCCGTGCCCAGAGAGGGAAAGCTGCTTCGTCACCAACGATATTTACGAGAGCTCCAAAGCTCAGAGTCGGCGCGGCCGTGGCCGCAGCGGCTGGGTGGAGAATGAAATCTACGGGTAACACTGGCGACAGAAGCCAGCGTTCTTCATCTCTTTCTGCTTCCACACCTGACTGTAAAGTTGTGTCCAGAGATTTCTCTTCACAGGTGCATTCTGGGAATACAACTTCATATAACCAGAACTGGGAACATAAACCACAGTAATAATGCATGTAAAACTTGACAAATACTCTCTATTAAACATGATTTTCATTAATAACCAGACTAGTGAGTGTACAGATATGGTACAATAGTAAATCTGTGCTTTGAGCTAACAATACCGGCATGCTAACGGACGGATATTTGGTCTGAATAAACCTCTCTGTTGATTTACTTTATCATTGCAACTCTGCTGTGTAACCTTGTGAAATATATTAAATATTTATATTCATCTATAAATGGTTTATTGTTGATACCTGAACATTTATAAACCAGGCTTACCAAATCAGGCTTGTCAAATCTCCCCAAAAAGGGAAAAAAAGCATTTAAACTTGCGACTGTTTACAATAGCTTTGTTAATGCAGATATTTATATGTTTAACCATGTTAGGCAAGATTTGGTGATTATGCCATAAACCATCCAAATAAATGCCCCGATTTTCCAATTTGATGTCCATAAAAGATTAAAAAAAGAGCCCATGATGGCTCTCTGGCCTGTAAAAGAATATTCCCACTTTCTCCGAGTTGTGTCAGCCCTAGGGAAGCTTTCCTGTTTATACTCTGATGTCAGGGAACAGGACAGTACAGGCGGAAGCACTGATGACAGCGCTGTGCTGACCCCACCAAACCCCAAAGCTGTGGCTTTTCCCGACTCTGGCCTGTGTGAGAACCTCTCTGGGCTTTTTGGGAGTGTGGAATGTGAACTCATTCCTCTGCATCTGAACACATGTAAGCCCCTGCAAGTGCAAACTAATAACGGATCCTACTTTATTGAACGCAGATGTCTGGGTTAGTAAAAGCCGAGCGTGTTTTTGGTCAGTGTCTTGGAAACACATAGAGAGCAAGTAAAGGGAGGCCTGAGTATGTTCTAGGAAAGTGTTAGACAGGAAATGCCATCAGCACATCTGGAACTCTTATACTCGGAAAGTCTACGCGTGACAGCGGAGGCCTTCGAAGTGTTGCCTGGCCACTTAAGTCATCGAACTTTCTTTGTTCCTTTGAGCTGAAGCATGTGACGCCTACCTGCATTTTACTAATGACTGAATTACAGGGTTTCGGATGAGGTTTGGAGGCTGAACGGGACAGTGCTGTAGTTGAAATCTATTAATGAAATTAATAAATACAGATAAAAAAGTTATCAAAGGAGAGAGTTGTGAGTTACAACATCTGCTAGCAATGTGCCCAGACGGAGGAGTTAAAATACAAAACTGTACAGCCACGGTTTAGCTTTCTATTCTGACCAACAGAGGGCGCTGTAATGCAGATGATAGAGGCGTCTATAGAAGCTGGATAAAAAAATAGTTCCGCAAAAGGTCTTATGCGTTATATAATTTCACCTAACTATATAGAAATGCTTTAACATTGTTATTTAGCAAATGCTGCATTTGTTTCTCATTTGCACTGTCAGAATTATAAATAAAGCTTTGTGAGATTTGCTTTCTGTCAAAAATGTGCAAAACTTTTATTTATTCCTCGCATTCTTGCATGCTACTGCGAACGCGCACAAAGGGGGAAGTGTCAGAAACAGTGTCGTGCATGCGCTTTGAAGCGTGCGTTTTAACGCACCTGAGGGGAGCAACTTCAAAGTTACCCATGCGTGCTATCGAGAAGCGCAGGCAGGCGAACACATTTCAGAATAGCAATTTTACCGGTTGACGTAAGAGGTGGGTCTGGTTGTCTAGGCAACCAATTGGCACTGAAGTGTGGAGCGGCTCCGAAGCCCCGCCCCCTGTACAAATACCCCATGGCTTTGACGTCAATACACGTCAACGGGAGAACATGATGCCTCTTTGCAAGTCAACTCGTGTGCTGTGTAGCTGATAGAGGCACCACAAGCGGTGATATTACAGACCTATTGTATTTGAGAACGTGGTGTGACACCCCCCCACCCACCCACCCCCAGCAGCAGCAAATGGCCGGCTTCGTATCGCCACACTGACGGAGAGCTTTAGCCACAGTGGCGTTCATGCTGGCCGGGCGACGCAGGAACCAACTTTGTCGATTTTTGATGGACGCGCTTCGAGCGGCAGCGGCGGCAGAAGAGACGGCGGCGGGCGGTTTGGTTCCCCTTCGTCTTTCTCCGTAACTGCCCGTGTGCGGAGCCCCCCTATCGCCCTCCCTTCCCCGTGCGTCCCCAGCTCGCCTCGCCACCTTCAGCTCGTCCACAAACAGTTCCACTCCGAACAGCATGGTCATGGCTGACAGCGTCCAGAAGCCGCAGATCCGGGGTCCTGTCCGAGTCGGGTTCTACGACATCGAGCGCACTTTAGGAAAGGGCAATTTTGCCGTCGTGAAGCTCGCCAGACACCGCATAACCAAGAGCGAGGTGAGTGTGCGTGAGTGTGTTCTGTGGGAAATAGTTAGCCGAAATGCTAATTGAGGCTGCGGCTGGGCAGAGTTACATAACTTTTGACCACAAGTTGACACCTCGCGTATTTGAAGAAGATATCGAAAACGAGCCGACATCACGCGCTGGTAGAAACTTTGATCTGAGTTCCTGCCGGGGTCACGTGGTTCTGTCGGAGGCTCGGAGTGGAGCTCCTGCAGGTAGCGCACCAATGACTGCCTGCACCTTTCACCCCCTGCAGCCATCATCACTGCCAGGAAGAGCTCTGACCATCGGGGCTGCTGGGAAACACGCGCTGTAAACACACACTCTGTGTTCAGACCAGCATCGTACACCTGTGCTACTGGTAATGAACCAGTCAGCGCCAGTGTACAAAAACAGCCCAGGCACAATGTCAGGGTCTGTGGTCCTATTACGCAATTCGCGTTATGATGGTGTTTGGTAGTTTCTGGTGCTGCCGTGCACGCAGCTCTGCAGGATGTGCCAGGAAGAGCACTGCAGCAAGGAAATTTTGATTATTGCATGCATTGATGGATGCAGCAATCCAGTGACACGGCTCCAGGTTGCTGTACTTTGCATGAAAAAGGACTTGATATGAGAAACGAGTTAAATTTTGTCAACACAAGAACTGAGCGCCGAGTGGTTTTGTCAGCCCTCTACAGAGAAGTCTTTCTCTATACTCGGCCTATCGACCAGTACCAGACAGTGCCACAACTTTCTATTGTGACAGCAGAGACACTAACGCAAGAACCGTGTAGTGTGTGAGCACAGAAGCTGGGCAGTAGGAGGCGGAGAGAACAAATACTGATACTAGTGAAGAGTGACAGTTGCTCCTTCAGCCTTTAAAAGTTGACCTCATCCAGCAGACAGGACCGTTGGTAGTTTCAGTAAATAACCTGGTCCTTGGTTTGGAGTCTGGTTTTGTCTCCATGCGATGCCAACAGCTCCGTGAACGGTGGGATTCACCCTCCTGCGGGTGCGGCACCGACGCTTTCAAGACACGTGTTGCAGCATCTGGTGCATCTGTTTTTGCATATCCTCGCTAGGCTTTCCCGTTGTGTGCATAACCTACTTTACTCACGGTTCTAGCTCGTCTTACTGACCCACTCAGCCATTAGGTACATATTGCAGCAGCCTGTGGGGTCGTATGGCGTTGGCTTTTTCCCATGTGGTCCTGTCTGTCAGCCCAGCCAGTAAAAATGCACCTTTCTGACTCAGCAACATTGTTCTTCTTTATTGAGTGGATTTCACCAGGCCTCAAATGGCCTTGTGTCTCCTTGACTGTGCAAAAATCTCCCATATGTTGGATGTGTTTGTGTTATTACAGCTAATAATAAACTGGTTTAGCTTAGATTGCAGCATCCTATAATCCCTGTGATTTTAAAATTCATGCCACAGAGCTGAAGATGCATTAAAATATCTAGATTTAAACTCCAATTGCACACCTGTCTGTGCTGTGATAATAACATAGCGTGCTAGAAGCATAAAAGCATCCAATACTTCACATCTGCAGATGCAGCTAGCTTTAAATAAAATTGATTTAAAATGTGTAAAAAAAAAAAAAACAAATCACAGATTCATCCAAACCTCCCAGGTTAACGCCAATTTTACCTTTTGGAGTCTTCCATTTTCATAAGAAAAGAAAAAAATTAAAACAAACCCCCAGTTGTCCAGGCTGATGGCTCTGCTGTAAACAAAATCTTGCTAGTTTAAAGCCACGACTTTTTGGCATAATTTCAACTTTGAGTGGCTCACCCGCTAATGGATAATCTATTAATAATTTGCCACATCTCCTTAAACGCGGTCTTGATTTAACCTACATAAATCTGCAGTGGCGTGATTAGTAATCCGCTCCCCCCACGTAAAGCTTTGCTAGCAGATCGGGCTGATGAAATGTTGTTTATGAGACGCCTTTAAGGAGCGACTTTAAAAATTGCCTCGTTACCTGCCGGACATCGTTAATCAAAGCCCAGAGTGTTGAAGTTGTGGGCGTGCGGTTTAAACATCTATGTGTCATTGTGAGTGCGCCTGTAAACACAAAGCGGTCCGTGTTTGCCTCTTCTGGAGCCACACGTGATATTTCACATTATTTGGCTCCAATTTTTGGACTGCTTTCAGAGTTTTCAGCACGCAGCCTGAAGTATTTAGCTCTCGTCTTGGAAACACCCTGTCTCCCTTTGCCTCTTGACGCATATTAAATAACTGTTTGGGTCTGTTTGAGTGTTAAGGTGTGTGCATGTGTGTGTTATTAACCATGAAAGTGACGATTACATTTAAACTGTTGATGCTCCAACCCTCTGCAGGTGGCCATTAAGATCATTGACAAGACCCAGCTGGATGCTGTGAACCTGGAGAAGATCTACAGGGAAGTTCAGATCATGAAGATGCTGGACCATCCCCACATCATCAAACTCTATCAGGTCAGTCTCTGGATTCACTATGCGATCGCCGCTAAGCCAGCGAGATGCTACCGAATGTTATGTTTATCCAGATGACTAATCATTCAGTTTTGGCCCTGTCTTGTGATTCATTTCTCTTTGTGTGCTTAAGCCTCTTTGTGTCCCGATAGAGTTCCAGCAGGTTGTCTGTTGTCAGTCTGTGAAAACGGAGAGACGGCATCATTAATCAGGCCGATCTTGTTCTTGTCTGTAAGGAACAGTCTTCTTCACGCTGTTCTTTTCCACTGAAGTTTCCCCACTCTGTTTTCCACTGTAAGAAATATACTAAAGTGCATGATTTTCCATATTAGACCAAGTTCAACGAGCTGAGTGGATGCTTAAAAGGCTGAAAGTCCACTTCAGTTAATTAAATAGCTTGTAATGCTGCCTTGACATAACGTGTGAACAAAGTGTCCCTTGCTCTTCATGTCTCAGCAGGCTGTTGTCTCGCCATCTTCAGCCATACATGAGTAAAAATTCAAAATAAATGCATAATTTCTCACTTGACCTTTCATACAATGACTGCTTGTGTACGTCACATCTTAATTTGAGTCCTGCGAGCACTGTGCTATGTTCTCTCTGCAGGTCAGGATTGTTAAAGTGCAGTGGTAAATAACTACCTAGCAGAATCTGCGGCCACTGGACAGTCGCTCAAGATAAGACAAAGTAGTTAATGACTCACCGAGCGTCAGCACTATGTACAGCTATGCACGTGAAGGCTACACAGCTAATTGCGCCTTTATTCGCACAGGCCTTCACCACTTAGATTTCCTTCAGTTTTAAGGTTAATGTCAGAGGTTTCAATCCTACTTCAACCTTTTCAGCATATAAAAACGCAAAGTGACACTTTTTTTTTTTGCTTCATGTTCATTATTGGAGTTATGTGTCCTTGGTTGTCTTTAGAGCAATAAATCCTGTAAATATGTCCTTTTTGCCACCTGCTGTACTCAGCAGTAAGTGTGGAAAGAAAGCTCATATAAATGTTTATGAGACCTTCTGTCTGTCCATGCCTGTCCAATTCACATCCGGCGTGTTTGTAAAGGAGCGTTCCTGGACGCTTAGTGGCTCCTGCTTTTGCTCCACTGACGACGTTGCCATTTCCAGCGTCGGTTCCAAACTTTATTTGCATCATAGAGTTTGTGCAATATTGATTAAAGTGTAAATGAGCCTTTTTGGCATCGCAAAAATCTTTTGGTGCTGTTGGCAAATTCATGTAGAGTGAAGCGTGGCCGTCGTTACACAAACACGTGGCAGTGTTCCAACTTACTGCTGTGTTATTTTGGTGTGTATCGTTATTTCTAATGGTCCGTCTTTCCATTCCAGTCAGGACGATTGGCTATTTCCTTTCCGGTTTTATAATTTAGTGCCTTTATGTTGACTTCCGTTTGTTTTCCGCTAATCTGTACAGCTCGAACATCAACCTCACGCTAATCTCCGTTAGTATTTTACTTTAAAGAAAATTCAATTGTAAAAATAAGCTTGGGGACTCAAAATAGTTTCCAAGCAAAGATATTTCCAAGCAGACAAAAACATGGGGAGTATGCATATTCCCCCACAAACAGAACAACAAACGCACTCACCATTTTTTTCCCAAGCTAAAATAAATAAAGTAGGACATAAAGTAGGACAAACAGGATAATCTTTTATTTTTATTCAAATGGCTGAATAATAACGGATGACAGCAGCAAAGAAAATGCCAGTAAAACTGAGAATGGGAATATTAAAATGTGCAAGAAATAAAGGAAACCCTAGATTTCCCTAGCAGTTTACATGAACACACACATTCAGACTTAGTCAGGGTTTTATTCCTCTTGCACGTAGTAGTGTCAAAATGGCAGCTACTAATTGTTCTCGTGAACGTGCGACTTTGATTGCTTTAGCGACCTTAGCTGATGCTGTTTCTTCCATGGAACTCTCATCCATCATTTCCAGAAATTAGGGCCTGAAAGCTTCTCTGATTTTGACCAGATTGGGTTCTGAAACGAGTGACTCTGTAACATTCAAGGCATGAAGCTAGTTAGCACGTAGCTGCTGCCGTTATTTTTCCTAATTGGCATCGATTGTGGAGAATAATTTGTTGGATAATTCATCAGTCCTTATATTCCAGCTCCACACCATTGAAACAAAACGACACCCAAAAAAACCCCAGAACACTGCTGACTTTAAATAAGCTAAAACTATGAATCGGTCAGTCGTAAAGATAGAAAATTGATCCTAAACACTCGGCGTGGGTTTTCTCGTATGAATGTCTGGCTCCCTGTGTTTGATTCATCCTCCTATTTTCCACCAGATTCTGCCCACCACATTTAATTCTATTCATCTCCCAAGTGTTACTGCTTCTAAATCAGTTCTCCTCTTATACAATACTGCACCTTATGTGGATGGAGAGCTTTTGAGCACCATTCATATCCACTTGGCAACACCAGCTGTCCGCCTCCGTACTCTTACATGGCTTCCATATTTAGAGCCGGTGCCATTCATGGACTTTGTTTTCCTCTTGACTTTGTGAATGCCAGACTCTCTTCAGAAGGCCATGTGAATAATTGAGTACTATTTTTTTTCCCTTTGGTAATAATGCTGGTTATCGGATTACTATATATAATTCACTCTTCCACGTCTCTGTCGTCCCTCCTTCCTTCCCCCTTCACCCGCCCCCCCTCTCCCAGGTGATGGAGACGAAGAACATGCTTTACTTGGTCACGGAGTACGCGAAGAACGGGGAGATCTTTGGTGAGTGATCTCTCTGCCTTTTAAACGCGGCGTGATGCTCGCTTCATCCTCGGTGCACCAGTTGCACAAATCTGCCGTATGGCATCAGGAATCTTTTTGGTAAACAGGGACGTATCAAAGCCCTTTTGAATTTACATTGCTGCCTCAATAAACTGGCCTGGATCTCAAAGGTCACATGACCGATGGACAGGTGAGAGCAATAATCTGATATGCAACTTCTGAGATATGACCCTCCTGTCTCCTTCTGGTAACTGCTGAACATACTGACTCTGTTTTTTCGGACATATAAAAGCAAGGTGAAGAAATGAGGGTTTTACCCTACACAATGCATGCAAAGAGATCATATACAGGCCAAAGTGTACACAGCACATGGTGGTCTTATCTACAATTTCACTGCACAGCCTCATGACGAGAGGAACAGTGTTGCTGTTCACTTGTTAAGAAACTAAACAACACAACCTTCTGATGCAGCAGTCATTTAAGATGAAATCTGTATCATAAAGATCCAAATGTAGAAATGTACAGAAATCTACATTGTATAGAAATCTACTCTGAACGCCACTGTGGGCCAACTGTAAACCAAAGTTACATTGTGCACGTGTGTGTGGTTCAGAGGCCGCCGTTCCACTTGTGATGTTGACTCAGCAGCAGCAACTTCTGCTCCTGTGACCCAGAGACCACTGGAAGGAGGAAAAAAACAGAAACGGACTCATGTGAATGTACATTACGCACCGCGGGTCGCTGCGGGCAACTTATGCAGTGGCAGTAATGTGATCGGGACACACTACTGTTTGTGAAGCTTTTTTGGAAAAGTGAGGCATTCTTTCTGAAATATTTACAGGAATAACAGAAAGGGGAGCGTACACAGTAATGCAGTGGGAATGACCGACTGTGGCCTGATCAGTGACGAGAGCCAGTCCAGTCAGACTGTTTGCTTGTCTCGGAAGAGTGAGCCAAATTTCGAACATGTTATTTAACAAACTAATCATGATGCTCCGGCCTGGTTTTCAGCAGTACATGTATTTTTTTCCATAGATCGTTGGAGGGGATTATAAAACCTTTGTGTCCTGATTACTTGAACCCCAATGCCCTGATTGCACAATGTAATATAGTTATGTAAGAGACTCATATGTCATCATCAGCTGCAGCATCGACACAAGCAGACAGATACTGACTGGCAGCTCCAGCACTAGACTAATATTACAGTGCTCAATCTCCCCGGAACGAATCATTTCTGTTTTCCAAAAGCACTTTACGGAGATGGATCAAGTCATTATGTCACGATGTGTGGCCAGATAAACACACAGGCTGCAGCGCTGGACTCCCGAGGGAGAATAAGAGAGAATCCACTTTTCTGACCCTGATGAATCGCTCAGATTTTTTTTTTTTTCCGCCCAGCAGGCGGTGAGATGTGAAGTCGTTGCGGATTCTCCGCAGCCCGGTTACAGAGAATCAGCGAGACAATGGCTGAGTCTTTGGATCTCTCACAGAGCTGTAAATAGTATAGTGGAGAGCAGGAAGTGTGTATCGTACAGTATACCCGCCTGTTTCTCCATCCATCTCAAGCAAATGATAACAAAAGATGCCGAGTTTGGCTGCTAATGAGGAGAGTCGGGCTATTCTCGTAATCGGAGTGGGTGGGCACTCCAATGGGCAAAGCAGAGGCATTCATGCTAGCTGGCTGGTGTGCCTTTTGTGTCTGTCTGTCTGTATAGAAGACACTCTCCCCCTCCGCAGTCTCCAAACTGCAGGATGGATCCGACCTGGAAATTGGGTCAACCACAAATAAAGCAGAGGAGAAACAGGCACGAGCGAGGGACATGCATTTGAATTCTGTAAGGTGGTGGGGAAAAAAATGTAGGGCATGCATATTTAAGAAAGCACGGCTGGAGTGAGAGAGAGAGAGAGAGAGAGAGAGAGGAAAGGGAGAATAATAGCTGGCAGTAAGATGAATCACTCGTGCACATCTCCCGTCTGACTGATGGATAGCGAATGAGACGGAGACGGTGGACTTTCAAACAAACACTTCAGACTGTAAAGCATCCTTCACACCTGCTGTTATTACAGTTTATGCACATGTCTGTGGCTGGGCGTGGCAGCTTTTATTCCGATGACCGGAAACGGCAAAAGAGAACAAAAGGGGAAAAATGAATGGTTTTCAGAATGCACCTGAGTATTTTGAAGGTCAAACAGATCTACAGGTGTGTCGTTCTTTCCCTCCTCTTCGTCACATAACGCTCGACAAAAAAGCCGCAAGGTGTAAAATTAGGCAAATTTTTTGTTTGAATTCCTCGTCATGCGGTGCCCAGGAGTTCAGGATAGAAGTAATGTCAGCGCCAACAGCCGCAGCTGATCTTGGATGGATGGGTTCTAACTTGGATGAAAGGCCATCGCTCGGCTCCAGCTGGCCGCCGCCCAGATGAACCCCCGAGGACGCCTGTATTAAATCTTCATACGCCGCCATCTATCAACACCCACGTAGACGTGCTCTTTAGAGTGGCTGTTGTAGCGGAGCAGTTCGAGGATCAGTCCCCGACATGGAAACAGTGTGTGTTCGTGCCCTGTCCTCTGTGCCTTTTCACACACACACACACACACTCTCCATGTCGCTCCGTGGTGTGATCCGCGTTCCAGTTGGAGGTCTAGCCAACGAGTCATGATGTTTGTCCCCTCCAAATCTGAGCAGCTGTTAAGAGATTTAGCTCCTCACCCAGCCCTCAGCAGAAGTGGAACACAGTGGTTATTGAGCTATTCCTTAATACCCCGATGATTCATACTTGTTCTCTTTGCTTTCCCAGAATGCAATGGCATATGCTTCACTGTTCTGAGGTCTTTGCCCTCACCAGTGTTGTGTCAGTACAATATTACTCATCCATCCACCAGGCACAATGCTGCATTTTGCCTGCGTGTTTGTGTTTTGATTGGTCAGATTGCAATATCTTATTTTTTCTAAAGGTGCCGCAGAAATGTGAAGGCTGTACAGTGTCGCTGTTCTCCAAAGTGAGGAGTTATGGTGCTGAGCATGTATTTATTTTTAGTTGGTTTGCTTTTTAGCAGTATGAGAGACCAAATAAAAGTGACAACTGATATAAGTAACCTTGTTACGCTGACTCAGTCCTGGAAATATTCATCACATAAAACAGTGATTCCATCAGGCTTTTTGGGATGCCTAAACCAAGGCAACATACCAGTCATAAGTTTTAAAAAAAGGAAATCTGAGATGTACTTTTTATAGTGCAAACATGAGGATGGATGTCAAGTTCTAATAAAAAAATAAAATAAAAAAATAAGAATAAAAGAATAGAAAAAAAAGAATGTTTGCATTAGGGTCTGTATGTCTGTTCTGGGGATATTGCAGGAACATGGTAGAGGTCCTGCAAACGACCGAACAATTATGTTTCAGTCGTTTCACGCTGCAGAAGAATGTAATATTAAAAATCTTGTGCACTGACTTTAAATGTTCCCATTTAGACAGAATTGGGTCACAAACATCACAAAGTCTTTCTTTACTTAAAGTTCATTGTGTTCGATGCATACTCGGACTTCCTCGACACATTCCCCTCCCTGGTGTGTGTTTTGATTAGCGGCGTTACATGAAAAGTGCCTCCGTCACCTGTCGGCCTCCCGCGTGGAATCTGCCAGCCCCTGTCTAATCAGGGTTCAGAGAGGGAAACAACAGCAGTTCAAGAAAGATTAAAACTACAATTTGTATCCTGTAGGCAATATAACATATAATGATTTTTATCCCAACAAACATTTGACCCTTGTCAGTTCTAGGTCATAAACATGAGTTTAGCCCCAGGGTATGCAGCACTGCGCTGTAAGAATCCACTGCTTTAGTTTATGGTGGAATGTTTTTGATATTAATGGGCTGTGAAATCAACTTAGCCTGTTTTCCTCAACAGAACCCTAACTCTAATGTCCTGTCAATGACTCTATCTTGGAGGGGATGATGGGGAAATCGGAGAAATGTAACTGGTAACTTAACAAGAAAAAGCATTGAATGTCTTCCTTGTAACTTAAAAAAATAGCTTTTTATAAGGTTGAACTTGTGGCTCTTTGGATAATTGCATTCCTTATAATCCCTGCCATAAAGTTATTGTTGGCTGGGTTGTTTTTCTTGTGCATTGTTATCACGTTCGGTTGGTGGTCGGCATCCACGCCAGCTGGAAGGAAAACCAGCAGAGTGCCCTATCTTGTTTGCCGCAAAGTGTGAATTAAAGAGTTTGCAAGCTATCTGGACAGAGAGGTGTTAAGAGGTGCCCCGCTGACGGTGACAAACACCATACTTTCCAAAGTTCATCGCGCTGCAGAAAAAAACATGCCATAACACACCCTGTCGAGCTGGTGAACAATAAGATGGTGAGAATGGCCTTAAATGGTGTGGAAGTAGAAGAGAAAAATGTCAGTGGGGAATCTAGTTCTTGTTTTCTCCTCCAGACATGATGGAACAGTACACTGTATACAGTCATTATACATGTACACACACACACGTACACACATGCAGGCATAGACTCAAGACACTAGAAGCAGGAACTCGGCAGCTCGCACTAAAATGAAGGGATAAAAGGGCCACTGACGTAAGATCTTGTCTGTTTATACCTCCGATGTGACGCATTGCATGTTGTTCACTGTCTGGCTGCAGACTACCTGGCAAAACACGGCCGCCTGAGCGAGCTGGAGGCCCGGAGGAAGTTCTGGCAGATCCTGTCGGCGGTGGAGTATTGTCACAACCGCAACATCGTCCACAGGGACCTGAAGGCGGAGAACCTGTTACTGGACGGACACATGAACATCAAGATCGCAGGTACTGCAGCAACACAGAAGGAGGACTCTGTTTTAGTTTAAAACGCTGACAAACGCCACAAACACCCGCCCTGGCCATTTGCACTGTGGTGGTTAGAGGGTTGTCTGTGAGACGCTGTAGCTGTTAGCTTGATGAGGCCACAACACAAATTACTAAATTGGAAATACTGCTGGCAGGTCCACGTGGCTGACAATAATTCGGGGAATTATCTCAGGCTTTGTTCTAAGATGCTGATACTAAAACACGTCTGAGGTGAGCTAAGCGCATGAGGGCTGCTAAAAATACAGGTGTGAAAGGATACCAGACACTACTCGACTCACTTATCACCGTGCAGAAGGAAAATGGCCACCTCTGCTCCTTGGAGAGTTCTAATGCGAGAATAATGTCTTTGTGTATGGGCACGATGGAAGGGAATAGCCACTCATTGTTCTTAAAAAGTGGGAGGAGGAAAGAAAGAAAAAAAGAAAGTCCTCTTTATGGTTCGGACTCATCCGTCTCACCTGCATCCCTGCTCGCAAAAACTGCATTTCCAAGAAAGGAAAGGTTATTTAGCCAGCCGTGGTTTTAACAACCTGGTGTGACACGGCCAATGGAAGATGTGATTTGCAGGGAAACAATGAACAGAACATTACCTATCTGCTCTTGTGATTAGAGAAAGTGTCTCCGGGAAGGACACGAGCAGCAAAGGTACATTCTGTGCTGTTCTTTACCACAACATGCTAGGACAGGTTGGACACAAGGTACATGAAATTAGAGAGGCACACATGTCAGGTATGTTCTACACATGCATCAGTGCAGATCCCACGTACACACACAGACACGGCTACTTGTATGTTACATGAAGTGTATGACTTAAATATGGAAGTATTTGCATGCAAATGGGTCAAAATAGTCGTCCAACTTCTGTTCAGCACCACTTCACCCTCATTATTCTCACCAGCTACTCTCCAGCATTAGTCCCTTTATTAATTATAAACCAGCACTGGCTTTGTGAGTTTCTAACCCTAAATGTGTCCGCTCAAACCTGCACTGTGGGTGGAAGTGATAAATCACCGTGTGTGCCTCCGGTTTTCCTGAAATTACATCCACATTGCCCTTGCGATTGGCCGTTCTTTGCATTTACAGAAACGGTAGAGGAAGAGAAACAAGGCATTCCTTCTCTTCATTAAGCCTTTTTTCCCCTCATCGTAGTGACGGCTGATCACAGGTAGATCAGCTGATCTCTGAGGAATCAGCTGTCAGTGGGGCTTTGGTTCTGATCTCTGAAAGTCTGAACCATTCTATGCGGAGGCTGAATGTGAGTGTAATTAGATTTGCTTTATCAGAGCAGAGAATCAAAGATTTCTCTAACAAACGACTGCAGTCTCGGGCAGGAAGCTATCTCAATGAGGGAACACATTCAGATTTATCTGTTATTCCTGTTTACAGATACTATAAATGTGGAGAATTTATCATGGTTACCTTTGGATATCTTATTAACATAAATGTCCCAGGGCTGCAACAGCTCTTGAGAAAGATCAGAGTTCATAAAAGGTCCTCAGAGCAGAAACAAGATCTTCAGCAGCTCCATAACTCCCAGTCCAGCCTTCCTCCTGCAGCCCTTTGACATCTCCTGGCTCTCAAAAGACCAGCACCGGTCAGAGGGTGTGGAGCTGAAGCTGCTGCGGCCATTCAAAGAAAGGTCACGTTCAGGGTGGCTGCAAAGAGCCACAGTGGGGAAGGGGGGAAGGGGGGGGGGGCTCTTCATGTCTTTACTTCAAACGGCCTCTTTATGTCGGGGAAAGTTGAAGGAGATGGAGCAGGGAGGATAAATGACAAAAGCAGAAGTGAAATTCAGCTTCAACAAGAACAGGACCCACGTCACCCACTGCTTTTCTTCTGGCTGGCTGTTTATTTGCGGCTCATTATCCATTTGAATAGAAGCATCACTGATGTGTAAATGTCATTCAGAGTCCTCCAAACCTTAAAGGTGTGTCACGCCCAATTAATTAATGTATTAAGTACAAACAAATCCTGTTTTTCAAGGGCACCTTGTAGAAAAGGTTCATACCCGTGAACAAAGCTCCTGTCAGGGATGAATAAATCTGGCTACAAATAAATCCGGCTTCATTCAAATTTTTACTATATTAAATGTCTATGTTTACAGTGTAAACGGTTATAAATAATTTAAAATCATTTAATCATTTTTGATTAAATAATTTGTTAAACATGTGTAGCTAAAATAAATTTGTCAAGTACGTTTATTTTTTTTGTACAAACTGCTCTTATTTATTTTAAAGGTCCTGTTCAGAGACTTATCCAGAAATTGAGTTTATTGAATAATTACAATAAAGAGAACCAGTTTTTATTCAACATGTATTTGATGCAACCGTGTCTTGGTGTGTTATTGCAATCTTTTGTATTTACACATGCATGAAAATATAAAAGATAGATAGACATAAACTACGCTATGCTTCATACACAGTACAATTTAGATGAATTGGTCAGTTCTGAATTATGATACACAATAAAAATGACAAAAGATTCCATTAATCAGGAAATCAGTTTGCGAATAATGCGGCTTCCAGTCTGGATATGGGGTGAAATCTTTGGTTACACACTGCAAACATGGACACAAAGAGACCCTACAGCACCAGAGATGAATAAAGAAAGACTTTGTCAAATGTTGACAGCTAGCTGCCATCCTCGTCCTACCCCATGATGTCAGTCACAAACTCACACAAGCACACAGCTCCATACGCCGGAGTGTGTTCCACAGTGACGCCTTTAGGATCATATTGTGCTAAAGCTGTTGTGCGGGACGCGCACACACGCGCTCCCTCACCCCGCCCTCCCTGTTGAGCGCCACTAGTCGCCTGCCGCGCCGGGCTGTTTGACGTCAGCCAGTCTGTTCAGTATTCAGCTGCGTGAAATGGGTCACAGTTCTTGCCGATAAACCAGCTGCACTCTCTCCTCCGCCTGCATCTCGCCTCTCACCGTCACAGCAGCATCAGACAGCAAACATACTTCCGCAGCTCCACTTTTACATCAACCTGCCACCTGCACCTCAGCCACTAAACGCATGAACACAGGTGATTTCCTGCACTTTGTTTAGCACCTGAAATCTGTACTTTGCTAATCTCTCAAAAATACACTGTAGTATCTTTGCACACTATACAAATTTAAGAATTTCCAAAATAAATTCAGTTCCGTGCTGCCTGCGTTGGTTTGTTTTGACTCCTGCAAAAATGCGTTATTATCACATCACCAAGTATATTGCCCTAAATGATTGATCATTATTTCGTGGGATGTGGTTTGTGGCCTCATAAATTAACGTGGCTGTCGCTCTGAGGTTGGTTGTTACCGGCGTGACTGTGACGTTTCGGCCCTGAGGATCTGGATAAGAGCCCGCAGTGATCTGTTTGTGCTTGAGCCCAAATCACCTCTGGCTCATTATGTAACAGGGTTGGTTTTTTAATCAGTTTTATGTATTTATATTGTGAGGCCTTTTTACTAGTTTACGTAAGTGTTTCAAATTATGGGATGAAAAGGGCAGGGAGTGGAGGGTTAAGCGCTTCTGTTGGGTCTTATGACACCATCAGCAGCAGCAGCAACAGCATCCCACTGACAATGAGCCATCTAAGCGTGGATTATTTCTAGCCATCATCTGTCACAATCTGATGAGGCCCCATTTTAAATTGTGAAAGTCGGAGATAATCGTGAACTCTGTGTAGCTTTAGCCTTTGTACATTGAGCTACGGGAGGGGGGGAGGGTCCGGATGGGTTGTACTGGTACTGAACTCTGTGTAATTTGGTAGATATTGCTCCAGCTTTCATTTTTATTAAACCCAGATGTGAATTACTCAGCAGTGTGTATTTTGCATGAGTAAGCTGGACCTTTCTGTCCTGCCCCCCCACCCCCGAAAAATCAAGTCCAATTTTTGTTCAACACTGCGGCCAATCAAAGGACGAGACCGATGACCTCATGTCCATCTCCAGAGCGGGTGATGTCATACAAACACCCATTTCCTCAATGTACAAAAATGTTGATCACATAATACATTATGCGAAAGCTGCAGACCCCATGGAGGCATTCAGAAACCGCAGCAAGACCCAAATCACCTTTTGTCAGACCTTTCCTCTGTGTGTCTCATGAGAAATGACCTGAGCGGTTTTATCAAACTTTGGTGTTCGTATCCCCACAACCTCACCTTGTTTTTGATTTCCCCCCCGTGTAGATTTTGGATTTGGGAATTTCTTTCAACCTGGGAAGCCTCTTGCCACATGGTGTGGCAGCCCACCTTATGCTGCTCCAGAGGTCTTTGAAGGCCAGCAGTATGAGGGACCACAGCTGGACATCTGGGTGAGATGCTGAAGAACACCACTTTGGGATTTATTTGGTTGTGTTAAAAATAAAAATGAAATGAAATCTGGATAGTTCTGACATGTGTTTATGTATCTTCTCCTGTTCAGAGTATGGGGGTGGTGCTGTACGTGCTGGTGTGTGGTGCGTTACCATTTGATGGACCAACTCTGCCTGTACTCCGACAGAGAGTCCTGGAAGGAAGGTTCCGTATCCCTTACTTCATGACTGAAGGTAAGCAAAGACTCCCTGCGATGTGAGCCACCGAATAATGTTGGGATTGCGCCATCATCCGCCCCCCGCTGTGCTGACATTCCACTATATCTATGTGCGCCCAGTGTATTTATGAGACCCGTTCCAGTCTTAGTCACCAGGCTCCCGTCATTGATGCTGTGGCTGCAGGAACTTGTCCTGTTATTAGTTGTGTATCTATTGGAAGAAGACCCAGGTAATATGTGTATTTGTGCAGTCATTTGGCCACAGGGTGAGTCAGGTTAGCCCAGCAAAGCCCTGCTGTTTGCAGCTGGACCAGCTAACTGCCAGCAGATTAAGTCCAGATCTGGAGCAGTTTATGTAACCCAGGAAAAAGCCAGTGAAGCCCTGCAGCAGCTTGCCTGTCTGTCTCTGAGGAGAGTGTTTCTGTCTATCTTTCTGACTCACTTTATCGCCGAGACATCTCCCTGGCCCCATCTTTTTCTTGGGCTTGTTTTTCCCGTATCCCATCTGCGAGCCTGTAACCGTTACTCTACGGGAGGGTGTGGTCTGTTAGTCCACCAGATTTTTTTTGTTTTTTCTGTTCAAGACATAAAGGGAGTGCAGGAGTATATCAGCGCAGCAGCCAAACTGACATTCCGACCCTCCTCCCAAACCCCAGTCCAGCCTCTGTTCCCCAACCAAGAGAACAGAATGTGCTGATTTCTTCATCCATCATCAATTTAGTTTTTCTGCCATAGAAAAAATCTATCGAGGGTTTCTGCTCCACGACTGTGGCAACCTTGTCCTAATTTTATGACAGATAATAATGACCCCTCTGCTGCTGCCGCGTTGCAAAGCACTGGTAGCGTTACTTCATCAGATCAGTAACCAGTTGAACTCCTTATTAACTAAGAAAACTAGTAAAATATGAAACTATTGTTTAAAACATGTTACTTGTGTTCAAGAAATGCTGCTTATTTTTTTATTATATAACTGAGCTAATGATCTCATAAAACTGTTGGGCTTAGCGACTAGTGACACAATTGTTTAGTACTTTGCCAACTCATGTTTTAGTCAACCAGTTTATCTGTATAGGAGATTCATTCAATGGCTTGCTTTTTTGGCCACATCGATTCAGCGCTCACGTTGGTGGTTTTTCTGTAATTTAATTTATGAACATTTATCAGGTAGGGTTATGTTTACTGTTCAATGGGACATCTGACGCTTCTGCGCTTGATAAAATGTCATCTGGTCCCTCCTTCATCTCCTCAATCCTCGTTGCTGTAATGCTACACCACTGGGACTCAGCAAGTGTTAACTGGGATGGTTCAGTGGTTAAGTCATTGCTGAGAACTGTGTGTCAATCAATCAGCCCGAGAGTTTAGATGCTCCTGCAGCGGCAGCCTCTTTACATAGCCCGAAGTCTCTGTTGGGTAGCAGCTTTAGAAATGTTGCCTGCTTCAGCGGTTGCTATAAACACCACCGCAGCAATGAGCAGAACCTGAGTAACTTCTGGCCCCGGCAAAACAAACTTAAATGTATTGGAAGCAGGTTGTAACTAAGCAGCCACACACCGTTGCTAAGATGAAGTGCAGGGTTGTGCCACATAATTGTGTGTGTGTGTGTGGGGGGGGGGGGGGGGGGATCAAGTTAGCAAAAGATGCAATAAAAGCAGATGTTGGCCTGGTGGACATTGAGAAAGAAGCTGTAGGCAACCCTGTTCTTGGAATCATGAACTGCTACGGTCTTTGTTGCTCAGAAAGCATGACATTAGTGACCTTCAGAAGACTGTTTACTCTAGGAGCCTTAGGAAAAAACAATATTTAAATCCAACACATGCTGAGGATCACTGTCGCTCTGCACACAATTTCAGTTGTATCTAGCCTGACCTTTTAAATTACACTTAAACAGGGCAGATATGGGTGGCTTTTATTTTACGACTATAGCGGGATGTATGAGTAAATTTGCCGTGTGGCAGGCAGGAATGCAGTGCAGACAGTAGGGACTGAGGGAACCAAAGCAACACACTCAGGGGAGCGCTAATCCTGTTAAGAGCCCAGCTGTGTCTGACGTCAAACTCATCTAGCCACTGACTCGAGGTGAGGCGCTCATTAGGAGTGGGCCAGAAACACACTGTTCAGAAGTCCAGGCAGAGCAAAAAGCTAAATATTTATCACACGTTAAACCCCGAGTCGATGACTCCTTTTTAATGCCTGGATTTGTTGCAGATTTTATATGTGTTTCTTAAGTAGTGAGCTGAATTTAGAGGTGGTCTGTAAACCTCTGTCTGCCGACCAGTAATATGTTGTTTTTTGCCTCTCTTAGACTGTGAGCACCTGATTCGCAGGATGCTGGTGCTGGACCCATCAAAGCGCCTCTCTGTGGCCCAGATCAAGCAGCACAAGTGGATGGCTCCGTACGTTCCCGTGCAGAGGCCGGTTCTACACCAGCAGCCTCTATCTGCTGAGGGTGAAGCAGGCATCGGGGAGTACAGCGAACAAGTTCTCCGCCTGATGCATAGTCTTGGCATTGACCAGCACAAAACTATAGAGGTTAGTCGTGCTACCAGTAGCCAAAATACCAGTACCAGTAGCCAAAATAAATCTTTGGTCAAAACCACCTGATGTGTGCAATACAGGACATTTCTACTGTAAAGAGCAATCTCTCTGCATTATGGTTATGTTTGCCTGTATCATGCTTAAAACAAACAACACTTTCTGTCACTGTTAATGTTTAACAGTCAGGGTTGCACAGTGTAATTGATTCCAGTTATATATATAAAAAAAGAAGAAGGGCCTCTTTCTTGTTGTATATTCAGAAGCCCTAAGCAAACTCAGGCATGGGACCTTCCTCGTGTGTTTTTGTTCCTTGTGAGTGTATTTAATAATAGTTCAGCAAACAGGATGGAAATGGCAACAAATAAGTATTGAAAATCTTGTTAAGGTTGGTTGAAATAGCATTTGATCCCACTGTCATTCATCCCACAGTCTTTGCAGAACAAAAGCTACAACCACTTTGCTGCTATCTACTACCTGCTGGTCGAGCGGCTCAAGGCCCATCGTTGCAGCTTCCCCGTGGAACAGCGGCTCGACGCCCGCCAGCGACGACCAAGCACCATTGCTGAACAGACAGTTGTCAAGGTGCGTGCGGAGGCTTCAAAGGCTCCTGGAGAAGCATATACATCCACGGTTCTCTGATCAAAGCTCCAGTATTCAGGGCTGCAAAAAGAGACAAGCAGAAGAAGCAGAAACCTTTCATTCACTGATCTTAGCCTTCATTTACATGATTCACTCCTTTCTTCTGTTTCAATTGTCACCTCCCTCTGCTTTTTAAATTTTTAATTTGGATAATTAAAAAAGAAAAACCTCACATCAGCACATCACATAGTTGGCCTATCGTGAAAGTTGTTATTACTCTAAATCTGATGTCCTTTGTTTCCTCTTCCTCTGCAGTCCACCAGTGGTTTGACCCAGGTGGGGTTGCACCCTCAGGGTGTCCGTCTGCTGCGTTCCTCTGCTGTGCCCCAAGCTTCTTCCGACGTGTTTGCATTTCCCTCGGCTGCATGTTCTCTGGAGCAGAACTTCACTGTGGACGATGTAAACACACCTAAAGTAGGTCCTGTGGTGTTTTGGGTTGTTCTGTTTGTGTTTACTGTAGCGTCAAGTTTTTTTTTAGTTTGGGAAATGCAAGAGTGTTCCCTTAAAATGATTCTGGGCCGTGACTTGAACAGAGATCGATGAGCTCATTCGTTCACTCTGAAATCAGAAACGTCCGTATGAGCCTGTGTGCATGCGCGAATGAATAAGCTGTCAACCTGCCAGGGTGCAGCTGACCCGTTCCCTTATGTAAGAACTCACCCAGCACTTGCATCAAAGGCAGGACAGCTGTCTATCCTCCACAGCTTATAAACGCGCATACGCGCACCCTCTACCCTAATCTCAACCATCCCAGCTAAGGCTGATCATATGCTGTGGGTTTGACACTATAGCAACAAGATTTTCAATCTGTTTACTCCCTCAAAGCCAGAACATGAGGACACGGAACAAGGTTAAACCTGCACCAGTCCTGTCAGTCAGTCAGTGATGTGTGTCTTGTTTCTTAACCTTCATAATTGACTGTGTGAGGATCCATTCAATTATACCTAAATCAAGCATCCTCAGCTTCTCAACTTTTGGGAGATTTATCTACTGCAGAATACAGAGTCAAATAAATATAATAGAAGAATAAATAAATTCTTGTGTGACACAGAGAAACAGATGCAACTGTCAGGTTATGCAGACTAGTTTCTGGCAACAATTCCCACAAGCCAGGATATTGCACTACACGATCTGCGATGGCTAAATTACGCAGAACGTATGCTCAGCCTGACCGCCTGGGCTCAAGACCTTTAAAGCTCAGCCAGCATGTCCGCAAAGCTGATTTAATGCCAAAATGTGTTCGCACAAACATAGCAAGACATGCAAACAGGCACTGTACTTTCCCTCTTTATCTCTGCCAGCCGGTGACCTTTTCCTGACCGACTATTGCGAGCAGACGCCGGTGTTGTAAGAGTATGGCCTCACACACCAACAGGGCTACACCCGTGCATATGCAGAACCTTCCTTCAAGAATTCCCTCCATCTCTCTCGCTCCTTTTTTCTAGAGAAAAAAGTTGGATTTTATATAAGTGAGCCGTGACCCTGTGTCATTGCACATTTGGAGGGAAAAAGAGAGAGACTCGCAGACGGTGTCTGTGCTTTGTGAATGGAGCCCGGTTATGCAATCTGTCCTGGGATGATGTGACCTCATGCAAATCTGTGAACACACATGGACAGGAAGATGTTCGGGCCAGCTTGACCCTCCTACCCGTCAGCCAACAGTTTTTCTTCAGCTGCTTCTCTCGTCTTTATAGCGAACACAACTCCTTATGATCTCCCACCATAATCTGTTTGTCAGTGTCATTTCCTCTCGGGTTTCTGTGTGTGAGTGTGTGTGTGTGTGTGTGTGTGGGTGTGTGTGGGTGTGCATGTTTTGAGTTGAGTAACAGCATTCCTGTCCCAGCTCACTCTCAAAAGCAGATGGGAAATTGGGCAAGTTTGTGTGTTCGAGGCGAACGCTAAGCTTCCCTGTTAGTGAGACCACTCATGCAGATGATCCGTCTGTGTGTGTGTGTGTGTGTGTGGTGTGTGTGTGTGTGTGGTGTGTGTGTGTGTGTGCATGCACACTTCCTGGGTCTGCATTCCTTTATCCCCACCCTCTAACTCGAGGCCAACACACACCCAGTCTACGTGCGCTAACAATGATACACACTCTCTATATAAAATCAACATCTGAGTGTTTTAAAGATGTCTGATTTGATTAACTTGCTGCTGTTTCCTTCCTCGCCGGACGCTGTCATTTTCATTCTTTCTCCCCCTTTTATTCGACCCTCAAGGTGAACGGCTGTCTGATGGACCCTCTACCTCCCCCCACCGTCCTCCGCAAATCCTCCACGTCATCGCCAAGCAACATGATGGAGACTTCAATTGATGAGGGCATCGAGACCGAGGAGCCCGATGCTGAGGAGGACCCACCCCATTTGTTGTCTGCTTATCAGACGGCACGGTTTGGCCAGCGAAGGCACACCCTCTCTGAGGTGACCAACCAGCCAGGTCCTTCAAATCAAGGTCAGATACCTGAATATTGATTTAATGCTGGAAGCAATGTCATTTTTCTGCAATCACCACCTTAAAATTGATTACTTTTTTAACCGCTAGGTAAATTTTTCACTCTTGGTCACAATCCCTCCATGGGTAGCGTGGACTCGGACATGGGCTACGACATGGGCTCCATGCACAGCGACATTGGCCTGCTGGAGGATCCGCCCTCTCTCAGTGAACTGGTCTCATCAAGCACCTCCACCCAAACCGTCACCCCTTCACCCTTCTTAAGCGCACGGCCTCCGAACCCAGCCATGGCTGCCCTCACCTCCCAGCACAGGGAGACGCACAACCGTTCTCCTATCAGCTTCAGAGAAGGACGGCGCGCTTCCGACACCTCCCTCACTCAAGGTCAGGAATACTTATCAATGAATGTGCTCGTTCCTTCAGATCACCCTGAACTCTCACAACACCATCTTCATAATGGATCGGTCGAGTTTTCCTGAATATACTCACACACACCACCTCGTAGGGATGCTGTTTTCAATGGTCTGTGTGTGTGTGTGTGTGCGTGTGTGTCACTATGCTCACATGACACGATAAAAAGACTGCAAAGTCAATTGGGGAGCAAAAGCCTATTGTATTTTTGGTAAAAGACTGTCAGGCCATTTTGTGCAGCCCATCAACAGACAGAGAAAAGTTATTCCTATAGAAGAAATTTTGTAGTTTCAGTCTTGGTTGCTGGTAATACAAAGCAACTTTGACCGTTTCACCTTTGCACAGAAGCGCTTTTCATTTCTGATACACCGTCCCTTCTCAACTGCCGCATCACACCTTCCACACACACGCACACACACACTCCTATGCACTACCTCCCCGTTAACAGTGCCTCATTTGCACTCTGTCATTTACTCCCCTCCTCATTTCTTCACACCCCTGTTTTTCCCTCGTCTCCTTTCCTTCTCTCACCTTTCTCAGTCCCTCTGACGACTGCGGCGGTGATTCATGTTATGAAACACGGAGAGATATTTGAAGGTTTCAGCCCACATATTTCTCTCTTCCCCCTTCTCCTTTCTTCATCCATTTGATTTTGCTTCCTCTCCTCCCTCAACGTTGCTTTTTTCTTCTTCTTCAAGGTTTCTGTTGCGGCATGCTGTATGTTTCTCGAAAAGCAAGCCAAAGTGTTAGAGGAAATATTAAATATTATTACTTCTAATTCTCTGTTTTCCTTGCAGCTATGTCGTGTGTTTGTGTGTGTATGGAAACTATAATTACAGCTGTAAAACGCGCTCTAGTTTCTTAGCCCTGCAGTTGGTGTTCCCAGTTGGTATTTTCAGTTATTTATATATTTATTCTTCTTAATCCTCTTTGGAGAGCACGGATGCAGCGGATTCTTTTACGTCAGATCGCCAAGTCTTGTTTTAAATAACTCCCACCATCACAGTGAGTCAGGTCCTGTCATCTGCAGCCACAGCTCATCGCCACTGAATGGCTCCCATCAGAGCCACATGCTGCCGTGCACGTACACACATGGACGCTAGAACCCGTGCACACACACAAACACACGCAGGCGCACACACAGAGTTGCTTATAATGTATTTTTAGTTAGAAAATTAGTGGAGGTGCAAACTAATTCAGTGCTGTTTCTGTCAGAACGGAAGGAGATTTGTCTGGATTAATACACAATGTTGGGTTTGACTTTTTTTTTTCTCCTGCTCTCAGGTCTTGTCGCGTTTCGACAGCACCTCCAGAACCTCGCAAGGACCAAAGGCATCCTGGAGCTTAACAAGGTCCAGATGCTGGTGGAGCATATGGGATCCAGAGAGGGGGTGGCCATGAGTCCCGTGGGACCACAGCACCACTTGCACAACCTCCTGGAGGTCAGCATCCACACAACCCTCCACTCAAACCCAGTGAAGCTTTTCTCAGTAACTCATTTGCCCTCACCCCATGACCGCCAAAGGGGGGAGAGAAATCAGGCACCCAGGCTGTTGTGTAACCCCAAGAGAGGCAGCCAACTGTGGTTTGTTTACTGTCTCCCTTCCCACTGGGGCCTGGAGCCTAGGCCAAAGTGAATGCAGCCATTGTTGAGTTCATGGTAGTGACTGGCACTGAATGGGCCAAAACTGCTATTGCACACAGAGATACACATAGAATACACAAAAAATGCACATCCTCATCCACACACACATCCGGTTGGTTTGAGGGGCGGGTTGTTTGTCATTGGTTTGTCAATCTCGTATAATACAATTACACATTTCTTTGTCGATTATGATACTGTGGCCCCATCATCGTTTTAATTTGCTTTCATTTGGTTTAACTACTGTCTAATCCCAGTGGTACGCGCCATTTACACAAAAGCAGCTGGCCGCTCAGTCATCGCTGAGGCATTTGGGCAGGAGATAGCTTGGATAATCCAGTTAGGCAACGTGATGAAACATCCAGGCCCTGACACTTTTAGATTTTATTTAGATTAGCCAACACTGGGGGGATCTGGGATCGTCGCATCTCCTCGCATGCGTGTGCAACACATGAATGATGATAGATGATGGATTATTCTCACTTTACCACCTGCGCAGGTTCAACTTTTTAAATGCTTTGTGTTTAACTAAAGGGTGAGGCGTCCAAGCAGCAGGAAGGCCTGACTTTATACCAGGGTGGGCCGCATCCACCTCTGCTGTCCCGCAGACAGAGCCTGGAGACCCAGTACCTCACTCACAGGCTACAGGTACAGTCTGACACCACTCGCGTCACCATAAATCAGTGACAATGAAAGCAGGGTGGTCAGCCCCAAATTTCTCTTCTGCCCACCAGGCCAACGTCTTGGCAAACAGTCCTGCTAGTTGCCAGCTCTTCTGTAAAGAGGCCCCTCGAAGTTTAGAGCAGCAGCTGCAGGAACACAGGTATGTTCATTCGGCTTTGTTCACATCTTAAAGTAACAATAAATAATGCATAGAATGAAGCCGCATGTTCCCTCATTCATGTTCCCGTTATTTAGTCCCTCCAACTGACACCCTTAGTTTGTTCTTCTTTCTTTGAAGTTCCTCCTGGTTTTGATGTGTGTAAAAACAGAATTTTACTTCCTTTTTTGTTGAGTGGTTTTCATGGTTCTCTCCACAGACTAAACCAGAAGAGGATGTACCTGCAGCAGTCCCAGGGTATGGGACTGCAGGCCCATTTCAATCAGATGCAGATAGCCGAAGGCTCCTACCCAGCGGGCAGTTCTCCTCTGGAGCCAGGGGTGTCTCAGAGTTCTCAGGGTCCCGTCATGTCAGCCACCCACCAGCCTCCGGCCCAGCAGCAGACCACTCCCCAGGCCTCGCCGCCCTTCACTCACACCCACAGCCTGAGCCCTCTGATGGAACCAGGTGAGGGACTGGTTTATGACTCCTACATGAGCCCAAGCCACCACCACTACACCCAGCAGCTGCTGCCTGGATCCCACCTCCAGCACCTCCACAATCCCCAGCCTCACGACGCCTCAGCCGGTGGGCTGGGCTTCTGCTACCCTGCAGGCTGTGAGCAGCAGGTTTTAGGGCTTCCAAATGAGGCTCTTCTCTCAGAGCAGGACGGGTTCCCGTTAGACCCCAGCTTGCTGCCGCCTCCCGCTCTGGTGGAGTCTGAGGCCAGAGCTATGGGCGGGGTCCTGTCCAGTCCCGGGCAGTCGGAAGGCCTGGGCTCCCTCCTGGACAGCGAGATGATGGAGACGGTGGATTCTCAGCACGGCTTTGTCATGGTCAACTGAAGTGGATGCCGCAGTATTAAGCGATAGGAACTCACGCTAACAGCTGAGAGAACGGAGACGTAAGCGGAGGCTACGCGCATAGCAACGGGGAAGGAGAAGTGTTTTTGTATGAGTGCTACAAACTTCTTAGTTGTAATGAACCTCAGACAAAATTTCTACCAAAATCCTCCCTTCTAGGCTTCCTCCCTTTCTCCCTCTCTTCCTCTGTCCTCGTCACCTCTGCGAGGCGAGGACAGCCCGGCACAGACCCAAGCTTCACCCCACTAATTTGGCGAGGTCGCTGCTGTCACAGTTGTTGTGCCATCTCTCCAAGGAGCGCGCCGTGCTGTCCGAGGATGAAGCGCCTCACATCCCGGAGGCTGCCAGAGCAGCAGCTCACCTTGAAATGGTTTCAATGTGGACTAATTGAGGGCAGACTCTCAGATGAATGAATGGACAATGGCTGGCGGTGCTTTTTGGATTTAAAATAGGACAATAGACTGGTTCATGAAACAATTGTGCACCCCCCCCCCATTTCAGTAGAAGGGAAAAATGAACATGAGCAAACACCCCTCATTTATCACGGCAACATTGACAGGACCACAAATTAATGTGGCACAAATCCTTTGTGTCCACTCGTCCCACACGCTAGCTGGATTTTACTCATGAACTGTCTCAACACTAATATTTAGCTCTCTTTACAGCATTCATCAAAATGTTCACAACAAAAAATAGATAGGCCCTTTAGGTCTGCAGGTGTGAGTTATACGCTGTATATGTGCCGCGTTTGATGAGTCATTAAGGAAAGCAAAGTGACTCTGACCTCTGTAGCTGAAGACTTTTGTTGTGGTCGTGTGACAATCAAAACACCTTTAAGCTTCTTCCTGTAACTTTATAACTACTGATCCCGATTTTTCTCTGACACTACTGAACCGTCGCTCCACTTTTCTGTCCAACCACACACACTCGCATGCATCCAGACTAGGATAATTGCCAGGCGACAGCTGAATTGTGGGTCCTGGGTCTGCCTGATAAATGAGGGCCGGAGTAATCAATGTGCTTTTGTTTGAGAAGTAGCCTAGAAGGTCTGTTGTTCTATTTTTGTGGCAATACTGAAGCAATATTAACGTAGCGCGATTATCAATAGAAGCCTCACCTGTTCGGCCAACTCTGATTGGTTCATAGGGACCTCCGTGTCGTCAGGAGTGACGTCATTTGCTGATGATGTAACCAATAGATAATCTCTCGCTCGTTCGCCCTGGAAGAGAGCAGGGTCACGCCTGGAGACAGCTTGTGTGTGTGTGTGTGTGTGTGTGTGTGTGTGTGTGTGTGTGTGTGTGTACGCGCGTGTGAAACTATGTTTGCACAGTTCATATTTCAGACTTGTCACATTATTTGTTATTACTGAAAAAGACAAACACTGTATGTCTGCTCTGATCAGGCCCCTGTGAGGTTCTCTCATTCATCGGTGTTCATCGGTAAAATGACCCCCCCACACACACACCACCACCCTCCGCCCCCTATTTGGTTTGCATTCGATTTCTTCTCGGACGTTGGGGTTGCTGTTACATCGGCAGAATGTCGCCCGACACTGGACTACGTTTGATTGGCAGCGGAGTGAGTCGGCGACAAGATCAGATCATTTATTCCACTCGAACTACACCAAGATGTTTTGGGTTTTCTTTTGGTTTTTTGACACTTTTAAGTGGAGAAAGAACTGAGATAAAATATCCTCGTTCAGACCGCAGGCGGATCAGATTAGCTCCTCTAATCTGATCTTCAGGGCCAACCATTCGTGCATTTTTTTGAGCGTGATCAGCTCTGATTGGGCTGAATCTGCAGCGGTTGCTGCGGTAATGACACCAGACATCCGGGTACGTGTGATGTAACGGGAGGTCACAACAGAAAAGAATGTAGATTCCGCGAATAGGCGTCACGCATCCACCTGGGCTTGCGTTTCACCTTAATCTAGATGATCTGATGTCGCGTTGAGAGTTATGTCATGCACCACTTGAACTATGAACCTCCGACAACATGATTCCAGTCCGAATACCCCAAATTTGAGCACTTTGAATCGAAGAAAAATCGATAATGGGTACCAATAATATGATTTTAATCACGTTATCAGCACAGTAGATATTTGCTGTGCCAGATGAAAATCCTGGAAAGTCTACGCCTCAGAGTTTCTCAGGGCCCCCGTATTCACTTTTCTGACTGTTGCTCAGAAATCCCACCACTTTTATTGAATCACATGACTTTTTTTCTGTACTGTGTCTTTTCTCTGAGTGCAACTTAGCACTATGGTATCATTTTGAGATGTTTTAAGGCATTTAAATGTCTTTCAGGAAAAAAAGAAAAAGCTTTTGATATCAGTACATCCAGCTGTAGTCAGTTTAGCAAATGTAGAGTCAGTCACCATTTCAATACTAAAATAATAATAATTTGAGTAGCTACTGCACATGAGATGGTGCCAATCAGGTCTCATGGCTGTATTACACGCTAGTTAGCATGTTGACGTGGTCATACACTCGCCATATAATTCTAAAAGCCCAACAGTGTATGAGTATTAGGTGTGTATTTTTGTTTCTAGCCTTTTTAAGAGAAGATTTGAATGATTGTTGTGGTTCATTCTGTCAATGTTCAGTCCACTTGGGCGACAGGATGATCTGTGGAAGCTAAAACTGTGGCACTTTGACAAAGAAGGGGAAAGAGATGTAGCCAGAGAGGAGGAGGCCAAGGTGGGAAAAGGTTTGTATTGCTCCTCTGTTTCCTGGCAGATGAAACGTGCCCCAATCTGTAGGAAACATCTTTCTCCTCTCTCTTCCTCACCAGTAATGGACACAAAACACATTTCTTTCAGAGAAAACCCCAGACAGATGAACACTTTATCTGTTGAATTTGCAGGATGGAGTAACACTTTGTACAGATTAGAGGTGTAGAGAATCCCACTTTGCACCGGGATGAAACATTTGTGTTGGATGTGAAGTGTTCAGTGTGCCTTTTTACTTCTTTTTTTTTTTCAGTTGAAATGAAGAGTTTGAATAGAGCCATTCTGTTATGGTTGAACCCCTTTATCATTTATAATGATAACCTTTCTTCTTTTTAATGTGATTTTTCTTCTAAAAGAAAGTAGAGCCAGGTTTTAAAAAGGTACAAAACCAAAGTCCCTCAGAAGTTTCCCTGTACTACCCACTGTGTGGAGTTTTGGAGCTTCTTTATTAGTTTTTTCTTCTTCTTCTTGTTTGTCAGTCAGTGAATGCCATTTTAAAGTATTATAGCAATATTTCTCTAGTTGAAGACTAAACTCATGAAGATTCTAGTGGACATGTTTCCAAGTGTAACAATTTCACCTCCTGCTGAGCTGATAAATCATAAACATCTATCTTTCAATAGAAATCCAGTTTTCTGTCTGCATTGATGTTGACCACACATAAGCTAACTTGCTGTTGAGATTAAAAAAAAAAGGTTTATTGAGTATGAAACGTTGTGGATCCTTTTTGTGTGTGTCTGGTGCCACTGGTATTGAAACCTGCCCACAGAACTAATGCTCAGCCATGATCTCTGTGAACCTTTCACATGATTCAGTTGTCACGTAACTGCAGACCGCAGCAGTCTGACGGCAAGCAAGGGTTGCTCATTGTAGGCGGAGGTCAGCGGCCTGGAAAAGTGAATCACCCCAAGTGCTTTGTGTAAACTGTTGAGTCATAACCTACCCCCAGAGCCATTGCTTTAGGTCCTGGGGCAGAAAATACCACCATTAACGGGTCAGGTTCTGTCATATCATTAAATATTTATTTTCATTCCTGTTAGACCACAGAACTAGTTAGGAATGTTATGATTCAACCAAATTTGGTGGTTTACTTAAAACGCAATTCATCATATTAACTTAAAATAGACAGTGAAACTGACAGATCAAAATTTGATTGTATGTCAGCGCTTTTGCTATTTGTGAAACGTTGCCAGAACCAAAGTTTTAGTAACTGTTACTGTAAATGCACCGCGATGACGCCTATAAAATTGTAACTAAGTTATTTTGGAACGTTTCACACCCAACAGAAACTGCAACTGAAGCAAAAAAAACCCACCGCGAGCATAAGTTTATAGACACACGGGCGTATATTGCTTAACACGCACGCGTTAGCTTCTTCCCGGTCTGTGTTACACTTAAACTGTTCCCCGGAACAACGTGCACAAGGAATAACGATCCTTAAAAAAAATTACCTGTGAGCATTTAAAAAAACAGATTTTGTTTCGTCTCGGGTTTTCTGGGTCACGGCCAGCTTGTTGTATATGATGTTCATAATATTAGGTCAAATTCTCACAATTTGGTCCACAAGTTGGCGTAAAAGCAAGACAGAAACGCATTGACGGGGAGAATTTAGCTGTACGCGTGTCACCGTGTAGGGGCGGAGTCTACACGCAATCCCCGCCCAGCGCACACTGACGCCTTCAATTGATTGAGCTCAAATCTTTCGTTTTTTATTTGTAAGTGTTTGCAGCGCATTAATTCACCAACAAAATTAAGTCAAGCTTGAAATACCCGAATGAGGCCTCCCATTCCGATGACCTTTGACCTCCAAAACCAAACCGCATCATATTTAAGCAAGCAAGCAAAATTATATCTGACAACTTGGATGGTTCATCAGGAGCACATGCTCTGCATCCTCTGTTTCCAATCCTCAATCAGATGACATCATCTGTCTGCATAAGACCAAGAAGCCAAGTTTGTAATGGAAAAATAGCGTGGTCTCAACTGCTTTGCTAAAATCATTTCCTACATGTCAACCGGTGTTACATGCAGCATATGTGCCGCATTAGTCACAAAAATCTGGAGCACAGATGCAGAATTACAATTGAGGATGTTGACTAAGGGAAGAGGAGTTTTCTGTAAAATTTTAAAAAACAAATGCAATCCAATAAAAAAAGGGAATACAAATTTGCATCAACTAATGAACAGAAGGAAAATGGAGACTGGAGGTGGTTGTGCTACATCAGCGGGGGCAGGAACGTGCGTACTGATTGCATGATCATTTCAAGATTTTGTCCAGAGTTGTCCAAATCCAGTCCTCAAGGGCTATTTTCCCAACCAGGTTTTCTGATCTACCAGGTGGAAAAGTAGCTCAACTGGGTTCCAAATTCACACCTTTTCTGCCTGGGAGGACAGAAAACCTGGCAGGATTGTGGCACTCCAAGACCGGATGTCGACATTCATGGCGTAGCGAACACGTCCATCCAATCACCCCGATTAGACATAGAACTCTTAATCCTGCTAATACCCCATCATTGGAAGGTGTGCCAAAAACATGGAAGGGGAGGGGTTAATCTGGTGTTGCTTCTCTTTCAGGTAGGAGACCTTGAACACAACACTGCTTGATAATGTAAACATCCCTGATGATCTGTCTCATGCTTTGTCAATAAAGCTCTGCATCGCATATCTGTTGTCTGTAATGCAGGAAAAAAAGTGTTTTACAATAAATCCTCATCCTGCTGTTTGCTGCACACACCTGTGGTGGGACGAAGGTGAGGGGAGTCTTTTTCATTCCCAGTAAAATACTGCAACATCGGATGCCTGTTCGCTCGTCAGGTCCCAAGTATACCTTAATGACATCAGCGGTTGCCGTGACAACAGGAGGGCGGATGATAACATCCTACTGCGTCTTTCGGAGCAAGTGGGATCTCATAGCTGTTCAAAATTAGAGCTGGAGAGAAAGCTTGGGAGCAAATGCTGCAGCGAGGAACGGAGAAAAGACAGGATTTCTCTGAAGGTCATGCCTCATTAACGCACACGGAACGCCATCTTTAATCCTGAGGTCGTGCTGGTGAAGCAGATGGAAGGTTAGAACTCCCTGTGCAGCTTAACGCGTGAGAAGGTGACTGAAGGAAAATGTTCTGTTGCTCTACTTCTCCCCGGCTGCTGCTTGTCACTTGTCACCCTGAGAACATCTGACCTCACTCTGTGTGACTGTGCGTGTGCGCGCGCGCGTGTGTGTATCCTGCTGTGTGGGGGCTCGCTCGAGTCCTTTCATTATAAATGACACGGTCCTGTGAGGCAGCTGCATTGACGTCAAGACTCCCGGTGTCGTCGAGCACTCCGGCTGCTGAAAATCCCTCCAAATAACCGAGTCTAAACAGGTTGCCATTTCACGACTGTCTCATGAGCCAAGAGTGCAGATTAGCCCTCGACCAACTTTCCTTAAGAGTTCAGAGTCTGGCCTCCTCTTCCTGTCTGGGTAGATCAGTAGTTTTTAAATATCTTCTCCTCCTCCATCCGGATTCACAACAGCTCTCCAGACAGTCTCGCTGCAGCAGAACATGCTGACGTTCAGCAGTTCCATCAGCATGGGTGCAAAATAGGCTCCGGTGTTTAGGTGCCAAAAGGCCGAGTCGAGGATTGGGGGGGGGGGCTCGCAGGCCCGAGGGGGGCTGATGGGAAATTAAAAACCGTCTTTTCTGCCTACCACTTGTGTGGGTGAAAGAAAAAAAAAAGCTTTGTCCATTATCACAGTTAAGCCGAGGGGGAAAAGTTTCCCAGCATGCACTTTGGTCCAGCAGCCCAGCCCTTGTTTTGCAGCGTTCTTCGCCTCAGTGGCGGTCAGGTGTCAGCTGCAGAGTTGCTTCTACCCCGCGTGGATCAAAGACCTTCCGCTTTCATCTCTACAGCAGCTGCCTGCAGGTTAACATTGGCCAGGCGTGACACCGGTAACGGCAATAATCAAAAACATTTTTCCCTTCGGTTGTTTACGGGATCAAGATTTGCACAAGGCCCACCGCCTGGGATGTGCAGATGGGGGAGTGTCCACATCAAAGACATCAAGGATGTAATTAAGACTTGATTTACAGCAACATTGAAGGTTTTTATGAACTAGAGAACTCAAAGCACATGTGAGAACGTGGCGATGGTTCCGTAGACGTTCTGTCCCATTTATTCCCTTCACCCAGGTCAGCTGGAGGGTCTCCCTATTGGAACCTGGTCCTGCTCAAGGTTTCTCCCTGTTAAGAGGCTTCTTTTGTTATCTGTTCAGGGTTCAGACCCAGAGTCAGTTTCTCTCCAAGAGACAATCTTTACTGTAGCAGACAGTCATTTTCAAGCCACCGGGACGTAAATATAGTTAGCAAGTGATTCACGAAGGCCACGCCAGCTCCATTGTGTTACTTTATTCAGATCAAGTTACAGTAGTACAGCTTCCCAAATGTGAAGAGGATTCAAAATAAAAATAAAAGCACAGATTCCTTTGTTACAGGACAACCAACAATAAATGTTTAGTAGAGCAAACTGAATTAGGATCAAGAGAAAAGCTGAGTAGAGGACAGAGGTTTCTTTTATCAACACAGATGATACATTTATTCAACCCGCCCGGGACCACCCCAGCTCCCGCCCAATAATAAAACACTACGCAGCCTTATGTACACATGCTCCGCGTGCCCGCCCCATCTTTTTCTCCAACACAGATTCAGAATCGTAGAGACCCTCCACACTTCCTGGACAAATCTGACGCGACAAAATTCAGCGTGACACAAAGAAGAAGAAGGGGGGGGCACAAGTGTCAAATTTGACTGAGCCCTCGGCCGCGACAGCTGTTATTTACGGCATCTTACATCCAGGGAATAAGCGTCTCGCAAAGATCGGCGCATCGGGAGGCGAAATCTGTTCAGTCGGGTCATTAGAAACAAACACTACTGCTTCTTAAAGCCATTGGCACAACGATTAAGACGATGCTGAGGAGAGAGGAAACGCATCACCAAGACAATGTTCTGCCCCAGCACAACCAAACACCAGTTTCACGGGGGTGAACTTGAGCTGGTTCCTGTTACGGTGGGCCAAAATGATTTAATCAGTACACCAATTCTGCAGAGAACAGAACAGTTCAGAGGGGAGAAAACGGCCTGGCTGAGTTCAGAACACAACACGAGATCGGTTATTACTTGCAATCATCAAGTTCGTCAGATCACATGCAGTAAAACGACGGCTTTTTTTTTTTTTTTTTTGTTTTAAATTGGGCCCAATGAGGAGAGGACGTGTACAGAGACGTGCACCGGCCTGTGAAGAGCAACATCGGTGCCAAAAGAGAGCAGATTCAGGGGAGAAGCTTAGCTAAAGAACATCGAGGCATCTGCTGCTGGGGTGTCGGCCGACGTGCAACTGCATGGCAAACGTGGACGTGTAGGATTCTACAACGGTCGTGGCCGAGGATGTAAAAGGGAGGAATGTGAGAGGGGTTCTGATCTGCAATGCCTAACTACTACATCAGTTAGATTGCGATTTTACACTCTGCCTTCGTTAAAGCTCCGATTTACAGCAAAGTAAAGGCAGCGCTCTGCCCGGACATGGTCTACAACTGTAAAAGAAAACAACGAAAAAGGATAAAAGAACTGATAACAAGTCGTTCCTGCACATCAATAAATATCTTGTAAAAGTGTTTGTTGTTGATGTCTCAGGGTGTGGCAGGTTTAGCCGTGTTGGGTTGGCGACAGAGCCAGAACTGTGGGAAAAGGAGAGCGCCACTTCTTTAACATGCGTCACGTTCAGGAGGGATTTCTGTACTTTAGATGGACGTTAGCAGATGAGCACCTTACCATTGAGGGCCTCCTGGGCAAAGTATTTGACATCCATGTCTGTATCTGTGGTCAGCTTTTCCAGCACTGGTTTGACTTCTGTCTGAAGGGCGCTGGAATAAGACAAATCAGATTTTTAATTCAGCTTCTGGACCTAAAAGGCAGCGACGGGCGTGAGGACAGAGGACATACAGGCTTTCGAGGACGGGGCCGATCTTCTGGAGGGACTTGGCCACGTTGAAGCGGACGTTGGCCACCTGGTCATTGGCCATCTTGAGGACCACTGGCAGCATCTGCTTCGTGGTGATTTCCTGGCCACAAGCTTCTGACAGGGCCTGTGGCACAACAGAAACATGAGCAAGCTGACCAAAGGCGAACAAATGTTAGCTTTGTCCACACGAAGAATCGTCCTTACATTGATGCAGAACAGAGTGGTCATCCTGTGGAGGTAATTGGGGTCGTTGGCCATTCCCAGCACCTTGGGGACGATGGTGTTCTGGGCCCACTCATGTCCAAACTTCTTCACCAGCTTCATTAGGTTGCAGGTGGCAGCTTCACGGATGGCGTACACTGCAAAAAATGACAGGGGCAAACTTCTTTGAGAGAAATTATAATACAGGGAACCATGAAATGCAACACGGGGAGCAAACAGTCATAAAGCCTGAGATAGTAAACAGCGGCGTTCAACAGGGAGGTGAGGATTCCAGGCCTGGAGTTGGGCTCTCTTACATAAGGGTGGCACTGCCCAACACACACTCACAAAGAAACTCACACCAGCAGCATTCCAATGATGTAACCCAGCTGGCCTTTAGTCCTGGAGAACGCATGTGTCTCTCTAATTAGGAAAACTCCATGTGAAGGGATTGTGGAACAGTGAAGAATGATGCAAAGGAAAGTGTTTGAATAACTAAAACAAGGTGTCGTCCCCTGCGCGTCCTGCCTGGTGGGCACAGAGTTACCCAACTGTGAGTTTTAGCAGCTACAGTATAAATCAACAGTTTCTGTGGCCTGTATCGAGGCTCTGAGATCCTTTACTGGTGTACCGCCTCTACCTGCAGCGGTGATACTGCCGTGTCAGCGCACAGGATTCCACATACGCGGCATCCTCTATGCTATTTACGTCACTCTTTGTTATGATATTAACACAAAAATATGGACAAACTCGCTCTACGAACAGGTCAGACAGAGAGCACGGTGAAGAATGTCGTTCGGAGACAGGAAATACCAGCAGGACACCCAAGCTTGATAATAAATCATGGGAAAAAAAATTACAGAGGAAAAAACAGGTAATTAAAATAGTTGTGCATTTGTAACATTACACGAATGGATGGGTGCAAAAGGTCATACAGAAGCACACGCTGCAGGTTTTAAGGAAGCTCAATTCAATCGTGACTCACCGTGGTCAATCAGCCAGGCCATACAGAGGGTGTTAAGCTTCTCATCGAAGAACTCCACGCCCTGGGAAAGCAGACACTGCCATTAGAGCTCCCCTCATGACCCGTCAATATCAATCTTTCTGGTTTGATGACCCTTAAAATATTTGCCGTGGGTTTTTAGCTGTCCTGACTCACCAACTGTCCCGCCAACAGGGGCATGTACTCTATGATGGCAAGGCGGACCCTCCATTTCGCATCCTCCGCCAGCTCGACGATGGCCGGCAGCAGGGACTGGGAGAGCTGGCGGATGCCGATCACCTCGTTCACGCAGTCTAGGTTTGAAATAATGTTGAGGCGCACCTCAGGGCACTGCCACAGAAATACAGAGATTCACAGGTTAGGCTTCCATTCTTTAGTCCAGTCCATAGTCGGATAGCAAAAAAACGCAACAGAAAAGCTAAACAACAGTTAAAGAAATAACTTATTGAATGAATTCCAATATTTTCAATTAGGCTCCATTTAGAATTGTCCTGAGAATCGAACCTTGTTAGTCTGGACTCTAATCTAATTAGTCAATTTTCTCAGTCCTGTTTCCTTCCCACAGATGGGATACAAGGCAAGAGATGAACTGCAGCAAAAACGAATGCGCGCGTTGTCTTATCTTGAGATGAAAAACCACTGACTGAGTGTTATAAATGAAGAAATGTGCTATCGCATCAGCCCCACTGTAACATTAGGCAGACTGGGAGGTTGACATTTGCCAGACAGAGCAACAACAATCTGAAATACCTCTGCAAAAACAAGCAAGTTTCAACCCAAAAATATCATGTAGGCTAAGCAAATAGTAAACACCTCCATTTAGGACTGTACATACACCCAAAGGCAGCATGCACAGACTAATGTAGCTGCACGACTCCAAGCTTTTCATTACACTTCCCACAAGACGCAGTGATTCGGCCTAATTGTTGGGTCTGTCTGACTGTCAACACCACAAATCACCATCCTACTGGAGTGGAGCAGCAGCCAAATACATCTGTTCGCTTCCATTAAGGGGAACTGTCTGGATCTCGGATGTAATGGTGACAAGATCAACAAAAGTCAAAGAACATGCCTTTGTTTTGCAAGTGTCTGAACCATGTGAACCATCTTTTTGCAAAAGTCATTAAGGAAAAAGTGAAAGGCCAGAACTGAGCGTTTCCTTTACCTCGTCCTTGAGCTGAGCCAGAAAGAGGGGCAGCAAGTGCTCTATTGTGTTGTCTTTGCCCAGGATGGTTGAAAGGCCCATGATGACGGAGGCCAAGGCCGACTTCACATGCTGGTTTGTGTCTGAAACCAGTTCCTGGAGAAACAGACACAAAAACAGACAAAGTGCATAAACAAGAATCATATTCATAACACTACGAAGCTCTGAGGCTTCCGTTCTCCAAATAAAGTCAGTTATTAAATACTGACTGCAACAGTCAAACAAATGAAGTAAATTATTAGTATGAATACTCAGTCAAGGTCCTTCTAATCTAATAAAACAGGACTGACAAACCAGGAAGTAAATTTGACATTCATTTAGATCAATCACCTGCTGTGGAACAAGCCCTGTGCAGGTTTCAAGAGTCACCTTTTCTCTTGTCTGACTGCTTTATCCCCTTGCTGAGATAATCACACTGTACTTGTGTGTGTTCAATATTCAATGGACACACACGAGTACTGCGCAGAATGAAATTGGTGAGCAACAGTGCCGCCTGCTGTTCAACAAGAGCACCAGCAAACATCCTTGTGTGCATATAATTGATGTGTTCAGGGGAAAACCAATCAAATCTTTTGCCATTTCTTGGCAAATTTACCTCATCAAGTCTTATAAAAATGTAAATGCTATCAACGATACCCTTGAAATTGGGCAGTTACAACAATATGTTGTTGTCCATCATTATTTTTGATCTGAAAGTTGAACTACTTTCAGCACCATATCATACAATGTTGTATTAAGTGTCCTTTTCTGTTTAAGTTTATCTGAACGGAAGGAGCAGGAAAAAATGGATTATGGTCCAAACAATGATTATTTTTACTCACCTTGACGCACGGCAGAATGTGAGTCATGATGATTTGTTCACGGCTGTCCTCTGGGAGATTCTCACAGAATTCTAACAAAAAAGGAAACGTTATCAAACTCAACTTCAACAACTCGTTCTAATAGAAAGTTGATGCCCAGACAGAAAACACGCGTTGTTATTAAAGGATCCACCTTTGACTTTGTTGGCAGCGGCGGCTCGGACCTCAGCTTCGCAGTCTTTCAAGAGGTTCTGGAAGGCTGGAACCAGGTCGTTTTTAGTGATCTCGGGTCCGACGGCTTTCTGGAGCTGGACAAGGCAGGCGGCAGAGCAATGAGCGTGGGATGAACTTGTAATCATTTGTGAGTAAAATGCATTCTCCAGTTTATATCGACTGCTATAAATACTAGTAAATGTATGTTTTTAACAGCTAAAGTAAAACCTTAAAATAATGCTCTGAATGAAAAACAGGATCAGAAAAGTAGTGAAACACTGGGTAGTGTTACTGGTCACACAAGGAGAAAACATGACTCCCCCCAAGCAGAAATATTCAGGTTTTGTGACCAAAACAAAACAGAAGCTCTGAGCTGAAAATAGAGGCGAAGACTGAAGACTGCAGGCTGTGATGTGAGCACATCACATGTAATCTGGGAATTAATATTAAGAAATCTTTAAAAATCATCATCAGCTTTAAACCAAATCAGCTTAGAACCATCAAAGTTCTGGAACAGCATATTCATAGCCTGCTCTTAGTCCTATTATAAATACTGTGAAGGAACCTGAAGGGAGAGACCGGTCAGGCCAGCACACAGGAGAACAAAACCCTGGTTTTGCCTTGATGTTACTCAGCCTTATATTTTGTTGAATAAAAGCATATTTGAGTACGAGTTTGAGCTACTGTTTGACACAAATGGCTTCAAGGATTTAAAGACATGGCTTGACTGTAGATGATACATTAAGACATGACTAAATATCAAGTGTGCTGAGCTAACCTCGGAGAACTTGTCAGCCACCATGTACCGAACTCTCCAGGATTTATCTTCTGCTGCCTGGCGCAGCGTTGGCATCACCAGGGTCTCCAGGTCCTCTTGAGGCAGCAGAGTGGCGATGCTGACACAGGCCTCCACCGCAAGCAGCCGCACCGAGTCCTAATAATGCAGGTAAACCCATCAGCTCAGTCGGGGCTTCAGAACCAAAGGAGCGAAGAGAAAGCAGGACAGCTCTTACCTGCTCATCAGAGGCCAGAGCAGTGAAGAGGGAAATTATGTCACTTTTTACATAATCCAGCTCCAGAACTTTTGCAAACTCCCCCAGTTTAGATGCTGCTGCACGGCGGACCATGGGAGTATCATCCGAGCACAACGTGCGAAAATGTCTGAAAAAAAGAAATGTTATTATCCAGACTGCAGACAATAAATCCACTTAAAATAGTCAGCCAAACTTCAGATTACATTGCAGTAAACTAATGTAGACGCTGGCTTCACTTACTGGCGGATCTCAGCCTTGACAGTGCTGGAGACACGGGGGTAACACACACTAAATAGGCCACAAGCAGATGTGCGGGAAGTGAACCAGTCACCACTAGCCAGCCGCTTCACCAAGGGCTCAAAATGGACCTCCAGGTCAACAGGAGAGTGTTCTTGGGAGATCTTACGCAGGGACTCCACAGCTTTATCTCTGACGACCGTCTCTTCCACCGTTGCAAGGCTCTCCAATGGTGGCTGTGAAACACAATAGGAAATGGGCTGAATTCTCATATATAACACACATTATTGATGTGTTTTATCCTAGAAATGCATGTTAAACAGTTTAAAAGGACAAATCTAAAGGCCTACATATTAAATTCATAGAGACTCAGAGCCGCAGTAGAAGGGTGTCTTCATGCTTAAGAGAAATTCACATAAACTCAGTTTAACCCCTCAGTTAGGACTTTGAATATCCACGTCATATATAGCACAGATAAATCTTATTTTACATGGCCTTACCAAGAGACAGTGAATGTATTCTGGGCCTCCCACCAACATGGTGAAATTTCCAAGTTGTTCCGCCAACGCCAGGAGAACCTCGTCTTCATCATAGATGGTGTCTGAGGGAAGAGGGAAGGCTGATGAGCACACAGTCTGCTTTTAAACGAGAAAGGCGTCATCTCGCAGCATGAAGGAAACCTGCTGAAAACATCAGCTGATTTCAAGTTACGACCATGGACTTTCGTACCTGTGAGGAAGGGAAGGAGCTCGGTGCGCGTCCTCTCCACACCGAGCGCCAAAGCGATTGTGGACAGCTTTTTGATGCTGTTCAGCCTCAGCTGGACACAAAAGTACACACATGCATTAAAACAGGCCTTCACAACTGTGAGAAAATTATATAATTCTGACAAAATGCATCAGGAAAATGTTTAACTCGAATCATTAATTGACAAGCGAGCATATTAGTATTTATTACACAATTTGCAGGTGTGTTGCATAGCCCCCAGAATAGGTGCATTTAAGACTTAAATTGACCTTAAGCAATTACTATACGTTGCGGCCTTGACAATCTTACTGTTGTGATGGCTAATGATCGTTAAGTCATTTACCTAGCCTAGCATTATGCTAGTCAATGCCGATGTTAGCGGTACCGGCTACAACATTGACCTCATTGGTGTGTCTTTGTCAATATTCTAGATACAAATATAACAGCTAGCAAAAAAGTCACATCATTCCCCAACGGGGATCAACGATTACAATGGTAAACCTTGGCACATAAACAGCTACGTTAGCAAAGCAGGGTGCGCCCGACAGACACATTTTTGTTAGGCCCTGGCGGAGAACGCTAGCTAGCATTTTCGCTAGCTAGCTATTAAATGTCGACAAATGTAATGCGTCACAATGAACTTTTTCGTAAAAAAAACAAATAATGGCACCTATAGTAACAAACATTAATGTTACCTGAACATCCTCATTTCGCAGTTCATCAATAAGAACGGCGATAGGATAGAGAGAATCGTCTCCATCAGCTCCTGCCATTTTGGATACAGTTGCAGTTACCTAATGGCGCTGTTGTGCCGCACTACGGGGTTTCTGCTTGAACACAGAGGATACAGGGCCCCTCCCACTTCTGCGTCTGGCCTGTCGCTGTTGCTGCCTTTAAGAACCCACCGACATATAAGTGTCGCTTATTGTATTGACTTTTCATCGAAATGTACGAATAAAATACCCCTTTAAAAATGCAAAGAATGAAAGAACGCACAGCATTTTCAAACCATGAAGTTAGCGAGGCACATCTTTGCATTCTTTACCGATTTTATTTGGATTTTGTATGTATGTATGTGTGTGCGTGCGTGTGTGTGTGTGTGTATGTATATACTGTCTGTGTAAATTCTCAGTCATCCAGGTCATTGTATCCAAGGTAGTTTTCTCTGTCAACTGGACTGGGTTTCTTCTCTTGAAGACGTTTCGCCTTCTATCCAGAAGGCTTCTTCAGTTCTGAAGTCGCTGGGGAGAGAGCTTGAAAATATATAGCCCCTGTGGACCATTTGCATGCTAATGATCCGGGTGGTCACCTGAGAGTCGTTAGCAGGGTCGTTGGTCGGGTCGTTCACCTAGTTTCTGTATATGTATATACTGTATATTTACTGTATATTTAGATATATTTAGAAGTGCCACCGCGACCGAACGAGCATTCAGTGAAAGAAAATGCTGTATTTAGTTATTTAAAAACACCTTAAATGTATATGTTGTTACTAAAGTGTAGAAAAATACAAAAAATTATCAGTGAACAATTCCGTTCTGGTCTAGGGACAAAAATTTACTTATTTTGAAAACAATAACGACCCGGATGTTTATCTCATCTTCTTCCGGTCTATTGTAGCGTTCGGTCAAAATGGCTTCCCAACAGCAACAGCCTCAGCCCGGTGGTCCGATGGCTCAACCTGGACTACAACAATCTTCTACGTTACAACAGCTGAGTCAACAGCAAGATTTCGACCCAGTTCACAGATTCAAGATGCTCATCCCTCAGTTGAAGGAAAGTCTGCAGGTAAGTGTGCCCACGGCTAAAGTTGCTTTGGATGACACAGGAACCCCTGTCACAATTTTGCCTTTGTAGAATGTAATGAGGATCGCATCCTTGAATTTGGCCCAGAACACCTCGATTGACAACGGCACGTAAGTTGGTGGATTGGTGCAGTATCAGGGAAACGCTTGTGTGTGTTTACTTGTTTCAGTAAATTATTTGGATTGTTATGATTTAGGAAAAGCAGCGACGTTTCTCTGCAACGATTTGACAAAAGCCTGGAGGAGTTTTATGCCATTTGCGATCAAGTGGAGCTGTGTTTGGTAAGACTTAATAACATAATACATATCTTTTTCATGTTTAACCACAAAACACTTAGTATTCTGCATCAGGCTTCTCCTCAGTACTTAAAATTTTAAACATTCAGGCTCGAGAAAATCTAAAAGCACATTAAATTTTAAAACATTTACCTGTTTATCTGTAATACATGCACGCTTGTTTATGTTGATACCATCCAATCCAGACTCACCCTTTCCCCTTCTGCAGCGGCTGGCATATGAGTGCCTCTCTCAGAGCATTGACAGCGCCAAACACTCTCCCAACCTCGTCCCGACAGCCACCAAGCCGGACACGGTCCAGACGGAGTCCATGTCTTACGGACAGTACCTCGGCATGATCAAGTCCCAGATTACCTGCGCCAAAGACATCCACAATGCCTTGTTGGAATGTTCCAAGAAGATAGCAGGAAAAGTGCCACCTCAGGGAATCATTTAGAGGTCCACCTCGGCGTTCCAGCGCTACATAACGCAGGATGTATTCAGAACTCAATCAGCACCCAAGGCATCCTTTAGATGTTTAGTTGTATATTTGAATATTCTCTGGAAGAATTTGTTTATTTTCAATGTTCTGTAAATAGTCCTGGCGAGAGCCTTGTTGAGGAGGGTGTGGGAGGTAGCAGAACTCTGACTCCCAAATGAATTCTTACAAGTCTTTTGTACCTTTCTTTGTATTGCAAATAAAATAATTTCTCTGCTAATGATTTCCTGTTTAACTGTAAGACCTCAACTGTGATTAGACACAGTTGCTTCATCGCTCCTTTAGGAAGATTTTTGCTTTCACAAGACAACATCAGGCATTAGCACATTTGATTAGCAAAGATCCGGAGCTGAATTGTGTAGCACTTGTGAAGTTCGTGTTAAAGGTTTAGAAGTAAAGGGAAATAAATTTGTAGCCAGCCGAATCTGCTGTTGGGAGAACAAACTGAGACTTTCCAGAGGGGTCGGTACAAAAAGGCTGCTTACAGCTGGTGATATTTTCAGTGGCGCTGAACATGTTAGACCTGATGAAGATGGCGACGTCTTCCTTCACTCACGTCAGAGTCCACACCAGTGGACTGGGCCTATATTGGTCAGACACTTTGACACCTTGCTTTATGCAGAAGCTTGGGGAAGGTCTGATACGTGAGGGTGTGTTTGGGCCTGCAGCTGTGTCACTTCTCAGATCAGTCTGAACTATTGACATGTGCTTGCATCCAAAAATAACCCCCGGCGTAATGGGCAGCCTTCCACAGGCATACAGCAGAGACACAGATGCCAGATAACTTCATAAAATTTATTATCAGACATCAGGACTTAATTTCAAAGCTATAAAAATATACAAGAAAGCTCTTTCAATAACCCAGATACCACAACGTTGTTTGCAGCTTACTGAAATAAACAGAAGAATAAACCCAAGGGACTATATAAAAAGAATCCTTTTTTTTTTTTTTTTACAAAGATTACAGCAGGTAAAATACATAGAGATGATTGGGTATAATTACAAAAACATTGTCCCGCTTTTATGTTAACTATTTTATTTAATATATCAATAGAGGGATAGCAGGAGTAATCTGACCAGTGAAAGAGCAGAATAAATGTCCATTGTGTTGAAGCCGTATGGAGAGTTTTGAAGACTTTAATCCCCATCAGGTGTTTCATTGCATCTCTGAGACTCTCATGTCGCTTTTGCCCTCAGCTTTGTCATCTGAGTCGTTCCTATAGCAACAATAACATAGGGAAATAGTTCAAAACAGCCACCTCATTCCATATGGTATCATACAGTTCATGATACTGACCTGTGGGGCTGCTCGCCGCCGGTGATGGCGGCGTGGCGCACTTTGCGAGGGCGCGGTCCCTCCAGCTGAGACACGGGGTCGGATGGATGAAACTTGGACACCTTCTGCTGCCACTCATCCTCAAATGACTGTCCTTCAGCTGAGGATGGAGGGTGAGGAGGATGTTAGGCAACATATAATTCACACTTAAGGCATAGTGGGCTGTTCCAGATGTGTTTCTTTTCATCGTACATTCATCCATGTTCTGAAAGTTCTGGTTGAGCTCCTTGTCTCCGGTTTTCTTGTTATATTTCTTCTCCACCACGTGTCCTCTCTCGTGAATGTGATGACCAATGGCCATCTTTTCCACGCCGCTCTCAGAGTCTTTAACTGCTCGCCGAGTCTCCTTGATCTGTTGACAATGACAAATGTTTAAATAGACGGGAGGGTCTGGAGGAGGAGGAAAAACAAAGATCAAAGAAAAAAACATAAAGACAATGTTGTGGTTGGCGCATATGTGTGAAGTACGTACCCCTCCGGGAGCACAGCGCGTTGATGAGCTCGCCTGAAAAACTTTGGGAGGCTCATTACCGACCTTTGAATAGGTCATGATCGACGAAGAGCTGAAGGAGTGCGTGTTTGAATCCAGGGACACGTTCTCCTGAAACGCACAAAACAGGCGGATTTAAGACGGCCCGCCTCGCCGCAGTCTGAGCCAACGAAACATCGGACTCACAAAGTTCCTGTTCATCTCCCCCATCCTGTTTCTCACGTTGACCATCATGTTGTCGAATAGGCTGAAAGGATTCCTCACTGCGTCCTAGAAAACGGCGAGAGGAAAGAACAACCATGACTGGGCTCACATGCCGCACGTCGGAAAGGCATTATCAGCTCGTCAACAACCCTGTCATGCGTACAAGCGTGCATGCACAGACTACACTGAGCTAAATATGTCTTGCATGTGAGCCACCTGGGGCACGGTCACACTCGCATGCACAAAATGTGACCCAGTGACATTCATAACTGCATTAAAATGGCTATTCCAACAATCATTAATGATATTTTCAACTTTATTTTGGGATTTATCCTGCAGACCCAGGCAGAATGGCTTCAATTTAGTGCCGAGTTTATGAAACACTAAAGAGAATGTCAATATGAGGGCTGCTACAACACAAATTAACGTACGGATTGGTTCATGCAGTTAATCACTGTGACATTAAACACAAAAATGGGTATTTTAGCGTGTTTCAACACGCAGCAGACAACTGTACTGACCGTGCTGTCAGAACTTCCAAAGGGAAACAATGACCGGCTCATATCCTGAGGATTCAAATGATATCAGTTCAGCATTAAAGTGCTGTGGAAGTGTAGCATGTCACATGAGCTCTGGGATGTTTACCCAGGTTGCTACTAGTAAGCTGTTAGGTTGTCTTACACTGGTGCCTAAGCCTTTGAGAGCTCCAAAACCCTCTGCGTGGCCCTGAGTGCAGTCCCTCAAGGGCCATGAACCCTGCGAGAGTTCAGACCCAAAAACAGTGCCAGGCTGGCGAGGCGGGAGCAGCCTGCGGCCCAAATGTGCAGGTGTTTATACCCGAGCCCCTTCCGCAGAAGAATCTTGGCAGCCGTCGCTATGTGTATGTGATGCACAGGGGTTTGTGGGTAATCAGCAGGGTGTTGAATGACTTGTGTTCCATGCGTAATTGGGTCGCATTGCTGGAGCTTATCGTGGCTTTAACGCTGAAACAGAGCTTGGTTCTAGAAAACCGGCAAAGGGCTGGACGTACCAGTCAGGACAGGGATCGACGGGGCTCAGAGAGTCCAAGGCTGCTCGTTCAGCTCTTTTCTAAAGGTCAAGCTGATGCAAAACGCTACTGATCAGCATCAACGAAGCCTCAGAGCCAAGTTTATCACAGACTGGCATGTATGCACTAATAAATGGCACTTACATATCTGCCAACCATATATTTAGACTAAGGTTGAGCAGAGGAGAGATTAGAGGAGCGAAATAAGAAATGTCGACTCAATGGTCTTTGGCACATTATTTTAGGCTGCCTGAACAACTGTGGATTGATCTTTTCTGTGGCTCTCGATCAATCTGATCCCGGAGCTGCATGGGTGCCCTCTGAGGCAGGCTGCTACTGCAGGAGTTAGGCTGCTTCGGCGAAGCACGCGCCTTTTTTGCAGTGTCCTGTTCATTTTCTGAGTGTATAGATTATGTCATGTGTGTCGCAGTGACCGACCGCTGCACTTGTTTAAAATTAGCTGCTCCCTTTTTAAAACTTGACGAACCTCTTACAAACACGCCCGTGAAACAACGTTAACCCCATGCTGATTTGACTTTTTTCTTTCCTCGGGATGGCAGAGAACCAAATATAGCCGCCATTTAATTTTAACGACAACATGCCTGAGGAGGTTTGCTATTTACACACCGCAAATCGACTAAAGCGTCCGAGCGTGGTTGCTCTAGTTTCAGTACAGTATTGTCTGTGTGTGTAGGTCGAGCATATTCCCGTGAGCACATGTGCCTGTGATATCGGAGAGCGGCGCGAGACTGAGCGGTCTGTCATCTAGTGGCTAATGCAGCAGCACTGCCAGGACGGCCTGCCAAACAGATGAAGCGAAAGAGCACGAATGACAAAACAGAGTGTCCGTGACATCTGTAGACATGCTTTTACAAATCCAGTCAGGCGGTGCCAGAAGTTCAGCTTTCCAAGCACTGGAGATCTGGCACCTTAAATTTTCACATATGTGGAAGTCTGTCAGATCATTTTATTCACTTTAATTCAGCAACAGACCATTATTTGATTACATGTGTTTGGATGGACGTTTTGCAGCACGGCTTTGATTTGGTCGATGCCTTCGCTTTCAGATATCCGGTGACCTGATGGAGAAATCGGGCTGCCTGAGTTAAGCTGCTGCTGAGAGTCATTATCAGAGATAAACACGCAGGCTTTCATGAGACAGCAGGTGACTCAATGTGACTTAGAAGGATGCACGATAAGATAGACCTCTCACGATAGCTCTCGGTTCAGGTTCTGCACGGGTTTGGGACTTTAGAAAGAACGATCCAAGAAATAATTTTACAGAAATTGCCATTCAAGTTTATAGATCAGTACCAAAGTTAAGATTCTGTGTCTGAATCAGCAGTTTGCTTCATGGATGCCGCAATGAAAAAGCATGCTGGGCCAACAGCTTTGAGTTTGGTGGCGATATTTTGGGGATTGTGACAAACTGAATGGAATTAAAGTATGCTTCTCTTCTCAGGAGAAGTTGGCCTCAAAACAGAAAAGATTCTTTGGGGTCACACGGTTTAAGAAAAGGTCCATTTGTGTATTTGCAAGAAAGCAGTGTGTCATTGGAACAATGTACTATAAATAGGGTTACTGGGAGCCAGATATAACGGTCCAGAGAGGCCAAGAGGGTTGCCCTTCCACTAAACCAGACTCACATGGCCTCCATACCTCAGTGGCTGCTGCTCCAGTTACCCCGCCAGTGGCCAACTTCCACTTTACTTAGTAAACTAAGCACTTCATCCAAACACTAATCTATGGTTACAGGCCCAAGCGCAGAGAGGATCACTGGGGCTATCAGAATTAGAAATACTTTACTGACCTCCAAGGGGAAACCAGTTCGTTACAGTTGCTCCTAATAGAATAGAAATGTCAACGCTCAGGTCGAGTTAAAACTAGACAGTAAAAGAGGAGGACCCTGGATAAAACTAAAAGAACTAATTAAAAGACTCAAATACTTGAACCCAGTTTCTTCAAAGAAGTTTTTTTTTACTTCAAACACATTTTCTCACCCTATGGTTTTCCTGCAGCGCCCGGGAGGAATGAGGGTGATCTCCCGTGTCCCGATCTCGTTGTCTCCCATCAGTTATGCTGGGCATCGTGGGCCCACCGAAAGGCTCAGAGAAGCTACGCATCATCTGACGCATGTGATCCCTGTGCGCCTGGAATGGATCCCTGGAGAACGAGCAAATATGGTGGCCAATGTTAACGATTTGGAGGCCGAGTTTGAAAATTTGGCAATTTGTGGACAGGTTTTAGATATTAAGTCAACATAAGGTTGTCTTTGGTCCATCATATCTGTGATTTTAGGGACTTTCTCTCTTTACTTTCTGCTGCATGTTCCAGGGTTTCCTCTGACAACTGTGCTCTGTTTGTGAGGAGGTATCATCTGCAAGTTGATACACTTCCAATTCCAGATCTGTTTCTGCAGATTGTGGTCGCAGGGGATGTCACTCAATGTTCAGTGGATTACTTTTGTAAAGTGGGAGGAAAAGATGTCACAATCTTCACAAAAGTTTGATCTCTGCAGCACTGACTGATTTAGTGTATATTGTACAATCATTATGAGATTAAGATTAGTTGGCATTGTTTTTAATATTATTGATGCTTTCTCGGGTTGTCCTGTCCGTAACAGGTCAAGAGGTTCCCCATTAATCTCTAGTCTTTAAATAATCTAGAGCACTGCACAATGACAAGTTCTAAATGGACTAATTTATTCAGATACATCTTCAGATTTACATGAAGATTAAGAGCTAACTGCGCAAACTGATGATTAAAAATAGAAAGTTACCCCTCCACATCTAAAACATTATTAATAGTGACAACATATTCTGTTTCCAAGAACGTAAACTATTATGAAACACCGAGGACTCCATTCTCATAACTGTGGTTTAAGTATCTAAAGTACTAAAAGGAAACTACTTACTAATGTTACAAATCACAAAGTCATAAAACAACTAACAAATGCAATTCATTGCAAAGTTTTAATTATTTACGTTGTTGGTTACTTACGAAAAGAACGGGTCTTCATCAAAAACCCTGCGCAAATTGCTATTAAACATTTTTCAACAGGTTTTAAGAGACGAACAATTAATTTCCAAGCAGTAATTAAGGGGATATTCCACCCGGCGCAGATGCTGCAGCTCCGGCCTCGGTAATAAACACTGTGGTCGCGGTGGTGATCAGATCACTGGAGCTTCGACCGAAGTGACCCACGTGACGCGCACCGGACTCCTGATTGGCCAGTGTTACACCCTTTACTACAAACCCGGAAATACGTCGACTGCGTAAAGCGACTTGCGGTCACTTGTAAACAGACAGAAAACAGAGATTTCTCAATTTACATCTAAATTAAAACCTAATTAAATCAAACTATAAGACGTAATTTACTCGTGCGTCCGTCTTCAAACCACCTATAATATGTCGGTACTTTTAATTCATTATAGCTGAATGAGGTGCTGTCCCGTTAAATCATTATTAAACTCGTTCTAACCAGCGACAGTAATAATAGCTAAATACTGATGTTTTACGTGTTTGTGAGAGAGATCGTGGTGTCTAATGGGTAATTGGGATGTGATGTGCCTGTAGCAGACCTCTTCTTTCATATTAAATACATCCTGGATGATGTTGTGCCGCTGCCATGACAACGACACTCGAGAGTTTTGGTGAAAGGGGGGGGGCAGTAAATTATTTGTTTTCTCCCAAGCCGTGGCCACAAAATTATGTAAAAAAAAAAAATAATAAAGACAATGGAAAAAGAAACCATGTTTAGGATAGGAATGAATCCAATGGTAAGGTTGATCTTAAAAAAAATATATATATAGCCATGTCAGCTCAGTTTGTGTACTCATCTTGGAACATTGTCATTTGGTTACAACACAGACTATTTGGAGGGTGAAGGAGTAAGACACCATGTTCCAGACTCAGTATAGCTTTACCATGTGGTTGTTCTACAAATAGGCCCGGCGTAAGAGCAAAAACTACTTTTAATCACCATAGAAACAAGGAAACAAATGCACCAAACACACATAAAGCACGATTTAGCAAAGTCCGAGGTCAGTTTTATATAATGACATAGATGGTTACATCAGAACAAGTCAGGCTACTTATATCAGTGACTGACTCATTGATATAAATCCATCTAATGCTAATATTAAAAGGTGTCAAGTTTTGGATGAGCACAGATTCTGTTTTTATCCAAGCAGTCCCACTTACAGCCATAAAAGTGCAGGATTGTGGTTAGTCAACTCAAATACACTTTATGGATCAGGGCCCAAAGAAAATTCATCAGAAAATGCATTTACATGGTAACACACCAGCGTTTTAGAGAGAAAATCTAAACAATTCAGGAAAATAAGAAAAATGGTTGATTTCTATAATAACAAGACTTTATAATTTAAACCAGATAAGAATGAAAACTAAAACAGATCAAGCAGTCCTGGGACCAGAGGGAATGCTGCTGGAAGCCTGCTTCAGCTGACAGGACTCCCCATGAGTCTCTCCTGCCTTAGTGACGTCAGCCTGCTCAGCCACAGCTCCTCAGCCTTCTCCTTATCCATGAACAACTGCAGGTCAACAAAAACAGACCGTTAACACCATCATGAAAATGACATTACGACCCCAGGAACCATTCGCATGGACATAAACATAGGGGGGGAAAAATCAGAAAATCTTTTCATTAGTTGCAATGTGGAAATGAAGGAAAATGATTAAAAAATCAGTTTACATTAAATTAAATGAAAAATTCTGCTTCCTCAGAACAATTCATTGATTATCAATTCAGAAAACTGCAAAATAAAACGGAATCCAAGAAGTTAGTCAAAATCTTCTCGGATGAAACAAATCAGCTCTTTTAATGAACATTTTTAAAATTTTATTTTAGCCACATCAATCTCTTAATATCACCTAAATGAATTAATCTGGTCAATAAACCTTTGAGGATACAAAGTAAAATCGAATCTGCATATTCGGAAGTTTATTATTCAGAAAGTCAATTCACCCATTAATAAATAAAAACAAAAAAACACTGAGAAGATTTCTGATCTCATCGACAATAACGTGGTGGCTGCATTTATATTGATTAGTGGGCATTAATAAAACTTCTGCCGTATGCATCGTCAGTCTATACGTGGATGAAGTATGAAGAACGCCGAAGAATGTCGATCTGTCATGCTTTCAGCTGCACTGCATGTTAAACGCGTGTTCCATTGTATGCCAGTGAGTTCCTGTCTGTAGAGCCGGTGCCGTGCTGGTGTCATGGTGCTAATGGGGCTGTGTGTGTGGGGTGATAGTATCTGGGCTCGGCTAATGGGACTCATCTGTTCTAATTGGAAGTGGAGCAGGGGCTGAAGAAGGGGGCCCGCCTGGGGCATATTGCAACCATACATCAGCCTGGTTGAAGTGCTCTAAGTGTTTATTGGTGCTGTGTGTATCTGAGGGGGGGTTATCTGCATACATCAGGGAATAACTCAGTTTCCCCAGTGGAGATAGATGACTGGGAGGCCCCAGGGAGCGTTATTGGAGTTTAAAGTTTCCTCTTGTTCTTCATCATTGGTCTGCGAGCAAGTGAGGAGGCTATAATCGACTATACTGAGATCCACAACACTGTGGAAAGTGTTGCGCCAGACCAGGCCAGAAGGGTGTAAACATCGCTGCAAAAGGGGATTTTAAGAGACAGAAAATAAATAAAGGTAAGGGTGAATGCTGGCCTTGTGCGTTAACTTACACTGGGGTGAGCGAGTGTGTCATCGTCTTTGTAGATAATGGAGACAGGAAAAGTGACATCCTGATGGGTCTGCTCCAGCTCCGGCTCCAGCGCCACATCACAGGACTCGGTCTGAGTCCAGAAATGCACAAAAACAAGCAAAGATCATTTCAATTTAGGTCACAATGCCTTAAAATACAGTTAAATATGATTAAAGCCAAGGTGATAAATGTTAATATACTGGTATAAGTATATAGTAACAGCAGCTTTGGCAGTATTTGTGAGATAAGAAGGACCTAAGAAAACGTACACAAGGCCACGTAATAAATAACTTGAAATACAAGCTTTGGCCGCAAGGTGGCAGCGACAGTCAGACAAATGGATATGCGGCTCTCCAAGTTCGTGATTTGTCCTTTTTTCTGTATGTTTTATCTTCTCTAATTATGTCTGATTTTGCAAATGAAGTCTTAATTTTACAATTATTTAAAATAATTCAGATGTGTCATCACTAAACAGAGCCTGTTGTAAAAAAAAAAAACAAAAAAAAACAGTCCCTCTTTAAACTAATGGAAGGTAAATAAATACAGTATTTAGTAGTCTTAAATTATCTCTCAAGCTATCACATAAAGGTTTAACAAGACCCATATTTGAAATTCCTGCTTTTTGTTGTAATTGATATATATTTGAATGAATACTGGGCCAATTCCAGGCAGGCTCCAAATAGAAGTGAGAGAGGCCCCAGAGCAAATGTTTACCCAGTTGGATGGATCCATTTTAAATTCATTTGGCAGGACTCAAAAAAGTGAGAGGGATCTGAAACACACTCCCTAACAAGAGAGGCGAGCGCCAAACATCAGAGAGCAGCACTGGTCATCACAGAAATGCAGAGTTTCATCAATCATCATTAAGGAAATGAAAAATAAGAAAAACAGCCATTTGTAACTTACAGTGAAAGTCTTCAAAGGCTGAATAAACTAATACAGTTGAATCTATATCTACAGTAAAACACAATGATGAAGAACTAATGTTTTTATATCTTTATAGGCCTCAACCTGTAAGGTCTGTGCAGGTGTGCCGGCGGCCATCTTTTACAGTGGGTACGTAAAGAATTCCCGCCTACATCAATCTACACTCAGAACCTCAGGAGGACCTCAAACCCAGTATTGTTCACAAACTATTGAGTATTCACACTCTCATCATGAAAGAAGTGTGGGTCAACCAGGACTCTTCGTACAGCTGGATGAGCTGATCAGTTGGGGGTAAGAGTCTCGGTCAGAGAGGGAACGAAGAGCTCCACAGATCCCGAATGGAGACGGAGAAAGTTTGAGGCCGACGACCACCGATGCAGCTCAAAACTGGGCACAATGTCAAAGTGCACCGATGGAAGATTCCCCTCAGACAGCTAATTGTGTTTCTTCTTTTTATTATTATTATCTTATTAAAATCTCAGATTCTGGTTTGGGCTGTCCTCATGAGCTTCTGAGTGGGGATTGGTGACTGACATGAGGCTTCACAATAAAAACTAGTGAATTCTTTCTGTGCCTTCTGAAAATGTCTGCCGATGTGTGTGTGGAAGGGGGGAGACAGAGCGCCGCTGTACCTCCTGCTGCTTTTGTGTTTGCGCCGCTCTGGAGGCGCCTGAACGCCACGGTGCCTGATGGAGCCGCCTCGGGTCGCTACGCCCGGCGCTCACGTGAATGTTTGATTTGGTCTGGGCCGTCTCCGGACAGACGGCATGTGGCAATGCAGGGAGGTAAATTCAATAAGAGATGGAGAGAAGAGTGAGAGGAAGGGAGAGAAAGAGGGACGGGACGCACCTTCACGTCGTCCCTGGATGATTTGAAAGCCTGAGGAACAAAAGAATCACTCTCGATGGCCTCGATGTCCTTTATCCTTCGCACTTGCTCCTCCAGAGAAACTCCCTCTGAAACACATGTTCCGACAGAAGAAAGCCTGTGAACAAAAGCGCGCACACGCCTGGAACACACGCAGACACACGGATATCCCCTGTCATCCCCTGAAAGGGGCCAGATTTCATTTGGATCGGGCTGAGGCGATTGTATGTTATCTTTTTCCACGATGCTCTGTGACATCCACAATATGAGATATCTGATATTCCCCTATTTTAATCTTGGCAACCGCAAAGAAGGATTCCTGCTTAGCCAAGGGCATCGAGCAAAGCCAAAAAGGAAAAAAACTAAAATACTAACAAGGTAATAGCCAGACAGTGAATTACACCGGGATAATGCATTTTAAAATAATCAAAATATGAACAGAAACTCGCCGCAATGGAATTTTATTATGGATACTAAACACGATTAGGTTTCATACGGTTTTCATGTATCAGAAAGGATTTCACTCCGGCTTGTCCAATCCTACAAAGAGACGGGAAGGGTTTCCAGTAAATTACTCTCAGATATAAACACATCACGCTCCTGCATAACGGATAATAAATCACTCCCAGGATTCAAAAGCGGCCGTCGGAGCGTAGGAGGGCAGAGAAATAGGTGTGCCGGGAAAGTTAGCGACAGGGAAAAACAAGACGGAGTCTGAATGCTCCCATTCTTCTCCAGCTGTCAATCTCCCCACTGATCAGTCAATATTCATCCCTCGCTCCCCCATCCATCCGTCCTCTCCTGCACTCTCCCATCTCGCTGTCTGTCAATCCGGCAGACATCCGTGTTTCCCTGCTCCCATCGTGTCGGCTGTGTCGTGGAAGCGGGCTCACACGCGCGCACCGAACAACTGGATATAAGTACTCCCACATGTAATTGAAGTGTGATTTCAAACTTTCATACTCTGAAGTCACATTACTGGCTGGTGTTAATAAGCACAGCTTCTCTCTCACACACACACACTCACACATAGATATTGTACTTCTATCTTTGTAAGGACTTTTCATAGACATGATGCATTTCCCACCTCCTAACCTACCTCTAAATTTAACCTTACAAGTCCATCAAATCGACCTTTAAAGTTGTGAGGACCAGCCAAAATGTGCTCAGTTCATTGACACACACATTTCCATGTACTTCTATCTTTGTGAGGACTTGCAGGCCACCAGCTCGTTACCCCAAACTAACCAAAAAATGTCCTCACCTTGCTAATAGAATGGATATTTTAGTACTCGATGGGTTGTGCAAACACCCCCCCACACCCCCACATGGATTAATTCAATCCATTAGTGACTACAGAAAGGGTGTCACAACAAATTGTCATGGTCCTGGTGTTTAATGAATAAATGAATATTTGTTCCAGTTTCACTGCCAAGCTTTGCTAAATATTGCTTGCACACACACACACACACACACACACACACACACGGGCTATTATGGCTCATAATAGCACTCAAACAAACTCAGTTTTCATTTTAATGCGCTGCAAAATTGGACAATTGAGTGACAAGTGGAATGAAGGCTTCCTCTCTGACAGACTATCAGCTTGTCATCCTGTGCGGGAGGAGGTGTGCAGAGATGCTGCGCAGCCTTGACTGGGCTGCTTAATGAAGATCTGATGAACACTGGCCCAATATCCTCCTGGAGACTGCGGCCTGTCCTTCACGCTGGTACAACCAGTCTGCTGCACATGGAAACGGAAGAAAACTGACCAACAATTCATGTGATCCACATTATTCACTATTTAAGTCCTTACATTAGCTGCCCTTTAACTCCCGTAAAGGAGCGCTTCCCAGCGGTGACATTTATCCACAAACGTGCATCCTCGCACACGACAGCAGCCATCCGCTGTAGGAATCCATTAAAACCGCGGACTTTCTGACAAAGCTGTTATTAGTAGATAAAATGACTTCCATATGCTGTTTGTCAGATGTCAGTGGTAAAAGATATGAATTTCATGAGAAAATCAAAAATAATGGACTTTGAGTGCAGGCTTGGTGGGCTGAGAGGCAGACGCAGATCGATACTGCAGCCGGGCGAGTGCACTCAACAGCCCGGAGAGGTCAGAGTTGATATTTAATATTGACACATTATCCGGCAAATTAATTTAACAGGTCGACTCAATTGTCGCCACGCGAGGAATGCGTCCCGGTCGGCGATGAGAGGAGGAAAAAGTGAAAGCTGAGAGAGGGAGACGGAGGAGGGAAACAGACCGAAAAGATTTTTTGCTCCTTTTTGATGAGGTAATTCTGGCACACTGGGGCGCTCGAGCACAAATGCTAATGAGCTCAAAGCTAATCAACACTTTTATTTTTGAATCGGGGATCAGGAAGTGCAGCTCAGCAACGGATACCAGTCCGTACCTGCATCTTTCCGTGCACGTCCACAGTGGAGGGAGCTCTCCCGCCATCTCTTTGGACAGTCAGCCGAGCTGATGAGCGGCTCACGGTCAATAGGTTATTGTTCTCCCTAAATAGCTGTTTGTCCACCTCATTGATTAAGACCAGAGGACGGCTGAGAAAAAAATCAAACCAGCCAATGAAACCGCATTTCATCCCATCTCCTTCAGCCTGGAAGAGGAGATGCGCAGTTCCCCCCCTCACCAAAAGGGGGCGATATTCAACAACACAAGTGCACATTCATACGAGCGAGGACATCATTGTGTCTTTGTACACTTGACTTCCATCCACGGTTTGTCAATCAAAAGCAACTCGGCTGAATATGTTGCCGTTGCCGAGGAATTCCAGTAATTGAGCTCGCTGGTGCGCCGGCTCAATTAGCGCTGCTCTGATTGTGGGGTTGGAAAAAAAGTGCTTCTTTTATTGAATTTGAAACTGCAGAGAATCTTTGACATGGTTTTGGAATCAAATGGTAAATAGAGAGCTTTAAGGCTTTTCATTAATGTATTAAATCTCCAGGCTACAGCAAAAGGGCTAACAGTTCATGGAGCGGTGGTCGGCCTTGGTGGGCAGAAGTGGATAAGCTCAAAAAAGGTGAATTATTTAATTTAGACAGCCTAACTGGGAATAATTTCAAGTAATTTACTGAGATCTGTGCTAAATTTGATGCCCTTCCCCTCAGCATCCCTGTCTGTCTTCTCCAGGACAGAACAGACACATCATACCTTCCCCGGGTGGAAGTTTTTTAAACCCGTGTCCGGCTTTCATGCGTGCACGTCTCCTGTTTTCCACTGATTCAATAGCATGCCCTCTCCTTTGCCCCCCACCCCACCGTGGTAAAGATGTGTAATTCAATGCTCAATTTAGGCCCGTCTCGGTAGAGATTTCTTTTTTTTTTTGCCTGCTAATTGATAGAAATTAAGCCATTAATCAAGCCACTAGCCATCATTCAACCCCGGGAAGATGAATACAAACTTTCATAATAACCACCTTCCCCATTTTAGCCCTCATTAGCATTAATTTTTAATGTAATTATGCTATTCTTTTACGCTGAGCTCATAAATTACTGCTCTTTTGTTGCTGGCTGGCCTTGTAAAATCCAAAGTAATGCTTTGTAGTCTGATCTTTAAGGCAATTACTGGCTTCTTCACTCTTTTATCTCCCTGCATTTTCAATAACCTGGTCTCTAATGATTTATCTCGGCGGCACCCCCACCGCGCGACCCCCTCCCTGCCCTGCTCTCTCTCTCTTTCTGCACCAGCGGCCAACTGCCCTGCTGCCAGCCTCCGCCTCCGATCCCCCATCCGCCCACATCTCCCTGTCTCTCCTCCGGTAGCCCCAGATCCATCGCGGACTCGCACACACACCGGCACTCGCATCCTCCTAGTTAACTATATTAACATGCAAGGACTCCGTGCGCGTGTTTGTTTGCCATCTCCTTTAGTCATTTTCTCGCTCGTCCTTCATTAGCGAGTTCTCAGCTCCAAAAGTGACAATACCGGGGGAACGCCAGGGTAAAGAGACCGGCGCTGCGGCTGCTTTCCCTCTCTCTCGTCTGGTCTCCTGTGGCTCTTACCTGTAGGCTAGCTGCTCTTGTTTATGTAACCCCTAAGCTGCGTAAACACACACACACACACACACACACTTGCAGTGCTTGGCATCAAACAGCTGGGTTAAGCTTAGCAGGGGCTGTACGCTGGGGGCAAAAGAGGGGCTCCGGCCTAGCCTCGTTTGCGGCAACAGCAGCAGCATCCTGGCTGCTTCAAAGTCTTGAACGTGCAAATCTCCGGGCGCAAACATCAGGCTGTTCCGAAGAGCATGCTCGGCAGCTAGACTGAACAACGAGCCAAAACAACAACAAAAAAGCAATAGGTTAAGTATTATTGCTTCTCTAAAACATGTAAATGAAGAGCGATCTTAACTGTAAATGTTTCTGACAAAGTCTGATATTAATGCTACGGAGCGGCTCAGGCCGGTCCTCGGGCCCTGAGTCAGACGCAAAAACATCAGTCCAGTGGGGGCTGAGGTAAGGTAATACTTTTGGCTTCCATTGATTAGGGACTGCTGACAGGTTATGATGTTCGCCCTGGAAATGCATGGAGTGGCTAATGAGCAGCTATTAGGCCCATTGATTTGCTGATTCCCATTGATAGCTAGCAGGCCAAAGCCGCGTGTCAAGATTAGCATAACTAACAGCCCACAGCTTTAATCCGAAAATGAGACCTCAACGTGCGCTGGAGTTGGAAACGGTGGCATGAAGCTAGGCCCTCACCAGCTTTCTCTCGATTCATCTGCCGATTGTCTGTAAAGCAGCCGTCGGGTTCTGGCGTGATGTGACGCAGATGCTGCTGGCTGCCAGAGGGTCAACAGGTCACACAAAGACTGCCACAGCCTGAGCCAGATGTCCCAAGCAGGTCCCCAGGGAGTGCCTGCATATGTATGTATAAGTCTGTAAGTTCCTGCTTGAGCAGGGAGACGTCCGATGCTTGAGCAGGTGGCTGAGCCTGTTCCCGGGAGACCCTACGTGCACGTGTGTCGCAGGCAGTCTCCCAATGATGCACCTTTAACCGCAAATGCAGGGCCAAGCGATCCCCCGCGGTGCTTGCCTTGTTATTGTCGTGTCAACTGGTCTCTGAGGGCTTTGTGGCCTCTGTGGCGCACCGCTAATTCTCAGCTGTTCCCACATAACCGTTTAAATTAATCATCTGACATATTCCTTCCCCAGAAATGAGAAAACGCACCATCTATGCCCACATTTCTGGTATTAAATGCCTCGATGTTTATGCGTCGGGAAAGGAAGAGCAGCCTGTGAATGAGCAGCCCCCCCCGGTTGCCTTCTGGTGTCTAAATTCAGGTGATAGTGATCTCCCACTCAGCAGTCAATAAAGGTCTAAATGATGAATTAAATGCCCAAACAAGCTGCTAATGACAGGTTGACATGGCAGCCACGAGCCGCGGCTCGGCTATCTCCTTCCACATCTTGCCTCATCCCTCCCGACTGCGGTTCTCCCCTCCCCCATTTTGCACATCTGCCTCCCTAACTGCCTTACCTCGGCTGACCCCGGTTCTGCCTGTGGATTGACTTGATCTCTCCTTCCGTTTCTCAGATTATCACGAGTAACTGAAGGAACAAAGTCTGTTTGTAGTCACTGATGATGAATGTGGGATGTGGGCTGTTTGGAACTGCCCTTAATGGCGGAAGAAGATGTATTTGCACGTTCGAATGCACGTGAAACCAGGATGAGAAAAGCTTTCTGGAAGAAACGACAAACCGAGATTCCAGATTCTATCGTTCAAATACCTGGTTTGGATTAGAGATTAAAAAATGGCTCCTTGGCTATTTACTTGTCATTTGCTCGCATTTAGTAGTCGCCATTCATCACGGCTGACGTGTTTACTGGTGCACTGTTGACACCATAGCCGCTGCGCAACATACTGTAAATAATGCATTGATCACAGCAGAATCATAGATTTGGGAGATTAATTGCCTATAAAGTTTAAAATTAATTTACTATAACCCGGCTATTAATCTGAAATCCCAGCTATGACCGACCGTTCCCGCTGAGCCAGCTGAAAAAAAACAAAGTCCATAACCAAAACCAGGTGTGTGAGCGTGTGTGTCAGCATGTAAAAAGAGGAATATGAGTGTTGGTGGATGTTCTGAGTCTGGGCAGCGTCACAGGATCTCATTAAAGAGTGAAGCTTTCACAGGCTGAGGGGTGAGATCTTCAAGATCACTGTGGATTTCTCCGTCAATGGGCCACTTTGTCATGTCGTGATCCCATCCAAGATCTGTTTGCTACAATCTGTCGGATGGAGTTCTTAAAAGGCGGTGCGCCGTTTTACTGTGATTCGAATATAAAGTCCTGCCCTTTACCAGAAATAACACGCATTAACCTGACGTTAAACTAAGCTCTCTGTGTTTGCGTGCGCAGGCAGGAGGGAGGAAAAAAGTGCAGTGGTTGTTTTTTCGGTCGCTGGCTGGTCAGCAGCTCTTTTACGAACAACACTGTCATTAGGGAAAACATCGCGCAGCTCATTACTTAATTGGGGCCAGGTCTTTAAGATGAAAATGATGTCATGTGAATCCAGGAAACGGGCTTGGACGTCAACACGCCAAGGAGCCCATGTGCACGCACGTGCATGGACCGTGACCTATAGTCTTCTTGACATGCAGCCATCAAGCGGCTAACTCTTTCACTTAGTTAGCTTGTAATTGATTCTTCCTTTCACTCTGTTTGAGTGTGTGTGGGGGGGCTATGGACGGCCACAAACTATATTAGTAAAGGTCATGGCCGTGCGTGTGTGTGTTTGAGCAGTAATTAATTAGGGAAATGCAGCCCACCTCCACCTAATGAAGACTGATAACCTTGGTGCTATAAAATTTAGCATGTGTCTGTTTTTAGCTTTCCTGGAGGGAATGTTAAAAAAAAAACAGCAACGCCACAATTTGCAGTGATGTTGTTCATTCTCAAGACAAAAAAGTGTTTAAGTAAATGTCGCTGCCTGTTAATTAGCTGTGCAAATATAGAACTGCAGACATTTTTGCATTATAACTTGAGTGGCAGAAAAATAACCCTGAAAAATTTACGTAGCAAAAGACTTTTACTGAAGTCTTCTTGTGTTTTATGACGGAGTTGACGCCCCCTACTGGGCTCAAGCAATACAACATCACACAGGCCGAAATAAAGAGACACACAGGCAGCCCTTTTACCTCCTCCCCAACAAAAATACACATAACCTGGCATACACAGAGGCTTAAAGTGACTCTTGATGTCTAACGATCCACCTGACGGGAGACGGGGTGGGGAGACGTGTGGCCGCAGCCACCCAGGATGCCGGAGAACTCTGACCCGTGACAGTTTGAGGGTGTGTTTAACCGCAGCAACTCTGACCACCCTGTGGGCCTGCAAAGAGTAACCGTCGCTGTGCCTGATCATATCCAGACGCAGGAAAAGTGGGGACTGGAAAACACAGGGTCTTTAATTCTGAAGTTTGGAACCATCAGCTAAATTAACTGTCACGTCCCATGTCCGATTCTAGGACAAAGTTCCTTCAGATGGACTGTAAATCTAGAAAAAGCATCTGGAGCAAGGTCCACCCGTAGAAGGTTAATTGATAAGGGTGACCCGAGAAACGATTACCATTCAGTGGGGAGTGAAAGGGCGCTGTCAATCACTTGTCTGCTTGACCCAAGTGATCGCAGGCTGGAGGCCCGCACGGTCAATTCCTGTGTAATCTGGACTACGGTCGGATATAGCTTAATCGCTACCAGGTCAAAAATGTCATTCCAAAGATATCCTCATAAAAATGATTCCATCGTAGGCCGCAGGAGTGACAGCAGCAGCTTCCCCATCCCATTAACCCGGGACAACAAAGAAACATAGGGGGTTTTCCCACAGAATGCAGTTTGGGCCTCCACTTGCTGATGGGGCCGCCCGCGAGGGAGGTCACCTAATCGCCCTGTGGGGTGGGCGAGACAAGGGGGGGGAGGGGTAGGGAAGGGGATCAACTTTAAATTTGTGCTGATGAAAAATCAATAAAGCGGTAATTGCTTGGCTTATCAGAGTGCAATGAAACAAATCTGGAGGAAAAGGCTAGAGAGAGAGACAGAGAGAGAGCTAGGTTGGGCTTCATTGGGCCAAGGCAAGGAAAAAAAAAAAGGTCTTCTCGTGATAATTAAATCTTCTCACACTGATTTTCTGCCAAATTTATTTCCCCTGGGACCATAACTGTGATTTAGTGCTTACAAGCCTTGCATAACAAATCATTTCAATGTGCAGGGAACCACAGACCTGAATGAAAAGGGAGGAGAGGGGGTAAAAAAAAAAAAAAAATCAAAAAAAGAGAGATGGCTGGACTGAATCTGTAGCACTATTCATGTCTAAATCAATCATTATTCAATCAGGAGGGGAAAAATGAAATAAGTTTAAAGAGACCTTAAAAGCGGAATCATAATTGATTGTTAGGGCGCTCTCTTTAGCACCGCGCGGCTAAAAACAATCCCTTTAATTCTGGGAACTAATAGAAGCCGTAAAACCAATGAAGTGTCGGCTCAATATTCCTGACTGTTCCTGGCATGATTGTGTTGAACATAATAACACAACAAATAAGGCCATTTATCCAAAGTAACGACAGGAGATGAGGCTAACTCCGCCAATCAATACCAGGTCGATACAAAACAGATTTTCTTACATCAAAATCACCAAGACAGATCTTCCTTCGGCACAGAGTGCACAAGAGCAACACGGCGCCTCCCCGGAGTCCTTGGCTGGATCGCATAGCTTTAAAAGAAGGTATAACGCTACTCTTCAAGAGCATGCTGGGAACTATAATTATAGCCGAGTATAATTCCGACGCTCTTTATCGAATCTCCGCGTGTTTAGCTAATGCGATGAGAGCGCGGACGTGTTTACCAGCGGGTGAATTTCACCGCTTGTCCTTCAAGTAGCCACGATGGACGGTGGTGTGGCGCGCCACACCGCGGCCCCTTGTAATTAAAACATTTAAAACACCCTCCCACCCCGGTGCTCCTGTGGTGTGATATGGGGGTCACGCGCCTGTAGATTCTAATTTGCGCGTCATTTGTATTCATGACAGGCACGTGCTAAATATTTAACAGCAGCCTGGCAGGAGTTTTTGTATTGTTAGGCTTTCCAGGTCAAATAATTTGATTTCAAGGCAGATTACATTAAGCATCAATGTCCAAGCCAGCGCTCTCACTTGCCTCTCATTTCCTGTCTTTTATTACAGCCGAGATAGGCCGCAACTGAAGGGATACGGCTTGGGATTGTACAAGAGCTCGTTATCCAGGGATTGGTTGTTATTTTCAATTAGAAAACGGGATCGCGTCGTGCATCGTGCACTTTTGTATTTGGGCTGCAGTTGCAAAGAACAGGAGAGACTTTTAAAACACGCGGAGTCGTGTCTTTACTGGTATTTCGTATCCCGGAGTTATCAAACGCGCATCTTCGCCGCTTTAACCCCGGGGAAAAGACGGGAAAATCCAGACCTGCTCTGGTTCAATGGAGGCCCTGTGGTGATTGACAACGGAGCTAGTTAAATGGTGATGAGGCATTAATGGATGCTAGGTCCAGGAAGTGGGCGGCGGCTGGAGGGAGGGGGGGGTGGTGCGGCTGAATATTTAATGGTCATATAATTCCTTAACACACACATACGGTGCACGCACACAGACAGTTACACACCCAACCCGTGACCTGTCCTACACACTGCGTAATTAGGGAAACAGTCCTATCGTTTAACAGCCAAAAGAGCAAACCATAGGTATATATTCCCCTAATGATATGGGTTAAAGAGCTATTATAGGTCTCATTAAAATATATGATCTCCCAATCTGGTGGCGGTTTTGAGGTAATGGGGGGGGGGGGGGACAGCAGCATAAGGAACTAAAATGCAAACTGCAGCCTAATGTCCAGTTCATACCTGCATTCATCTGTATGCAGCCGAGAGGCTGCGCAAACCGAAGGTCCCCCCCACCAAAGTTTGTTGGTGCACGCCTGGCGTGAGAGGAAATGAGTCGGGGTTAACAAAAATTCAACACTGAAATATCAGGGCAACAGGTGCGTTTATTAGCATTATACTCTGGAGGAAAAATTGCGCATGAAAAAAAGCATGGGGAATTAATAAGAGGTGCGAACGAAGCCACGCGGGGGGAGACGGCGCCACACAGACGGTACGGAGATCACACATTGATTTAGGACTTAACCTGCTAGCATGTTTAAAACGGAGCACTTAATATTAAAATAAAAACATTTGGAGGCTAAAAAGGCCTAATATGAACTACATGCTACTCTATGAAGCAAAAACTTAATTACATGATAATTAAGTGATTGGTCAAAATTGATTAGCATTAATTGCATTATCGAGGCGCGCCAGTCTTTGGTTTTAACTCGATATGTGTAATTGTCCCATAATGACACCACTGCCAATGATTTGTGCAGAAAGAGAGACAATTAATCAAAAAAGTGCTACTGAAGTACTGACCCGTTGGCCATTTCTCAGTGTGAAGTACGCTAGTATGGACTTGCACACTTCTGAAGGACGACCCGGAAGGATGGACTTCCCTCCACTGCTGCTGCTGCTGTCACTGGCTGAGATGAAATGCATCGTGGGATACCTAGCTGTTATTACTGTCTGGGGAATCTAAAATGTTCTACTAGGTACTTTTTAGGCATTGTCTCGGGTTGAGGGAAACTTGCTTTCCTGGGTAATTTCGGTGGAAACCGGTTTAAATCCCAGGTAAACGATAAAAGTTACTGTAGTGGAGGAGGGGCTGTAAACGCGCCCTCGTGCTCCTTAGCACACTTCTTTGTCTGTGTTGAACTCAAACCACACAAAGTGGGAGTAACAATCCTATTAAAACAGGTTCAGAGGCATTTTATCTCATCACTTTGACCCATTCCTGCCCAGTATTGACTGAAAGGACTAAACAGTTACTGTATTATTGTTTTTAAGGACGTCTTTTTCATGCATCTGATACATATCGCAGCCCTCTCTCTCTCTCACTCACACACACACACACACACTCACACACAGTGGCTGTTCATTACGAAGTGCCAGTTTAACACTGAAGCTCACGCAACCTCCCGTTTCACACTGGCAGTCGGTCCATCCGATATTTGGATGCGCTGAGCTGTCTAAAAGACTCCCGGGCAAACACATAGCATCTCTCGGTTTAATAGCCTAAACAAGGCAAGAAACTAACAAAGAAATCCTCCACCCCTCTCAGTCTCACACTCTTTCATATCACATGTTCCCTTTTTCAACCACTAGCATCATCTGGCTGCCCTTTACCAGAGAGCCAAAACACTCCTTTCAAGTGAACACTACTTTGTTAACTGATGACCACAGGGGCAGTTATTGATCCTCTCCTCTCTCTTGGTTGCTGATAAAAATCGCTGTTTTCTCACAGGGCTCTGCTGTGTACCGCCGCAGCTCCTCTACAATAATAGCTTGCATATCATAGCTTTCACATGAATCAGATTTTGGTGGTTTCGATTAGGGCTCGGCTAACTCAAACGCGCTGCCAGTCTGGGATGTGGATCTATTTATGAACGAGGAGTGTAGGTGGTTGTGTTCTTCGCTTCTCCCCTCTGTTCTCTTTAAAGGTTTTCTCATTTCAGTTGACTTAGCGGTTCAAGTGTAAACTTTCTAGTTGCGTTGACCTCCGAGTGGCCCTGCGGGGAATCGGGAGACCCCCGGTGATCTGTTGTTTAGCAGCAGCAGCAGTGGCCCACCTCCTCCCTGTTAGCTGTGCTGGGAGGAAGGGCAGAGGATGAAGATGGATCTGGCTGGTTCTGCTTGTGTTGGTGTGGATTTGTGACCGCACCACTAACCGAGACAGTAACAAGTGATCGGGGCCACTTTTAGAGGCGCTCCAAGACATAAAGAAGTGCCCGAGAGGTGCGGTGATGGCAGATGACAGCGAATGGAGGTGGGAAGACAATGGAGGAGGAGGAGACAGAGCTAGAAGGCCCCATTTTTCCATAAGTGTTTGTATATATAATAAGGAAATTGTCAACAGAAATTGCAGTCAACATCATGTGGATTTCCACATTAGCGCAATTTTTCATGACTCTAGGCTACGAGGGAAGAACTCTGGAACGCATCTTCAACAAGAAAAAAAAACTAGATTCACAATCACTGCCTGTGGTGTCTGTAGAAAGAACATTTGGGACCATAAACGCCTCATAGGAGGAAAAAAAAAAGCAGCGTGAACGGTGAGCCTGAAATAAAAACACAATGATATACCAAAAAGGTCCAACAGAGAGACGGAAGGAGTGAATCCTTCCTCGAATTTGGGGGCAAAAGCATCAGTGCACAGCTAATTAGTTTCTGATGGTTGGTCTTTCATTGGGCTAAAAGGTCAGCTGACTTTAAAGGTCACGCTACCGTGGATTCGCACTGCTAAAAAGAAAAAGAGTGGTGAGAAAATGCAGCGATATAACAAAACCCACGGTGGAACGAACTGCCCCTTTGCCCGTGCCTGCCGCGCGCGCACGTACGTACAGCGCCGCAATTGGTATTCCAGTTTACGTCACACCTGGGGTCAGAACAGGGGTCATTATTCTATATAAAGACTTTTATTACAACAACTGACTCCTAATTTAAATGTGCATCAAGTTTCTCCAGGATGAGATTTACTGCCTGCAGCGCCGAGCACATTTTTGCTTTATAAATCTCCTGGACGTGCAAGCGCAGAGGCTGTACCTGTCAGCACGTGCACGTGTGTGTGAAGTATAGCTGAATAATAAAGGAACAATTGTTCCTCAGAGCACAAGGACGCCTTTGATTGTCCTTACAGTTAATGAGCACATAAAATTTGCTAACAGCAGGCTTTAATGTCATTTTTGTCAAGTATGAAAAGTTGAACATTAAAAATCTTAGTCAGTCAAAATCTTGACTTGATGCAAATTATGAATTTGGGCATTTTTGTTAAATTGCATGATAACTTTTTAGTAATAATGATTTTTTTTTACCCAATTAAAAGTGTTAGAATTGCTACGATATTAATTAGCTCTGATGTATTCATTAGCACATGCACACGCACGCACACACACCATAAACTTACCCTGGTTTTCTTTTTTCCGGGCCTCCTCTTCTCTCTTCGCTATTTTAGCTTTCAGCACCTCGTCCGTCTTAGCTGAAAGAAAAAAAAAATGTTACTGTAGATGCGATGCAGCAGGTCTTTTATTCCTTTTATCTGTAGATTTAATATTTGTTACTGCTTTTGTTGCACAATGGCATCAGTCTTAAACTAAATCCACTCAAAGATCATTTTAGGGGAAATGCAAATATTTGTTGGCCAAAAATACTTATCACAGGGAAAGCCCCCAAAAAACAGGACAAACATATCAACAGAGCAGGAAGCGTTCAATACGTCGGCATAAATATTCGTCACGCTTTGTCTGGTGCTCCTCCGCAGCCCCGTTAAAGGCGACACATCTTTCTTAAAGGTGTTTATCGTCAGCGTAATGAAAAGCTTAAAAGCAAACGATGCGGAGGGAGTTAACACTCGTCAGGGCGTCTCAATTCCCCCTTTCCCCTCCGCTGCTCAGCCTGAATAATCAAAATGCTAAGCCACATTAAAAATATAATGCCATGTATGGCAGGACTATCAATACTGCCTCTAAATTAATTACATTTCCGTTGCAGCGCATCATTTATTTTGCGGCGTTCAGGCCTCTGTGGAGCCATTTGCCTTTATTGCTATCTTACTTGGTTGATGAGTAAGCTGTGTAAAATTGAGTCTCCAATATCATTACGCTTAATGACTTTAAACTTTGTGAGAGGAAGAGGGGAAAAAACAAGGAAGAGAGGAAGCCGAAGAGAGCGGGCAGAGGAGAGACGACGCTCGCCGCTGCTTTTTGGGGAAGTTTACACAACGTGAGAGTGGGCGTGAGTGTGCCTGGATGTTTGTGTTGGGGGCACAGTCGTGGGTGTCCAAATGTGGTTTGTTGCATCACTTTCGACACCTGCGTGCGCACGTTTGGATCCGCTCCTCGCCCGTTTGATTCCGCGCCGGGAGGAAATGAGAAGGCGACGCGTGCGCGCCTGTGTGTGTGTCTGTTGTCTGTGTGATGCAGGAGGCCGAGGGGTCGAGCTGGTCTCACTGTGACAGAACTGTTGGGTTGTTTTGTTCAGTAATTGGTGGAGACAAAGAACCCGTCACACTGCCGTTATGGCTGGTTAGGTCTGGAGATTCCACATCTTTACTAACAATAACTCTACATTGATGACTAAAGCCTCCTCCGTTTCCGTGTGTGTGTGCGTGTATGTGTGTGTGGAGACAAATAAATGAATACTTGTTTTTTTTTACATCTTGAATTAGAAGCAACCACTTTTAGATCCACAAATAGAAAATTACCATACATTTTAGAAAAGTTTGTGCTTTCTTACTGCATCCAATAAAGCATTTAGTAGACATAAAACCAAAAGATTCCTAATTAATTATATTTATCTGTGAGTTTAATTGAAAAAATATATATGTCTGCTAGTTTCCCTGTATTCGTGTAATTGTGTGTATGTTTTCGTAAATGCGACATCACTGTGTAGCACCTGCAAAGTGAAGACAGTTTCAGGAGGTGAGGACACTTTATTGGTCCCCACAACTTCAAAGGTCTGGGAAATGAAATGTGTCTATGGTTACCTCACATCAATAGAAGTACAAGTGTGCGCATTTCTGGACATGCTGCAAATTGAGTACCAACATACATATTCTACTAGATAGGTAGGAAGGACATTTTGGGGAAGATTGGCCATTTGGGCTGGTCCTCCCAACTTCAAAGGGCTGTTTCAGGGTTAAGACATGCTGTTAAGGTTAGGGTTACAGGGTGAGCTGGATAATGTATTACATCTATAAAAGTCCAAACATAATTAATTGTGTGTGTGCGCGTGTGTGTGAACTCCTTTCTGAGTTCTTCATAATATACTCGGGGCTAGCGAGACGAAGGTAGGAAACAGAGTGAACTGCGCAGGGGGGAATGTGAGGGTAGAAACTGGGAGGACAAGCTGACAGATCAGGTCCATGAAGGAGAAATAAAAAAAGAAACTTACAGTGAAAACTAACAAATGAGCCAGAAATGAGAGGAAAAGCCTCGTCTGTTTGTGCACAAACAACAGGAGCGATTTGTCGCCTCTTTTTTTGTTTCCGTGTTTATCCCTCCACCTCCATCCGTTCATCCCTCCCCCAACAGGGTCTCTCATCCTCTCTCTCTCCTCTCTTTCTGCTTGCCCTCGCCCGCCCCTCCCCGTTCTAATGCACGCTCTTCCTCCTCTTGCTCATCTCTCCAGTACACTGTGCCTGGGGGCGATAGCAGCAAATCAAACTGTTTATCCATCTCTCATCAGTACACTGCCTCACGGGGCTTCTGCCCCCTCAAAACAATGAAAGTAGGCCTGAGCACGGAGCCACGGATGGGATTTAATTACATCAATAAGCAGTTTATCATTAAAAAAGGTACATTACAAACAGGTAGGTTGCAGTACTTTAATGCTGTGCACATAATTAAGACATATTACTTTAATGTTGCTGCAGAATATAGAGCGTTTTACTTAAATTAGTGCATCCACTTCATTTTTGTAAAGTGGTTCATAAACAGCAGAAGAGGCCAGTCACTTCATTTTCACTTCGTTCCGTCTTTGTGGACCAACGGTGGGAAGCTTGGGCAGAGACCGACGGTGAAATCGCATCGTGATTAGGGGTGTAATTGCAGCTCAGGGGCCCCGGGGGGGAAGGCCGTGTGGCTCTGATGGCTCCGGTAGATGTTTTGAACTCAGCGGCGGAGGGTAGGAACGCCACAAAGAGGAGGGGAAAAAGAGAGAAAAGCGAAATTGGGAGGCAGAGACGGGCTGCCAGAATGTTTGCAAATGTATTTTATTTCTCCCCTCCTTTCAAAAATCTACCTTTCTACCGCTATTCTCCTCACTGGGGCTCTCCGCTCCTCCCTCCGACATCCTTCTTCACTCCTCTCTCTTCACTGTCCTCCTCCCTTGGCAAGATTAGCTGGGTCTCGTTAGAGGGGAAATGTAATAATGCTCCCACCAGGTGGAATCGGGCCCGCTCCATTATCAGCCGGGAGATGGATGGGCCGTGTAGGGCCGGCGGGGGCCACGAGCGCACGCAATTTAGATTCAATAAACTGGCAAAGCAAGACCCCCAATCTGATTTATCTCTTACACACCGCCGATGCTTGCTGCTACAATGCTGATTCCCTATTACCACTCAGAGAAGGACTATTCATTGGATGTAAGGCGCGGCGGTCGGAGAGGCTCGTCGGGCCCCCGGGACGCCGGCAAAACAGATATAGCAGAGGGTTAATACGTTTACACACAGATAAGCAATTAAATCTAAGGCTGAGGTGAGTTATAGAGTTATTACGGAAGGATGGGGGCAGAGGGTGAGAGAAAAAGAAGGAGAGAGGTGTTTTTCAACACGCTAGCTGGGGCCTAAGGCTGCTGCAGCAAGTATTAAAAGTCATATTATAGAGTTCGTGAGGCGAGAGAACAAGAGAGGAGCAGCAGTGGGCCCACACTGGTCAATAAACACAACACTCACAAACAAGCCATGCTCAACGCAGAGGGCAGCGCAGCAGTTATCCACTTAGACTGTGTGCCAGAATCGGACAAAACACGTTGGACTAGATATCCGTATGCAGACAAAGCGGCCCAGTTGGCGACGGTGGGTTCTGTTTGGTTCAGCTTGAAAACGTCGAGGTTTAGAGGGATTGACCATTTTATAGATGAGTGACGCAATTGTCATTTTAAGAACTCTCTGCTCATGTGCGAACTCATCACAAATGAAAACACCTCTCCTGATCGGAATGCTTTGGTTCCAGAGGGACAGCGCAACATGCGGCTAAAATCTTACTTCAGCCATCAAATATGACTCTGGGTGGTGCATTTTACATATTTAAACACGTTTTTTACAATACAATTCAAAAACAAACTGCTTCCCGAGTACTGAGAAGAGGATGTCTGAAGGTTATGGTTGGGATATAACTGTGTATCAGCTGAACTACTGACAGAAATTGGCTGCAACCAGAGGCTTATTGTCCTCCTGGGTTACACAAAACCTGGGCTGAGATCACATTAACTGTACTTCAGCAGTTACACTGGAGCTGAGAGCAAACTGAAGTGATAGAAAAGTACTGGTATATAACATTGTGTCAGTATGATCAAACAGCTTGCAGTTGCTTTATTCTGTGATCTCTCTGTGAATAATAACAGCTTGGGCAGCTCAGCATCACGATAAGTGCCCTCCACATGACCTGACCTTTGTACCTTCAGACTATGGGGTCCAAGAGGTGCAGAAATGCTTTCTTCTTTGAGGCAATTAAGTTGAACCATGACACAGATGCCTGCTATATCTGTTGATACGGGTGAAATATCTACAACAGGTGGACAGGGATGAAATGGATCGTGGGAAGACGCGGTTCCAAAATCGGCCACTAGGTGGCAGAGCACACAGGCGACACAGGCAGACCGCTGCAGTCGGCGCTTGTTGTGCCCAGACAGAAACGGTGACATGGACGTGAAAATAACCATGAAACAACCCTTTACAAATACAAAATGAATATGAACAGCTGGCTGAAAAACAAAAACAAACAGTGAGCCTGTGCAGTCTGTACAGTTACTGCATGCATGACTTTACCAGGACACAATTGTTGCAGTCATGTATTGTTATTGTTATTAAATGCAAAAATTAATACAATACACTAAATCAAGGAGGAATGAGACAACCAGCGAACAGACTTTTTTTTTAGGGCCAATATTTGCAATTACAATAAAAATGCTAATCCATGAAAGTGATTTACTTCAATGCAAACATTGCATTGTTTTTCTTTATTTGGGTGTGTAATACTTGGGCTAAAGGCAGGGTTTTGGTTCTTGATTTCAGTGAGAGGATTAAAAAAAAAACATCACTTTTTAATAATACACAGCCACACGATCTAAACCCCTGTGCTCCTTAAAACACACCAGGGTTCATGTCGTTTTTTTCTTCAAGTAAAATGTTGCAAAAGGGTGAAAACAGGTTTGATTTGTGGAAAAGAGTAGGCTCTTTTGTATGGTAGTGGGTGGCTTGGGTCCAGAACCACAGCCTGCCCTTCAGACCCAAGGGCAAAAACGGATCCCATGACTCTGCAGCAGCCTCATCTGTGCGCTCCGGAGAGGTGGAGGCCCTGGACCCTGGGCCAGAGAGGAGCTACAGGAGAGGTGGGGAGGAGCAGAGGCCTCCAGCGGTTGGGGAGAGATCTGAGGGGAAGGTTACTGCCATGGGCTGCACGCACATATACATGTAAACTCACCTGAGAAATACACACACACACACATACAAACACTCAGACACACACACACACACGCCATGAAAGCCTGAGGGAAGAACCCGACAACAAAGCAACTATAACGCAACCACTGGGTCAAACAAAGTTCAAGCGCTTCATCTCACTATGGAAATACCTCATGTTAATTGTAAATGCCTTTCAGGAATTATTACAGCACATGGGCATGTTTGCTGTGGAATCACAATCATTTTATTGGATAAAGAAAAAAAGAGGAGAGACGTCTTTGAAAAGAATCCAAAAGTTCCATCATGAGGAATTCACTCGGACGAGCATAAACGGTCTTGGAGGAGCAATCAAGAGCGAATCCATAATGCAGGGATCACGCGGTGAAATATTAAGCATGCCTGGGGCCCCTGAATGACATCTCAACCTCAACTTTAACCTTGCCATGTCTTCACATGCCGCGGCCTCTTTTCCTAATTTATTTTTCATTTCATTCGTCTCCCAAAAATTATTTCTCTTTGGAAATGAGTCACAAGCGTCCAATGAATCAATATTAATTCATGATTTAACTACACATGTAAATGTTGTTATAATAGATCTCTCTTCTTTTGATTGCTGTCATAATTTTGTTGGTATGAATATAATCCCGCTGGTTGATAGCAAGTGCCTGTAGTCTGTGGCATGTTCTCAATAAACACAATAAAATGTCCAAAATGCACTCTCCAAAACCCGACTTTGACTCTGAAGATTAAATAAGTCAATAAAAACTTTGCTATTCTGAATAAAGTACAGAAATGCAAAAATATGATCCGTTGTGCAGGCGCATGTGTGTGTTGCATTTCTCCATTTTTTGCACTGTGAATGCACTTGAGCCTGCTGTTGAATCGAGGAGAATGGGCTGTGGTCCCCCTGCTGAAAGCTGGTTGGACGCCATTGTGCAGGCGGAGATGGGACTAAACCTATCAGGACCCTCACGCGTGAAAGGTAAACAGGCGCCGCTGATCGGTGCGCTGAAGCAGGGCGGTTTGAAAGGGCATCCGCTCAGAAAAGAGAAGTAGGAGAGAGTCAGGACCCTGGACGCATCAGTGGGCCTCAGCACAAGTGAGCACGCTACAGGAACAAACACACGCAGCACAATAGACACCGACTTGGTGGTCTCCACTAGCATTTGCTAGCTCCGTAGCATCGCCATAACAAATGATGGGTCACGATTAGTTATCAACCTTGATCATAAATAAGTGGACTCCAAATTACGGATCCCGAGGCTCAAGATCGCCAACCTGCATGGACTGCAAAAAAAAAGAAAAGAAAAAAGCCAAAAATGTAGAAATTTGTGCAGGGAAATATTTGGAAATGAATACAAACATGATGAAAGCAGCCAGACGGTGAGTATTAGAGAGGCCGGGCTGAGAGTGGCACCAGGGAGGAGGAGAGATGGGGGAGGCCGTCTGGATGTAGGAGGGGTTGAAGCGCGGAGAAGGCGAGAGATATTGGACTAATGACAGCTCCGCCCTCCAAGGCACCCTGTCCCCCCTCCATTCTTTCTCATCCCTTAATGCTTATTTATATCACTTTGCTTAAAATATTGATAATCAATTAGTGCTACGTCTGTTTTGCTACAGAATCTGTGTCACGGTGTATCGCTCTGTCAGGGCCAATTCGACGCTCATTCAAAGTTCATTTTTTCTTGGCAGCTCTGCGCCTTTGGAGGAGTCATTACGTGGGGAACATAGCCCGGGGTGCAATCACCTATTCTCTTTTATTACTGGGGAGATGGAGAAGGTGAGAGAGATTATTAGAACTTTGGAATGATCACAAAGCTCCACGCCGCCTGTCAGATCCCCCCTACATGTAATTCATCTGGCTTCACCCCCCCCTCCACACGCGCACACACACACACACTCTCCTCGCCCCTCTGTCCCCCCCGGCTTCAGCCAGGGGTTTGGCCGCAGACATTATTCATGAACATCTGCAGCATGCTGAATATTCCGCAACCTCCATCGTGATGAAAAGGGAGCTGCCCCTTTGACTTGAAAATTAACATGCCGGCACGGAGATTACGGACGCACCGGTTTTAGTCGAGCGGGGCCACGCTGAGATCCGAGGTGCTGGGGGGAGTGGTGGGCTGAGCAGGGAAGAGGAAGCAGGACAGGAAATGACTTCAAAGACATGAAAAAAACAAAAAACGACTGATGTACCAAGAACATAAAGGTGCACCTAAAACAGGTGTTCTTACTCCAGTTGTCCTGGTAGACAAATACAATTATGTAATTCTGACAATGACAGAGTCTCACTCAGCCTGTCACAGAACTCCAAGGCCAAAAAAATGCCCGACCTCTTTTATTTCTTCCCCATCAGCAGCTTTGTTAGATCCATTCAAAAAGCAGCCTTAGCAAACTTAAGGAGCAGCCTTAAGAATCATCAACTGCCAATGATCTCGATCGATGGACCATTTTAACCGCGTATCGTGGGACACCTGCAACTGCATGGCTCTTTATGACAGACAGGCTGTGTCCAACACTGGTGGACAGGGAGACTCTACAACCTGGTGTCTTCCTCGTGTGCTCTGACTGATCAGCAGGCAGTAACTGTAAAAAGAGCCTTCACTTCTATCAAATTATTATCAGATGCTTCACTGTGAGCTTTCTGTGAAGGCCCGCTTCTTTTAACGCCATATAAACAATATCCTTCACGTGAACAAAGGTTACAAGGTTCAAGGGCGGAAGTGGAAAACTTCCACTCTGTACCTGCTGTGTTTTGGGGATGTGTATTTAAATAAAAGGTGATTATCAGTACTTCCACGCTGTTTGTGCCATAAAGATGGACCTTCTCTACACAACATAAAGGCCCTCTCGGTGTGATGGTTGAGTAGATTATACCGTGTTGTATAAAGGAACATTCCTATTATTGCGATTCATGTTTCTCATCTGTCTGCAAAAGTGAACAGAGGAATAATCGGTTGTAAATCGGTTAAACCAAAGAAAACGCAAAGATATTGGGAGTTTATCCTGCAGTGCTCTCAGTAAACACAGCAAGCCACGCAGAGGGAGACAGCCAAGAAGAAAGGGTAGAGACGGGAATGCAGACAGACACGCCGAAGAGAAAAAAGCATTTCGCACTTCTGAAAACAGGGAGCGGTTGGAGGCTTCTGACATGGGCTGGAGTGGGACTTTGGCACTGCCTCACGTTGATTATAAATGGCAGACTAAGTTCTCTCTGGCAGCCGAAACCAAAATGGAGCCTGACAGCTTTGTCAGAGAGTTTGAGCGGCTCAGTGGCAGGGCAGGAATTGGGATGATTTCATCCCTTTCATCTCCAAATCGCCAAAGTGCGTTTCTAAAAACCACTGTTGTGATAAAAGACATAAAGGGGAAACCTGTTCGCATGAATGACGAGCAATTACGGCGATGAAGAACAGCAGAGGAGGACAAGGAGGTCTGAGGGAGCTGAAAGCAGAGCAAACGTGTCAGGAGACATGAGAGCTGTCTCCAGAAAACAGCAATATTAACAAAAACACCCTCCCAGCCAGAGAATCACCCCTCATTGACCTTTGACTTTCCTAATGGGAGCTGATTATGAACACTGACTATATTAACCAGGGCACTTGTGCAGCCAAAAACATTAGCTTTGAGTTTCCTTTACAGCTGACCTAAAAATATGAACGTTGGCATCAGTTCCACAGGCCGCTTCTCTTCCGTCTGACGAGAAAATAGCAGCAAACAACACAAGCCTACAAGATGTTTGTACGTGTGTGTGTGTGTGTGTGTATCTGCTGATCACCGTGAGGTTTATTCACCCTCATTTTTTTCAATTTACAGGATTTGTTTCTGTCTGTGTGACAGTGAGGGGGGACGCTGTTGAAAATTAATCTTTATCCCTGTTTTGTTGCGTTGCCTCCTCCCTGACAATGCATGTCGGCAATTAGCCGGCCAGTTTGGATCCGGGCTTTTCAGCGGATGCGTCCGTTTGCCAACGTTTGCCTTTTGTTCTCGCCGTACAATGCCGCCCACTCGCCCTGTGTCTCTCTCCCTCTCCTTGCCGTTCCCCACCTCACACCCACACGAGGTGTTACACAATCTATCCAAATGTGCTTCACTTGAGAACCCCATTACTTAGCCCCCGTTGTTTTGTTCAACACAATTAAAGGAAGAGGCCCTTCAATGAGAACACAGAGAGCCTCTCTCCTCCCCTCCCCTCTCGCTCGGTTCTGCGTCGGCTCAGGAGTAACGGGCCAGGAGAGTTCTCTTAATTTGCCCGGTTTTGTTTGCATATGGGCTTAGTTTGGGCTCATTTGAAAGTACTTGCAGCCGTGCCGCATGCCCTGTCTGCGTAAACTTCAGAAGAGCATTCAGCGTGCACACACAGGCAGCCCGGCGACGTTTGAAAGGCTCGAAAGGTTAAAGGCCACCGACTCTGTTATCTCACTAAGTGCCGACGCTCGACAAAAGGCCGATGAAAACTCAAAGGCTGTTTCTGTAACGAGCAGCTGATCGGTCCTCTGCAGACAGGCCGGTGATAATTTCAGGCTCTGGACCAGCAGTTCAAAAGAAAGAAAGGCAAATGAAAGAGAAGGCGGCGAGTCGGTAATGCTAACAAGTCGGTAACAAGTTCACTATCAGAGGGTGTGACCTCAGGTACGGTCAAATTAAGACTCAACTCTGAGAGAGATATTTTTGAAATTATTTCCTTCTAGTGTGAGAAATCAACACTCTCAGACTGAAAAATAGCAGTTTGCGGCACAAACAATTAGCTAAAAATGAGCGTGTTTTCTTAAAAAGTATCACCCGTAGCAGCTAAAATTGAATGGCAGGCGACCGTGACTTCGCTAATGAACATTATTATGTTGACGTGTGCCTGCCGACAACCGACACACTTCAGATTTCTGTTGTTTTAGCAAACCGGAGGAAGAAGTTCTGCCCACTAAATGACAGGCTGAAGTGAGGGGAGTTGCCTCCAGACGTCGACAGCTCTGTAATTCGCACTGAACAGGACTGTAGTAGATCAATCACACTCCCGCCCAATTAAAAGTCTGCACAAAAACAGAGAAAATCAGCAAAGCTACATGTTTAACAGCCAAATTGAGATCCGGTGATACTTCATGTGACACACGTTTTCTTTTAAGTCTTCATGGGATATAAATTCTCTTGAGAGGCCTGCAAAAGTTGAGGCCCGTCTCACTTGCACAATATCGTGTAATTATGTCCATATATGCACTAATTATGCATAAAAAAACTTAAATTGAAATCGGTGTTTACTTTTTTCCAGTAATCCAACCTTCGGCCGCACTTTTGGAAACAGTGGAAGTAACGTAATGACCAGGGAGCCGACACTGAAATTGTTCTCTTCAACCGCTACATCGACATCAGCGTCGGTCAGGAGCGAGCTTGAACCCACTGATCATACCAGCGCCGGTTCCCCACAAAACCAGACCAGTGAAGTGGCTTAGTAGGATTTTACAGGAGACCCGAACACGCACAAACATTTTTCAGAGAACAATGATCCTCTCGGAGTCTCAGGGCCCTAATGGGGGTTTCAAGTAGCTCTAATATAGTGCTTATTTTTACGAAAACCCAAACTTCAACATAACAATGACTGATTGATAATGCGGCCCTGGCCTCGTGTCAGCGGGTCAGTGGGACCTGTGGAGGGGTCCACCAGGGGGAAGAATACAAGAATGGCTCCCCCGCTGGTTCATCGAGCCACGTATCGCTGCTCTGAGGCCATCTTAATCTGTCTTTACCCTGTGCAGCAAGTCCCACCACCGGACCCAGAGGGTGCTGCTGGGGGGGGGGGGGCTTGAGTGTGTGATTCACTGTTCAGATCACAAGGAAAAGTACATTATTTTTTGTTTGAGTGCATTTAAATATGTGTTTTCTGATGTTTATGTCAAAAATACATCCAAAAACACAAGTTATCATCTTTCTTTCCTGTTTCCGTAACTTCTTAGTGATCTTTGTCTATTACATTAGATTAGACCCGCGAAACACACGTGCACACGCACACACATCAGTGTTAACAGCACAAAATGGCTATAAAATGGCCACATTTAAGGTCTAATTAGTCGTACCATCAGCAGTAGTTCTGCTGGTCTATAAATTACACCAGTTACTTCCACTAAGTGGGACTCATTTATGTGGGATACAGATGGGATATTGAGAGAAGTTTTTAACTGTAAATACCCGTCTGAAAGTTAAAACTTAATTTCCAAATGGAGCCATGAAACAAAGCGCCTGAAAAAGTTTTGTGTTTGCGAGTGTCGTTTGCTGTCAATATCAAAACACCGTCACAGCAAACAACCTGCAGAATCGAAGCTTTTGTAGCCGCATCCAAATTTTACGTCCTAAAAGCTGGAAAAACTGTAAAAAAAAAAAAAGATTTGGAAAAAAAAGTCCATGCAAAAGCAGAGATCAGCCTCTGCTAAGACACAGCACAAACTTAGCTACGTCAACTCCACTTGTACTTTCATTGTGCCCCAAATCTACTTACAGCGGCAAATCCAGGGCTTACATTACACCGAACTGAGCGCTGGATATTGGCAGAATGGGCTTACTGGGCCATTGTTTTAACTGGGCTTTTCTGGGAGAATTTTCTGGCCTACTGTTCAAGAAAGAAAATATTGAGGACAGAAATAAAGTGGCGGTTGTTGGCTGCCGTCAACAGGAGTTTGGGTGGATTCAGGAGGGCGTTAAGATGATTTGTAGGCCCTTTCTCCTATCAGATCATCTAAAATGTGAGTGATTACACCGGTAATCAGCTGCAAGCCGATGCTGGCGTGGTCTGCGTTTAGGAGATAAAGGGTGACGGGGAGAGTTAAGAATAAAGGGAGCGGAACAGAAAGAGCAACCAGTGAGAGACAAGAGAAAAGACGGAGGAGAAGAGGAAGAAGGTGGCAGATTACTTCTCAATCCCGACACATGCCAGGACGGCCATTCTCCCTCTCCTCCGGCTTTTCTTTCTCCCCTCTTCTGCGCGCTCCTATTCACAAATCCGTTTGTGCTCGGCCAAACAAATAGCTGACACCGCCTCATCAAAGCTCGGGATTGGCAGCCCGGGCCAAGTGGGGCTGTTGACAAGCGAGGGCAGTGAAAGCAGAGGAGAGGAACCGAGCAAGACAACAGAAACCCTGACTGTAATTCCCCGAGCTGTAATCCACCCAGTTTAATAGTGCGTGTGTGTGTGTTTGGATTATATATATGTATCGTGAATGCTCTCGTATCAGCGAGTGTGGAGAAAAGCCAGCTTGTAAGGAAAGCCTAAGAACGCTGGCTGAGGGATTTAATCCCCCGTTTTCTCATATAACGACACATTCGCCCCATTTGGAAACGCAACTTCCCGTTCTGATCCTGCAGACACCTTCCAACATATGTCCTCCCCCTCACCCCCCGCCACTTGATTTTCTCGGACTCGACAATCTCCCTGTATGCCCAGCTATCGCTCCCAACCGGTCCCACTGCCACACACACGCTCGCTCAGCCCAGGGGTTAAAGGTCAAATCCCATCAGAATGGGGATTAAAATGAGATTATACACCTAATTCACCTCTGCAGCACAGCTAATCCAAGATAAAGCTATAGATATATACACACCTATACACCCAATAGATGAAATATATAGTTTAAAAGTGATTCAGTTTGAAGATTGTACAAATTGATGGCCCAGAGTGACAAATTTATTTGTCTGCGGGGTGTAAAAAACCATCAATTGACCAGCGAGCAGTAGATTAGCCTTTGGTAATAAGAACTGCTGCCACCTTCACCAGATAAAGCCACATTACATCTTCCCCGTACTCACCCCCCTCACTTTGCGCTCCATGTGTCCTGCAGATGTCGGAGCTGTGAAAAACGGAACCATTTGCGCGTGAAGAGTTGGTGAAACAGACGGGGGGGAAATACCTGAAGAATGCAAATACATGGGCAGAAGAAGGAGCGGAATTAAGTGGACATAATTTCTCTTCTTCTGCACGAGGAGATGAAAGAGAACCGGCTTACACTCTGATATTTGTTTCTCCTCAAACACATGGCCGGATTTTTAGGGTGGGGGGGTGCTGGTTTGGAGGAGAACAGCACCCAGGGGGGCTTTGCTGCCTGATTTACAGTACTAATTAAACCAAAATGCAGATGTTTGGGTTGATACAGAATTAATCAGCTGTTTATTTTTCTTTACTCCTCTGATGCAGAAAGCATGTTCAGGCCGGCAAAGAGGTATGGGGGTGGGTGGAGGGGGTGGCAGACAATGAACAATTGGCAATGGGTGCGTGTGTGTGCGTTTGGTCCACTGTAAACAATGTGGCGGCGGCTCCCTTTTGAATGAGCGGGGGTGGATGTTGCTGTCATCGGCCTCATGTATGGCGCAAATGAGTTATGCGAGTTGTTATGTCTGAGCGCGCCGTGCACACGTGACGCCAAAACTGAATGAAAGACGTGACGTGACGACGTGAGGAAGGGAGGGGCGGGCAATGGTGACAGGGGACAAGTGCCAAGTACAGTAACTTGTTGATTAAGTAACTTAGAGACAGTAGAAAAAGGTTTTACTCACCCATGAAGTATAATAACTATAAAAACAATAGGTTCTCCAGGATGGTTGCACATTAAGGAAAACTTGAATTTTGTTTAATTAGCACCAACTTTTCCACCTATAACCCAGATTTCCCGGTATTGTGTGGCTGGGAAACAAAGAATTATACTCCAATGTGTGTGTGTGGTGTGTAAAAGCACAATCTGTATGAAACTAGGACTTTATCACGCTAAAATGACTCCTGGCTTCCATCTGTTCCTGAGGCCAGGAGTTCCAGATTGGAGACGACAGGTGTCTAAATGTTTATCGGCCCTTCTGCGTTTACTCGCGTGTCTCCCAGTCAGGAAAAATGACCTCTGTTAATCTAATTCAAACTATCGCTCACTTTGAAAGGTCGCTGTTGTGGCAGGAAAGGAACGCAAACCTCTGCGAGATATTTGGATTGGAATGCTGAGTTTAACTGGCCCTGATGAGAATGAAAACAAACAAGAGCCCGCGCGTGCACGTTAATACATCAAACATACAGAAGAGGGTCATAATATGTCGAAAAGGCTTAAATAATCGGGACATTAAAGCGTTCCTGACACCGAGTTAATTTCAGGGCTAAAATAAGAAACATGTTGTGCTGTAAACATGGGTGCTGTATACAAGTGCTCAAAAAGTTCAAGAAGGCCAATGAGTCCACCCACGTCCCCCACCACTCCACCCACAGAGCAGAGAGTCATGAATAAGGAATGAACGATGCATTATTATTTCCCAGTGAACTGTTCCTTTAAGCTAAATTAAAACATGGAGGATGTAGCAACAGTTGAGTTAATTAGGCTAATACACCAACAAAGGGGACGTGGAGGCTGTTGTTGTCGTCTTAACTCTTCCCCTCATCAAGTCTTTGGAAATCTTTTATGTGAATCACTTGGACAGTGCAATGAACGAGCATCTGCCAGCTCTTTCGGGGTTTTTTTTAAGTTTAGTCAAATGAAAAACTGATTCCAAGCTAGTGGTGACATGTGAACTCTTGATTCAACTACAATTCTCATATATTCAAGGAGTTTGATAAGGGGGAAAGATTGATTTTTAATTTAAAAAAAATACATGAAACTTGGCCCCTGATGAAGAAAGAGATGAATGTGAAGGTTTATGAGGAAAATGTCAGGGGAAATGTTCCATACGGGACAATAATTCTGCTCTTTTAAATCAGAATCTAAATCAGTTGTAGCAAAACGGGCCCCAGCACCTCCCAACCTGCAGCGGCTGATCGTCATTAGCCAGATCGCTTGTGCTCTCCACGTCTTGGTGGGAAACAATCGTTTCGGGAATGGGCCACTTTGGACGAATTTGTCGCTTTGGAACCGAAAAAACGCGTTAACGAGTTGGCGTTTTTGTTTTTTTTGTAAAGAGCACGAATTACATTTCAAGTGCAAGACAGGAAGATTTGTGTGGAGGTTCACGTAACGCATCATCAAGGCCCCCATCTGCACAGCCTGCGTTTGCATAAAAAAAGAAAAAAACATTTAATCTGGATGAACAGTTTCTGTCGCGTACTCCCCGCCACCACCCCGCACACTCTGCGCGCACATGCACGAACACACCCTCTCCCTCCTGCTACCCTCTATCTTCCGTTCTCTCTCTTTGTGACTGCCAGAAACCACAATCATAAAATTATTAAAATGCTGTTCGGCTGCCATTAATCAGTGGCGGCAATAAATCCTGGTGTAGGAAGTGACAGAGCATTAGTCACATACCTCTTGGCCTCAACAGACAGAGAATAATGAGCCGCTAGCTGGACCGGGTCAATCATAAACTCATCAAATGCGTCATTTAATTTCTTCATTTAGACAAACAGAATTTGTTTATGGGAAAGATATCAGGTGTTGTGGAATGAGAAACAGTGCTGAAATGCTGGCGCATTAATCAAGGCTTGATTACATGCGACTCTGCGGTTGTTTATCCTAATTTCATTCATTTCCATCAACAAAGCAAACACAGACGAACACGGCCATTAGTGATGGTTGGGGATGGCACAATTACAGCCTCGTATTAAATAATCTGATGATGAATGGTCCAATACAAACTAAAACAAAGAGGTTTTTATTACTTTAATTCCATCCCAGCCCTGGACTTCCTGTATGTGGAGGAGCAGGCATGTAGGTGGAGCTGCAGAAGCTGCAGAAAAGTTAAGCCGAGCTATGCTAGCAAGAACATCTACAGATGATTTGCAGTGTTTTAGGACAGGAAGTACATGTTAACTGACAATGTTTATGTTTAGCTTACGTTGAAAATGCATTTTTATGGTTACCCTGAGAAAAGACCATGTTTGTTTAGTATTCTGCTACATCCAAGGTCAAAAACCAGTAAACAACAAAGGTAATGATTCCACTCTATGTACATTGTGACTGACGCTGGGTAAATACATTTACATCGTTTACATACTGCCGTGCCCAGTAGCAGCCTTCTTATTTATAGCCATGTTTATGTTTCTTTAAATGTTACCGCTGCCAAATTTTAATCAGTGTGACAGCTTGATGGGAGCGTGACAACTTTACGTGTCACGCGAACACATTATTCAGCTTCCTTCTCAAGGACATTTTAACGAGGAGCTCTGAGGAGAAACTACAAGGGAATTTCAAATGTAAAGATTGAGTGAGTGTAAGTGTAAATGGGAAGTTTGTGCAGGACTGATAATGGACTTTTTTTTTTTTTTTAAATTGCCCAGATCTCAATGTTGCATTTACGTGACCATAAAAATCGGATCATCTGATGACTGGAGTTTCAACATTATTACCCTGTAAACAGAAAAACGACATGTACTTTATCAGTCAGTGATTTGATTATGAGAAATCGGATTAACCTGCCAAGATTCCTTCCCAATAATCCAATATCTGCCGTTAGGCTGATCCCTTAGGTTATTTTGCATCCACGCACGTCTGAATAAAGAAATCATACCAACCAGAAGCAACATAGTAACAGTGCAACTGATAGACAATCGTAGCGTGCAGCAGCTGAAAGACGACAAAGAGCCACTTCTGGAGAGAAGAATAATGAAGAACTAATAACCACATTAGCACAGCTAATGTTCAGACCGGATGTTTGAGTCTGAATGTGCGTACTCTAAATGAAGTCCACCAAATGTACTGAACCACAAAAACTATGCTTTGTTTTTTTTAAATTACATTTCTGAAGTGCATCAGATCTGATTAAGAGAGCGATTGGATTAGTTTGGATTTGGATTTGTAAGGCCTTGTAAGTGCGACACTTCAATGTTTAAGGCAAAGTACCAAATTAATTAGTATTCCGCAACAACAGTGAACACAACACAAAACACGTTGTCAGCGACTATTATTAGGGAATATGTTATCTCTAAGAGGACATCAGACAAGCCTTGGAGTTGTTGCCGCCTTTAAAAGTCATCCAACAAATCAATTCAATCATCAAAAGGGCCGCCAGAAGAAGCAAGTATGATTGGTGTGTGAAGGCCAAGGTTCCTGCATCTCCATCCTCTCCCGTCTATGACAGATCGTCCATTTCCGATAGCCGCTTATTTTTACTCAGGGTCAAGGGGGGGAGGGGGGATCCCAGCATGCACTGGGAAAAAGCTGAGGAAAGTGTCTCAAATGAGCCGCCCATCTCTTATCCAACATGCACATCCATCGTTATTTGCATAATAAAGGTGTTTGTTTCACAGGCCTGTGGAGCTGATGTAATATGGAGATGGAGATTTTAAACATAAACCGGATGATGTCATCAATAAAGAAAATCGCTGTGAGCAAGAGAATTGATTAGATGTCTTTTTCAAAAGCCCCATTTATACTATTTCAAAATTATTGCATCCTCATCTGGAAATGGTCATTTAAAAACATTTAAATGATGACAACTTAATAAAGGGTTTAAAAGTCAAGCACAACCCACAGCATTAGTTTGCATTTCGAAGGCCGAGAGCCTGATTTTGTGTTTTTCAAAATCATTTCTGAACCAAGCTTGATTAACCTCCCAGAAGAGGAAACGCGACATGTCGCCAACAATATTCTCTTCAACTTTTGATGATGTCATCTTACATACATCAATTAAAAGTGCTAAAGCAGCCAAAAGTGAAGAGCTGGAGCCGAAAACTTGCTGCATGGACACAATACGAGTCAAAATTCAATTTAACTTTTGCCATCACTGCCTCCTTGGCCCTCGCCGCTATGAGGGATAGTTTGTCAGACGGTAGAAATGATTACAAATCATGAAGGCAGAAATGCGCCGTTTAAACTCTGCTGCGATCCATTAATGTCTGCTCCAGGGCCAATCAGACCGCGACATCTGCTCAACCCCTGGAACAACACGTACAAACACAACAGTGGTTACGGGATGACTTGTTAAAAGATTCGCCACCATTTAGTGGGGGAAAAAAAGGACAAGACCAAAAAATGCTTTTCCCTGTCGGTACCTTCAACACAGTGAGATTTCAGCTATACTGTTGATAGCGGAAGACGCCGTCCTCTCTCACCTACTCATCTCATTTCCTTTGCATTCAGCGTATGCATTCTCCCCCCTTGGGAGGCAAAAAGAAAAGCCCCTGAGTGCCTGCCAGCGGTCCAAGTAATTAAATTACTTAGAAAGTTTACTTAACAGCAAATGGTTAGCAAAATTTAAGGTGATTGCAAATTTGCTTTCATTTCACTTCAATGGCTGGGCTGTTTCAGGCTCGTCTGCAAATAATTAGCACATGCATTTGCATCAAAATCGTTTAAACCATATGTTGCTAAATTATGGAAGGCGGCAAATTAGGAATATTCCCTTTTTTTCTGTTATGGAAATCTTGAGAGGAGAGGGGGAGTAAGAGAGAGAGGAGAGAGGAAAGGAGGGTAGAGGAAAGAGAGAGAGAGAGAGAGAGGGGGGGGGGATCACCAGGTGTCTCCAAACACATAAACAGAGACGTGAAACAGAGGAGTTTAAACATCTCTGTTTTTTCCAAGAATACACCAAGATGCTGCCTGTCAGTAGTAGCAGTAAATGTTTGCAATAAATCCTAACAGAAATACACTTTTATAGCTCATAACTAACGTGACATAACATCTCATGGATGAGAACTATTAAAATCCTGCCTCAACATAATAACTATTTACACAAACACACAGGAAGGCTAGGAAAAGGGCCTCGGGAACAATGTATGCTTGAGGTAAGCAATTCATCAAATAAACCTCCCACAGAAAGGAAATCATGTAAAAGGCCGTCACCAAAATAAAATTGGTTAAATCAAAAGTCATTCATTGGTGAACCTGCTCCTTTTAGAGGACCTACACATGCAAACGTAAAAAAAGGTCAAACCCAAAAAAATACCTCATGAATCAGTCAGTTTCCCTAAACAACCATCTTAAGTCAATTATTTTTCACTCAAGGAAGAAAAATAAAAGCGCCTATTATTCACTTTTGTGTTTATTGACGACGTTACTAATGCGAGTTCAATCAGCCAACCACATCGTGTTGAGTTTAAAAAATTAGCCTCCGTTACTGTAAATGTTCTGTGACTGGAAAAGCGGGAGGGGGGTGGCGAGGAGAAACATCTGCTTTTATTACGCCCGCAAAACAAACCAAAAATCAATTAGACATAAAACACCGAGGAGAGCAGCTCTGAGGTCAGTGGGTTCGCTGACACATGTGTGTGTGTGTGTGTGCATGTGTTTGTGTGTGTGTGTGTGGGGGGGGGGGTTTCAAATGTGACAAATTTAAACGCATCCGTTCTTTACTCATGTGTACCTTTAACATGGAAACACGGTTCTTCGGGGAGGGGCTAGGCTAATGAGGCATGGCAAGTGAGCTCGACAGATCCGTCCATCCATCCATCCGCCCCTCTCATCTGCTACCAGTTTCGGTTGGGGGCTGAGCGAGTGAGCGGGCGGGGGCTGTTTAATAAAAGCTTATTCAGGTATTTTGGTCCTGTGTAACTGGAAGCGCTGCGCTAACGCTCCGTCTCTCTGCGGGACATAATTACAGCCGCTGAGTGGAACGGTGAGGTAATGGCACATAAATCCAACTGATCAATGGTTACAGAGACTTAATTACAGGACAACTCATGTGCCATTACAGTCCCGAAGGACAAAAGGAGACACATTCCTGCACAGAAGCAAAGGGGATTTCTGAGCTTGTGCAACTGGTTGGCTACAGTGTGTTTGATACACTGGAAACTGCTTTATTTGGAAAAGGCGGTCACTTTTTTTTTTCCTTTCCATCTTTGTATATTTACCAACTACACTCTGCATCTGTGAAACAAGAATGCGGATCCTGCGATTTAACAAAACGTTCACCTTCTTTGAAAAATGTCAGGTAACCTTCAAGTTGTCCGAGTTTCAGTTAAAGATGCTCAAACTCAAGTGATGAATGGCGACTGTTGTGAAAATAGCACATTGTTGGGAGTTATTACACTGTAAATGTCATGTTTTCTACAGAGAAATCCCCCTTTTTACAAAAGAACATGAAAGACGCTGCCAGGATGCCCGAAGTAAAGATGAAGTGAGAGGAATTCTGCAGTCCTGTGTTGCCCCAATCAAAGAATTAGTGCCCTCATTAAAAATGGAAGGAAGATCTTAAAGCAAAAAAGTACACAATTCTGGTGGATAAAGGCGACCACTGGCCACCGTGTCAAATTTTGCATCTCCGTCACTGCTTCTCCCGGCAGAACAAAGGGCGGCAGCCTCCTAAATGTGGTGCATTAGTCCTTTAGTTCCAGAGGGGGTAAGGTGACACCCTCCATGTATGTGGTCTGTTCAGCACACATCTGTCAGGGCCTAAGGGGGTGGGAGGGAGCAGCGGGAGGGTTAGCGGTACTGAGGAAGGCTGAGGGAAGGAGCGGAGAGCTTGAGAGAGAGTGTGTGTGTGTGTTTATATGTGTTGGTGTGATTCTCTACAGGACCCCTGCTGTGACAGAGAAGCCTAATACCCTGTATTTACTGTGGAAGAATTAGCCTGATCGTATGATGCCGCTAAGCTTGGCTGGTCCCCCCACTGCCTCTTTATGTTTGTCACTCGATCAGAAGACTGATATAAAAACATTAAAAAAATAGAAACGCAGAACACAGACCCACACATGCTAACACAAGCATCCAAACAGCATCACAAATGAGCACAAAGGCAACACACACCTGACTGGCTGTTTAAAAAAAGGTAAAGAATCTCAATAACTACGGCCCATATATATCTGAGAGTGACAGAGAGAGGATGGGATTTACACATACTGAGTTAAACATTCAGAATTTGATTATAAATGAATAATTAACTTGTTTTTGCTGCGCAGAAATACGGACAGAATCTCTCTAAATACCACAGTGCAGTGCAAAACACAGTGACAAGCTGACACTGCCAGGAGAGGAGAAACAGCTAAATAATAAATGAGATATAGTGTGTATTTTTGTCTTAATGCATTAATTACATTAAAACTATACAAAAAACAGCTGTATTTAGCTTAATATTGTCATTCGTCAGAAAAAAGCTCAATCATCCTTAAGTGTGTGTAAATGCATCTTAAACCCACATGTACTAATAGATTATCAAAATAGAAAATAAGAGTGAGTGTCCATATAAACATCAGCCAGGTAACTAAACAACAAACCAGAGGAGAGCGTTAATTTGTACCTCTGAGCCCCTGCCAAGTTCAAGCCTCTGATGAGATCTTAAGGACTGTTTGCTTTACTGCTGTCAAAGGTTCAAATGGGGAGAAGATGAAGGTTTTGATGACCCTTGACCCTCAGGTCCATGGTGGGTGTTCTGCAAATGCTGCCTATTGACGGGTGGATAAGAGGGGCCCGCCGCCGCGCAACAGTGCTCGCGTTCCTTTGAGCGGACTGGACGGCCCTGTGAAAAGAGGCCAGCGAGCGACTGAAAAGAGGGAAATATAATAGATATGAGAACATTGTGCTGATGTGGAGCTTAAAGGGCTCTATGTTTACACACTAACCTTTGTTCTGTACATGATGACGCTATAAAACAACCAAACAATTCTTTTTTTTATCTGTAAAGGTAGAATATCTGTATTGTAAACATGAAGCCCATTTTATTCAGATCTCATTAAGACTATTAAAAACTACTAAGTTCATAGGAAATGCAATCGCAAGGACTTGTTTTTATTTTTGATGAAATCAGCAAGTGAGGGAGTCTTGGAAGCATGAGCTAGTGTGTGTGTGTCTGTGTGTGTTTGATATGTAGGCCAAGCAGGAAGTGACCCATAAACATATCCATCCAGCTCTTTCATTGGGGGCCAGTGTTGCCCTCCTCCTCTCACCTCCTTATCCCACTCTACACACACACACACACACAAGCACACACACGCTCACAGAAAGCCCCAGTGAGTGCTAAGCAGGCCAGCGGGCCAGCCGAGGGGGCTCATTACAGGTCCACAGAGCCCCCCAAACACAAAGGCCTGAGCTGCTTTAGCCATGGGATGATCTGCTCTCTACTGAGAGGGAGTCCATAGACAGACAAAGGAGGGAGAGGTGGGGGGGAGATGGAGAGCGTAGGAGAGGAGAGGAGTGGAGAGCCACGGGCTTTAAGGATGTCAGGAGACCCCGGGAGAGAAAGCCTGGCGGGCGCTCAGAGAGGAGCGGAGGGAAGGAGGAGGAGGTGGCTTAAGCTCCATGGCTACGTCAGGACATTAACATTCACACAACCTCCCAACATCTGCTGCTGCCTCCTCAGCCTCCATCCCTCCCTCTCTCCAAGAGCGCTGGAAGAAAGATGGAAAGATGAAAAAGTGGCGGGACAATTACAGGGAGAGACAATCAAAGCGTGAGGCCGAGTGGAATGAGAAGATTTCAAAACGGCGGCCTGGAGGAACAGATCCATATTTTTTTTGTAGATACAGAAGCTTCAATGGGCGCCGAAATAGAATTATTTCTCACTTTATCGGGTTTTGTGATATTGTAACAAATGAGCAGGGCCCACCCACTGACAGTCAGACTACAGGTAAGAGGAAAACATCAGAATTGTCCAAGAAATGAAACATTGCTGCAGCCTGTCGCCTGGTCCTGGGTCTGTGTCTGCAGTACCCTCCCGCGCGCTCAATTTAATATCACTTCACGACCATCAGAACATAATCAGCGTCCAGGCGGGTGACGTAAGGCGATGAATACATGCATAAAAACGTCAAATCGATGAAATCACAGAAACACAACATTGCCTTGATTGAGGAAAGTATGGCTGCTGTGTACTTTATGGATGATGTATAGATGTTCCATTCTTTCATATATTTCCTGTGGTGAAATCAGAGCCCCGCTCTGCAGAGTTGGGCCCGTGTGTGTGTGTGTGTGTGTATGTGTAAACATGAGCACATCTCTCTCCACAGTCAATCTCTGCCTGTCACATGTGGCCTGCAACACTACCTCTCAAATACACACTGGACTATATACAGTGCCCCATGGGCCGGAGGATACCTATGACTTATGTACCGAGGGGAGGGTCTGAAATTAGGCTAAAGTGAATATGTGACCAAGAGTGTTTGAGAATGAGCGTTTGTGGCTTTCTGGGGGTTTTGGGGGACACAGTTGAGAGTGTATTACTCATTTTCACATCAAAGCAGGAACTGTTTGAGTGTCTGAGATTTATTACTCACATATACGATAAAATTACTTAATAATAAGCAAAACCCACTGGCTGTTTTATCTTTGAGTCCCTGCTTGGATCACCCGGTAGCTTACATCTGTGATCTTTTTTGACGGACTCGTTTCTCCCTGCTGCACATACAGTAAGGCTGAATTGGTGATTCAGCTGACGACAGACTGCCACAGATCCCGACTGTATTTCCGCAAACCGCTTCTCAATTCAGTGTGACGGGACAGATGAGCGAGCACCTGACATTTGCAGTATTGATGCACTTACCTGCAGCCTGCAGCACCATTTGCATTCGAACTTTAGCCTGCTCTGCCGGAGTCTGTAAAAGAGAAGAGAACAGAATTCTTGTGTATTAGAGAGAGCTTCCCAAAGAGAAAACAGGAAATGATAGGACAGCCTTGAGTGTGGCTTTAATTGAGTGGGGATTAGGAGGAGCTTCTGCCCGAAATAACACAAAAAGAAGCCAGCGACAGCCCAGACAGCCACACACTGTTACAACTTCATCTACTCTTCGTAATCTAATACTAAAAACTACCATATCCCTGAGGCTCAGATATATTTTACCCAAGATCATCTTTAACTGCAGCCATTATAGTGAAACTGCCCTTGTGGGGCACCAGGGGACAACTTCACCAATCTACTCTTCCAGTCGTCTCTAAACGCCCTGCTCTTGAAAAAAAAAAAGGCAACAACATCCCCGACACACCGGGGAGAATCAATGAGGAGGAGATGAAGAGAAATTTAGAGACAAAGGGGGAGAGAGGAAGAGAGAGAAAACAAAAGCTGCTGTAACAAGTCTTTGGAGAGTTAGATAAGAGGGCACCGAGACCATATTTTACAGAGATCACAGCCAGAGACTCAACATATTCCCCTTCCCGTTCACGGCATATGTGTGTGAGTCTGCGTGCGAATGTGTGCATCAAAAACGCTTAGCGGGTATAAATGGGGGAGGCTTAAGCTTTGACAGCTGTATTGAGAGGGGTGCACCTTTTTCTCCTGACGTGCCCTCAAAAGGGCCCCGCTGTAATTCCAATATCTCTGCTATTAGATTTGAGGTTCTTAATTGTCAAGAAAGAATGATGGCTGTGACAGGGAGCGGGGCTGTAAAAGGCAGGCGCCGCTCGCAGATTGCTCTCGGAGGTTCCTTCGATGGTGCCGAGGCGCGCGGGCCTCGTTACCATGCAGCGGTGGCGACTGTGTGTAGCATTAGAGAGAAATTAAATGCTAATGGGGATGAGATCTGAATCTGCTGCCTGGGAGCATCATTTAGACGACGGGGCCGAGGCGTCGCTGACAGGCAGCACTCCCCCCCCCCCCCCTCCTCCTCCTCCTCACCCACAGATGGCTCTTCTTCCTCCCGCTCCTTCTCCGGGGCTCCAGCACCCGCCCAGAGCGATGAAATGTGATTTATCAAATTGTAAACTTGTCACTTTGCAAAAATGTCACTTTTTTTCGGTGGCAGCCCGAGAAATATAATGACCCCCTTTAATGCAGCAGTGTCAGAGTGCTGTATCCTAGAAGGAACGCACATCAAGGCACCGCAGACAGATTGAAGATTGCTTAATGCAACATGGATGTGTCTACGCCCGTGCATGAGCATCGCCTGCAGCAGGTGACATGGAGTATCAGCCTCACACTGACTGGCACTGCTTGACAGCTAAAATTACTAATCACTATTATATCAGAGAAGATGAAGAACACTTGAGGCCTTTACCCACACGCGAGCACAGCGTGAACACCCTTTTCACACCACTTCGTCCTCCTTGCGGAGATGCAATTTAGCACCGTAAATCAGACTATTGTATTCCCCCTTTCTGGCATGCTTGGCTCTACAGGACCAGTTTTATAGCAAAAGGAAGGATTGCGTGGCACGAAAATGAGGTCCTGGTGGGATTCAGCTGAATTGAAATGCTAACTGGTTTAGCCTCCTGAATAATTGGAATGCTACAGAAATCAGTCTTGGTGCAATCAGTCACTTAGTGCGATCGTACATCACGGCTTAACAAACCTGACCATTGTGTGCCGTGCAATCATCTTAGTTACAGTTTATTACAACGCCCCCTTGGTAATTACATTAGCATTTGTTTACATTGGCCTTTAGGCAAGAGTCCGCACATCATTGATGTACGCACGCATGCATGCACGTGCACACAACTGCTGCCGGTTGTGGGTAAAGCAACGCAAACAGGAGAGAAAACGGCTATGATGCCTGCTCAAACCCTCAAATGGGGATTTTTTTGTTTTCCTGTAGAGAAGACACAGTGATGCCATTACATGTTTTCATTGTGTGCAGGTCTGTAATCAGACAGCTTGATCAAACTATCTGTCCAAAATGAATTGAATGAGTGAACACCACCCCATCTGTGTATGCATGCTTGCATGATCTACTAGCAAGGCTTAGCAGCTGCATCGCTGGTGCTTCCTTATTAAGTCAGTCAAAAAAAGAAAAAGAAGAACACATTCGGCTCCCAGCATCATTCAATCTGAAATCCTACAATATGATTTCATGTTACCAACTACAATCTCAAAGATTTATGGTGGTACCTTCTCTAACATGTGCAAATGGATTCAGCCTGAAAGAACTTAAAGGAAGAAAAAGCTAATGCAGGTCAATTTATATTAAACTATCATTACAAGCACCATAATGGTGCAGAACCCACATGCAATGGTGAGTCTGTTTGCTTCCCATACACTATTTTCTTCTTTAATTCACACATGTGCCCGCTTGCTCTGTGTTTAATTCATTAGTAAACAATAACAAGTCATTAACTGGGCTCCCAAGGGGCAGATCTTAGGTCCCCCTGCTGGGATTGAGAGCAGTCTTTCTTGAAATGCCGCTGTGCTTTTTCGAGGCACACAAACAAACATAAGACACAAAGACAAGGACTCGATTTCTCTGTGTTTGTACAAATGCAAAGTGGTTTTCTCACATGTCCTGAACTGATCAACACTCTGTGAAAAAGGGAGAAAACACAGTGGTACCAAAGAGGCATAAGTTGATTTTCTCATCAAGGATTTTAGGCAACCTTAATGATCTATGGAGGTATAAAATACTGTAGGAATTATTTTATTATTGTAACCATGGACACTTAACATAGTTAACTTCCTGCCTCAGAAGTGAGGAGAACCTTGTAACCTCACAGTAGGCCTGTCGGTTTGCCCACTCACCGCCGATGACAGACAATCTCAGGCGTGTTCAGCTGGACGTAAGAGCCAGGCGAGTCCCATTGGTCAAAAATAAACATGTCCCTTTAAAACAAAAAAAAAAACCTCTCTAGGTTCGGTTAAAAATAGTTGAAAATGTGGAAGTGAATCAGCTAAAACATAATAAAACCACAATACAGATTGTTTTACAGAGAAGAACATCAATGACATATGACATCATCATTATCTGCTGTGATGAACCCTAATGGAAGCAGAGTTTCCATTATATCTGTCAATAATGAGTTCCAATATAAACACACCATCAGCTTTAATTAAAGTGCTAAATATTCATCTTGTGTTTTTTACGCCCTCATCTGTTTCCATTTGCTTTCATTTGTTGCATACCGCTCGGCTTCCTCCTCATCTTTCAACCCCCCCTTCCCGAAAAACAAACACACAAATGCATCCCATACCCAAAAGAGGACAGGGGAAAACAGAGCCCCTAGAAAATGCAATATTTCTGTTTTTAATATCGAGGTCTATAAGATCAGGGCAGAGATGGGTTCCATGGCAATATGTTTATTTATATATTTTATAAGGGGGTGGGGGGAAATCTGCCTATCAATGTTTGTATTTGGGGGGCCTGGGCCGCCGTATCGGAGCTCATCTTATGTGAAAAATAATGTTGTGTATGGCTATACTTTTATATATAATGGCAATATGGGATCAGGGCTCTTTTACAATGTGCCATACTTCAGGCTAGGGCTAACAGCATTTTATGGCCCGCCAGTAGTTCATCTTCATGTCTAAGGCGGGCAGGAGCACTGCATAATAATGTCGTTTCCTGCCCCCAAATGCTATTTCACAGGCCGGGGCTCATTTCTCAAACTTCACCACTTTTACAATTTTCCAAACTTTTATTCCCGTCATTATTACCAACAAGATTTCATTACACATTTAGAATGTAAACAAGTCTGAGTAATGACACCCCACCACCCCCCCCCCCGGAATAATTTCCGTTGATGGCCCCCCACTATCCAAGGGAAATACACATGACTCAAACATGCGTGTACATGCAAACGCAACACACTGCAGGGCACCCACACACAGCTATATACGATAAGTGCATACAATCAGGTAAACTGCTGTATCCAAGATACGACTCAAAGCTGGTAATTTACTACCATTTGTGTGTGTGTGTGTGTGTGTGTGTGTGTGTGTGTGTGTTGTGTGTGTGTGTGTGTGTGTGTGTTCCTGATAAAGGGTGAAAGGGGGGCTGGCGGGTGGAAGGAGAGAGTTTTATACTCAACTCACATAAATCATGTAGAAGAAAAATGAGCAAATGTGCAGGCTAACTCATCTTCTCCCCATCCGGAGAAAATGAAATTCACTGGAATACCTATCAAAACTGCAATCATCCAGAGATAATATCTTCTTTGGTCTATCTGCACTTTCCGATTTAATTTCCTCCATGCCCTTGACATCCAGCGATACCATTAAGATGGAGCACATACAGTAAGGGAGTAGTTCTCACGTTTTGATATATGAGATCCCTGCGCTTAATGTAATATCATCATTTGAAAATTAATGCAATCGTGCTTTTGTTTGGGAGGGCGATTTTTGGGGGAACACTTGAGGAGCGGGAGAGGCGTTGTGGCATGGCGGCGGGCGGCGATAGGGGCTCTGAACATCCTGCATGGAGTCAGAGGTTACTCAAATTATTCCATCACTTAGCAATGCCACGAGATGAGAGAGAACGAGACTCCCTCACAGACGCCAATCAGGCTTCTGAGTCCTCCCAACCCCCGCTGATACATCAAAAATCCTGAAATCATTAGTGTAATAAGCATGGAAATCTGTTTTCGGATGATCAACACGAAAGCCACCCCCTATCCCATCCTTTATCTATCCAGAGGTTTTTTACCCATCTCTTCAGCACATTAGATGGGGAGAAAGAGAGAAATAAAAAAAGGAAGAGATAAAGATGTTTAATAAGACAATTCAAGCCTGAGAACAGGGATAAAAGTGGGAAACAACAAAAATAATCACATAATATAGTTCCAGTCTGAACTCTGCAGAACTCTGATAAGATCAGGTTGCTCCTCTGGCACAGCCGGTGACCCCGGTTTGTCTCTTTTATGGTGTCTGAGTGTTGTCCTGTCTACAGCTGCTGTTGTGTATCTGTCAGTAGGCCGCAGAGGCCATTTGCCCAAGTAAACTCTTCAACTCACTGAGGGCCATCAGCCCTCTGTAAAGAAAGCCATGTGACCTGTCAAACACAGGGACCACCATCCCGTTTCCCCGCCGACCCACATAGAACACAGGATCAGGAGTGCTGTGCAGGCCCAAATAAATTTCTAAAGAATTAATGGAATACATTCCCAGTTCATGTCTAAACTTTTAGTTATTTAGATTTCTAATAGCCTGTAGTAAAACATATCAAATCTGATGAATAATATTAGCAATCATTGTTTAATAACTGACAGTTCTAAGTCTAAATCTATGTCGGAACACCAGAAAGGATAAAATATCTGACACAAATGACATTAAATGAAGTATATCTCTTGCAGCTGATGTTCTTCTTTAGTTCCAGGATCCTTGAATGTACTGGAAAAAAGGCTCACCAACAGGTACCAAGGAATACAACTTTCCTTTTTTAAAGAAAGAAACATTCATTGGAAATACGCCGTTTTCACATTTTGAGATTTGATTTTGAAGTATTATGAATGTATCCAAATAAGGGTAATTTTCTAATTAACAGCACCACTGTTATAAATTATCTACAAGTAGCCCCGTAGTTCAGTAAAGATATAACAGCATAATAACAGCACATCTTTGAAATTAGACTGTAGTTCATCTTGAAGTTTTACACTAACCCGCAACTACTAAAACTTATCCCAGGGCTGATGACATCTCCCTCTTTCTCCCCCGTTCTTCTCCAACATCTCTCATCCATCCTCAGGCAGAACGATGGGTCCAGCTGCTGATTGAGACGGTAATCCTGATGAGGCTGATTCCTCGCGTATTGATCGAGCTGCCGGCTTTCTTCTTCCCTTGCTAAGAAGCGGTGCATCTGGACTGATTAGCTGCTGTAGGCCACCTCTTTGACCAGCGCGCCGATCCTCCCAGAGCGAGGAATCGCTCGGCTCAAACTTCGGTGCTTCCCCCGTTCCGTGCGCTTACAAAAAGCCCGGGAATAACGCAGAGCACTGGGAGCAATTAACTTTGAGTCTTTTCCCTGCCTAGCCACAAAGATCGCAAACGAGCCGCTCAGACGTGAAAAACAAAACAAATGTGAACAATGAAACAAGTCTCAGACCACATACATCTTGATTGCCAACCTAATTACTGTGCTGCAGCCACTCAGACTGGCTTCACAGGCAGAGATTGTTCATCAGGAAAATCAAGCAGAGGATTTACATCCATACAAATGTGACGACTTCCAAAAAACAGAATGAATTTAATTGGGAAAAACAACAGACAACAGATCATATAACAAAGAGAGGCCAAACTGTCCTAAGTGTCAACGTGCTATCAATCAGGAAGGTCATCCAAATAAAATCCAAACACCTGAAATCTATGGGAACGTACATTTAAACCATGAAGGGGAACATTTAGAGTGGCTTGACAACTCCACCTCGGAGGGAGATGGGCTTCATTATTTACGGTTCTGAATCCTAATCAGAATCCAGTGCTCCCCGGGCTGACTACAGGAGAGCAATCTCCCTATACGCATCAACGCATCCATAAATTCGAAACTTTATCATACTGTTGGAGTTTGCAATGTCAGATTCAAATAAAGGAACCATAAGGAAAAAACCAATGTGCGCATCAAGCAAAAAACATAAAATAGAAGCGTGTTTCCATCTGTCCATATAGGTCTACAATAAACAAACACACGTTCTGACCTCTGCCATGAAAACAAGCCATCAAAGAAAATACTGCTATGCAAATAACCTATACTGTATAAATTGCATTTATTTGTGCTCTACCATGCAGCCATACTGACCCAGAATCATCTGTGTCTTATGGAAATCGGCTGGCATTCCTCCACTTGGCTTTAAGGGTAAGTCCATACTGCTTAATGTTTGCCCAGATGTACTTTAAGTGCCAATGGGCGTATTGATTATTCTTGTTTATGCACGCTATGCCCTCTTGAATAATTCACACCACCTTTTATGAAGAACCACATCAATCACACCTCCGGACGCTCGCGCCGCTATCTCAGAACACAGGCCAGGCCATTACCATGTTGGATTCTTTAGGAGAAATCTATACATGACATAATGGACTCAAAATAAAAAAAAAGTTATAGCGTTGATGTGCCACAAGCTGCCAAAGGAGGAACACCACCTGTCAGTGGAAGACCAGGCTTGATTCAGGCAAGTCAACCTCGCCTGCTGGTGGAGAGTTTTGAAGAACTGTTAGGGTCACCGGCCCGGTCTGGCAGATCCAGGGTCATTTGTGTAACTCATGGTGGGGTGAGGGCAGTCATTTACGTACGGCAGAGCAGCGGCACTTTAGTATGCAACGAGGTGAGGGAGGGAGGGCTTGCGACATCCGCGGAGAGTCGGGACCCTCGCTGACCCCGCTCTATAATTCATACCCTGGAATACGGGGCACATCAAACCCTCGCCTCCTTCCCACCCAAAAAAAAGAGTGAGAACCTTTTCTCTCTGACCCCATATTAAAGGGAGGAGCAGCAGAAACCTTGGAAACCATTAAATTTTCACATGGGTCCCTGGAGGACGTCTCCAGTGGGTTCGGAGATGGCGGAAGACTGAGTGCAGGACCCACGCTGGCAGGAAGGGAGGAAGGAGGAGAAAATAACCTCCTTTCATTCATCCATCAGCAAACAGGTACATACACATAAAAAAAATGTTCGCAGCTGAGCGAGAACAGAATGAATAACCTGCGCGTGAGTGCAGGATTGGGAATAAATGAAAAGCTAATATTAAAGATGGACAAGACCCTGGAGGAGCCACTACCCTCCCTCAATCAGTGTTTCCTCCCTCTCTGCCTGCCTGTCAGCTGCAGGTATTCAGCTCCCATTCCGGAGGTTTCATTAGGGATGCAGATATCAAAGAGCATAACGTGCATGAGAGTGTGTGTCGGTGCGTGTGTGCGTTTAGGGGTAAAAGGAGGGTGTCAAATAGAACTTACCAGATGTTCTAGCCCGCCTTTGATGTTCGCGGCATCCCTGCAACACAACACATTTCCCCCATTGTAAATACAGTCGCAACGCAAAATGTCATTTCATAGAAGGACTTTTTTTCCTCACACATGCACACACACACAAAAACAAACCATTGAAATGCATCATAATCATTTCTGTCTGGAATTATGGCTTCGAGTATTTTAATCACTAATTAAAGGCTTTTTTCACTAATTAGGTAATTCGCAATTTGTTCTTGCAATTTAAGCTAAATGTAAACATTTAGGGGCCGCACGGGGAAATTTATTTTTCTAAACTGGCAGCAGAGATTTTCCTTGAACACATTTAATTGCCAATTTTTATTTTTTTTTGCCTTGAACTAATTTTCTTGTTGGTAAAGTGAGAAATAGACACTTAGTCCAAGTTTCACTGATCAAGCGAAAAAGAGAGAAAAGGATGTGTAATGAAGGAACGAAAAAGGTTAATTAATGTTGTTTAAAAGGGGAAAAGACAGATAATGAAGGAATTATTCCCACCATAACCTTTTTCAGGCTGAATTGTGTTTAGTGTGTGTGTGTTTGCATCAACACCAGAGAGGGGTTAACCAGCACCGATGCCGCACTGTGCTGGCAGTCCCAATCATTTCCAAGTACAAAGACAGAACTCGGAGCTTATTATCTATGAATTAATAAAAAATGTGTGTGTGATTATCTGGGTAGCGGCGGCAGAATAGCAAGCCGAGGAAGTGGGAGGGGAGGGGCGGGGGTAGTGGGTTTTAAAACGAGCAAATTGGCAGTAAATAATAGATGCAATTTTGGCACATTTCAAATATGCAGCAGTGGAAATCAACAGATCAAGAGAACACAGCACCCCACCACCCCAGCACCCTTTCCAACTCTGGCCCCCATTACTGACAACTCCACCCAGACTGTGTGTGTGCGCGTGTGTGTATGTGTGTGTAAGAGAAGGAGGAAGGTTTATCGACAGGCTTCAGTCGCTAATGCAGCCAGCAGCATCACGGTGTAAATCTACACCATCTCTAAAATTACATGCTCTCTAATCCATCCCAGCCTTCCTACTTCCCCCCGCCCGTCCATCCGTCCATCCGGAAGAGCCTTCACACACTGAGGCTGCAAACTTCCACCACAACATACAAATGCTAGACACAGAAATATTCTTAAAAACTGTATTTCTGCATTTGGTAGAAAGCTGAAACCTTTCAACAAAGAGAGTTTGTACGTAACAGGAAGTGTTGAGGGGGAAAAAAGGGATGTTTCCTTGTTTACTCTGGTCGTGGAGCCACATGCAAGTCGACCACTTAAGGCAAACTTCATCTAGCTGTAATTACATTACTTTGTGACAAACACCCCGCCACATTCATTATACATGACGGGCAACCAGACAGCAAGACATTTGTTACCGTGGTGACAGTGTGTGTAATCCACTAATGAAGCGCAATTAGTGAGAAACAATCTAACACAGGGGAGACGCTGCACTCAATCCCTCCTCCTCCACTTGTTTCTCTGAGCTTTTTTCTCTGCTTTCTTTCCTCTCGCACTCCTCTTCCCTCGCCATTCTTTTTTCACACTGATCTACCCTTTATGAAGCTCTTCACTTGCATTTAATATCTCCACCTCGTCATCTGCTGTCCTGATGTTATCGAGGGCAAGCTGGGCGTCGCTGTCCGCACCCGGGCTGAGGGGATCCATCCATTAGACTCATCGCTTTACATCTCATCTCTCTTTTCAAATCATCATATAATCTGCTGAGGTCTACAGGGACGGAGCTTTCCTTTCCTCCTTATCTCTCGCTTCCCTCGCTCCCTCCCTTCCTCCGCTTTCCGTGCCGAGGCGGCATCGATTTCTGAATTACACCACAATATTAAATAATTAATATACTTGCCATGATTGATGTTTTGCATTAGCCCAATATTAGGTTATCAATCAAAATCCACTTGGTTTAATGTAATAATATTGAAAATGTGTCAGTGCCTGTTCATCCAATTTGTAGTGGAGGCAAGCCAGATAGTAATGGTGGTGTAGCACAAGGCCTCAGAGACGCTGTGGACTGCTCGCTACAACCATCGGGGCGCATTACGACCGAGGCCAAGAGCGGGGGCGAGGGATGCAGCAGAGTGATGGAAGGAGTGAAGACATAGAGAGCAGGAATCAAACAGTAATGCAGAGTACCAGAGATTATCACGCCGCAGTGCTTGTCTATTATTGCAGTAGGGCATGAAATACAGCGGTGTGAAATGAATACAGCTCCTAACTTTAAGCAAATATTTTGCCTCAGAAAAACATGATTTTGATATGCAGATGGTTGTTCTGACCACAAAAACTGGATGGCAGCTCTGTCCAACCATTTTCAAACTCACCCCAAATTTGCTCGAGGTTCAGCCTTTGAGGGCGTCAGCCCATCATTTTCTGCTTTCCAGCAGATTCCTTGAGTTATTACAATAGTTATAAGAATGTTTATTTGAACATCCATTTCAAAAAACATCCAACTCCTCTTCACTTTACTGCTAAACCAGCCATGACTACAGAATCTGACCTATCAGGTGCCCCGCTGAGTCACACGTCAAATCCTCCTCGACTTCAACATGATACAACTCCCCGCATCATTTTTACATAAAAAATAGTTTGTTCGGATCAAGAAAAGCCTAACATTGAATCATCATTCATCCGTCACTGGACTTGACGTAGAGGAAAAAGCTATTTCTTTATTTTCACCATGTACAGAAGAGCTGTGCTGAATCAGGGTACCAGACAGAGTGGAGGATGGAGAGAAAGGAGCAGTGTCACGTGTCATCGCTCCAGGATGCAATAAATTGTTACCCAAGTTAAATTAAGTAAAACTGAATGAACGACTGTAAAGGTTAATCTGTGGCCTGGCAAAGCCAATACTGACCAAGTTAAACACATCAGTGTCTGCAATCTCCTCCTCCTAGCTCTGTTTATTCATCCATTTATCAACTTTCTGTTCCATCATTGTAGATTGTCCTAGCTCCTATTCTTCACATTGGTAATGTTTTGCTGTGAAAAGTGTAACTCCCACTGGTGCCTAATCTTATCTCATCTGCCTCCCTCAGTCTGCGTTGACCCGATCACAAACCTGCCTCGCAGTTTTGGTTTCCTCTCCCGAACCCCTGAGCTGCAGCTAACGGACAATTACAGACTCCCTGCCAAATGAGCTGATAGTCCTGTTCAAGTTACAGGTCTGCCAGCTTTCCATAGATCCCCATCCCCTTTCCTCCTCTTCTTCCACACAACCACTGGCACGGGGGAGATAAATTAGGTAAATTCTTTCAGTCAGTCAAATGGAGGCGACAGCGAGACTTAAAATGCAAAGGCAGTTATTTGATTTGCAGCTAACAGAGCTGCCCATTAGCCCGGCGATCATCAGCCAAACATTAGCGTGGACATTTTATCCCGAGTTGTCTACGCCACTTTTCAATGAAGTCACAGGGGCCACTAATGTTCTTTTACTTGTCATCAGTATGACACAGCAATACCTTATTGTGACGGGCATGATGAGTAATCTAGCTTTGTATGTGTATGAAATGTCAAGCAATGGCCTTGAATTATCATAACAGCATTAGTACATATTATAATATGAAATATCTTCCAATAATATTAAAAAAATATCATTGGAAGACAAGAAGTTGTCGTGATTCTACTTGCACACTGCTCAGGCCATCCTCCCAGACAAGTGGCAGTGAATGGCTTTATTAAATACAACCTGATGTCCATGCAATTAAAATATTTGAATCTCTGCTACTTCATTACTTTGCTGTCTCTGGTCGGTTTCAAACACAGTACAGAATGAAGTTGGGAATTTCTTTCTCCCAAACTGTTGACAATGTTGATGACATCATGCATTTCTCCCACTGAAAATAGTTAATACATCCATCTCTCTCTCTCTCTCAGCTACCAAAACAGTGTTTCTCTCTATGGCAGCCTCTCAACCTGATATCAGTCTGATAGTGATGAGAGGAGAAAAAGAAAAGCATCAAAGGGAAAACGAGACACTGTAACACTATGAAAGAGCCATCATTCATCAGATAACTGTGTGTGTTTCTGTGTGTGTGTGTGTGTGTGTGTCCATTTTCCACAATTGCATGCCTTGTCAAGCGCGTCATTGAGATGTTGTTTGACTGCTGATAGAATTGCAGGCAAATTTATTAAACAGTCAATGTGATGGGGACACCATTGCACACACACCTGCACGCACGCACACACACACACTTCAGTGACATCTGCCTATTTACCTCAGAACTGAGGCTTGACATTTGGTTGAGAAGGTGATAAACACGAACATACATGATAAAAAAAAAAAAAAACTTGTGCAGCTTTCACAGAGTCCTGATCACCATCTTCACTGCTCCTTTTAAAAAGAGCTACCAATTGACATTGAAATTGTATTCTTCATCTACTTCTTAGGGGCTTGTACAGCTGGGGAGGGGTCTGGAAAACACCCCCCACGAACCCCACACACAGACACAGAGGGATAATGTATGTGTGCATTCAGGGCTGTCAGTCTCTTATGCAGCACACAAAACACAGACCTGTGCTTTTTATGTAATTCAGCGTGCGGATACACCCCCCCCCCCCCCACACACACACACACACACACACACACACGGGCGAGTTTGCAAGCTGTCCATAGTTGAAATGGGGGAGTGGTGGTAGGGTGGGGGGTATATTTAGCATAATCCCAAAATGGTGCAGAGAAGAAGTCTATTAAAAACAGGATAAACAATTCCAGGACTTAATGTTGCTTACAGGCGGTTAAGCGCAGTCAATAAAAAAGTCAGGGAAAAAAAAGAAATTAAGAAAGGGGGATTTGTGGCTCCCCACAAGAAACGCACGCCACAGACACCTGTTCATTTGCGGCCTGTGTAGTAACAGAAACACTCGTGGAGCCAGAATATAAACAGAATGACAGGATTTATATCACGTAAAACCCCCAATACTTTCTGTCTTTCTGAAATTAATTTTCAACAGATATATTTATGTATTTGGTCACTTTTTTGACAATAAGCCTTCAATTGCTGAAAACGTAACAATCTTTTGCTTTATACTTGGTAGGTTATACAATATTTACTACGCACTAAATCATATATCAGTATTGATGAATCGTGTGAAAGTTTCATTCGCAAATGAAACATTGTGGAGTGAAAATATCTCGGCAGATTATCCGTCGTCAAGACTGGACTATAGTGACTCTGGAGCTTATGGGAATTAAATGCTGGGGCCAAGTTTGAAAGAAAATTGACTTCTTTTTAATTTGATACATAAAGGAAGAGAGGGACAATGACGGGGAGAGAAAAAGCAAAAGGGGGACATGGAGAGCAATCAATTTCCCTGTGGTTTCTTCAATAGCTGCCGCTCCTTTTCATATCCTCCCAATTAGAACCTTTCCTAATCAGAGAAATACCTCTCCATCATTGAAATGGAGACAATGGTGGTCCCCAATATTTCCGCCTGCTCCGTAACTCTGTAGATTGCAGCGCTGGTACACAAAGAATAAAGCGATGGGCTATACTGCAGGAGGGACCCTGGTGTTAGGGAAAAAAAAAAATCACATGTGGAAATCTTTTGGCTCTCCTCGCGGTCCCAGAAAAACTGACAGGGAACAATGGCAGCCCGGCACAGCATCTGTCATGGCACAATATAAAAAGATGATTCTGGCACCGAATAGACTTTAAAAAAAAAAAAGAAAAAGGAGGAGGACGGCACGGAGGAGGAAAGGGAGGGGAGGGAGGGGCTGGGCAAGGGGGTAATTCATTTGCAAATCAGTCCCTGGCGCTCAGGTCTATTTCAAGCTGCCAGCGGGTGCCAGGAGTTAACAAGGTAATCAGTTTCAATCCTGCCCTTCAATTGTACATCACACCCTCATACAGAGAGAATACTCAGGCCTTTCTATAGAGCAGGAGTGAAGGGGGGTGAAACAGCAATCTGGCTGCTGGCTGGCAACACCTACACCTGAAGACAAGTCTGTGCACATGGCGTATCCTCACTGACGTGCATATACAGCGTGTCCTTATCTGTCCCGAGATGCAGCAGTCAAGTGATTACTTTAGTCAAACTAAAGTGTTTTTTTTTTACTGTAATGAAGATGACCAAAAGTTTCACTTATGTGGGCTTTAGGCTGCATTCTACTGTAACTGTTTCACCCTAATGACAAAAGTGTACATTTGTCACAGTCACAAATAATCACCATATTTATTACTATCTGTAATATACTGACTATATATTACTATTAACTTTGGTCATTTCTCTCTATCAAAACTATACGAGAAATATTCTTAAAGAGAAATATTTTTAAATTATATTAAATATGTTTTTATATTTGCTACAAAGCTCAACCAAAACTAATTAAATGATGAAATGATGAAACTGCATTGTTGCACCTCATGTATACTCAAACTATGACTTAATAAAAAATAAACCTGGAAGAAGAATTAAAACAAACATGTAAATTGCCTGTCCGCCTGTCATGTTTACTGGCAACAAGGCCTTTTACCCTTAAACTGATGCATAAAGAAGTAAAACTGCAAGCCACATTTGACCTAATCCTTTCTTCCTCGTGTCAGCTGTAACCGGCTGGCCAAGAGGCAGTTAGTCCCCGTTAGCACCTCATCTGCATAATCAATATGACAACCTTATTTTTCTGATGAAAACAGGATTTTGCTGCTGAGCTGTGTTTGCTGGTGTGTGTGTGTGTGCTCAGTCTGCTTCTGGCCAGCTTCAGTCATGGCCCTCTTTAGTCTTAATTAGATTAGGTGCGATTATCCCGGCTCTACCTTACAAGTGTACAGACGGGATAAAGTGGCCACAAAGGCCAGCCTGTCACAAGGAGCGGGCTTTGGTCTGCAGGTTATCATGGTCCAGAGAGACACACCACGTACATTGTTATTCATATCACCTACGCACCGTTTTCTACGTTGCCTTTTTCACTTCTCTTCATGCGCCGATTCTCCAACCCCCCCCTCCATAAGACTCTTTCTCTCTGTCCGTCAGAAGACAAAACAACTTTGCCCCGAGCGTTCTGCGGTCTGCTCTGCGGTGATTGTGTGACTTTAAGAAACGGAGGTCTAAAACAGTTAACAGGGGTCTCATACTAATGCAGATGGACAAACACTGGGAGGATACACACATGCAGACACACGTGCTGCATATAGAATCCATTTATGTCCATACTTCAAGATTACAGTCAAACATGTGACAACTACTGAATATTGTAGCAAAGCAACTAATGGTCACAAAGAGAGTTGTCAACTTGGACGCTTGAGATTTTTCCAATATTTAATTTTTTCCCCCACAATTTCAACCCTTTGGAATCACAAACACTCATCGTGATTGAGAAAAACAAATAGACTCAACAACTTACTCGACTCACAGACGCATAAAGGAACAAGTTTTCTCAAGGCACGGCAACAGACAGGAAGGTCGAAGCAAGTTTCTAGCTTACATTTACAAGAACAGACACAATCAGAGCAGCCAAACTGGCTTTTTTTCTATGTAACATAATATACAAGGAAATGTTCAGGAAAAATGTTAAAAGTTGGTAAATAGAAATAAATAAAGCAAAAACTTGTATTAAACCCACATTTCTTTAAAAATGATGTAGTGGATTTGACTCTTAGTCTGGTTGCAACACTTTTATAAGTCTTCCTGCTTCAACACAGCAGATTTTAATGTCTATTTCATACCGAATATGGAATTCTAAGTTTGTGTTGGTCTTTACAAACTGTTTTACGAAAGCAAATATTTTCAAAACTTCCATCTGTAGAGTGCACAGGCTGTATTTAAGCTGGAAAGTTTTAACCTATAACAAAGAACTCCTTAAACTACCCAGCCTGCATTATTGACCTGCCACTTCTGGAATATCACCACGATACACCACTCAGATCCAGTCTGTGTGTTCAAACGAGGACTGCAGCGATGAAACAAGCAACAGTGGCACAGTGAAGGAGCACATGAACGAGGGAAACCATTAGTCCATTAGTAACATCAATGCGAAAATAAAGAGAAGGCGGGATAAATAGCTTTCACATGCCTCATCCAAATTTATTTTCACATTCTTGTTATTACTTACTACCATTATCGAGACAATGTACTTTACAGTATGTCTGGAGGAGATACTGTATAATCGATGCCATTAGGCCGTACTGGCAATGCCATATTTCTCTCAAGATAGCACAAGTTAAAAGTAACATTGTTCTGTCTGTTTTATCTATCCTTCTACTCTTGAGAGGAGAGGAGAGAGAGAGGAGAGGAGAGGAGAGGAGAGAGGAGAGGAGAGGAGAGGAGAGAAATTGGATTGGGTGGGGGGGGTCTTCTATTTGGCCAGGTCTGGTCTCTGTCATCATGCTCCAGGCTCCTGGCTTCTCTCAATGCAGCAGGTCTCAAACACAGTACACACATGCACACATACGCAAACAAACACACACACACAAAACTCTAAACATGTTACTGCACCGAGAAGCAGTTTCGGACGCTGAGTGTTCTGCGCCCAGCAGAAGCCTGCAGCGAGTCTAATGTGTCCGCATGTGTGTATGTGTGTGAGTGTTTGCACAGTCCTTAAACAACTCACTAAATGGTTAAACAGATTACAGAGCGCACTAAGTGGATTGTCACAGCTCTCTATCGCCCATTCGGTGTGTCTCTCCTGTGATTAAACGTGGCCAGATTTCTCTCCCCTGTGTTTTTTCCACCATCCACAACCACAAGAATAAGGAAAGGTCATTCAGAACAGCAGCTCAAAATTATTACTACTGGCTTAATCAAATCATTGACAAAATATTTAAAGCAGAAAATACTTTGGGGTCAAATGTATTAACTAGGCTCATTACACACACCAAGAATTATTCAATATATCTGCTAATAGAACCAGGGGGCAGAATCTCCGCCTCCCTTGAATGACTGTGGAAAAAACCATCCATCCAGTAAAGATAAAGTTCATACAACTTATCTGTTCTCAGTCCAATCTCTGCTCATTATCTGTGTGTGGCTAATGACTAGTGCATACAGCCACGGGCCAATAAAACTGGACCAATTGGGGTGCATGCTGGTTTGTCTAATGGGATCTGTGTATGCGTGTCCACCTTTTTTTGAATAGACATCATTCTTACACCCCCTCCCCCGCCACCCTGTGCAGATAAACTTATTAGAGACACACATGCGTACCATGTCTTTTCTTGCTTTTGGCCCCAACGCAAAAACTCACACACACAAAGAATACATCCTAACCTTTCGAGGACCGTATTTGAAGTCTCTCTTACCTCCCCAGACCCACTCCCGTAGCCAGACACAGCCTAGAGTCCTACAAACAAACACACACACACAGCAGCCAGTGGTCCCATACCCACCACCCTTACGCATTCTCCCAATAGGCTAAAACAATGCCGCAGGCAGGGGCTACATACACGCAAATACACACCAATACACTTACTTTCCCTGTGTATTATCAACACTAATGAGCCGATAGATGTTCAACAGAGGCAGAGAACCAGACAATCATTTCCTCAGAGTGAGTAGAGGGAGAGAAAATCAACAGCTCTGTGTGTGCGTGCGCGCGTGTGTGTTTCTATGGTTGCATTCAGGGTCTTCTATTATTTTTCACTCTGCCTCACAGCCCTCTAGGCTTTCATAGGTTAAGGTTGAGTGATGGAGAAAAGCAAGCCAAACTAGGGTCTGTGGATACAGATGAGCCCCCTGTGGGGATGATGGGTGCCGTTTAGCTTGTTGGGTGGGGGGGGGAAATCTTTAATGAGGAGAATTACTAAACACTTATTTTGAAAAAGTGACTCCTCGGTGGGCAAAAATAAAAGAAAAACAGGCTTTAAAGCCTCTTTTTCCTAAGCCATTTCATGAGCATAAACCTGGAGGCCTTCGGTGAGAAATTTCTAACTGATTCCATCATAGACAAAGACATCAAATAAGAGGTAATCACTTCATTCCTTTGACCCTGGGCTCATTATACAAACTCTCATTCTACATGCGCGGGGAAAAGAAATCTCTCTGTTAACGTGAGAGGTCTCTGTGCTGCCCTCCGTGCCTACGCTGGCCAGCCTCTGCTCGCTTCACGCTCAAATGACATGAAATTGAGCCAGATGGACGAACACTGCTCACGTGACCTGGCACAGACAGGGAGTTCAGCCTAATTGGACAGACCTCTCTGATTGAGGATGTGGAGTGGGGCCGCCCGTCCCACGCATGTCCGCCACCTTGATGGTCGGTAACAGAGGTACTGCGCGCAGAGAAAATCAGAAAATACTTCTTTTATTAGCTGGCAAATTCTGCCTTAGAAGCCGTAAAGCGGAGTGGTGCACGCTAATGTGCATCTGTGTGTTAAGCCTGTTCAAAAACCTTGAACCAACGCAACCCATGATGATCCCACAATCTGCCCCCTCCAAAGAAATTCAATATTTTTAGAAAGTGGTCCATTTCACTGAAGGACCAGCCATCTGTCATATGCCGTAGTCCCTGGGCTTGTGCTCATTAATTACAGGTGGGACTCAGTTACAAATGTTGTTGCATTTAAATTGCGCTCGCGTCTTTTATCTGCTTGGAAGGAATACCTGCTTCCATACAAGGTTTTTTTTTGCTGACTTAAGCAAATAAATAAATAAATCATCAATCGAATGCTATCTGAATTCGGGAAGAAAGTGCATGTTGGCTCTATACATGCAGTAACATGTTTCATCTTTGGAATGTAGTCATGGTATTTTCCACAGTAAAGAAAAAACTCATACGTAATTAAAATATTGCAAAACTGCAAATTAGCAAGCCGCGCACCAGTTTCCTCCCAGCAACGTTTATAACTAATTAATATAACATTATAAAAGCCAGCAAAATAAATCCCTTCGGCTCATTTTCAAATCTAAATGATGATAACTTAAGTGGAATGGATGAAACACCAGCACGGACAATTTTAAGATCATTATGTTTTGTATAAGAAAAGTGCGGGTTCATATAAACATTTGTGTCCAGTTCTGAACCGATTAGAGTCAGGATATTTCAAGCAAGATGGATGATTTTGATTAAGAGCTATTTGTTTTACAAAAGCACACATGCAGCTCTGCTCACTGAAAAAAGAAAAACTGCAAACTAAATGGGTTCTGTGGAGGTTAAATTCTTAAAGGAAGCCTTGATCTTGTCTTCGAACGCCAAGACCGTGGATTACACAGAGCAAACTGACCTATTGACCGGGTACACTGTTCTGGGTAAACACAAACACACCAGCCGACATTCACCCACTTAGCCTTTGCCACATGTGAAAGGCAACAAGATCTCCTAACGACGGCTCGTCTTTTTCAATAAATTTTGCATGAAAACATGCCGCTGGAGCACCGAGTCGGCTGCTGTCATATTAGAGGAGTGATAAATGTTTAATGACGACAACACTGCACGCACATGCACACACACACAGACACGGTGTCACGGTTCACTCCGAGGGGCCCCTCTTTTATCCTGACAGACAGTATAAAGCTCCTGAGCCTCTTCTTCTACACCCCACCCTGCATCAATCCTCTCCTCCTTCCCAACAAGGAAAACTGGATCTAAATGAAGCTGAAATAGTGCATGTCTGTGTGTGTGTGTGTCTGTGTGTGAGAAGATGCATCACGATTAGGAGCAAAAGATTAAAGAGCGGATGTGACTTCAGGATGTACCGTTTTACATATGCGTGAAACATCTGGCTGCTCGGTCTTTCTCCTGCTAAAAGGGGACTCGTTAGGCACCTCAATTCCTGAGGGAGTATCTGGTGAAAAGCAGGAGCATCCATGTCAGGTGGCTTACGGACATTCTGAACATCCTTTTAAGGTCCACAGACCTACATCATTTGGATCACATTGAATTTATGGCACCTGTGCCGATTAGATGATTAAAGTATGATATACTGTAACTGACTGCTCTTTCACCTTATCACTTTAAATAAGCAGTGGAAGTACTGATTCTCAGGTCTGATCTTCGTGGCTCTTCGTGCACGTAAATGTCACCTCTGACAGCAGGTCAGCACCGGTTGGTATAGATGGAATAATGCCAATATCACACCACAGATTTAAGTCAGTTTAACGCTGGTATATTAACGCTGCTACAGGTGGGAACACGCACGCACAGACCAACACATTATCTATGCATGTCAGCAAACGCGTGCACGCAGACAAGCTGAAGCAGAATCGGAGATAAAGGAGGAGATTCCTATCGATGCTGAAGGATATTGAAACCTTAATATGAAAGCAGATATGGTCTGCTGGGCGTACATTTCACTTTAGCTTTATTTGTTTGCCCGATACTCATCTTAGAAAGGCAATATATATCAGTATATATGGTATATGGAGCTTTCAATAAATGTTGAACTTTACCCCAAAACCAAAACTCAATGTTCCATTTAACCCCAGATTTTCTTGGTGAAAAAGCAAGGTTCTCAGTCAGATCAAAGCAGATGTTCTGATGCTGAGCTGATTCTAGTTAAGCTTCTGCGACTGCTGTCATGACGTTAATCACTCAAGACCGACTTGTCCAAGATGGCCACACTGGGAGCTTAGTTCGCGCATCAACGTCACGATTACACCTATAACCACCACCCTCCTGGTCGAGGATTTGTTGCACTGGTCAATAGATGGCATGTGTAGCTACAATGCTGATCTTTAGAGCCTATCAACCGCTTCGGTCTGCCAGGATGCACACACTTGTTGTGTCATGCAGAGCTGGAAGTTGTGGAGGTTTTTCTCTTATTAATTCCCTGGCTTGCAGCTAGAGGGTCTGGGTATTTGGGCAGAAGGTCGGTAACTGTAACTCCTGTAATATGGCTCCTTTTAACCTTTGCTCTGTGTTGCTCTTCAGCTCAGCCACCCACCTCCTGAAAGTGTCAATCCTCTGAGGGCTGAGCTTGTTGAGGACACTAAAGAGAATCATCAGCATCGCTTCATGCCACCTCGAAGGACACGTTGGTGGCAGAACTCCAAGCTCTAGTATAATGTGTGGAATTTCTTTTGCGGCATCTTCAAAAAAAGAGAATTGTATTTCCTTATGGTAGTTTTGCTAAATTTATGTTAAGTATTTACTAAAAACATGCTACAGCAATCAGCAGGAGACTAACCGGATGACTTTACAATGAAATGAAACATCTCTTAAGTCTTTAACATCTTATCGTCACATGGCATGTTTACATCACTAGAAAAACTGTTTTAAATGAGGAAGCCTGACTTGTGGTCAGGTCAGTGATAATAACAGCCAAACTGGCATCAGTCCCAATATGGCGTGCAGCTTTTTTGCGTGTGTAAGTACAGCAGAGACGCATGTGATGTTATTTTTCAGGGCTTATTGCAGGCAGGCTCAGAGGATGAAAAATGGAGTTAAAGACATCAGACATCATCTGGAGGCCAGAACATTCTGTATGAACTGGACTTGTGGAGCACCATGATATCCTGTCCTACATGAGGGAATTCTGCCACGTTATAAGGACGACGGTTCCTCCTGTTTGACTGCACGGGGAATAGAGGAAGAAGGTAATGATGGACTGATGGATAGAAGGAGCAAGTGATGGATGGACATCAGGAGGAAGTGAGATGGAGCTTGAAGTCCATTCTTTGTAGTTTAGATTGAGCTGGGCCACCTCAGTACCTTACCATGTTTGGTGTATTTGAGTCTACTTTTGCATGAGTGATCGTGTGTCAAAAGTCAATTCACCTCTTCTTGTCTGCCTTCTCTTTAGTCTTGTCCCTCTCCTTGTCTCTGCCTTGTGCTCTGTCCCGCTCCTTCTCCCTCTCCCGGTCGTGGCCTTTGCGGCGGCTATGGTCCCGCTCTCGGCTGCGGCTCCTCCGTCCGCCACGGCTCCTGCTACCAGACCTCCTGTGGTGTGAATGAAAGGGAGGGAAAAAAATTATGAGGCGCGTTCAGCAGCTCATTAAATGCACACGAGGCGTGAAGAAGCGAGCCGCTGATATTCTTTGCAAAAGTGAAGAAAAGGTTGCAACATTTAGCCTTTTGAATGATGGGCTGAACACAGAAACTAGCTGAAATAAACAGTCACTACAGTATTTCAGATTTCATTTGAATTGCAGCAGCCAAAGAGGCCACATGCTGGAGCTTTTCTTACATAAAAAAAGTGTAAAAATGCAGTTTCTTGTGATCTATAAAGACTGAAAAAGTGGAACAAAATATGCTGAAAATATGTCTAAAAACAAGAACCAACAGACTTTACTGCAAATGATGAGCATCTTGTCTGGATGGAAACATAATATTAAATCACAGTTCTTATCCGTAAACTTTTGAACAAACTTTAATTAAAAAAACCTCATACCAGAATAAAGTTTTCAACAAATTCCTCTTTCATTCAGAGCCCTATAGTTGTGTTATATACGATCACATGCTGTGACACACACACACACACACACACACATGGAGACAGTAGAAATGGAGCCAATTAGAGGCGGGCCCAGAGGAAGGCCTGTGCTGGGTATTGATCCTGACACAGACCCTCTGGTCTCCAAAAGATTTACAACAGGAAATTTACTCTTTATACACACACACACGTACACACACACACACTCACAATGTGATCACAGTCATCATCTGAAAATCAACAAAGAGGATAATTGAAAGTGTAAATCATGGCTCAATATGGTTGCACAGAGATACAAATTACCCCCAATATTTAACTGCACACACCTCCGTTGTGCTTGGAAACCCTCTAAAATAATCGAGCTCTACTGTATGTGTGTGTGTGATTCTAAATCCCAGTAGAAATCGGGATGCCGTTATTTTCCATCATCTATCATTTTATTGATTTGTCTATAAAAACAGTCAAACCTGCTGCCCACGAGCTTTATTGCTTCCCCTCTTTATTAGTTTGCAGTTTGGGACATCCACAGCTGTCTCCCTCTTGACAGAGAAACTAATCACTTCCCTCAGACGCCTGTCACCCCTCTAACAGACAACACTCTGACAACTGTTGCAATCAATTAAGATGGCGTTCGCCATCGCCGGCTGCGGTGCAAGGAGGATGAGGAGGAGGGCTCCCACCTTGAAATGAATCTGCTTCTTCAGAAAAGGTCAGATGGTAAATAAATGACATGAAACCCATCATTTTTCCACAAACATTTCACAGAGGGATGGCTGGAATGATAGATGCTTCCTAGTATTTTCATTTAGAATAAAGGGCTATACAGCTTATTTTCAATATTGGTCAATTTCACTTGTCATTATTGTTAATTCAACAGTCAACCTGAGTTTTCTCTGAGTGTAAATTTCTTTTTGTCCATAAAACAAAGGACATAACACCAAATTTTTTATAGCTTATCTATTAGAAAAGGTAAGTCTAAATGCTAAATCTGTAAAGTATTTATAATCAGAAAAGAAAGTAATACAATATGTTATTACATTAGACAACAATTATTAAGTGAGATTTCAAAGAGATTCTAATTTTTTTGGTTCTCATGCTGGCCAAATATCATTTGAACCCAACTTTAGTGTTTTGGATGCAAATCAATTTTTATTTATACAGCATCTGTTACCGTCATATTGTTTGAAGGTGCTTTACAAAAAACCAAAGCCTGAACCCTCCCTAGCCAACAGGCAGCAGCAGCAAGGATAAACTCCATTTTAACAGGAAGAAACCTTGAGCAGGACCAGGCTCATATGGTCTGGTTGAGTAAAGGAGGAGGTGATTGGAAGATAGGGCATAAAGAAAGGACAGAAATAGGATTAGCAACTACTGATTCAAACAGTCTTGTTCCTTACATAAACTAAGTGTAGGCAACATCACTGCATTAACAGATTCCGAAGCAGACGTCCTGTGGAGATTATCAAAAAATGATGTTTATGAAACATCAGATTCTGCAGTAGAGGTGAGACCAGTCATTCAGTCACAAGGTATTTGATTTAGCACTTGTGATATGTTTTTTTTTTTTAATTGGATTAAGCTATTCGGATTATCAGAGCTAATAGGAAAAAGGGAAAAGCAAAACACTAGTGTTTTGGTTGGGGGGCTTAGAGTCTCTAGGCGAGATTATCCATCAATGGCCCGGGCAGACCTTGGAATGAGTGAATCTATGTGTTGACAATGCCTGCGTATGTTTGTAATCAACAGGACATGAGAGGGAATACAGCAGAGTTACAGTGTTCCAAGCCTAAGTCTTATATTTTCAGCCAAGCAAATTGTAGCCAGAAGCAGCAGATGCAAAAAACACAAGCGTTCTCTGCCCGTTGCTCCATCTCCCTCGCCGTCTCTCACTCTGATGGCACAGAAAAGCGGCCCACTTCTGGGGTGTGCGGCAAATTAAATTTACTGTAGTTAATAGAGTGAGCCGATGCTGCTAAATGTCAATTTCCTGACCAAGTCCTTCCCCTTGGAGAATGATTAGCTAATTTGAGGCTGGGGATAAATGGGCTAATGCGGGACACACAGATAAACAGCCGCAGTCAGACCTCATGCCAAGCCCTTCCCCTGCTTTACATTTTACTGGCCTTATTATCTCCAGGGAAAATGGGTCCCCCTATGGCCTAAACATATTTTCATTTCTAATAAAGGCCCTTGCTGGTCACCACCACATACTGTACAACTCCCACACACACACGCACGCACACACACATCCAGACGCTGCCCCCTCACAACCACCTTCCTCCATCCCTCCCTCATTTCACCATCCAATCCATTAAAATCGGAGCTCCGCGATTGGCTGAGGCAGTTTTCCTGGAGAATTATCAATAGAGTAATTATGCTGCATGTTGGGAGCTCGGCTAAAGCTTATCGCCGCTGACCCCCCGTGTGCCAGGATATGATCCCTCACCGCAGCCCATTGCAGTAATTATGCGGTCGGGTGTGAAGCTGGATGGTGTGTTAGCCTTATCGCACTGTATTCTATTTCTGTTTTCATTGAAAATTGGACATTAATGGAAGCTACGCGATACCACTAGTGTCAGATAAAGGTGGACGTCTCCAATGGAATCCGACTCCAGTTAAATCATTATTCGCACAAAGCCGCGTGGGGACAGAAAACCTGGGGCGAAAGTAACGGATTACATTTGCTCGGGTTAATGTGCCGACGTGATTGGTGCACTTTTTGCCGTTTTGAAAATAGAAATCTTAATTCTGCCTCAGGTGTTGAAGTCATTTATTTAAATGAAAACAGATAAAGAATCCCAAAAAGTCACGACGTGGAAACGGAGGAAAGCGCTCCATGCCGCACCCACAAAGAGAGGGAGCTAAAAACAGTCCATTTTATTTTTGTCCTCTTTTCTAATGTGGCGATCTTCTCAGCAGAGGCAGTATCCCATGGTGATTAATGACCATGTAACTTTAAGCCATTTCACTGGACACTGATGATGTGACCTCTGCCCGATCATAATCTTTCTCACATACAACACACAGGAGTCATCAGTGGGGCCATTAGATTATTCTTCTTGGCATCCTGGCTATTAATGATACGAAAACTTGGGTATATACTTTTTGTTACTGTACATAATTTAAAATTTTGTTCAGTAATTTATTCTATTAGGCAGCTTCAGCTAACCAACGCCGAGGAGAACTGTTCTCTGTAAAACCTAAGAATTAAATACTGTTTAGGAGCACACATATGCAAAAGAGGCTACAAAAAAGCTTGCCAAATGACTCCTTCCAAGCAATACACAGATTGAAATAGAAACTGGCCTATTGAAAGTGAGAAGATCCATATTTGAAGAACTTCATTAATGCGCCGCTCCCCGTTGAGTTATTTCCAGTGACAGCGCGTGCGGCAGCAGCTTCTTGTTCGAGTTAAAAGTCACTTTTCCCTTTTTTTTCCCTGTGTCTAAAAGCACCTTGAGTGAGCAGTGTGCATTTCCTGCTGCCAAAAGACGTGGAAAACAGCTGTTATTGCCTGATGCTGCCTGCTGAATGGAATGCAAATATGTTAACCATCTAGAATTTATTGCTTTTGAGTGCTCTTCAAACGCAACGGCAGACACAAGTTTAATTTATGATATTCCTCTAATTACGAGAGCTGTTGAAATTCATTTCCCAAGCTGCTTCCCCCTTCCAAGCAGCCACATTTATTTGTTCCCTTGGTTCACAGTACGCAGCTACACGCACAGTCTCCCACCCGCGCACACATAAATATACATACGCACGCGCGTGCTGAACAGCGCACCAGGAAATGCTGCAAAGTAGCTGATTGTAAGCGCAATTAACACAGCAAAGACAGGCGATGAAAGATTCCCAGAAATATTTTTTTCTTTGTCGCCCTCAGCTTCATAAAAGCAATGTTTAGATTTGTCATAATCTCCAGTTTGCTTTTAATTTAGCACACACGTCTGCAGTGTCCTGCTATGCTTGCGAGCGCAAATGAGCCCCCGGGCCACCCACTCGCTTCACTCCTCCTGGCCGACATACCCACCCAATCACATGCGTGCGCTCAGCCACAAGGTCAAGTCATTTAGCAGAGTTCAAACGCCTTCATGGGCTCCTCAGATCTATATGAACCTACAACAGGGACCCGACGAGGAGGAGAATGATGACTTCTTGCAGTTTCCAGGTGTGTGCATGTGTGTGCGCACTTTACCACGCACACACATGTTGATTGCCCAGCGTCTCCATCGCCGCGTATGCACAGTGTCACTCAGCCTCCTCCCCGCAATCCTAAACTTGGCCGTCTGGTGTGCACCAGCGACCTGTGACCCCTCTGCAGCCACAGCTCGACATGACACCCATTAGCAGCTGGAGCTGAGGTGGGGGGGCCTGGATCAACCAAGCTGCCCAGACACAAGTCAAGGGGAGGTCAAACTTAGCCTAGGTGCTAACTTGCCAACTCGCTCACAGCCACTCATGCAGATGAAACCCTACTTTCCCCCTCCATCCTGCTTCCATCCATCACAGCCCACAACAATTAGCTCCACCACATTGGGAGAGAGTTGTTTTGGCTGTCGGTGGAGAGCAGGGTGTGTGGTGAGGTGCGGATTAAGATTGCCCATGGGGAGGCTGGAAGGTCAGCAGGAGGGTAAGGAGGGAGGGGGAAATGCAAGAAAACGGCCCTCAAAGTTAGAAAATAAAACCAAAGCAAAAAAAAAAAGAGGTAAAAACAGAAAAGAAGGGGAAAATGACTACAGCCATGAAATAAAAGACAGAACAGTCATACTTCACATCAATCTGGCTCCAATTAGCAGGTGTGCTCTCAGACTCCCCCCCACCCGTGGAGGAAGATGTATTTTTCTGCCTTTAATACGAACGCATTTATGAAGTGGTGGGAGATCTGAGGGTCCTTGGCATAACAGCCTTTTATTGTTTAAATGTGGACCGTCGGGCCCCGTGTGCTTAAGTGATTTAGGAACCTCACAACTACGGTATAAGAAAAATCATAAATGCTGAGACAAACCATGTGGGTGGACTGTAAAAGGTACTGAGGACCGGGCCGACAGAAAGCAGGCACACATTCCACTACTAAAGGGGAACTACACTTAATTAAACACCCAAGACAAAACTGGAATACTGCACCATAAAAAACATGGCACTATTCGTTTCCCTTCTGTGGAATAACAAAGTTGTCTTCTGAGGAGAACAGAGACTCGTCTCATTAAGAACTTTCTAAAAATCTTTTAAAAAAAATAAAATAAAAAAACAAAAGCTGTAGACAGTGAACAAAAAGATGTAGAGAGACAAATAAACCGTCCATAGTGGGAGAAAAATCCTCTTCCCTGCACAAAATGTGTCACTTTTTGTCATCCCAATGTCCCATTTAGAAGAAGCCTGTAGAAATGACAGTTTCCAGCCTGTCTGCTAATCACTTTGGTGGCTGTAATAGTGAGGGGTGAGAGTGTACAGTTTGATATGAATCTCATTTACTTAATGTTGATTTTTTTTTTTTTTTTTAATTGTTTTGATGTCACATGAACTTGTTTTCACGATTATAAAAATCCAATCATCTATATTCTGGATCATGATCGTATTAACAGCATCAAGGGATTCCTGATGCCCAATATTTTCCTTATCCCGTTTGGGTCAAAAACTGGTCCATGCATTTAAAATAATTCGTTTTTCACACTTTGCATTAAAGTCAAAATGGCAGCGTCGCTTCTCGGTTTGGCCTGTGGACGGCAGATTCTGCTCGTCGTTCGCCTCCACCGATCTATCCATCTCCAGTTCCTCCTCAGCTCTGCCAAGAACCTCAGAACGGATGGAACAGACCGAAGGCAGAAGACAAATCTCGAACAGAGGAACTCCCGCGCACGCTGAGAAAGTGTTTCATTATTTTCAAAAAGGACTGTCAAGGTTTCAGTCAAGGCACACATGATCCTTGTTTCATTTCTTCACTATTCTCTATAATTTTTCGCTTTTTTTCAGCCTGAAACTAAATCGAAATCGTGAGTGAAACCACATGCTTGTGTTCCTGTGTGTGTCCTTGTTTGAACAGACAAGCACGGGTGCTGCTTCCACAAACCAGTGTTTCTGTTCTGGAGTCATTCTGGAGCGACAGAAGGAAGATGGAGGGTGTTTTAAGACACTGTTGCAAAACAACTTTATTTGTCAATTTGACGGAGCCTCAGTGGAGATCGACGCCTCCTTAGAAAATGCACATGCTTTCCATTACTCGGTTCTTAAAGTGCACTACGAGTCAATAAAAATGCCAGGCCGGCATCATATCGTCAGGCTGAACCATATTTGTAGACACATACGTTCTCGGGGTCCTGGAAAATGATGGCGTCCATATGATTCAAGCCAGATCACAACCAGAATACAAGGTAAACACGACTGACTGAGGTTTGTCCATGTATGCTCTCTCCGGACCGGCTCAAAACCTGGCCACTGTATCACACGCTCCATAAAGGAGCGCCACCACCCCCCCACCCGCCCTTCATCATGCACACACAGTGTGTGCATGATAAAGAGTTACAAGAAAAACTGCAAACATACAACGCTGTTTATGTGCATATAAATTAAGAGCAGAAGTCTTTAAGATGAGGGGAATAAAAAAACTAATCATCTATCTGAGAAGGCCACACACACACACACACCATGAGAACCTGCTGTCCTGCTGTGGGAAGAAATGTGCAAATATGCAGGTCTGGCTACAACCATTACAGCTCCCTCTCCCCTCCCTCACTCTCTTTTTAACTTTCCCCGAGTTCCCTCTCTCACTCTCTCCCCCAGCCCCCCCTCCACCCAGAGTATTACTAGACCCGGGGTTCTGCCGTGGCTCCAAACAGCTCAATGACAACACGCCAGGCCTGCCAATTAGAAATAATTAGACAGTCATTTCGGTGGCAGGTCTTTTTAAGTGCATATATAACGACGCAATGATGCTTATTAGGCGGCCTGAGTCAGCGAGGACCGGGGCCTCAAACGCTTTGGCGCTGGAGAAAATAATTATGCCAGTGATCACAAAGCGGGCTGCACATCTCTGTACTTCACCTCCACGTGTTTCAAAAATCCACTTCATTAGCTCCCGTAATTAATCCTCCATTAATTGCAGGAAAAGCCTAGTTTACCTCCCTTCGTTTCTAATTATCATCTTATAAATAGTTATGGTTCTAATTAATGTGTTCATTAGGCGGGATATTTTTCTCAAAGCCTCGCTGGGAGCCAAAGGTCCAACTCGGCTCTCTCTGAAGCCTAACCAGCCAGAAGGTGAGGCCATCCTGCCTGCATTTGCTTTTATTTTACTACATTCAACCCCCTAATTGGCATTTAAAACCCAATTTGGATGAACTTCAAGACGCTTAAATGGGAAAGAGAGAGGGAGAATGCAGAAAAGAGGGATGGATTTGGTGTTCAATTTTCAATGCCAGAGCTAAAACTGTTTCTGTCTCTGTCTTTCCCTCCGTCTGGCCAGACAGAAAAAATAAAAAGGTTTACACCGTCAAAAAGTAAACACGGTGTCATGGAGGCCGTGCCGACTGCTGCGGATTAGTCTTTGGCATTATGGCAGTTTTATTTACGCAAGTGTGATCAAAAAGTGATATTTTGCCTGCAATTTCAAAAGTAACCTGTCTGGTTTATTTGCTACTTTAAATCCTCCCAGATCGTACAACTATAAATGTGTGCTTTTCTGACTCTAGGTTTTGCTAATCTCGAAAGTGTCACATAATTTAAAGCTAAATTGGAAATCCTTTAAAAGGCTTTATTAATTGAAACATTTGTACAATTAGACATCATCTAATCTATTAATTTTCACATTTGGGAAGTTGGTAAAATAATCCCGCTTTAAGAACAAAAGCAAAAAATTCTATTTTTATGTTTACACCTTGTTCAAAAATATAAATAACAAAAAATTGATTTAATGAGCTCTTGGCCCATTATCAACAACTCCTAAAGATTTCATTAAAATCCGGATCGTAACTTTTTGATTCATTTTGCCCGTCAGATAACCTCCTCGGGGGGAAGGAACTAGAGAATGCCTGGGAGAGCGCCGACCTCCGCCAAGCAGGTCATTTTCCGACATACACCTGTAGTATAGTATATGTAGGCAGCAGAAATACATAATAGATTATGTAACATAGTAGCCTGCCCTATGATCAAAGCACCTTTAATGCCGCTTGTACAACAGATGGACATAAGCAATACAGGGTAGTCTCTGTGAATCCACTGAGGCTCTTTTAGGACCCCTGGACCTACTGACCGCCTGTGACAGACTGATGTAAAGCCCACTGGGACCAGCGCAGTCTATACCTAGGCTGCTACCCAGGGGAGTGGGCTAGTCTACAGGATGGGTGTGTGAGGCAGCACAGGGCAGGGGTATGGTGGCTCGGCAAAAGTGAAGGGTGAGGAGAGAAGGCGCAGGGAGGAGGGGGAGTAGGGGTTCCTCTGGCGGTGATGGGGAACACTGCTCGCGGCTAGACGAGGATGAAAGAGGCTGTCTGTGTCATTCACTTATTCCTCCCTTTGGTAAATAAAGGTTTCTGACAACAAAGCTGAGCAGCACTTGACTGGCCTTTACAGAGGATAAATAAAAAAAGACAACACAGAGAAATGCAGCAACACGGAACGGGGGGGAGGGGGGGGACAAAAGCATTCAGATCTCAGGACGGGAAGTGTGCTGATTTTTATGGAGCAGATAAGACGCAGCCAAAGTAAACCAGGATGTCTTTCAGTCGGAATCAACGCAGCGATTCCGGTAATGGGGAAAGAAGGAAGAAAGGGCTGAGTGTCATCCTGCAGAAGTGGGATGAGAAAACATGTTGGGATTCCACGGTGTAACAGACAGATGAATGAAAAACAGCCTGCTATTAAATTCTGCGATGGCTCGCTGGAGACCGCTGTGCAACTGTGAGAACACAAAGGATTTAGGGACTTGCCTTATTTCATATCTATCAGCACCGCCGTATGGACCTAGGGTTCGCTCCACAGAATCTCGACGATTTTGGGAAGAATCCAGATTTCACCTGTCATGTTTTCACAACACACTCAGGGCTCTTCCCCTTATGAAGCCAGCAACACCCGAAACCACCTGCGACATCATACACACACAACTGGATAAATAACTGTTGGACACACATGTGCAGGAATATTTCCACCTTACTGCCTAACAGGGGAATTGGTGATCCAGGTGCAATGAAAAGCTGAGAAGCCAAGAAGCCACAATAATGTCAGGGATTTTCTTCACCCCAGCTCTGTCTTCCCGCGCTCGTTGCCGCCCCGTCTTCCTTTCCTCCCCATCTCGGGCCCTTTGGTGCCTCTCCTCCAGCCCTCCCTGAATTCTGAGGTGCCTGGATGACCTTGTGACAGCTCTGTGTCGGCACTGGGCTTGAAAAGCTATCCAGCAGATGTACAACACCTCATCGTAGACAGGGAGAAAATTGCTGCGTGAAATAAATACGAAGCCGTTGCTCAGTCCCAGCAAGCGCACGTATGTGCGTGCACACGCATTGTCTGTGATCCAGTAAAGAACGCAGAGCTGAAGTTGAAAAACTAAAATATCTAGATTATCAAGTTCAAGCAGCACCAGGAGCATAATGGACAAACATTTCATAACCAGAAGAGTAAAAAGGTGAATCAAGCTTGCTCTGGGTCAATTCTGACCTATGACCTTTCTGAAGGCAGAAAGGTCAACGTCCCTGAAGGGATCAATCAAATGTGTCATTGCCTTTAATTTTAATGTCAGCTGTAATTTATGATCTAAATCTAAAGCTTGTTCTAGATTCTAACGTAACTATGATGTCATCATTTAAAGATAAAAATTGATATTTTCATAAAGTTTTTAAATGAAAAAACAGCCTTCAGAGGTTCTGATCATTAGAGTGGGGGTGACATGATCTTTTATTGAACCCTGCTCTCTGAACCCTAATGTTAGCACTCTTTCCCTGCTAAGTCAACAGACGCCTGAAATATTAATAAAAAATATGCAACTATTTGCGCGTGCCCTGGAGTGTACGCACGTCAGCGTGAACACGTGGTAATGTGGCACGTATCCACCAATAGAACCAATTCTCGGGCCTGCCGGTGAAAGGTTAAGTGGTGGATTTGTCACACCTGCTTTACCTCAGTGCCTCCCAGCAGCGTTTCCGCGGCGTTTCCCTCAGCGAAGCGAGAGGAGGGCTGACACAATGACTGACGGAGCCACACGCGTTTAACCCCTGCGGCCGCCCGTAAAAGCCTGCCGCTCACCTAAAGACGCGCCTGTGATCCCACTGTGATGAGGGGCCGCGGCAGCTTTGTTGGAACGGGTACGCATCAGATCTGTGTGCTGCTGCCCCCGTGGACTCAATCATGACACCACCCCCACCCACTGACGAGCACTCATTCGCGCAAGTTTTGTACGTACATGCATACCCGCGATCAACCTCAGACACACACACACACGCGCGCGCACACACACACACACAGACAGACACCTCTGCCTGCTCACATCAAAGAGAATAAACATTAATGGCAAATAGGTAATCTGCTCCTCTTGTCTGTTTTACATTTCAGGGCAAGACCGGCTACCTCTGGGGGGGGGCTGTTTCTCTGATTGCAGGCACAGAGTGAAAAGAAAAAAGGAGAAGACGTAAGCAACGATAGATGGTAAACACAAGATAGAGCATTATTCTTATTTCATGTATTTTTTTTAACTTTTTATTTATCCATGAGAGATTGAAAAGAAAGGAGGTAATAATATTCCCTCCCTTCAACCCATGACGGCCTCCACTATGGTCCTAATCTTCTCCCTGGCAATATTCCGATGCGGGCGTTATTATTCTCATTTCTTCTGAATAATATCCCCCTCTCAAGCCTATCTGTTCTTGCAACGCTTTTGTCTTTCCTCTTCATTTTCCCCCCCTTTAGGATCTCCTTTGCGCCCTCCCCCTCTTGCACTTATTCGATCTATTCCCCACACTTTGCCATTCTCCTCCAACTTCTCATCCGCTCTCTTCCTCACTGGTCAGCGTGCTCCGTCTCTTTCGTATTCCGCAGACGTTGCCGGGCGGCTCCAGGGCTGTGGGTGAGGGTGGCGGGCAGCACCTCATATCCTATCTGCTTATCAATCATGAGGTCCTGTCTGCTCAATCCCGCTCTGATCCATCAGCCAGCCGCTCAGCCAATGTGGGTTGCCTCGTTCCACCCCCCCTCCCCATTGACAAATGGTAGCCAGAGCACCTGACACAAACCTATTTTCATCATGTGACCACAGCGTGGAGCCTGTTCTATATTCAACTTCTTTACAAAACTACAGACAGATTTTAAAATATTCAATATATAGTAAATAATTAGCCCTTTGCCATCAATTAGCAAATTTATGGCTGAGTAGCTTCCTGTCAAAGAAGAGAATAGTGAATATTTAGCACTAATTATCATATGAAATCCCACATGTGGCTATCAATAACAGTTATGCATATATTTATATTTACATCCTGAACAGTGCCTCCGCACACAGCTACCAAGTCCGGCCACAATCAGCCCCGACCCACCTGCTCCTCGCTCTCCGCTAAGCCGCTTACACAACGCGTCTCTCCTAATCACAGTGCGGCAATTGTAAACATGTCATCGAACGTGGTTTCAGATCTCTCCAAATCCCTTCCACCCTTCATGTCATGCAGTACCGTTAATGCCTTTTTCAACTGATGTTTTAATCACCGGAGCCGCGGCGAGTGACACCGCCACTGCATCGACAATGGGCGGGGGAAGGGTTTTTTGGCTTAATTTGCAACATTTACCGTCTAATTTCAAAGTAGAGGGGGCTCGCTGAAGCCCGATCTGTGGCCTTTTGACTGTAAAGCCAAAGTGTGGTGTCTTTAATAGCCAAAAGTGGTGCATCATCTGGACTCTGACAACTCTGTCATGGATTTAACAGAACAATTTTTCCTCTTTGTGATTGAAATGATCTCCCCTGCAGCTATACTCAAATAAACAAGGGGACTCACTCGTGCATATATTAAAGCAGCCGTTTCTACATTTGCGCATGTGTGCATGTTCTGTGTGTGTTTCTGTGTTGAAGGGGGTTAAAAACAACACATTTTACTGGTTCATTAGCACCAGATTAGCTATGCTAATGACATGGATCACCACACACAGAGACTTTGCTATTATGTTTCTGAAAGAGATACACGCGCTTCTGTGTCTGTGTCTGTGTGTGTGTGTGTGTGTGTGTGTGTGTGTGTGTGTTGCAGGTGTGCACACATTGTTCCTGCATGAATAAGTCGTTGCTTGTGAAAAAATGGTAATAACAGCAATAATAATCATAATTCAACAAAGCATGTATGGGTAATGATGTTTTAATTGCATTAATGAGTGAAAGGAGAGCCGCTGCCAGGAGAGCGCTGGAGAGGATTGGACTGCTGTTGCACATGACCTGCTGTCTCTGCGTGTCTCCCTTTCATTAATATTCGCGCAGTAAGACAAATTGTCAGGGCACACCGAGACACGCGGCGTGCGCAACATACTAATTCAGCCCTAAGATTCCATGTGGCGCCATCTGATGACATGAGACATAAATACAAAATGATGTGTTTGTTTACGCTGAGGTAAACTTCCAAAAGTCTTACTGCCATTTTAAATAAGAAAAGTCTGTAATGGCATTCCACGTACTGATTTGTAATACAAACACCAGAAAGTGCTTCAAGTCAAAAATTTGATATTGCTTGTAAATGATGTGGCCATCACTCATCTCGCCCACTCCCACTCGTTTGGTTCCCATCGTGAAGAAAACATTTTGATAATGAAGTCTGAAACACTCATAAATAAACCTAACAAAAGTGCAGCTCTAAGTTTTTGTGTGACGTGTGCGCGTGAGACAGCATTACCTCCTTTCTCGACTGTGTGACCTGCGCCTGCGATGGCTCCTCCCCTTCTCTCTCTCGGTGCTGCGGCTCCTCCTCCTGCGGGATGAACTGCAGGACGAACTGCTGCTGGAACGTCTTCTCCTCCTGGAGCAAGCAAACAACAAACACGCTAATTTAATCTGAGCATTGGCAGAACCCCTTTAAACAAAACATCACTCAAACGCTGGGTTCTGGTTTCTGCAGTCATTTGTTTTGCTTTTTTGACAAATCAGCATCAGCGCAACAGTCAGAACACCCAGGGCAGTTCAGGAAAAGAAAAAAGAAATCCGAAAGTCGCTGAGAGGAACATGTATTCACTGCAATTATGCATGGATAAGAAAGTTCAGCAGCCTCTCTTGGTCTTTATTTCCCATGTTATTTCAGACTCTCGTCTGAAATTCTTATCAAAGAAAAGTGGTTGTTCCTAATTGTTCCATTTGCTCATTAAATCCAAACATCCCAGAGAGCTCATTGCTACTTTACACTTGTGGGCCCCTTCCAATAGAACTGAGAGCAGCAGGGCCACGCTGCCTGCCCCGAGTTCATGCACGTGAGCCTGCGGTCCTTTAATGTGTGTTGGTCTTCGCACACTCGCTGTTCGGCTGATGCCATAGAGCAAGGCACATATCTGCACCCAAAATCACTTCTACAACGGAGAAATATTCATTTAAACTCACTGATCCTCATAAAGTCATTTCAGTGCAGACACACTCACAAAACACACACAAGATCTTATGGGAGCTCTTCAAGACCAAAGAGAAGAAAGAGAAAAGCAATAGAAATAACAGAAGCCAAAACTATCAAACCAAATTTGTATCACTTTGAGTGACGCAAATAATATCTATTAGTATTCCAAAGGCTGGGTCCCACGAGCAGGCTTTTATGGAACAAGTTCTACAGCCTGACGTCCTCACGCATCAGCGTGGTGAATACACAGTCGGGAGCTGTGGCGATCCAAAAGGTGGCTTCCCTTTTAGCTCGGGTTCCTTTTAAATCCTACATAAAAGCTAAAAATGTAATGCTCTGAAACCAAAAAGGAGCACGGCTTTAACACCAAAGCTTAGTGAAAGCATTCAATGTTTTACCCTCACACACACATGTCTCATGCACAGTCATGGACAAAAGTCCAGTTTCTCTGCATCTTCACATGTATACACATATTCTCAGCTAATTAATCAAAACATATGGAGGTTAGATGAGGGGCTTTGGTGCGAGGGTTTATGCTGTCCACCCAATCCAGCTCTGCTCAGCCTTGCAATCACTTGCAATCAGTGTTAATGGACCCTGACCAAGGCTCATAAATAATTACTATCAACGGCCTTGTCTGGACAGTCGCACGCAGTCAGAGGCAGCTGTGGAGGTTAGGCTGCAAAGACATGAACCATGATCCATGGAGACTACTCAGGAAAAGAGTGCTGGATTTTAAAATGAGAAGAAGTTTTTGAAAGCAGAGTAAGTTTGCTTATATGCCATTAAACATAACCTTATTTTTATATCCATCAACCTACAAGTTCATTTTCCATCCTGAAAGGCATCTATAACAACCCTGAAACTACACCAAAACAAGAAAAAGAAACCAGCAAACATCACTGAAGACTCGGTTAAAGAAAAAATGACTTTCCTGGAATTGAACACGTTTTGTTTGATGTCTGGCTTTTATATTAGGTTAGTGAATGTTGCAGAAAACATTAAATTATAACAAAATCCAAAATGATCATTGAGTTACTGTTTCCTCGGTAAATTAGCCATACGTGCGTATGCACAAACAATTTTGTAGTCAAAGCAAAAAATAAAACTAAAAAAACACAACAATACAGTAAGTAGGTATAATTGAATGGAAGGCATTTACATTGACAGTCACTCCTGGGTTTACAAAAGGGAACAATGTCATTTGCTACTTGGCCATATGGATCTTATTACCTTATATTTAAAGTTGGGTTGTATTTTATTCAAAAGTTTTACTACAGCACAAGTTTTGGTTCAGTACAGTTTGAAAATGAAAGTGCATTTCCTGAAGACGAACACAAAAACACTTTTGATTACCGTATGTTTTTTTGTGCCTGCAGTGGCCACATTATCGTGTCTGTCTGCAACAAGTGGAAGCTATTCAGGCTTAGTAGCACTTGCATAATGTATTCCACCCATCCTGCAATGTGCTGATCAAACATGGATGGATATATGTCTTATTTTATTTATCTTATTCTAGTGTTGTCTTCTTTATGTTGAATGTCGCAGCATCACACCAAGACAAATTCCTAGCTTGTGTAATACTGTGTATTACATGAACAATGGCAATAAATCTGCTTCTGATTCTGAAATCTGCTTCTGAAATAAACTACAAAAGAGATCTGGGCAATGCCAAATGATTTGGATTGATCTGATGTTAAGAATCTCTCCTGCTTGCACGTCAAAAAATAAAACCATTTCGGCTACAGTTGAGATTTGAGCGCTCTAACCTTCTGTCTCTGGAGCGAGAACGACTCCGGCGACTGGACCTCCGACTCCGACTGCTGGTCACCCTGCTGCCGGACGATGAAGACGAGGAAGAGGAGGAGGAGGATGACCGTCGGCGCTGTTTTTTCTTCCTCCTGCTCCGGCTATCGTCCTCACTGTCAGAGTGCCGACCCATGCTGGCTGTACAGGGGGAATACAAACAACAAGAAAGTCCCTGATGAATATGCGTCTCAATTTTAATCATGACTCCTAATATTGAGATAAACAACTTACGACATGTTCATAATAAAATGAAAGCCCTTAATTCATGTTGTGAGTTTTGTTTTGTTTTTAGGATTCGTTTATTATGCAAGCCAACAAAGCTGTACGAGATTTGGAAATCGCTAATACACTTAGCACATACCCTGCAGTTTGACAAATAAAAGGACAAAGAATGATTTGCGTTATTAAACCTCGTGCACATCTTTAACATAACCGTTGTCATACTTGCACAAGATATTAGAGAGATGACCAATAACAAACAATTGCATGATTTAATGTTCTTAGCTAACAGGCTAATAGTGCTAACTTCATTAAATCCAGACCGAAGTCTTCTAGCCGACAGTGAAAACGCTTCGTGTCAACGGGACAAAATAAAAGGAAGAGAAAAGCTTCAGGCAACAAAACCAAATTACCTTAAAATGCAAAATCCCGCTCCCCAGCTTTAAATTGCTGCAGAGCTTCAAAATTCAACCATGCCTGGCTTTGAAGACTATGTTAGTCGAACCGGACTGCATCGATCGACGAGTTCAGGCGCTATAGTAGCACACCGAGGCATCGATTTAAGGCGCTCATCTGGCGTAGTATTCTCGTATTCGCCCGAAGAACAATTTAAATAATAAAGGAATGCTTAATTGTATTTATGATTATGTAAATCAAGTCAAAAATAAGAAATTAAAGTGCTTTAAATTCTTAAAAAATAGTTTACGTCATTAATAATTTAAATAAAATGTACCTTAAATGTATGGTTTTTCTAACCCATTAATAGCTGATTTAGGATAGATTTTTCTGTAATGGTAATGTATATTCTGTCTTTGTCAGTTAAAATCAAGGTGAATTCAAATAGACTGTATGACGATTATTGCCTGTTTGTGTTTTTTGTAACAGTTATTTACCCTTATTCTAATTTATTTACACAAATGACTTGACAGATATAGAATTTTAAGTTAGGACTACAAAATGTCTCTTTAAAAGTTCAAATTTCGATTTGAAATTAAATATACATCAATATCAATCACAATTTCGGTTAAACTATCTCAAAAGCTAAATCTAAAACATACAACAAGGCAGAAATATAGTCTCTAAATGATTTTTTACAAAGTAGTGTTAAAATGACTATAAAATTCAAAAACGGCACAATAAACGACTCAATAAAAAAGACCAGTGTTTTTTACTGACACCAAGAACGTATCTGCTTTTTCTAAAAGACTAATTCTGCTATTAGAAATTCTTCTTCACTTCAGATGCAGCAGGAAAAAAAGCAATTAATGCCTATGGTTGGAGCAAAACACTGTTAATATTTAATTAGGAGGACTGTTAAAGCCCTGGTGTGGAGGGTTTTTATATAGATTATCAATAAACACACTTAATTTTGCATCAAATTCGCCTCGACATTGTCAAAGTTCCGCTGTATCCTGTTTCTTCCTCTGCCATATCGTACCTGCTCTTAATTGCTCTCTCTCCCTGGCATTCACCTCTCTATCGCAAGTGAGCCATTGTTTATTTATTTTCCCAAATATCCGCTCGTCGATCGGTGGGGGGATGAAAACATTAATTAGAGAGCCCAATGGCAACGAATCGCAAGAGGGCATTATAATTAAACGTTCAGCGTGCTATTTAACATCTTAATGGCTTAAAAAGTCCTTTGAGAATGAATATTAAGGCTTTAATCGCGCCAATAATGACAATTTCAGAAGCATAGCTCGTGTTTTTTTTTTTTTTGCTTTTTAAATGTGATCCCCAGTTCTAATATTATTTTACAATAATAATATCAGTGAGGTTAGTTTTTGTATTACATTCGCATTTTTAAGAATGAGTGCTTGCAACAGAGACTCTATTTTTATAAACCTAACTCGACTTGACGCGTAGACAAAGATGTTCGCTTGAGCTTTTTTAGAAATTTTCCAGCAGAAGTCCTGACTTGGCATGCCCAGCTGCTTGTCCCCGTTTTCTAACACCTCTTTTCTCCGTGTCATCGTTGCGACTTATTCCGATTACAGAGACAGACTGAGAACGGACTGCTCATCCATGTGCCTCTCTCTCTTTCTCTCTCTCTCTCTCCTTCCTGTCATTTTCTGGATTTTAAGCCACACCCCTGCAGAGAGAGAGAGGGGGGGATCCATGACCATTTCCCGGGTGTTTAAAAACTAACTCGGGACAATAGCAGTGAATGAGCGTTTAATTAAATTAATTAGTCCTTGTTGTCAATCTTGGATTAATGGCCAATAGCGAGGCTGCTGCTCAAATTTGTGCATGTGTGCTTTACCTCTCTCCCCACTCTCCCCTGTATCAGTGAAGAGGAAGGGGGGGGCTCATCCCGGCATCCTGAGGGGAGGTAATTTGCACGGATCAAGGGGGCAAGGCGCCGCAAAGTATAAATACTGTGACTTCAATAGCGGATCACCAGCAGGTTCCCAACTCCGCAACCAAAAGGAGGACTTGGTCGAGAGCATTTTTCATACCTTCTCCCAGAGTTGGCAGCAACCGTCTCCGGGTCGACTTGAAAACAGAACCGCGACCATTGATGTCTTAAACCACCGTGGAGCGACGGCAGAGTGCGTGCGTGAATGTGAGTGTGTGTGGGAGAGAGTGTGTGTGTGCGCGCGGTGCGGCAGGGATGGAAGAGCTCACCGCGTTCGTCTCAAAGTCTTTCGATCAGAAAGTGAAGGAGAAGAAGGAAGTGATAACCTACAGGGAGGTGCTGGAGACCAGCTCGACGCGAGCGGGGAGCAGGGAGTCTTTAACGGCGGAGCCGGGGAGCAGAGAGGAGGCTGTGGTTGTCGCACGGAGCGTTGCGATCTCACCGGGCAGAGAGACGGACATGCACGGGCCGGAGAGGATCAGGGACGCCGGGAGCCCCAAACTCATTGACGGTAGGACCGCTTGTTCTTGGAGGCATGTCTGGAGGATTTACAGCTGGGGGAATGATGATGGAGCAGCAACTATTAGCTGCAAAACAGAGTTTAAACGGCAGATTCTATTCAGAAAAGAGCCTCCCTCTCGATTTGGAGGAGATCATTTTATAAAATACTATAAATCGGCGTTTGAGCCATTAAAAAATGTGGTTGACACCATTTAAAACTTTTTAAATATAATCCCAACCATCAGCAGGGCCTTTCGTGGGTGATTATCGTCAATGGTGGCATTTAAATCACGTTTCCCATTTTTAAAAATGGGAAATGAATGGAAAATCATCCTGAAATGACTTTAACTTTTAACCAAATCGCTCCGACACGGATCCAAAATCGCCTTAAAAGCAGACCAGGTGTTTAATTTCGCTTCATTACAAGAGAGCCTTCGACTGTCAGTCATCTCGTATTCTTTGGTGGAAGCCAAAGGTATGGCGTATCAAGCATCTGACATGCACATCAGCGCGCATGAAAGGTGGAACGCAGGCGCTGTCACTTCCTCGGTCCCCTGGTGGGAGGCCTGCCCGCTTCGGTTTTATTATGGAGGCACAAAAGTTGACCAAGAAGAAAAATCCGATGGTGATAACATCCGAGGCAAAAACATCCAAGTCGATTTGTGTCGTTTTGTTTTGTTTTTTTTCCTCAAGATTGTGACGTTGCGCCATGAAAATTACAAAATTATAAATCTATGTAAAGCCTCTTTTTCCATATATATATATCAAAACGACTCAATATCGCTATCAAATAACAAGAAATGCATTCAATTTAATACAATGATAAAAGCCGATGGATTCCGTCTTGGGTTTCAGTGAAGCCTCTCAGGTGTAGTTGGTCCTAAAATAATCTGCAAACGCACAAACAGGACAGTTGTGAGGGAGGGGGCTTGTTAAAATGACATGTGTTCATCATGGGCAGCCTGTTTAAACGCGGAACCGCGACAAGCATGTATCAGACATCCAGCATTGGGCACGGTATTACATATTTATAAGCAGTAAATTATTAAACAGCTTTATGTAGCTCTACAAAATATCCCGGGTTTGATTGTGCTCTTTGAGTTCCGGAAGGGCATTTCTTTCTTTCTTTCTTTCTTTCTTTCTTCTTTCTTTCTTTCTTTCTTTCTTTCTTTCTTTCCAATATAGATAGATTCTATATACACTGTATATAAACAGTAATATCCATCTTTTATTCTTGCTTTGTTTTTTATGTTATCTATATGTACTTTAATTGAAGTATTGAAATTTGTACACGTCTACGTGTGTAATTATTTGTGTGTGCATGCGCACACATGGATGATCAGGTACTGATGACTCCGTTTCGTCTGCGACTCGCAGGCAACACAGACGTCAAAGAAAGAAAAGAGGACTCAAAACCTGTAGAGGACGAAGCTCAGACCAAAATCAAACAGAGGAGAAGTCGGACTAACTTCACGTTAGAGCAGCTGAACGAGCTGGAGCGGCTCTTCGACGAGACCCATTACCCGGACGCCTTCATGCGGGAGGAGCTCAGCCAGAGACTGGGACTGTCGGAGGCCCGAGTGCAGGTAGGGGAGGCGCACAGGGGGGCAGTAGACAGGAGTGGGGGTGGTAATAATGGAAATATTTAGGTAAAAAACTTGTATTTAATTCATCATCAATATTAACAACAATAATAAGATGATCAATGCATTTATAGGGACAAGCACATCTGAAGTTGTGAAATTCATCAGGGAAACCCCCAGGGGTGTTGTGAAGTTTACTATTTCCTGAAAATTACTGATTGATTCCCCACCTTCCAGATTTTTTGTAATTATTATTGCGTAATTACTGCTTAATTTGAGACCAACTGCTACCAGGGAACCTGATTTATTACTAATTTGTCCAAAATCCAGTGAAACAGATCCGCCGATAAATATTTGCCTGCAACGTGTGCGCGCGCGTGTGGTGTGTGTGTGTGTGTGTGTGTGTGTGTGCGTGCGTGTGTGTGTGTGTGTGAGAGAGAGAGAGAGAGAGAGAGAGAGAGAGAGAGTTGTCAGGGGTTTTTTGTCGTTAATGTTTTTTTTGCATGAGTTCAGGCCATCTGCGCAGAAACCCAGTAAGACTTCAGCCAGTTGGGGTAGCGGGGGACACAAGGGGGGCTCAGATATGTCTTGTGTAACGGGACTTCGTGGTATAGGGGGGGGACACAATGAACATTTATCCAGCTCCTCTCATCTGATGTATCAAAAGCCTATAATATATTTTTTATTCATACTCTTTGATTGTGTTTGCCCCGGCTCAGGGGACGACTGAGCATTTGTCTTCATATTGAACATGGCGCTCAAGAAAAGGAATCATAAAAAAGTCTCACTCTAAAAAAAGAGCTCTCATTCCCAAATTCGCCCTTCAGCCCCCCTTTAAAAAAGTTAAAGCCAGCTTTTTGCAGGACTCCGTCGGACTGGACTGGAATCTCACCAGTAAGGCGCATTGTGTCGAACAAGAAGAGCAGCTCAGGGATTTGCATAAATTATGTATTTTTTAAACCCAAATCAAGAGCCGCTCCCTCTCGATTTCTCTCTGTGCATCTTGCATTAACAGAGAGGCACATTTGATTTCACCCCTCCAAATTTATGTCTTAATCGATAACTATATTTTATTTTATTGTGGTAATATATTATACTTGACGCCGCGCATCACGAACTTCCGAATGAAATACATGGTGGTCAATAAATGAAGCCAAGATGACGGCCGAATAAGTAGGAAATATCCACCGCGCTCTCACTCTCCGTGCACGGACCTCGTGTGATGGAGGCTCCAGATTGACATGTTGCATTGTGGGCAAATTTAACCAGAGCTTTGTCTTGGAGATCCAAAGCCGACGCGTCCGTTTAATCCGCGTTTCAAGGCGTTCATGTGAAACTGACGCGCGTCGACGTGAACGGAGGCAGAAAGAGAAGAAGAGGCGCGTCTTTGAAGCGCGCGAGTGCGGTGATTAGACGGAACTGCGAGGCGTTTAAGCGTCTTTCTGACATGGATTTTTCTGCAGATAAGGGTAATTAATTTCATCGGTCATTTAGTGAGAGTGAGATGGAGAGAGAAATAGAGGGAGATGTTCTCGGATCGCCTCGCTCTGATGTCCAGATCGGTAATAGCGCTGCTGTTATTCGATATCTGAGAGCCACCCCCCATTCAACTCTTCGGGGACACTAATCCATAGAAAGATGAAACCAACGCTGACAAGGTTATTTATTATAGTCCAATAGGCCTGCACATTTCCAACAAGGACGCTTCTTTTCTCCTAATAAGGTTTTAATGTTCCCATTATTGGCGGATATTCGCTCCGGTGTCTTTGCCTCTCCATTCCATCCTGCGCTCTGGTTGTTGTAAATGTATTAATTCAAATCTGAGGGTTAAGCAGTGGCATTAATATTTCAGCGCTCCTCTGGGATATTGTGTTTTTTTTTCCCCCCATCTGCGGTTGTTGTGTCACTTTGAGAGGAATTACACGTGGTCTCAAAAGCATCTGCCAATCAGCGGGTCTCTAATTAATTTCTGTCCCTGCAGGTTTGGTTCCAGAACAGACGAGCGAAATGCAGAAAACAGGAAAACCAGTTACATAAAGGTAGCTTTAAAAAATCCTGTGACATGTCCTCTTCATGCATTGTTATTTATTTTTATTTTTTTGGGGTCGTTTCTTGTTAATTACTCCATCAAAAACACTCTGCTGTCTTTAGTGACTGTGGATGTTGGACTGCGTTAGTGTCTCTTTCACATCCATAATGGGTAATTTTTATTAATTTCTTTTCCCCGCTCACAGGAGTCCTGATTGGAGCTGCGAACCAGTTTGAAGCTTGTCGTGTAGCGCCATATGTCAACGTGGGGGCTTTGAGGATGCCATTCACACAGGCAAGTTACTTTGAAGCAGCTATAGTCTTAAAACCAGACCGGTCCCCGGAGTGCTGTCTTGGCACATGGCACTTATACCCAATGCCATGCGCAGACCTCCAGCTCCAATGAAGAGATTAAGCGTGCTATTTAATTGGGAAGCAGAGTTGGGTATTTATGGACATGCATGGATCACAAATGATGATTTTGGTGCACCTGCTGGGTATTTATCTGACTTTTAATTAGTATTCGTTTTCTAGATTTGTGCATTGAATAGCCTCTTTAGCCTTGCTTTCCGTTTATTTCCAATAAAGTGCAGGATCATCGTGTGTGGTTGCGCACAGGTCAAATTTTGTCTCACTATACAACTGATATGTTTAACATTTTATGACAACATAGCGGCAGTTGCAGTAATTATGTGATTCAGCCGCTAGTATGGTTGGATTGATGCATCAAACCCCATTGAATTATGGGCCTCTTTAGGTTATCCTGCGCAGGCCGCAGGTCATGTAACAAGCCAAGTTAACGCATGTTCTCCCCCTTCTCTCTCCATCCGTGCGTCCCGTCCCGTAGGATAGTCATTGCAACGTGCCGCCCTTCTCCTTTCAGGTGCAGGCTCAGCTGCAGCTGGACAGCGCCGTGGCCCACGCGCAGCATCACCTGCACTCTCACCTGGCGGCGCACGCGCCCTACATGATGTTCCCCGCGCCGCCGTTCGGCCTGCCGCTGGCGTCGCTCGCGGCGGATTCCGTTTCCGCCGCCTCCGTCGTCGCCGCCGCGGCCGCCGCCAAGAACACGAGCAAGAATTCCAGCATCGCCGACCTGAGACTGAAGGCCAAAAAGCACGCAGAGGCGCTGGGACTGTGACGCCAGGTATAGACGGGAGGACGCCGCGTCCGCTTGTCAGACACTGAACATAAACACTTAGGCTACAAAGTGACAAAAAAACAAAACATGGACTATATTTATGTTTTTTTAAACGATGGACGACGAGTATAACAATGAAGATATAGGCTATTTATGAGACGAAAGAACAGAACAAAAGACTATTGCGTGTTTTTTTGTTTTTTTTGGACGGTTGGGATGGACAGCGATGCTGACACGTGACCGACTCCCGAGAAGGACGCGCCTGGGACGGTCAATTTGGCGAACCACTCTGTTGTTCTGTTCTGTTTATGCTATTATGTTTCTTTTTTGTTGAACTTATATATAGAGGCTGGCCTCGTTTATAGAACACTTTCTCTGCAAAAGGACAGAGCGGAAAAAAAAGGACAGGAATTGAGGACTTTTCCCCTCCAAATGCCCGAACGGCGTTTGCATGAGTTTGCCACAATCCCCATCCCTCTTCTGCCTTACTTTCTCCCTTCTCCCCGTCTTTGATGAAGAGCAACTCACACTTCAGAGTTTGAAAAGTTCATCTGAAGATAAAATTGTGCGCAAGCCGGGCGGAAGTTCCACAGGATAGCGTCCATACAAAATGGTGATTCGCCCCTTTTAAAGGAGAACATGCTCATAAATGCCACAAAAACGAAAAAGTCTGTATATAAACCGGTACGGGCACGTGTACAATATGTTTATACACACACGCACACACGCACACGCATTATTTTTTATTATTTAGTGGCTTTATGAATGCCTTGTGGGGAATTTGTTCATTTTGTAGCCTATTTCACTTCATTTCAGTGTATTAAAGGAAAGAACCATGTGCTTTGTATGTAATTTTGATGTTTTTATAACAGTGAAAGTGAACTTAACAGAAGCACGGGTTTCTAAAAAAAAGGATATCCATGAAATTGTTTTACTTTTTCCATCTCATGTGAAAAGTGAATTAACTAAACAAATTGTTTTTCGTTCTTACAATAAATTAACTAAAGTTTCTTTAATGACGACACTTATTATTATCATTATTTTTGTTATTAAGATGGAGGATTTCTTTCTTTTTCTTTTTTTTAAAGTGACAATATCCAGAGTGAGACTTTGATAACGGCTCAGTTGTGACAGGCCCGTTTAGTCAGGAACACGGGGGTCTGTTGCTGCCTTCATGCCAAACCGATGCATAATTCATAAATTGGTTATGTGGTACTTGAAAAGGAGAACGGGTAATTTCCAGTAGGGCTGCACAAAAGGGACAGATCGGGGATAAGGAGACAAAGGCCGTTCCGTGCTTCAAAGACCGTTTGCAGCAAATATGCTCTTGAATCTGGTCCATTTGTGCTTATTAATATCTAAAAATCGTTCAGATTTTGAACTTCAGAGAATCTTGAAAAAGCAAACGATGACCCACACGGCTTGATGATTATATGAAACAAATATGCATTTTTAATTTAATTACAGCCGGCGTCTGTTGGTGGTCTGACTTTGCTCTCAAGTGCTTCAATGTCCCGATTATGTTGAGGCTGAATCGATTTTTTTTCAGGCAGCAACACAGTTTTTTCCTGTCATAAATAAATATTTTTACATTAAGACATATAGGGTAATGGTATTCGATGTCTCTTCTCGTTGCGCCCCCCTCGACCTCCCTGCCGATCTCAGAATGGCAACGTTGGCGGTGTTCGGGTCGTGACCTGAAGTTTGGAATTATGCATGGTGATGTCGAGGCAGCTTGCAAAGTAAAACAAAGACGACGGCTTTGTAAAAAATAATTTATGAACGCCCGCCTCACTTGACTTACAAATTCCGCCTGATTCATCGCCTGACATCTTAACCGCCTCTTATTGAACATTTAATAAACACCTGACACCAGATCTTATAATTAGACCATATTAAAATAAAAAAAAAAACAGCTCCCGTTGCTCCTCCGATATTTCCACACTAAATCAAAACGTCTTAATTAATACTGATCTTACAGAGGGCTGCGCTATAAGTCTGGAGTGTTTGTGCGTCTCGTCTGTTTGGGAAGGATTTAGACGCCAAAACTATTGAATTATTGATCGGGAGCCTCGCCAGTAATAGAAGAGACGGAACGGGGGAAACTGCTGGGCCGGGAGCGCGCCCGGCTTCTCTGGAACGCCGCGCTCGGGGGCGCGCCTGCCCTGGAGCTGCACTGCTGCGAACAACTGCAGAGTGAGGTCATGTTTCTGGGAGCAGTTGGGTCACATCATTACATCATTAGGACTTCATGAACCAGGCTGAGCTGCATTAAACATTATTATTCCTCCAAATATTTGACTAAAAACAACACATCATCTGCATTGAGAATTTTCTGCTTGTGTCCTCTTTTGGACTTACATGAACGAAAGTTTTCTGGGAGGTTTTCCGCATCTCCGTGCCGCCGCTTATGTGAGCCACACCAGCACGTCCTGGTGTAGTGACGGAGAGGAAGGTCTCCACCACGAAAGGCCCAGGAGACGACGAGACGGGGACACGCAAGTATTCTCCCGATTAGACACAGAGACGACCGGGGCTCTCACTCTCCTCTCAACACACTCTTTAGACACCCACACACCCACGTAGCCAGTCAGGAGCCAGCCATGCAGGCTCACTCTCTTTCTGGCTTCTTCTCACTGTCAACCGCTGACACACACACACACACACACACACACACACACACACACACACACACACACACACGCACACGCACTCACACACATGCTTTGGACTGTAATGGATAATTGTCCACCACGCTGAGGAGCAATTACATTTGAGTATTCAAATTCATCAAAGGAACGCAAGAAGCAATAGGCGTGAGTGCACGTACGCACACATCTACACGGCGATCATCACAGCCTGGTGACTCACAGCGGCATTCCACACCACGGAATCCTTCATATCATCCAGCACTGTCTTGTTGCTATATTTACTCTACTACAACCCCTGAGACAAAAACACTACTATCATTTCCCGCACTTGGCCCTTTATCAAATCAAGACCAGTTAAACAGTCACACAGAGTGGTATTACTGACAGCACGGGCACTTGTTTTTTTGTTGTCTGCGGCTAAATGTGATTGCATTGTTTGTATCCATGCTTGTGCATTAGTGTGTGAAGGCATGTGTGTGTATGAGAGAGAGCTCCCTCTGCTTGTTCCTCTCTGAGGGCCTGCCTTTGTTGCATGTTAGAGCGCTCCAAAGAGCAGAGCACACACAAGCGCCGCGCCAAAAGACAACAGCCATCAGGAGCGGCGGCAGATAAAAGGCCGACTTCAGAGGCATCAAACGGAGCGAAACGGGAAAAGGAACCTGCTGAAAACTCCCTCAATGGCACTCGGGCCGGCAATTAGGACACCGTACCCGCCTGTTATCGCATGTGTGCACCATGCGGGCCTGGGCGGCTAACCGCGGCACTCGGTGTGGGCTGCGGTGCTGCAGCGCTGTATTTCATTTCACTGATGGATGAAAAGTGGGTGTTCGCACAGATTTGACCCCTGCTATGACCAGGGAGGCTTCGCCGCGTTGATTACAGGCACAGAAACGACGGCCTCTATCTGCAACTCCTGCTATTCAGAGGCAGAGCGGAACAAAACAAAACAGAGGTCAGAACAAAACAAGAAGTCTAATTGTTTCACTTTTTCCTGTTTAGGGGCCCTGGGGCAATCTACACATTTTTATGTATTGGGCGCTTTTTATTTGTTATTAATTCATTTCCTGTTGCAGCTGGCTTGCAGATTAGGAAGATAGCATAATGTATAACTCCCTGCCCTCGGAGGAAGACATAACAAGGGTGTATGTGTTGAGACCTGCAGGCACGATAGCACCTCTGAGGGGATTTGATTGTTGGTGGTAAAAAAAAGTGGGGGTAAAAATGTGACATTTGGTCTATTGTGGAATCAGAAAGGGTGGGATTACGTGCACTTTCTGTCCATAGGTTCATGCATGGAGAGAAGAAGGGAACAAGATGAAATGAGAGGAAGATTAAGGACACACGGTAAATGTTAAACAGTATTTACAAAGCAGTAAGATCCAATCATCTGTGTGTGAGTATAATCGAAATCTTGCTTTTCAATCATAAGATGTTTGTACACAGACTCTTGAATTACAAAAAGCCTCTTGGAAGCCCCGGCCCAACTCTCCCTGTATTGATTGTGTTGGTGCTGTCTGTAGTTTACAAAAATGCCATCTTTAAATGTCATGATCCGAACCGAAGAAGCCGACAAATCACCCAATATTTGCATCAGGATGCTCGAGTGTCTTTTTAATGTGGCTGAATTCCGGGAGGTCCCGGGATCATTCATCCCCAGGGTTAAACGCTTTTTCAACATTCTGTCCAGGAAACCATTTATGACCATTTATATATCTGTCAGCTGAGCTCGAATGCTCTCTGAGCCGGTGACAGACACGTGTGGTCAAGGCAAAGTTTACATGTGATGGAAAAGGGCCCCAGGTTCTCCAGCGGTGGCATCAATCACCTGTTTGGGCTGTTCTGCTCATGAAGCCGTTGGTTGTTCTCACGTCGTCATTAATCTGCAGGGTAGAACTCCACGCATCCTGCTGATGTTAGAAAACATGCGAGTCTGTGTTTTTTTCATTTAAAAAATGTTTTTTTCCCCCACCCCAGAATGCTAACAATGAATTTGGGACTGTAAATCATTTCAAATGCAAACAATTCCAGGCGCCCATCTGTCCGAGCGATTAAGTCATTCACAGAGATCAGACAACTTTGTTACCGATTGTTCTTCACAAACGCATTGTTTACATCGCTGGATAAATTCAGAGGGATGAAAACTCTTAAAAGAGGCAGCAGCAGCATCTCCTCTGTAAAGGCAATCTGTTCCATAGACACAACATAGAGTTAATTTATGATTCATTCTCATTTACAAGGATCATTTTGTTTCCACATTCTGCACCACATGCATTTTCCCTGTCTTGCATAAAATTCTAGTAATTAAATTTAACTTTCTGGACTGTTATAACCATTATATTTCATGTCTGTTGTATATTTATATCTGTGACCCGCTGCAGGAAGGAGCAGGAGGTCAGCTGCACTAGATGTGCTTGAATTTAAAAGCAGGCAAGTTTTCATTGATCCTGCTACTTGCACATGGGATAATTAGCTTAGCATAAAGCTAATGTCAACTTTGCAATGTCAGGAGCTAATTTCAGCGGAAGGTCGTGCATATCTTTGAGCGAACATCCACTCTAATGTAATGATAATGATGCCACAAGCTGCCAGCAGGACAAACAAACTGGCTGAACTGCACCGGAGGATGCAAGCAGGGCCCTGCAGCGGTGTGGATGTCTAATGGATTACAGCAAATGCTCAACAATCTTCCAACGTCTAATGAAATAGGCCTCCACAGCAGGAGGTGTGAGCGGAGGACACTATCTCATTCCAAAAATGGGATGTAAAAATAGAGCTTGCAACTTGGCCCACACTTTTGCTCCTTCCTCCCCCCCGTCCGGCCATATCGCAACTTCTTGGTGTGTGACAGCAGCTCTCTGTCTCTCCTGCTGTGTCCGAAATCACCCCTATTCCCTATATAGTGCAATAAGTAGGGTGTATGCCATTTTGTAGGGGGGTGGAAATGTTAAGCGCACACATTAGTGCACTCAATGTTTCTCACAATACCCTGTGATGCTAATTATCAACTGATAATTAAGTTAAGTATTAAGGGCACAAATATGTCAATAAAGAAATGACTAGTGTGTTCTGAATGCCTTAAGCAGTAGGAAAAAAAAATTACTCCATCGGGCTGATGCTGATCTGTTACCTGCTCCCAGCCAACTCTCTCTTTAGTGAGCTGGGAACAAGGAACGCTTGCGTGGTTTCAGATACACGTGTTTTCATTCCACTTAACAACATGTTTACAATTGTCGGCGTTGATAATGTGCAACATTTTTATGTTTGCGTGTTGGTTTAGTGGGTGCTTTACTGCAAAAACTCGAGAAAGAGTGAACTTTACTTCGCGCACTCCAGCAGATAACAACATTCCCCTTTTTATGTAGTGGAATGGGAAACACATCAAGGAAGCGACACGTGTATAGAGAGTGAAAATCGCACGCATCCTAAAATAGCTGACACTTGCTGCGGCAGATAACCGGTCGTGTTACACAGAGCACGGAAACAAGCCGATTAAAAACAACCATATCTCTCTGCAGTGACATTTACGATTTAAAAACCGCTCCCTGGCTCCCCGAGACTGACTGACTGACTGACTGACTGACTGACTGGTGCTGGATCTGGACTTCAGAGGACTAAAGAGCACCAGATGAGTGGTGGAACAGAATGGAGAGAGACAGATGTAAGTTCCACAGAGGTGCCAAAGACAGGAGTGCTTCGAAGAGGAGGCACTTTGTACAGCTAAAGCATGTTTGAGAGACGGCCACTTATCTTAATGATGACAGGGACCCTTTTAAAGGGTCACATGTATCACACTGTGCGCTGGAAGTGATGTTGTAGGACCACCTAAGTAAGTCTTGAGACAGAAATGTAAGCTAAATCCACGCTGGCTGGTCACAGCACCTTCGCATACAAACACACAGTAATTGCAACGTGACCTTTGGGAAGTCACGATAACGACGGCTCGTTTACTGGCTTGACATTACTGTAATAAGTACGTGCGGAAACCTGTCGTGTTTGACTAGATGTGAACGGGAGAGACGTGTTGATATAAGCCATGATACTGAAGGCAGTTGAACGAAATCTCAGCGTTTACGGAAAGTTAAATACCACAGTCATGTTTGGATGGTAATTAGAAGGCTGCAGCCAGCAGCTGGTTATTGCAGCTTAGCAGAAACAGCCTTGATCTGTCAGACAGGAGCATTATAAAATCCACCTACTAGCGTTTCTACAGCTCACCATTTAACAAATCAGTGGACTACCTCATTTTACCCTGACAAAAAACAGACGCATAACCTCATATAACTCTCTTTGGGCTCAACAAATAAATTATGACATGCTAATTGGCTGCTTGGTGTAGGTGTCTCCTTTGGATAAACCCAGGCCGGCTGTTTTCTCCTGTTTTCAGGTGTTTCTGGTGAGTCAGTCTTACTCCCTGCTTGATATGTAGCTGGTGTGTGCAGATTTTCTCACCCAACCCCCTGAAAGAGATCAAGCCTGGTGCCTGAAGTGTCCTCCTTAACCATTTACATGCTCAGGTTCCGGTTTTTAAACAAGACGGCTTTTCCGGTTCGAGGTGTTGCTCTGTATGTGTCATCAGAGATCAGTATGAAAATGAATGAATTGTGCTGTGCTTGAAATTATGATATAATAAGAAACAATTTTGAGCTCACCTGAGCTGTCTATTTTAGTCTCCATTCTCACTTTGCTGAATAACAAGGTGTAGCTAACTGAGCTTTTGCCTCAATATTTTGTCATTCGCACAAAGCATAGTTGAACAAAAAAGTGAATCATAAAGGTCGTTCAGCTAAAAATCCGTTATTAAAGGCATTGTCTCATGACTTGTGCATTTCTTTACCCATTTATGATGGTGGGACCTTGTGCTGTGTCCCTACTGAGGAAATGTGAAGGCAAAAGCAGCTGCTTCATTTTGTTTTATGAAAATAATACAGCCAAATATTGCGCAGTGTTATACCAATTGCTTTCTTTGCATGATCGGTCCTTCCTTTTACAGCTTCCATGATAAATGTTGCTGTGGTAAAATGTGCTGCCCCCTTCTGCCCTAAAACTAAAACAAAACCAACTATGCCATCACTATAGAAAATACAAAAATGCAGTTCTTTTTCTTTATTTGATGGAGCTAAAGATTATACCAACTTTGTGAGCTGAACTTGAGCCGTTGCTAATTATTTTATCTTGAGGCAGTGCTAGTAGTTCAGGACCTGGACGACTGGAAACACTGAGACCACTGAGTAATATAAGAGCAGCTGGAAGCGATATGGAAAAGCACAAGCACTATAATAATGTTGCCTACATTGCTGCTAATATAAAAATTACTATATTTTTTCCCATAACGTGGTTTAAGACTTGTTTAATAGGGTTTATGTGAGCTACTATATGAGAAATATGGCACTCCGATTGTTTTTGTTGGCTGTTTTTGCATGTGCATTAAAAAAACATATATCTTGCATGCTCATCCAACTAGACTTTATTACACATAGTAAGATTTCTTTGCTTTAGTCCCTCTAAAAAGTTAGTTAATACAAGGCAACTACTCTTACCAAGAGAGCTTCAGTCTAGCGTAAACCCAAAGCATCTTTTTAATATTTGGGTCCTTTGGGTGGCATTTGCAATCACAACATTGACCTCCCTAAACACAATTAAGACTCAATTGCGGATAGAGCAACATTCCGGACAGACCGAACTTCTCGAAAGTGCTCACTCAATTGCCCCGATGACCGAAATATGAAATGAAAACCTGAGTTGCGGGCCTGCAGACCGCGGGGAGACGGCGCGCTGCGGTCTGGCGAGAGCACACGGACACGAGGAAAGAGTCGAGCACTGTAAGAACACATCCCTCTGGTACCATTATATAAGCATACATATGGGACAGTAAAAATGGAAGACGACACTTAAAATGAGATTATTATAAAATGCAATACTCCTGGAATGATCCATTATTAAATTAGGCCCTATGATCCAAGATGAATTTCCCGCTTCCCTAATCCATCAAGAGAGGAATATTAAAAGATAGGCCTCAACTGGCATTAGAAGCTCACTCTGTCTTGGCTTTCATTATTCTGCATTAGGGTGCTGCTGGGGGAGAGCCTCTTAATGAGAATTACAATGATTCACTGGCCCCGGCCCCACTTCTGACAAGTCAAATATTAACTCCTCAGTCACAGCTGTCGAAATTAAAATACTTTGTAGCCGCGGACGTGCTAAATTAAATTGGCCTTTTATGTTCCTTACATGGCTGACCCCCGTGGGGCTCCGTCGCCCCGGTCGCCACTGAGACGGCTATGACAGAGCAGGAAGGAAGAGACGGAGCGCGTGCAGACACTTGTGTACCCCACACAGACGGGAGGATAGTTAAAAAAAAACAACAACCATCCCGTGTGTCATCTTCTGCCCCCCCCACACACACACACTTTATTTTTATAAACCAAAGGCGGGTTTCTTGGCAGACATCTTCTCTGTGCTGTTTGACAGTGGCAGCTATGATGTATTCTGTCTGCATTAATCCTCCTCAGAAACTCCCCTCACCTGTTGCCAGAGCCCGGTTGACTTATTCTAAAGTAATTAATGTTTTTGACCTTTAAAAGTTTTATTTTAGTTAATTTGCACTCACTTAAGAAGAAGGCCAAAGATCACAGACCTGCCCTCCACTCTGCCTCCCAAAATTCCTCTGTGTACGAAACAAGGCATGCCGGGCGGTTCCTCCACCCGTTCACTCGCTAGCATGCTCGCCGTGGCCTCAAGGTCACGAGCACTGACGGTGAGTGTGGGGAGAGCTTCTGACTTTGGCCTACCTCTTTCCCCAGCAGCATTTCTGCGCTGCTCGAGCTGCCGGCGGAGCTCCAAATCTGTTCGCCCGCTCCGTTTGAGCTCCCTACAAACGGGCGATCGATTTCACAGGCAGGAGGAAGAGAAGGAAAGAGGGAGGGAGAGAGAGAGAGAGAGAAAATATAACTGTTGGTGACCCTTCAGTCTACAAATGTTACACTTGAAATGTTGGCTTTGTTGGGGGAAAAAAAAAGCGCACGCACATGCAGATAAATGCCCCAGGACATGTCACCTCTCCCCTTTCAAAAGTCAACTGAATGAATAAAGAAATGGATAGAGCTGATAAAGAAAACAAAAAACAGCCAAATGGAAGAGAGTGCAGGATTAATTCAGTGGGCAGATGGGTCTTGGTGTCAATTTGTGCTATTCTGATCCGCTGAATTGAAACCATTGCTTCAGCCGAGCCCAAAACAAGTCACCTTTGACCCCCGTGACAGACATAATACTGATAATCTATATTCATTCAGCTTCTCTGCACGCTTTCTTTGCCTTTAACTGCTCCCTTCTTTAAAACTCTGCACCTCAGGCCAAACAATTAGCATAAAACTGTATACAGCTGAGTGCAACAGACAGCGTGCCCGCTGCTAGCGAGGCATGCTTGTTCTATGTCTCAAGTAACTTATATGTTTATATTATGGCTGCACTCTTGACCACGGATACCTTTAAGGTTGTTAATTAGCACCCAGAAGTAATTACAGCCTGCTGAAAGCGTGTTATATTGAGTTTTCTAAAGCCGTTGGGGAAATGTACCCACGTTATGTATAATAACATAAAACACTCTTTTGACCTTAAAATTGAATAATGAAACTTTTCACATTGCTCATTATCTAATTATAATTAGCTGGTAAGTCTGTTAGAGGTATCTGCACGCTGAGAGCAGATACACGTGGCTGTGTTAGAATCCTCGGCTAGAATCCTCGGCTCAAAGCTTAAAGTGTGCTAATAAATGGCTCCATTTCCGTACAATCAACCCCCTGGCTATGGCCCTGGGTTGATTTAGACAACACCACGGTGGCGGACCATCAGTCACTCCTTTAGCGTTAAATAAGCTGTGTGAGCGACTGTTATCCTTACTGGCTTAAGCCCTCATTAATCAGTCCACTTCTCCTGTCAATAAGGCCTTCAGTTCCCAATCAAACACCCATTACAGGGAAGAGCATCCAAATAAAGGAGATCTTTGTTTCCGATTGAGTTCATCGCCCAGGTACGTGCAGCCCTCTCGTCATGCAGTTACGGGCCCCTTCAAGGGGGGAGGGGTGGGGCTCTGCAGTTCAAAACAAGCCAAACCAAGACACTCTTGATTTACATTCGATATCCCTTCCGATATTCATGGCGGTTGTAAAGAAGAAAGGATGCGCGGAGGAGTGTCGTGATGGACGGGTGTGCCACTTTGAGCTCTGAGCAGGTGGGAGTGAACAGCCCTGACAGCCATTTTCAAAATGACAAAATCCATCCTGCCTTATTGATCAGTTATTCTTTTGTCTCGCGGCATCTTCAGACTCTCCCTTCCCCACAGCATGCCCCTGTCACGCTGCCGTAGACCCCCTCCCCCCACCACCATCTCAGATGCTCCCTATTGATCCCTGCCAGTGATTGGTCGGGCAGTAATTTGAGACGGACATTGACGAATGAGTACAAACTGTTTTTCTTTCTCTGTCTTCCTCTCCTCTCGAGGGTGATGAAGTCATAATTCTCGTGACGGAGCCAGACGGGGACCGATTGCGATGGAGTGCTGGCCTGAGTAACCTTTAAAGCCAGTGTGGGAAGTCTCCCGGACTGTTGTATGTGCCCCCGGGGTGTGTGATGGTCACAGGACTCATAAACGCTCTATTACACATCAGATCGACGGAGAGGCTGTACATTAGCTGCAAAGTAGAGGGTGTGTCAATTAAAGTGGCCTAATAGCTGGGTGTAAAGGCTTGTTGGAGAGATTGGTTGGAAAGACATTGTTCTGAAATATATTGGGTTTAGACCTGTGCTGACAATTTTGAAATCATTGATATAGTAGGGAGCATTAATTCAGATTCTCTTCAGAAATCATTATGAAAATATATGTAAGAATATATATATCATCATTAAAGTTGAGATCAGTAAATTGCAACTTATAATAGCCGAGTTTTTATAATATCTGAGGTTGCCTTGCTGATCGATTAAGGCAAATGTTGATACAGAAGGTGAATGTTAGCATGTAAGATTGCGTTAAATTAATTGTGTGTTTAAATTGCTGGTGTTGAGCCCGCTGCCTGTTGCTCTAGTGGCAGAATGTGGTATTACAGCAGACAGCTGGCTAGCCAACTATGAGCACTCAGTGTACACGACTGTGACCGACCACCAACATTTACGCACCATTAATCTAATTAAATCAATTGGAGATTGCAGTCTTAAACTGTTTGTTTGCAAAAACAAATGTGCAAACATGATGTACGCATACATTTTAGTCACCGCTCTCCCTGTGTTTGTGCGCTTGCTGGATTTTAATAATGGTGCAGAATATTATCAGGCAGCGAACACACTGATAACGAGCCTTGTGCTTTCACTGTTTGACAACTCAATCTTTCTGGGCCATTTACTCTGCCTTATGCCATTAAACCCACCGAAGGCGGAGGAGTGACTCCTGACGCAGAGAGAAATCGGCGTCAGACTGGAATGCAATAGCCTCAATTTTCCCCCAAATCTCTCCGTTGTTATTTATTTCATTCAACACCCTGTGACCGCTTTTGTAGAGGATTGCTGGTGCCACTGGTTAAACCAGACAGTTTGATTAATATTTTCCATTTGTTTAGCGAGCTTTGAGCTAAAATTAGATGGCAACCTCAACAGGACAGCAGTGACTTTGGTTTCCCCGCCAGGCCAGTCGGACACACAAGCACACACACACACACATGCACTCACAGACACACATACATACACATGCACGAGTTCCGGGAGAAGAAGGGAGGGAGGGCTGGTGCCGGAGTAATTTCAGCGGATTGTGAGCGGACAGTAGCTCCGCTGGGAGAGCTGGCAATCATGGGGGAAACAATGTTTACATCGATCAGCTGTCAGGAAGATTTATGGCCTCATTTTGCTGTAATGGAGAATTAGTGGGGAGATTATCAGCGACTCAACACCGCCGCTTGTTACCCATGTCCAGGCCTGGCAATTTGTCTCTTCCCAGGAGCAGCCCAAACACTTGTGACAGCACCAGCACTTGCCCTAATTCAATCAAGAGAAAATGTTGGAATTAATTTGTTACAAGAAAATTTAAATATGTTCCAGTTGAGCAGTGGCCTGTAGCCACTTCGAAAAGCAGAAAGGGGAAAGCGGAGACAGGTAAAGAAAGCATCTGATTTATTGTGCCGGACAAGATATCGATCCGATTCGATCCCGGCCTGAGCGCAGAGGCTTTAATGTGTAATAATTTCCAATTTGAGGCTCCTTTTCAAGATCACGGCTGTAAGGAGAGGAGAGAAGGAGGCAGTCCGGGGCCACGCAGCCGGCCCGCTGATTGAAGAAGCCTGTTGCTAAGGCTTTGTCAAAAGCTCTGTTTGAATGTAAATGTGGGGTTATCTGCTGAGGCATCTCCCAAGCGCTAGCCTTTAAGAGTAGCGCGAGGACGGCTCAGGGTATCTAATAATACGCATGCAGGAATGATTCAAGCCAGGCTGTCCCTGCACATTTTAAAAAGGTTACACTGAAAAAAATGGTAACCTCCAGGAAGGAGGGAGCACACTGGTGGGTGTTAAGGCGGTCGAGGTTCTTCTTATTCGGTAAATGTTTTGTGGGTTTTGTTTGTAACCGTGGAACTCCAGCTGTCTGCAGGCTAGATGATCACTTAACTAGCCCCTTCCTCGATCCGACCGGTCTCTCCCTCTCTCAGGACCCAAAGGACTGCTGTCAGCACGCTGACCTATTGATCAAGCTGTCGGTACACTGCTAAGAGTCCTCAATGTGAACAGGCTGAGGTTAACAGAACACAGCAAGAGAGCCAGATTACCATCCTGCCCATCAGCAGTCGGATGACACGGCATTTTATCCGATGCTGGATGGTGGATTTTTTAAATCATGTCTGGTTCAGAGTAGATTTCAAATATGGGTCTAATTTAAAACAAAACACTCTCCTATAAACCACAACATGGCTCTAGGTTGAACAAAAATGGACTCAAGTTGGATAAATGTTTTTTTTTTTAAGGAATCCATGCAAAAATGCACGAGTGAATAAGGAAGTGACATCACATCCAAAAATCAAAACCTTTCCAGTGCTTTTATAACCCACAAGGCGCAATGTACGCAAACTACCAAGTACACTCCAAGTGTCCGGGTGTGAAATTGCTCTACCTATTTTATCAAGTATGCATCAGACATTACTTAACAATGCATTTCACCTCTGCGGCTATTCCAATGCTCATGCCTCATGTTCTTTGAAGTCCATATTTAAGAAGTACTTGTGTACTTAGTGTTGACAAACAGCTATGGTTGTCCCTTATACCGGCTCCTTTACTGTGATTGGCCATCGATGAGGACTTGGAGGTGACTTTGGAGTACTCAGCGTGCACTTAAGATGCCCCTTGGGGATAAATAAAGTGATTTGAATAAAAATCAACTGAATCCATCCAGATATTAAGCCACTCATGTTTGTTGTGACACATAGTGAGATGGGACTGCTGCTAAAATGCTAAACCATCTCTACAAGATTTTGTTTTAGTGGGGGGCAAAAAATGTTTGAGAAGACTGAATAACGTAATTCAGTTATAATTCAAGATTTTTACATGTAGCACGCAGTATTTAATTGAATGCAGCCATGCAATATTGATGAATTCTTGACTTTTATTCAGACAACTAGTGTTCCTTGTTATTGAAGGGGCTAGCCCGCTATTAACACAAGAGCTGTTGGAAACCTCCTGGCAAAAGAAAGTAGCAAGACAGCAGGTGCAAAATACACACACGCACGCGCGCAAACTCACTCACTCACACACGCAGGCATGCATGCGCACACAAGCTTTGTCTCTACTACCTTTGGGGGTTCCCTGCCGAACCAGCAGCCTGTTAAGAGCGAAGCAACAAATAAACGCCTCACTTCTCTTTCCTCTCCCTCGATCACACATTCTCGCTCGCTGCGTGTGAGTATGTGTGTGTGTGTGTCTGTCTGTGTGTGTGTGTGTGTATGTGTGGGTAGCTTGCAGGCCATTCTGGGCCAGGGACACACTCAAATGAGGAGGAGAAGCGGGGCTGCAGAGCTGTGACCTCTGCAGGCCACATTCTTTCCCTCCTCCAGCTTTGTTTATTAACATCTCAAGGCTTTTCTCTCGTCCACTCTGATTTCATACTGCTCTCCATCTATGAGAGAAAAATCGCCTACAATACACTGTCTGTTCCTCGCTGTTGACGTTTCTGTGGAACAGTTTTTACAAATTAGTTGACAGACGGCCTCTTTAAAAAAACATCGGATGCACGCGCATTAGCATGAGTTAATTGATGCCTAATTAATTTTGGCTGCCATGCATATATTTGGGCTGCCTTCCCTCAATGCCGCAGGAGACCAAGGCAGGGGTGATGGTTTTCCATAAATAAATGAATAAACATTGTGATGGGCCAGGGTGAAGATGGTCTTGCGGAACAGCCAGGTGCACAAGGTCAAAGACCAACTATGTGGGTGTACATTTACACACATGCAGCAAAGTGAGAGCAGGTGCAAATACAAATGATCCGAGGTGCTGGTAGAGGTGCCAGGCTAAACACACCCTGACACAGCCAGCGGTGCACAACACAGCAACACATGCACGTGTAAAACTGACAGCGGCATCGCCTAAGATCTCCTTCTTCAGGCGGAGGACCCTTATCCCATAATATCCAGATCTCCAGAACTGTTGAGAGGTCTTTGCAGTGCATGATAGGAGCGGTCTCTCGCCTAATTTGTAGTAATTGGTAGCTCATTAGGTGAAGCAGGCCAGTGTCACGGGGAGCAGGCAGTCAGGGCGTGGGGTTAATAACAGAGAGGAGACAGAGACAGACGGATTAAAAACTCTGCTGGCCATCGCGCCTCTCTGCCAGTCGCTGGCGGATGCTCTGTCTGCTCGCCAAGTGCACTCCTTGGAAAGAAGCTTCAAAGTTTGATGACGATACACGTGGTATCTTTTGTATTGCTTGAGAAAAAAAGCTATAGGTAGTACATCTGTTATTACCGGTACTATCATGATTACTGCAGTTGTGGAGAAAATGTATGCAGCAGAATGATATTTTGACGAAATTAAAGCGCAAATGATGCTCCCATTTTTCATGAACTCAAAGATCTAAGTTTTTTTCTATTTCCACAATATCTATTTTCTCTATTTCTATCAAATATTGCTCACAGATCTGTCAAAATCCGTGTTAATGAGCCGCCATAATCCATCCACCTCACCGGTGTGGCTGATTAGGCAGCATGATTATTGCACAGCTGTGCCACCATAAAAGACACACATCACAACACAACAGAAGTTTTGAGTGTGTAATTGGCATGCCGACTGCAGGAACGTCCTACAGAGCTGCTGTCCGTGAATGAAATGTCCGTTTCTTTACCATAAGCCACCTTCAAAGCTGTTTCTGTGAATCCCTTCTTCCTCTCAACCAACCAACGTGCAACTACACCAGCCCAGATCCTCCACATCAGCATCTTCACCTCCAAGATCATCTGAGAAAAGCCGCCTGGACGACTGCTGCAACGATCAGTTTGTACAACCAAAGAATTTCCTGCACTGTCTCAGGGGAGCTCATGCGCATGCTCGGCATCGGAGTCGGAGTCTCGACCTGAATGCAGTTCTTTATCGTAACTGACTTGGGCAAATGGTTCCATTTGATGGCATTTGGAACTTTGGAGAAGTGTTCTCTTCACGGATGACCTGACTGTACAGTGCAGACAGCATAGGTGAGTGGTTTCATCCATTCATCCGCGACCATCACCTCATATTGCCGCACGATTGTGCACAGCCCCATTTTCGCACATCTACACGCAATTTCTGGACCTGGAAAACATCCCGGTTCTTGCATGTCCAGCAGACACACTGGACACGTCTCCCATTGAGCATGTGTGGGATGCTCTGGATCAACGTGTACAAGCGTGAGTTCCAGTTTCTGACACTATTGAGCAACTTTGCACAGCTGTTTTAGAGGACTGGACCGACAGTCCAGAGGCCACAGTCAACAACCCAATCAACTCTATGTGTTATTGGTTTTCTCACCCCGGACCCCAGAGGGGTCTTTCATTGTGGGCTGCTTGAGGCTCACCTTTTTGCTCACTAATAAATCAATCCTGGCCACCTACTGGCCTGGCATGCATATAGCACCCTTTAAATGTTGCTTCAGTACTATTAAGAAGCCATATATTTAAACCAATTGTATTGTAATAAGTTGTGGCTCTAACTGGTAGATGCTGGGTAATTGATTTTCATTACTGGTTGTTTCATCTTGACAGAACTTAATCTTAATAGTTTTATTCGGCGAACTGAAAATGGAGCATTCCCCAGGTCTTGTTTTACCTTCTTGTGTATCTTGAGCCATAATTTCCTGGGGTCCTTTGTGGTTGCCTGGCAACAATCCTGGTGAAGAAATAGCACTTGACATGATCAATTACATTTCAGGGTTGTGGGTCTCGCGCAGATTAAGCAAAAAAAACAAAACAAAAAAATTCTTTTTTATAAGTGCAGGTCGGGTTATATTATTCACTTACTGAATTTGGACAAAGCTAAGTGAACGGTTTCCCAACTTTAAGCTGAGCTAAATGGAGATCACTCTATAGCTACAAATGCGACGTTTTGCGACAGAAAGAGTGATCCACGGCACGTGTCTGGCGGCGTACGCGTGGCCGTGTTCAAATATATCCGAGACAGTGGGAATGGCTTTGGGCGGATATTTCTTTCCTGCAGTAATGACCACAAGATGCATTAAGAGAGATCTATCAGGACCAGGCAGCGTTAACCCGATAGTGAGACGACAGTAAGATATACAGACTCGAGGATGCACTTAGCATGTGGTCTAAGAGGGGAGCAGTGCTGGAGTTCAATCCGTCACATTGGAGCACGTATGGGGTCAGAAAACTGTTCCTAATGGAGTGATTTCGTAACTCAAGAGTGACAGTAAATTGAATGAAACTGAGCTTGTAAAAGCTCTTAAGGTTCTTTAAATCTACCCCAGGAATCTTTTTCGTTCAAGCTGGCTGCGTAGGCCTTTTCCCATCACAACTTGGAACGGATTACTGTACCCAATTTAGATTGTGTTTCATCAATTTTCTTTCACAAATATTGAAACCTCTGGCGTGATTTGCGGGTAATTATCAGCTGCCAGCCCCTCCAGACGTAATCTGCTGTTTTTGACAGGTGAGTTATTAAATTGTCCTCTGTACCTGATAAACATATTAATTTATTTCAAGATAGATAATTTCATCAATGCAGCAGTCACATCATAGGGTGATACCCTCTCCTCTTTAATTCTACAAAAATATCACGGTCGTCAAAATGACAGATTTTTAGACGTCACCCGTTTTCTTCACTGAAGTTTTGATTAAAAACGAGCCCATCGTTGCTTGCGCAGCAGTTTCCTTTTCAATCCCTTCCATGAGCCTTTGTTGCACTTCCCAGTTTGTTTTATTCCAAATATCCACAAATGGCTCTTCTAAACTAAACTAAAATATATGAAACTGAACCTCTCAGATTTCTTAAAGTATTTACTTAAAAAAATGTCATTGATGACATTGATTTCTAGACATCAGGTTGGGAGTGTGCACATAAATGACACAATCCGGACAAGGATAATTCTCGATGACAATATTTTCTTTTATTCTTTGTAATAATTGGAGAATGTCTAAATTACTGATTGGGTCTATGTCTAATTTGTCTGGAGGCACTGGGGAGGAACAACCTCCTTTAACATTCCTTGATGGATCAGTCTTGTGCTGAAGCTGATGGTGGTGGTGCTGGTGATGGGGCAGTACTATCCTGCTTTAAAGCAGGACACGAAGAAGACCCATCCGCTGCCACCCACGAGGGCAGATCACGTCAATTAGACCTCACAGTTAACCTGCATCCATTTGTTTTCACTGCTTCTTGGTCTTTCTTAGCCAGGGTATTATCAGTTTTGTGTATCGATCCAAGAAAGTGCCATCTTTCCCCTTTTTCAACCTTAATCTTAAGTTCATATAACGTAACATAGAAAATTAAGTTAAATGTGTTTAAACTAATCATTCATGGGCTTGAACCACAGCAAAGGGTTTATTAACACATTAAGAAGATGTGACCTTTGCCCCCCCCCCTTATAAAACAGTCAAAAAAGTATATAAATCGACTGCGCTAAAACCTTTCATAGTAGGTAGCCTAGAGATTGTGTCACTTGATGACCCGGTAGCTGCTGGGATAGGACCAAGCATCCCTGTGACTCTGGGTTAGCGGTGGATAATAAACGATGGATAATCCGATGGCTGTAAGATGAATTAAATTACACCCATACTGTATTTTCTACTTTCAAACTAGCTTCTAAGTCAGGTCAGTGTCCTGTCCCGCTGTGATATTCAGCTGGGTTTGCAAAAACAAAGCTAACAAAATAATGAGTAGGAGCAGTCACACTTCTGCTGATTTGCAGCTACCGTCTTCCTGTTATAATGTGTCTGTGGTAGCCGCAGGCCGTGTTTTGAATACGGTGACCCCGCGGCGATGGACCTCAGAGTGTGTGTACACACAGCTGTGTAGCCTCTGTGCAGGCATTGTCCTGCAGATTCTAATGTTGTTCGCCGACAAAAAAATATTTGAGGTCCGCTCAGATGTTTACACAGCTCATCGGCTGTGTTAGTTTTAGAAGACACGGGCAAATGTCTAGTTGTGCACATGAGCACAAGAAGAGAAGGTCACATCCGAAAATCTGAAATGGTTTTTTTGGGGGGGGGGGTTGGCGTTTAAGATGAGATGCAAATTTCACCTCAGCTGCTCTTTGCTGCCTGAATGACTTGATTTCTTGTTTCCTTTGCCCGAGATCCTGGTATAAATGAGATAAACATTCAACTTAAATCATCTTATTTGCCTCATCTAAACTCATCTAAAACTCATATTGGAAAATCCATCTTTCCATCTGCAGAAAGGCAGAGAAGCTTAAAATTCCACCCTCATATCTGTATCCTGAACACAACACTAATGCCCGCAGCTGTTTAGCTTACTGGTTTGGCACTGTTTCCATTGCAAAACCCTGCTCAAAACCAAAATGTGAAGTGATTATAGTAGCTTGGTTACAGTGCTATCTCATACCAAACACTGGCAGAAAATGCTTGCTTAACCATATCAGTATCCCGTGATTAATCAGTCAAATCAGTTTGGAATCACCAAAGCTACAAAGTGTGTATTCTTCCATCAAAGCACTTGGGAAACTCCTGGAGCTTTTATGTTGTTGCTAAATTGTTTACGATGCAAAAACAACAAGGAGACATTTTCCTTTTCAATTTGAGGGTCTGGGGGTTTGGGATTCCCTGCCTGGTGTGACCCCTGCAGACCAGGCCTCGGCCCTTAGCGGCGTGACTGACAGGTGAGACTGACCTCATCTGTGGAGGCTGAGTCCCCGAAGGCTGATCACTATCACACAGCATGTGATGGGCGGGATGCGTCCTCCTCACAGCCCGCCGGTCATCGCAACAAGGCCGCCACTAGTCTTTAACTTTCTCTGTTTTCTTTTTTTGTTTGTTTCTTCGCTTCTTGTCAAGTTCAACGCGGAGTCAGAACATAAGGTCCGCGCTGATCGTTAGTTATCAATTAATCGCTCAATTATCCGAACGGCTCGGCGCGTGTGTTGTCGGAGGCAGGATCTGTTGATGCAACATCAGTTAAAACAGTCTAATGAAGCAAGCTGAATTCATCATGAAACGCCAAATAATTAGCAACCGTGTCTTCGGGGAATACTTCAAACGCAACCTCAAAGTGGTTCGGTTTAGTGAAGCTTTCCCTTCAAAAGCAGAAAATAAACACGGCATTTAGGACTGCACAGGAAGGGAAAGCTGTCCCCCATGCCTTTCATTTACAGCGATAAATAATGATTCATCTCCAAAAAAAAAAAAAAAAGTTTACAGAGGGTGTATTTGTTTGCATCAGAAGACTGGTGACCTTTGTGGTGCTTCTTAGAGATAAAAGTGACACAATAGCCAAACATGCTCAGCATCAACAAATTAACATAAACCCCGGCTTAGCGTAGCTTTAGTTAACAGAAAGGAATTTTCTGTTTGTTTAGATTTGGTGAGACCTCTTCTGGGACCCGGTCGTGGTAGCGTGCACGGCGGTGGCGCTGAGAGACTGAAGGATCACCGGTGGCTCCACTGCTGGGGACCGCAACGTAATTAAACTGACAGAAACAAAGTGAATCTAATTAGGAATCCCTCTGCTCTAGCTCGTTAGCGGGCGACACTGCTAAATTATTTTCCTCCGTGGAAATAAATGAGGCCACTTGTCTGTGCAGATCTGGGGCCTATGAGGTGCTCAGGGAGGGAGAAAGTAATTATTGAGGTCTAACTAGCACAGCCGGAGCGCTTTGGCACAAAGTCTTGAGGTGATCACACCTATATGGCTCGGCATGAATCAGGACAAGCCTCTCTAAAGCAACCCCGATGATTACGCAACTGGGAATGAACAAATTCCATCGCTCCCATCCGCCGAACATGTGCCAGAAACGGGCACCGCTCATCCGAAACAGTTGGGTCTCTTCAGCATTTCTGCCTGGGTTTCAACCCACTCACCCAGATGTGCACTTTTCACTGCAGTGTAGACCCCCCACACACACCCTGGCCGGAGCGGCGGAGTAAATGAATCCAGCGGTCGAGCCAGGGGACCCATTGAGAGCCATTAGGAGGTTAAGTAGAGGAAGCTCTCCATTGTTCTGCTGTTTGATTCCTGCCCTGTGACCCACACTCTTCTTGCCAGAGCCTGGGAAACCCTGTTAGTGATGACGAGAGGGGGTTCACGTGTGCGTGCGTGAGTACGCCGGCACGCACACACAAGCCCGGCTCGTGCGCGTACATGGTGTACAATGCAACAGCGCACTGACAGTTGGATGACTCTCCGAGGTCGGAGAAATTTCCGGACAGACGACAGTAGCCGAGCGAGAGGCCACCAAAAGTTCTGAACTTACTGCTCACACAAGGAAGAGAACCAGGTTAGAAACAGCACAAGAATCACTCAAGCTTGATTCTTTTTTACTTTTTTTGCAGCTCTGACCTTTCAAATGCGTGACTATGAAGCAACCGAGCAGGATTAATATTAGACTGTATACAACAGGCCATCGATCCATCGGCAGAAGACAGAGGATGCCCCCCCCCCCCCCCCCCCCCCCCCCCCAACCCACCCGCCCCCCCATTCTGGGCTGCAGTAAAACTGCTAAAGAGACATCGCAACTGACAATAACACCCAGGGAGAGAACAAAGTTGCCCATTCTTGAGGCCTTAATTGGAATTGGGTGTGCAACCAGTGTGGGAAAACTTACTTCCCGTTCTCTTCGGGCTTTTCCTATATCACAAATAAGACATTATATATAATTATTTAATTATATTGTTGTAATTGAACATTACATAATCCACCCCTTCCATAATGCATTAGCCCAGAGCTGCTGGCTAATCCTTAAATGAGAGAGTAGAATGAGTCATTGCCACAAATGTGTGTGTGTGTATGTGTGTGTGTGTGTGTGTGTGTGGGGGGGGGGGTTCCCACAGAGGTCACCATTGCAATGTGTTTCTGTTCCTGCATGGATACAAAACATATGATGTGATGTGGTGATTCTAAGAAAGAAGCTTACAAATTTGAAAAGATTTCTACAGTGAATAAAAAACCAACCCTGATCCTTTTACCTGCCAACGTAGCTTAAGAAGGATGAACTTTGTGTACTTTCAGCGTGAACAAAGTCCCTCTAACCAATCCTGCTGAACAACGTCGAGGGGCTCCAGGAAACCGCTTTGTGGTCAGAAAAGGGAATGGGATCCGATCCCCATATTCTGGCTTTTCCGCCAGCGGTGACACATAGACAATGGAGTCACGCCACACTGGTGCATTATGGGATTCCTCATTTTGCTTTTGGGGGGTGAATGAGGCAGACTACAAAATGATAGCCTCGGTTTAGCAACGGTTGACCTTTTTTTGCTCCACTTCTTGTTTTCGGTTTGATTTCACGCTGCAGTATTTTCCAAGTGGATCAAAATGTGTTAGTTTGTTTGGTTCATCAAATATTAATGAAAGACAAACGGAACCGAACGAAAAATCTTCAGACAACCCAGAAGAGAATCTTCTGAATCTCTTTGGAATGAAAAAAACAAAGATAGAAAAACCAAAAAAAAGATAAGAGCTGGTGGTCTTTAAAGTCTTCCAGGTGGGTTCCACTGGGGGGGGCAGGAAGCGATGATGCCGGGGAGGGGCAGACCTGGGGAGATGTGAAGGTGATGAGGAAGAGGGCTGCGTCATGCGTGAGGACGGGGGAGGAGGAGGCCAGGCTTGATGTCTTGTTTTGTTGATAGTAATCTGACAGCTATTTGAGATGGGGTGGGGGGGTGGGTGGAGGTCTAGCTTCTGCTGGTGGTGGCAGTATGGTGATGTTGGGGACGAGGGGTAGGGGTGGCTGTGGGGGGGTGATGTATGCTCGCCTTCACACAGAAACCCGCCTGTGTGTGTGTCCATATTACTTTATTCTACTGCATTCAATTCTCTCTTAGCCTCAATTGCTTCTCTCTCATCTTTTGCCCCCTCCTCCATCTACGCTGCCCCTTCATCCTCCTCTCTGTCCCCTCCTCCAATCTCCCCTCTTTCTCTGGCGGCGGGTGCCACTGTACATCTCCGTGTCTCGCTGTGTTACAAGGCTTGCCCTTAATTTGACAGTGTCACAGGGATCCATCTTCATTCTCTCATTCTTTTCATAATCTGATCCTCTTCCTCTAGCATGCAATTAGTGTCCCCCCCCTCCCCGCACACACACACTCCTCCCGCAGCTCCGTCCACTGTCCCCTCGCGGCCTCCCAGCTGCCCCCACAGAGCGGTCCGGATGATTGCTACAGCTTTCCCTGTGCAATCCATTTAGCGCCGGGGCCCTGTAATGAATATGTACATTGAGAGGGACCCCAGCAGGGGGGAGGGTCACGAGCAATCAACCTTGAATTCAATTATGCCGGTGAAGGTTAATGACTGTGCTCAGTGGTCAGAGGCACGCGCCACATCGCCCATTAAAGCAGCTTGTCAGAACTGACAACGTGGGGGCAGGGATGTTCTGGTGCGGGTGGGTGAGAGAACTGCGGGAAAGGTAAAGGCGCAGAGGGATGCTGGAGGGTTGCGGAGGGAATTGGGAGTGGGGGGGTGGGGGGCGCAGCGTGGAGGTGTCCTGAAGGAGCGGCAAACGGGGAGGAGTCATGTGACAGATAGATGGACAGATAGATAAAACGCTGTCAGTTAAGGGTGCTTGATTACATTGAGTTCTCCCGGACAAATCAGATTGTAAAGTTCTCCAACCTCCACCGCCGCTAACCCCCCCCTCCTCGCTCCCGGGGGCGAAGCTGAGCGCGCTGGCTGTAATATGATTAGTCTACATAAAGACGTGTCTGGAGTGTAATTCACTGCTCACTAATGAGGCCCTGTCTGAACTCAGAACAGATGAATCCCCCTGGTGGCACACGCTCACCTGCTGGCTGCAACTCACCCTCCCCTCCACGTCCCTCCCAGACCCTTCAGCCATCCGATCACCTGCATACTCCTGCTATCAGTGGCTCACCTCACCTCGAAAAAGCATCCCACTTAGTTCTATCTTGGGAACGATCTCTGATCTCCTGGGTTTAAGGTAGCACTGAGCTAGCAAGTTAGCAACCCAGAGATAAACTGGCATGACAAAGGACAACATTGCGTTTAGAATGACTCAAGGAAAACATTGTTTCAATTCAGACGAGTAGAACATCCAGTCTATTGGGCAGTATAATCAATCAATCAATCAATCAATCAATCAATCAATCAATCAATCAATCAATCAATTTTATTTATATAGCATCTTTTACAATCAAAATTGTTTCTAGGCACTTTCCAGAATTCCAGGGCCTGACCCCAGACAAGCAACAGTGGCAAGGAAAAACTCCCCTTTAACAGGAAGAAATCTTGAGCAGGACCAGGCTCATGTGGGGGGACCCTCCTGCTGATGGGGGGCTGGGTAGAGAGAGAGGAGAGGAGAGGAGAGGAGGAGAGGAGAGGAGAGGAGAGGAGAGAATAGGCATAAGGGAAGTCAGGTAGACCAAAGGCTTCGGTTTCAGCCGAACTAACTATTCTGGTTTTCTTTTCTTGAGCCTACTGATTCATTGAAACTTAACACTATCTAAATGATGGTTAAGGTGTAAGCTGAACAATACTGTACAGTTATAAATCAAATATGTTATATTAGTTGTTAAATGCTGCTGCTTTTCAATATCATGTTGGGAATTTGTGAAAGTAGGATGTGAAATGAAAAATATAGTTCATGTGGTTAATTTTCCTTGTATCATGTCCAATTTATCTTTCCTTGAAGACATGACGGGAATGTCGGAATGGGGGTTTTCTTTTGGAAGCAGCGTTTTTTAGTATGCATGTTGATCCTGTTAGGCTGAAATGCAATAAGGGATTCATGGGTCCGTCATAGTTGTCTGCCTGAACTGTATCTTTTGCATCTTCTCTAAAACAATCTGACCTGTTTCACATGATACTTCCACCTCCAAGTGTCCTATTTGTCAGTGAAATTGGACGAAAGCAATAAAAACAACGCTGTTTTCTCCATATATGTACGGATAAAAAAAAAAAAAGAGTGGATAGCTAATGTTGCTTTAACCAGCCTAAACTTTGCCTGATTTTCAGAGTTTAGAAGGTCTGACAGTGAAACCCTGCTCACCTTTTGTTCTTTGCCTGGAATTGGGAGCTGCCAAGAAAGCTCTGCCTGAGGATCTTTAACTGAGATCCATCTCAGAAGGGGTTAAAATGTCAGCGAGGTAGCCACGAGCGAGGCCTTGATGTCCATTGAAATTTTCCTAAAATCAATTTCAAACCTGACACACGAGTATGAAGATACCAAACAGATACCGACGCGGTTGCCTCACTGCCTGTTAGCGTTGGTCATGGCTTTCTGCAGCACCTCAAACTGGAAACTTTTCATCATTCAGGTCTTTTTGGGAAAATTAGGTTGATTTGTTTGAATAATTACAATAAATTGATGTTGTTGATCGCAGCAGGTCAGGGGCCATCTGGACGTGAGACGATGACCTCCTTTTTCTTACCCGCCTACTGCCTTTTGCTAGCAGCGGTGCCTAATTTAGCTAACATTTTAGAAGACAAATCAAAGCACGGATTCAAATCTCACAATATGCAAGCAGTTCCAGACAGAGAGAGTTTGTTGCAAAGAGCAGCGCGGTTTTCATCCGAGGGTTTACTACTTATGCGTTCCCTCTCTTGTACGTAGCATCCAACAGTAAACAGAGCATTGACACATAACTTTTCACTTTTATAAACAATAGTCGATAGCGAGCCAGCAAGCTAGCAAATGAGACAGAAGGAGCCGTTATTCTTCATCATCCATGTCGCCATATTCAGCCCACCTCTTCAGTGAAAACTTTCACCTGTTGATCCACTTCCAGGTCAGGATTTGAGGGCAGAGCTCATTGGCAGAACATCTCGACCTATTGCAGTCCCACTGTTCTATATGCGTCCAGAAAGTACATCCACTCTCAGTCGCTTTGTATGGGATTAAAACTTCAAACTCAGTCGGGCAAACATGGCATGTCTTTTTGTCAGACTACTTTGTGGGTCATGGGTCACACTACAGGCCTGTAAACGTGCAAATCGCCACCTATTCCAGCAGAGATGACATGATTATAACAATAAATGAATAAATTACTCTCCTGTGTAAGTATGCTGACTGTCAAAACTGTCCAACCAGCAATGTGTACATTTAGATGTGAACTGACAGGTTAAGTAGGTCAGAGTTAAGAACTAGAGACAAGCAGATGAGTCAGTATCATTTAAGAAATTACAAGGTTACCCTTTCAGATGTGACAAGTCTGGTAAATGATTTATTAGGGTGACACGTGGGGTCGTCAATGTGGCGCCAAAGCACACTTCATCTGTGTGTGTGTGCGTGTGTGTGTGAGAGTGTGCCTCAGTATGTAAAGTTCCAGCCATGCAATATGTGCTTTTCGCTGAGGTATTCATCACCAGGAATATCCAAAAGCAAATTTCAGGACGGGGTGGGGAAAGTTTGCCACGCCAGCCATCCCCCTTAAATAGTTTATGTTGTTCACCGATGAAGAAAATATCAAATTCCAGATGAAAATTTATGGAAATTCGATCAATGCTATTACGGCAGCGACTTTTTAAAGCAATATATTTTTCCCGCGACAGTCTATGTGCAGATGATAAATAGAAGGTAGTCAGGAAGAGTTGCACGGCTCTTTACTCCACTCGAGCGGACCCACGAATCCCTTATTGCATTTCAGCCTAACAGGATCAACATGCATACTAAAAAACGCTGCTTCCAAAAGAAAACCCCCATTCCGACATTCCCGTCATTCTCCACCTCGACTCCTCACTCGCTTTATTTGTCATCAAGGATCTAATACCATTTTCAGCACAGTGGAGTGTCAGGTTATTGTAAATAATATGAGATTTTCCTCAACACTGTTGTGTGTGTGTGTGTGTGTTTGTGTGTGTGTCTGTCTGTCTGTGTGTGTGACAGCAGATGACAGTAAATCCTTATAATGTTGATTTATCAACTTGTCAGAATCAAGTATCTTTCAGACACACACATTACGTGTGCAGGTGTGTGTGTGTGTGTGTGTGTTGATGTGTGAGTGTGTTAAAGTGACATCACCCACAGCCAGTGCATCAAACTAACAAACCAGTACTACCAGTATCTCTTAGTTGAAGAAATACCCTGTGATATTTGTAGTAATATTTTTATAAGAGAGGAATCAGATGAAAACATTGTTTATTCCAAGTTGGAATTTTATTCATCTCTCCTGATTAATTAGCTATTAGTTATTGATGACATCTGTGATGTGATAATTGTTGCAGATAATTTGAGATGGCTGATCAAAAGCACCCTTTAAGTAATAAAATAATTTTCCATCATTACCGGTACATGTACACTTCCAGTGTTTAATGAAAATGCTATAATATGACCAAATAAGATAAAGAGAATCAGAAATTATAACCAAATGGAGAGATTGTATCCTTTAGACGACCTTGGAACATGTTGGAACTGGCTGCAGAGAGGGAAGTCTGGGTCCCACTGCTGCGGCTCCTACCTTGTGATGGAAGAGCAGACCAGGTGAGCACCTCACTGCAAGCTTCCAGGAGTTGTTGGAGTTAGCATGCTGGAGTTAGCATGTTACTACACCAGCTCGCCTGGAGGCTCTCAAAGGTCCAAACTACTGAATGTGTGAGCAAATGGTCGCTGGTTTCAATATCGTGGCTGATCACGAATGTACTTTCCCTCATTGTTCCTTGGACATTCCAGTTCCTTGACTGAGACAAATCTTATTAAAGCTGTGTGTACAGATATTGTTTAGCGTAGTGAGAAATTACAATTACACACAAAGCCAAAATATTCTGGCTGCACTATGAAAACTGACAAGATTACATCACCAGCATTTTAAAAAAAAAATCTTTAGCAGTGAGTCTGCTGTGAGCTGCTCGGGACAATGAGGTCCTCAAATGAATGCAGGGAAGTGTGATAATTACTGCTATTCTGAGAAGCAGACACACAAGGCTGGAGAAAGAGGGAATTATTGTTCTGGAGCTCGGGAGGGGAAATACATGTTTCCTTTGCTGGACCTAAATATTTACCTTCTGCCACAGCCAGCTGACTCAGGCTCAGAATGGAGCGCACACAGGCCCGGAAAAGGCCCCCATCGCCCCGGCGGTTCCTAAAACCCTGCACTCCTAAAACATACCTGCAATTAGTGCCGCACACACACATGCACACATAGAGCTTCCTAATCTGATTAGTGGACTGTGGTGCCCTGTTAGCCTGATGAAAGCTGATTTCCCATTTTCCCATCAGGCCACGTCCCAAACTCTCATCCTGTGTGTGTGTGTGTGTTCTTATACAAGCTACATTGCGATGACCAGAGCATTTCGCCAACAAAGCGGGGACACTTTTGAGAATTAAGACTTCAAGCTTTCGATCTGAGTTTAGGTGCAGATTAGGGTAGGCGTTTGGGGGTTTAGTCGCCATGGTTATGGAAAGACATTATGTTCATAGAGAGTCCTTAAATAGATAAGTGTACACATGTGTGTGCATACTTGTGTGCCTTCACTTGAATAAAGACAGAAGGAAAAACCATTAGAAGCAACTTTTTGAACCCGTGTAAAAAGTTTCCGTGTGACACTGCTGTCGACCGTCGCTGACCCTTTTCAACTGGGAACAGGTGGTCCAGTACAGAATCTGCACTGTAACATTAGGAGGTGGTGACTGACCTGAAATCAGGAATAAAGAGCTCTGCATGGCGACCTTAAGCTGCACTCCTTCTGTCACCGGTGTTTGGGTTTCTCTTGTTGTTTTTCTTGTTCCTTCCCTCAGTGTGTGCTCAATCCATCCTCACAACCCTACCTCGTGCACGCTTTACCCTCCTCTCCTCCTCCGCTTAGGCTCGCGATCCAGAATTTGGAATGCAATTGCCAACATTTATGCAGTGAATTCAATAAATGCGGCTGCCTGCTGATAATGCTGTAAATGAAAAGAACACTCGGCGTAAACAATGTTGAAATGTTGGGAGTCGCTGGAAAATTGGCCCCTGTTGTTCATTTAAATATTTCAAGAAACCATCTGCATTTTTGTGCGTTTCAAATTGCTCACTGTGATTTTTCCAGTCACCCACAGACATTAAATAAGCAACTTTTGCAGAAAAAAACTTTATTTCGCTGGTGGAGTTTTTTGAGGGGTCAGTTTTCACTCAAAATACAAACAAAAATGCTAAAAACTGGATAAATAAAGCTTCAATCGCTACAGGAAATACAATGCTCTCCTTGTGTCCGGCATCATTAGGACACACTTCACCCTTTCAGGCGGCTGTAAACCAACCTGTTTCTTCACTTCAAAAGCAAAAAGTCTCCTTTTAGAGCAAAGTTGTTTGGAGGCACCTTGGCAGAATTAAGGCTCACTGCCGCGCTTGCCTCAGCAATTCCCAGTGAAAACAAAAGAGGCAATAAATAATAAATGGTGCTCTTTTAGCTGTGCTATAATATCAAAAAGTAATGCCTCTAATATGCATCTAATATCCCACGCTTTGTCTCCAGTGGAATCTAATGAATAACAGAGCTAGACCAATTAGGGGCAGGGATTTACTGTTAATTACATTTCTAAGTTCTATTATGTAGTTAGCATGCATTAATCACAATGTTGTCTTTCCAAATCCTATTTGTGGTTTAAGTAAAGTCAAAGTGTTTTTGGAGGAGCTACCGTCTGGATGTAAAGTTAAAACTCAAAGGCCACAGCGTACTGTGATATGCTCTCTCTTTTTTTTTTTTTCATAATATTTAAATTTAAGCTTTTTATTGTGATATATAGATGTGTTAGCAGGGCAATGCCAGCATTGAGTAATGCTCTTCCGCAGTTACCTAATTCCCAATTCTGATTTCCCTCTTTTTCATAATTAAATTAGTTTTGTTCAAAATAAACCTTAATATAATTTCCTCACCATTTAAGGAGGAAATTATGAGGCTTTTAGTTACCACTTGAGAGGAGCAGGAAGATCAGATCCAGGACATTAAGGAGAAGAGTTCTAAAAAACTTTATTGTACAGGAAATTAAAATCCACCAAAACATTACAAGCTGTGTCAATTTAGCTTAGCATTAGCACCAAGATGAATGAATAATATGTTTTAGGAAACTACAACTCTTCATATGTTGATGAACAATTGGTGCAATTTATTATAATCATTGAGGTAAATGAGGAAGATCATTAAAAAGACATAAATTTTTGTTATGTTTTATTTTGTTATGTTATGTTATGTTAGGAAGACAGATGTGACATGTGGACATGTGAGATGTGGACATTAGCGGGAGGGAGACGATCATTATTCTTTTACAGTCAAAGACAAAATGTTCAGAGATCCACTTCCTTCTAATCTTGTAAAGCATGCTCTGGTTTCCTCGACCTCCAGAAGGGAGGAAATACTTGGTTCAACAGGAAATGACAAATTAGAAAACCAGGAAGTAAAAGTTGGACGATTGGATCACAGAGAAAGAGAAAGTTTCAGACTATGATGCAGAATAAAGACAAGCCTCATCCATCCATCCATCCATCCATCCATCCATCCATCCATCCATCCATCCATTCAGGGAGGTTGTCAACCATCCATCCATCCGTCCATCCATCCATCCATCCATCCATCCATCCAGGGAGGTTGTCATCCATCCATCCATCCATCCATCCATCCATCCATCCATCCATCCATCCAGGGAGGTTGTCATCTATCCATCCATCCATCCAGGGAGGTTGTCATCCATCCATCCATCCATCCATCCATCCATCCATCCATCCATCCATCCAGGGAGGTTGTCATCCATCCATCCATCCATCCATCCATCCATCCATCCATCCATCCAGGGAGGTTGTCAGTCCAGAACAGAAGACAATGAGAACTTCAGCAGTCTCCTCTGTCCCTAATCCACTATTCAACAATCTATTGGCATTCATTAATCCTGAATTGGCCGTCAATCAATGGCCTCCTCACTAAATCCTAATTCATTTACTCATCAATAGGATAATCCAGACCCCCCGCGTGACGTACCTGTCGAGTGCTCACGTCCTCATTACTTCAGACTGTTGACATCGGCTGACTGAGGTTCACACTTTTGTCCGATTTTTTTCCATTCCAAAACAAGCTTGACTTTCTTGCTTTATTTTATACATCCTTCACCCCCCGAGTGTTCCTGTCCCTCTCAGTGAGTGATTGGGTGCGCACCGTTGGGGGGGTGGAGGCGTGTGGTGCTGACATATGATGGCGTGCGCGTGTAAAGGGGTGTGCCGCTGTACACAAAGTAAATCAATTAAGCAGCGGCAATCTCGAGGGAGAGCTAAAGAGGTCCCCTGTCCTCAATTCCCTGAAGACCATTAAAACACTGAGATAATTTAAAAAGTAATCTGTGTTTCCATTACAAAGCCTATAACCTGCCTCCCACACCGAGCGCGAGCTCTTCACGGATTTCCACTTTGGCGTCTTGTACGTATTCCAAACTAATATTTCCTAATCAACTCTTTGCCTATTTTTAATGAAAGCAGCTGCTAATGAGCCCTGCAGTCGGATCTGCCGCTCTTGTCGGTGTTTGTGATGTTCCTGGTCTGTTTGTTTATCTGGGTGATGGTTCGGAAGGCCGAACATTTGAAGCTAACATGTTCCCCGAGGAGTTCGGAGGGTGACGGGAGGGCAAGGGCGGGGCATGCATTCAGGGTACACTTAGCCCTGTCGCCTAGGTGACCCGGACTGCACCCCTCTGGGGCGAGCCCCCCTTGGAGACCGTTTGGCTTCCAGAAATTCAGGAGCAAATGAATCTCAATATTGTAGCTGCGTTTTAGAACATTTTAATTAGACCTTCATATCGAACGCTAATGACTCATAACAACTTTGGCTCGCCTCATATATCCCGGAGCTGCCTCTCTCACCCCCTCACCCATACGCCCACTGCTATCCTCACCCTGAACCTTCACCTTAACTCCCCAAGAGGCAGGGGGGGACATGGGCAATAGATGAGGGCAGCGGGAAGAAAGCAGCGTTTTAATTGACACTCTTCAAGTTATCTGCAAGATAATTATGGCCAACAGCTGTAGACGCCGCAACATGCAACAATGGGACCTATTTGCATTTAGTCAGAGAGCTCTCAAAGACCAACCCCCCCCCCCCACCCCCCCCAACTCCCCCCCACCCCCCTTCTTCCCCACACCAAAGGAGAAACTCTTAAACAATGATGTGGAGTGCATTCAGGCACAAAATTGTATGCATTCGCACACGGTGGGAATGTTCGGAGAGGCTGGAAAATGGCTGCTAAAGCAGCCGCCCGTGTCGCGTCACGAGGTCAAAGCGCCTCAAAATCCACATTCTGCCTCAAAGCAACGATGGAGCGCGATAATATGTTCACGCCGTTTCGGTGCCAGTGCAAGAATTAATTATGAATTCATTAACATTACACTTTGGAGTGGCTACTTCTCTTCCCCCCCCCCTCCCACCCCGCTCTCTCTCCTTCTGTGCAGTCAGGAATAATACGCAACGAAGCGGACGGTACGATGGCGCCCTGTTCCAGCGTCTCTCTCCAGGTTATGAATTGTGGGTGCAGAGTTTTTTTTCTCCCGGCAAGGTGTTAAATATTTCATGGAGGGGGATAAGTACCGAGACAATCTACCCCCCCTCAACAAGCTATGCCACAATTACAGGCCCATTATCCCTCCTCGCAACCCTGACAAAGTCAGCCTCTGAAGCAGCGGTGAAGATTCCCTGTGATACCACACGATCACAGCGGCGGCGAGTGCGATACTTATCTTTTAGGATTTATAATGAAACGGCGTTGTTTTTGCTAATGTGCGGTTTTTAAAGGTTGCACCCCCCCACCCCGCCCAGCATCATCACAACAAGAGGAAACCCTCCAGCTTCACACTATTTGGTTCCACTCGTTTTCATTTGATTTGACATATCATGCTTCTGTGCTTTGGCAATAAGGACACAACATTGCAGCATATTGGCAGGCTCATTTGCTTTTCGTTGTGAGCGTGGTGTCCAAGAAAGGGGTGGGGGTAAAAAAAAAAGTGCCTCCTGGGATAAACACGTGTACGGGGACCGCGGGCTCGCCGCCCCAGCAGCAGGTGGCCCATTGCTGCCTAATGAACACCACAATCTGTTACCGTCGCAGCGGCGCTTTTCACCAGACAATTAGGCGACTAAGCATGTCATTATTCCAGGCCAACAAGAAAAGCCTCTCCTCTAATTTCATCTTTTCATTCCTGTTTACTCACCCACACTCCCCTCATTAACGAGAGATTTTCCAGTCCATGCTAATTGGTTTCAATAACATTCATTTTAGTTGAAAGGAAACGATTCTGTTAATTGAGGAGCGCAGAGAGAGAGAGCGAGAGAGAGGAGAGAAGAGGAGAGGAGAGGAAAGAGGGAGCGGGGGGCAGGGTGGAAGTGGGGGGAAGTGTGTGTGTGTGTGTGGGGGGGCTCCTTCTTTTCATTTTCAAGTGTGTCCGTGATGATGACGCTTTTTGAAAAAGCGATCCACAGGTTCAGAGCTAAATGAAATTAAACGATGGCAGCCGTGGCAAAAAAAAAAAAAGAAGGAAAGCCCAAATTAAAAGCAATTTATTTTCATTGAGGCATGCGGCTCTGTTCGAGCACAATTAACGGGCCCGAGCAAAGGCACAAAGATACGAGGAGAGAAGGCGGAAGGATACAAAGAGACCACGGGTGGAGCAAAGGCTCAACCTTTGGCACACAAAACTCTTCTTACTTTCATTATTTTGCTATTTTCCTCTTCCTCCATTTTGTCACTTCATTTTGAGTTCCCCTCTAAAATGCTGTAGACATCTGTCTAAAATCACAGATTAAGAGACAAACATCTCCCTCGGTTACATCTTTGTAGCGTCTGCAGTGAACTGGTGCCACCAGCAGAACATACATTTGTTTTTTTTTATCACCACGACACGTCCCCACTGATTCATCTGTCATGTGGTGCCATGCATAAGATAGAATCACCGATCGTGGGGGAAACGTAATCCAAGCATTTTTTCTTCCAATTAGATGTACTTTGTCGCAGAATAAAAGAATCGTGGCTCTTCAAATTCATTTGATTAATTATTTACCAACATGTTCTTCAATTTGAACTAATCCCCCTCTATTCAATTACAGCTGGGCAAACACCATCTGCTGGCGAGGATCAAGAGATATGATAGGAAGCTGCAGGAGGGACGCTAAACGTGTTGAGATTCACATAGAAAAAAGGGCATTCGGTTTGAAACAATCAGGCAAGAGGAAAAATAAATTTACCCTCCGACGAAAGTGTCTGATCTCATGTTTTACTTCTGTGTCAGAGGCGATAATGATGTCATATCTCAGGCTTATTCATGCATACATTTATTTCTATGTTATCTGACATATGACTTGACTGCACCATCACCTGATTTATTTTTGTCATTCTTCTTGTTGCTGAGAACCATGTGACTGGTTGGGGATTTAACCCCAATCAGGGCACTCAGATACGGTCCGTCAGGCTCTAACCAGCCATTATATGGTCGTTTAGCTACAGCAGAGGGAGAGTGTGTAAACGGCCCATCTAAACAGCCTCAGCTGGGCGCCGTGAGGGAGGAGGGTGGCGATGGCGGCGGCAGCCCTTTGGGTGGTCTGCCGGCAGGTTGCAGGGTGTAAAAGCATGGCTGCTGGTTGGAGACAGTGTGGATGTCTCCGGCAGCAATTATCATTATTAGTTAGCAAATGAGAAGCTAGAGGAGGGAGGAGGCAGGAGGGAGCCTGAGATGGAGACAATTCAAGACGTTATTTGCAGCTCTGTGTGTTTTCTCGCCGAACTCATTGTATATGTGTCCCTGTCTGCGTTTCAGGCGATGAGAAAACAAACCGGTATAAAGTGTGACTAAATGCCCTGATCGTCTCTGAGGGGCTCTGAGTGCGGAGCTAGTGGGAGATCAGTGCAGATAATTTACATAGCATTTGCATTATGTCAGGACATGAGCTACAAATAGGTATGAGTGTGTGGCTTAATTAGAAATGAGCCAGGCTTTTCAAAAACACCCTTTTGCATCATAATTGAGTCAGTTCTCGGCACAGCGAGTAGGGGGAAAGAGATTTTTGAGTGTTTGCAGACGACTGGAAATTATGGTACACCTACCTGGGTGCGGAGCGAAGCGGGATGTCATTATATAAGTTTGAACAAAGGCAAGAAAACCCCTTCAAATGCACTGAATATGCGCTGAGTATTTGAAATATTTCAAGGTTTCAATTGCTGCAGATTTGTGAACACAAACATGCTAATGAATGAACGACGAGCACAAGCTAAATAATGTTTCAGAGTATCCAGCAATTGCAGGAGTCGTTGAAATATTTCTGGATGCTAGGCTGTGAGTGCTGGCTCGAGTTTCTCTATTTTTAGACATTTTCAGTTAAACGCTCTGTTAAGATAAAAATGGTTTTCTGTTAGGCTGAACATCCGAGGGCGAAGGTCGCTGCTGCGTGCGCTCTCTTGCACAGCAAAGTCAATTTTGTTTCCATGGCCAAGAATCCCAACGCAGCGAGGCCTCGGTCTGCTTGGATTCTTTTTAGGTGGTTGGGTTTTCGGTGTAGTAACTGACACTTTAACGCTGGGGTGCTGGCTGGCTAAAGACAACAGATGACTGACAGGAATGGTATCTGTTCTGTCGTCTACACTTTTCACCGACCAAGTCTCAGCATGTGTGTTATAAATTTTAAGATTTTGCACAAGGATGTTTGAAGAAATCTTGGACAAAATGTCTCTTTATTTTGCTTTTGAATAGAAACTTGATGATGTACCCCCCCAAAAAAGCAGCACTGTGGGCTCTGGAGCCGGGTGGGCGTCTACCTGAGGTTACCTAGGTTACCAAATTGAATTGTCCCCTCAGACATGGCTGATCTACATAATTTGGTGGTATCATTCACAGCGTCTCGCGGCCTGGATGATGAATGGCAGCCAGCGAAGATAATATTTCTGCTTGGATGTAATAAATCTTGTGTAAAGTGCTCCACTGCTTATATCGCAATGGGAAAGAAGTGGTAGAAAATCAGCACGCTCCTTATTTAAATGCTCTTCCTCCATTTCGATTCTCTTGCTGCGACCAAGAAATCTATCGTTTTGTTTCTGTTTTAAGTTGCTGCGAATATCGGCCATATTAGTCAATAAAATCAACATTGGCGTATGTATTTATTTGTATGCATCAAATATACTGGTGGTGTGGAGTTTCTGATAACGCTGGCGTCCTCGGAGACGTCTTCTTGGCTGCCCTGTACCTGTTGTATTGATCGCGGGCCAAGTCATCCGCTCACAGACAGCCCGCAGTGTCCTGCTATTACTAAACCAGCCCCTGGGTCATGACCCGGTGACCTCTCACTGCCCTGCAGGGCTCGGTGAAAGAGGCGGGACTGACCTCCACGAGGGGCCACAGAGGCCAGGGCGACTGGTATTCATAGTTTCTTTTGCATGCGCTTATCATGCATTAACACTCATTTGAATAAGTAAATAAATAAATCCTTCGTGGCTGACGTCCAGATCCCAGAAACCAAATTTAAGCTGCTTGATTTTTATTTGATGCATGATAATGCTGCTCAGAAAAAGGCCTATTTATTCCAAGGGTGACTAATCGGGATTGTTTACTAATTACGTTTTTCCATCTCCGTCCTCTTATTACGGCTCTTTTTAATAAGCTGTGTACTTGACAGTAATGAATGACTGATTTCAGCTGATCACCGCTGCCCTCTTCTTGCCTGTGCTGCGTGCATGCGTGTGCGCGCGCCACCGTCGCCTAATAAAAGGGATAATTGCTCCATCTTTGCTCGCAGACGCACAAAGCGGTGTGTATTGACTGCTTGACAGGTTGTGATTCCAGTAAAGTTAATGACTTTCTCAATTCTCTGGCTCCATCCATCAGGTCCTGTGAGCAACTTGTCATGTTTTCAATTAATGAAGAGAAAAGCATTAAAAAAAAACCGAGCACACCAATAGGGGACACTCAAACAAGGGCGCCGTGTTTGATGTGCAACTATTAATATGCACATTGTGGTTTAGAATACAAACAGATCTTAAAATCTCACAAACAAGAAACACTGGGACTGGAGAAACACCT